>NC_066630.1:15718962-16389826 GCF_025201925.1 Gopherus flavomarginatus | reverse complement strand
ATATTATCTGCATTTTACAGACAGGGAATTGAGGCCCAGAGAGACTATGACTTGCCCAAGGTTTTCATAGGAAGTCTGTGGTGGAGCAGTGATTTGAACTCCAGTTTCCCAATCTCAGGCTAGCTCTTGAATCACTCACACTTCTCTTCCTCTCGGCAGAGAAGGGCTGGATTCAGCCCCCTTCACAGACTATTACTCTCTGTCCTTGTTTTGACAAGAGGGAAAGTAGTCTCAAGAGATAAATGTTACAAGTTCCCTCCTACTTCTAGAGTGCACACAGCCCCTGCTGGCTCAGGTATCCATTCACTGCACGGCAGAATCAGAAGATGGCCACTGCAGTATATAATAGCTTGTGTATGCCTTTTTTGACCCCTTGAAAACTGCACATATCCTAACTGCCACCTTGTGTCCCACGAGAACATGTACAGGAGTAATTATTTAACAGATTGAGCCCTCAACATGCAATTTAAAATATAATAAAGTATTTTTAAATAAGATGCCTTCATGCAAAAAATACCTTAACTAACTACTTTCTGACTTGAAGTTTCTCTAAATACTTCCATTTATACTGATGCATACTCTGTTATTTAGAGGGAAAACAGACAAGAACCGTGCAATGAACCTTTGACTACAGTGCTTGGGGTGCCCATTTCTGTTAGAATCTTACCGCTTAGTAAACTTCTTGTGTGCCTTCTGCTGGACAGCACAAGCCGTCCATTCTGGTGGGCCATAGACTCAGACTGGAAATCATCCCCACTGAGCAGCTGAATATAGTGGTTCTCAACTTTTTCTAGTTTTCCCAACCCCAAGCACTGCAAAATCGTAGGTCTCAGAAATCTTCATATTGACTTAAAACAAACATCTCATGATTCCTCCATTCCTCCCAAATAAAAGCTGAGATTCTAGTGCATTCTCTCAATTACAGCAGTAGGGCTTTAGGAAACACCACCAGTGACCATGGGACTTACAATAAAGTTATAGCAATCGGCAACACTGCTTTTCAAAACCAGGACCCCATTTCCTTCTCTGTTATTCCCCTCCCATCTTGCCAGGACACCCCTCCATTTTGCAATATAGGAAGGGCAGAGCCTGGCCACTTGATGCCTGTTTGCAACCCCACGGGCTGAGAACATGTGCCTTATCTAAATATGTTCCTGTTGCTATCTAAACCTGGATCTGCTGTTTCTGTTTTTTCCCCCCACTCCCCTTTTTGTGAAGCCATCCAAAACCCCCAACTTTACCCTATTTGAGAAATGGTTGGCTCAGTTCTATTTTCAAGTATTTGCTTTGTAGACATCACAATTTAATTAAGTTTGATCCTGGTTTCAAGCCCTGCACTTGGAAAACATATCAATTATTTAAAACAACTGAAGGAAAGAGTTAATCTTGCATGAAAGAAAGAAAGAAAAATATGGCAAAAACTCTCTCGACTTCATCTGCATGTGTGCTACCCCTGAAGAAGTGTATATATGTATATGCAAGGAGGGAGAGAGTGTGACACCCATTGGTGCACCTGAAAAAGCATGCCTTGTTCTTTACAAGCAAATCATTTTGAGACCTGACAAACTTATTACACCCAATACACCACTTTCATTATATTAATCCATAAAGATGTAAGTCTCAATGGAAAGATGTAGCTTAGAAATACTCATTGTGAGATGTGTGTATGGATCTTATATAAAGACTAATGAAACTATATTGAAAATTATGACCTTATGGTCCTGGAGTGAAAATGAATCACCAGGGAATAAGATATCTTGGTGATGGCCAATTCAAGCCGTCACCTCTCTCTGACTAGCTGATTATATAATATATTGTTGAATTGTCCATCTTTGCATCAACCTAGAAATGTCAACTGAAACCCATCAAAGACAAACTATAAACATCAAAACCACTTGGAAGTGAGAAGTAAGGATACCACAGGGAGGGGATCACCCATTTGACTGGAGCATACATCGTAACACTAGATAAGTACAATTATGGCAATTTGCACATGGAACTCTTATGGTTAGAAGAAAATCTCCTTTTTTTGCTCCATAAATTATGTAAGTCAAATTTATGTGAAATCTTTTTAAAAAATAACTAAAGAGACTGATTGGCATTTGGTTATCAGGTTGGAATCTGTTGCAGAAAGCACTGGAACACAGTGAAGATTAATGACAAGTGAGAACTGTGACAAAAAACTGGAATGTCAACCATTCATCACATGCTGTTTCATTTGTACATCCTTCAGGAACTGTATTTTGAATGATGTCAATATTGCAAGACGTGTAACATAGCAATATTGACATCATTCAAAATTCAGATCATTCCTACCTGCTCTTCAAGGATTTTTCAGCAAAAAACTGAAAGCAGCCTGGAGGGTTCAGTTCAGAAACCAGAAGTCCATTAACTAGAGCTTTTCTTTGTAACAGTGAAAGAGAGGACAAGGATATTTGCCCCACATAGTACTTTTAGAACAGCTTTTCTTATTGTGACAAGTGACTCATTTTTTATGTAGGTGAAAGGGATGTTGTGGTGTGACACACACATCTCAAATACTAGCGTGAACATAGCATGAAGGTGGTAGCAAATAAAGCTGAGAGAATTAGCATGTAGAAAAATCACATACTTCGCCTCCAATTTCTAGGACCTTTAAAAGGCTTGTTATCCAAACTAAGAGGAAAAAAGTATTTATTTTAAAATTACAAAAACAAACAAAACCACGACACAGCTTTCAGATGACCCACATCAGTACCCCAGTCTGGACCATCACAACATTTTGAGAAGTCAGGTGTTTCCCAGTCTGGACAAACTATTTCAGTTGTATTTGGTTAGGCGGCCTTCAATATACTCATGTGAAGAGCCACATAAGAACATAAAAACTGGAAGGATCAGGGTGAGTTCCTTGTCCAGAGCATTGTTTGGCCTGACTGCAACCCACACTGGCAAGATGGGGATGCTGGGTCTTATTTGTACCGGCCAGCCTGCCTCTCCAGCTGCTATGGCTCTACTTTCCCCACCTACTCTGTTCACAACAGACTTTTCAGCCATTCCTGTTGCCTACAGCAGGCCCCAAGTCATTTGCACATTGAGCCTTAAATACACCCCAGGTCTTACCCCCACAGTCTAAATAGTACATCACAACCCAAAGCTACACTCAGCCTTTTGGGGAGATAAGTTTCATAGTCCTGGCCCAGAGCAGCACAGATAGGAGTAGCGGAAACATCATTACCATTCTCCACTTAGTGACTCTCAGTTTTGCTGAGGACTACACACTGGTTTATCACATGCTCTTATGTGGCTCTTCACATGAGTAGATTGAAGGCCACCTAACCAATACAACTGAAATAGTTTGTCCAATTTTTTTTATTCAACTGTATATTATGGCAATGCTGCCAGGGCTGATTTATTGCGTAGTCTTACAGTATTTGGATTTGCAGCCCTGAGACTGGAATTTCCATGTGCCTCTTTATTTCTTTTAATCCCTCAGTCCTTAAAAAGGCAATCAGTATTTATGGGAAAGAGGAGATTGCTATGTCAGCCTGATACTCCTGTAAACAGTGAACCTTAAACAAAAGCCAGGAGATGCTTTTCCTTATTAGGAAGTCAAAGCATGATACTGAAACAAACAAAAACACCACAAAAAACACACCAACAGTCCAGCTGAGCCCATCCCTAATTCTGTACCAGTCTTTCCTGGCAACTGTGTCTCAGAGCATGGCAATGTCTGTATAATATATACTCAGATCAGATGAATAGCTATTGCAATTGTATTTGTATCAGTATCTTCCATGAGCAGCCTTCTGTTCATTTACTGTAATAAGTGGATTTTCAGTAGTTTGACTGGGAAAGACTCTTCCTATGTGAACTCAGTAAAGTTGGGGAGAGCAGACTAAAAGGATGACTTTCACTTTCTTATTTTTACAAAAAAAGAAAAGAAACCCTCAATCTTATTTGTTATGAGAGTGTGAGAGAGAAACTGCGGAGCATCTTAGTGTTCTAAGGGAGGAAGAAAGTACCAGGAGAAACTATATTTATGTAGTAGCAAAACAAACAGCTCTGAAATATCCAAAGGAAGTTTGGAGAGACCTGGAATGACAGTGTGAGTGGATCACATAGGCCCGACAGCACTAAAGAATGAGACAAGATTGGAGAAGCCCAAAGCCCTGAAAAACAAGAAATGAGTTTGCAGAAATGTGAAGGTGGTTTACACAGTCATAGGCAGAGACAGCAAACAGTCCTGAAGTAGGGTCCTTAGGGACATGCTTTAGAAGCCAAAGGCTAACAAAAAAAAAAACAGGAACTTCTACAGGCTGTTATCCTGAATTAGCTGATGGGACTGAAAAATACATGGCAGTACTACATTCTTTCACCAGTTACTTTGAAGTTAATTGCAGCCCCAAGATGGGTTTTAAGACACTTTTACAGAAAATTTCAGGGAACGCCTAGAAAACAGTGTTTTGGAGCGGAGCACGGAGTTGGAGCACGGAGCACCTCCAGAGCAGTGGAGCTGCAGGTTTTTGCCTGGAGCTGAAGCACAGCTCCAAAGCCCTGCTAGAAGAGACTGCGCACACTTTTTATCATTCTAATGATAAGTAAAATCTTCTGGTAAATAGCTGCAGTAATTAGATTTAATGAAACATAGCATCGAGGAATCTGCCACGAATAAAGTTTAAAATGAGTACAACAGTTATAATTTAGTAATTATATTTTGAAAAGAGATGTTAGCAAATTCACAGTGTTTCCCCTTATTATCTATCAATATTGTCTTAAATAAAGAACACACCTAAGTATCCTTATTTTAGTATTTAACCAAAATGTTACCCTAGTATGCCCCAATATTCCATATGTTTTCTTAAGCAATTGGTAAACTGTTAAGTTTTATCATTGCCTAAACATTGAATATACAGTAAATACCTACTTAAGCACAAACTTAAATTAACTAACAGTTTTGTATGTGAAACACAAATGAAACATATGTTACTCAACACTAATTCACTTGCTTTTATACTGGGCAGTCAGCAGACAGGATTCGGGATATACAGCCACTTCACTGTTCACCCCTTTTTCCAGATTATCTACAAATATGTTGAACTGCACTAGTCCCAGTATAGATACTATTTACCTTTCTCCATTCTGAAAATTGACCATTTATTCCTACCTTTGTTTCCCAACTTGTAACCGGTTATTGATTCATGAGAGGACCTTTCCTCTTATCCCATGACTGCTTACTTTGCTTAAGATCCTTTGGTGAGGGACCTTGTCAAAGGCTTTCTGAAGTACACTGCATCCATTGGATCACCCATGTCCACATGTTTGTTGACTTCCCCCCACCCTAAGAATTCTAATAGATTGGTGAGGCATGATTTCCCTTTACAAAAGCTGTGTTGACTGTTGCCTAACAAATCTTGTTCATCTATGTGTCTAATAATTCTCTTCTTTACTATAGTTTCAACCAATCTGCTTGGTGCCCTTCACTTGGTAGGCAACAGTTAGTTGTGGTCCTGCCTTTTACCCAGATGAAGAGAGTAAAGCCAGTCACCAACAGCCGCTGGACAGGATCTACGCTATCACCGATCAGAAGTGTTGAGCACTGAGATGTCCAAGTGGCATCACAGAGCTGCAGAACCTCACCTCTGAAAATTAGATTCTTAGTGTCCATTGAAAGAGGCTGTGTTGACTGGTTCAGAAAGGTGTCATGTAAAATCCTTCGCAATTTTCACGTTGCAGGTGAGTAAGTGAAATTAAGAATCTAGAAGAACTAAGCCCTTTCCTCTCTGTAACCCCTAACTCAAAGGGAAAAGGAACAAACAACCCCTTCCTGAGATAAATTGTTAATTCTCATTTGGTTGTCTATTTCCTCTTTATTTATCATCCCCTAGTAGCTGAAGTAACGTCAGTCTCCCTGGTTGTTATTTGTGGTTATTCTAATTCTTGTTTATCTAAAATGCCAGGCAGTGCTTTTTACACTTCCTAATAATCTCTGCCTCACTCCTTCTCCATTAATGTTTGTTGAAAGACTGATTCTTATTCCACTGAGGGTTGGCAGAGTATGTCTACAAATGTTTTATTCTAGTCGTCAACTCTGTTTGAGTTTTAGGGAAGACAGGTTGCAGAGTCTCTAACTTTTGTTTTCAAATATATATTTTAGGTTTGTCCCTCTCCTCCAGATTTAATTTAAAAAAAATAATAATTTGAATGTTCCAAGGTTAGGACTGAGTGAAGTTTGCCCTTCTTTATTACTGCAGTTTGTATTTCTTTTGGGATAATGAGCCACCTGCAAAGTTAAATTTGTTTAGTTTAATAAATTTCTTGGGTGTTTTTGCACAACTACTCACTCTCCCCTCTTGTTCAAGTTCATATTTCCCCCTTATAATTGTTTTTGAAGCTTCTGTGTTTATAATGTGACCTACCATGGCCAACATGTGATTTCTTAGTTGAGACCTTTTTTGTTTGTTTGTTTTTAAATATGTGCTTTGTTGTGAAGTTACACCTAAAAGCTCTCTTGATTTTATTAATAAAGTCTAGAACTCAGTTTAAGAGTGGCATTTATTTTCACAAACTATGGTGTCTCACGGAAGTAGAAATTCAGTTAAACATTTGTTGAGACTAGCAAGAATAGATTGATCGATTCATGGAATCTAAGACCAGGACAGACAATTTTGATGGTCTAGTATGACTGCCTATATAACACAGGCCATAGAACTTCCCCAAATAGGAATAAAAAAGGGTAGCTTTGTTGTAATTCAAGTATTGGATTGTGGAAGTATGTGGATTCACTTCTTGATCTAGGACAGACTTCCTATGTAGGACATTGAACAAGTCACTCAGGTGATAAATTGTCTAAAATGTCAGCTCCCTTTTAGGTACCCAAATAAATGGCCAGATTTCCAAAAGCACTCAGCATACTATGTGCCAAACTCTCAAAAATTTAGCCATAAATCTCAGAATGTCTGCCTGTTGGAGAACACTTTTGAAAGTGTGTTCCTTATTAAATGCCTAATTGTCATCTATAGCAGCCATTCACAGTCATTCATGATGATAACGATAGTCATTGGACCAGACGAAGAGGGAGAATGACTCTAGCCTGGTGATTAGGGCACTCCTCTAAGATGTGGGGAGATTCAGGTCTCAGGTCCAATGATTATTTATGTATGTGGAGCAGGTTCAACAGGAGAGATTGAGAAAGCCCCATACTAGAATCACCTAGTGGTTAGACAATGCAGGGGGGATCCAAGTTCAAATCATTTCTCCACATCAGTCAGAGTGAGGAACTGAACCCAGTCTCAAACATCTCAGGTGAGTGCCTTACACTGAACTGCATGCTGAGCTAAAGCTTTGAAAGTGGGGAGAAAGCAGTAGCACCCCCACCCCATTTTGTGAATCTAATTGTCCTTTGTTTTTGTAAAAATGCCACAATTCAAACTAAAAATTTCGAGCTTAGTCAAAATGAAAAGTTATTTCAATGTTACTAAAAGGTTTCTTGGTTCAGTCAAAACTATTTGGCCAACTTGACGTGAATTTACTTGTAATTTTGATGGATCCAAAGCAGTATTTTTCAATCAACTAAACCACTGGGGGAGGAGAAGTTTCACCTAGCTCCAATTATGATAGTTTTGTGCCAGATTTCTTTGGTGCACACATTAACTTTCCCTGTTCTTACTATGCCGTTGTCATATATCTAAATTTAAGCTTATGGGTGCTATTACCCCTTAAGGCAACAATGTCAAGTATTTAACTAATAGCCCTGCCAAGTTTTCACTAATAACTCAGTTCAGTCACTGAAAGATTATGTAAGGAGATGGCTTAGGTGTCCAGCCAAACACAGAAGAATCAAAACTGTCCTGTTGAGAATGGTCTGGGGGCAGATAGGAAGAACCCCTTCCTTCCTGTCCCCCAGGTGCATGGCTTTTGTAGGAGCTTCTAGGAGCTGGGTGGAAGCCAATGAAGAAGTGAGCAGAGTCCCTTTACCACTGGAGAAGCTCCAACATCCATGAAGAGCTCAGAGAAACTATTTGTGGGGAACCAAACCCATGACTATTTCCACAACAGGAGACTTGACAAGAAGTTTTGCTAGCTGATTCTTGCCAGATATGGACTCCTCTAAGATTGTTTACTCACACAGAGGAATGAATGAGGTTAAAACACAGAAAAAAAGTTTAAAAAGGAATTAGAAATTTGTGAAGAAAAAAATAAGTACACACACACAAAAAGGAAGACAGTATCTTCAGCTATGCTTGAGAGGCATAACTGTGGCTATAAGCCACTTTTGTGCTCCCCATATCCTGACGTGGCTAGGCAGCAGCCTGAGACCTCAGAGCAGCTTAGAGTCACCTGAAGACTTCTGTAACTTTGCTGGCTGTCTAAGGTCTCATGGGGTGTCATGTGCCATGCCTACTATGCAGATCACAGGGATGGGGGGATGCCACTCAAGCATCCCCTGTGGCCAGGGAAGTTGGTTTTTAGGACAATTTTGTCCTGCTGAAGTGACACAAATATACCATAATGCAAACAAAGCTGTGGCCCAGAGTGTACATGGAGCTTACATATTCTGAGGTTGTGAGTTTTTTCCCCCCTCAATTCATTGCCCAGATTTTAGAGACAGCATACTAGGAGGAATTGGGCATCTTATTTTGTACCTGCAATAAAAGTGACAGCAATGGTGAATACACACAGACCAAAAGATATTCTTCTTAACCTCAAGGCAACAATTTCTGGCCTTCATGTAAAGATTGTGTATGAGCCATTGTAGATATGGCATAGCTCATGTGTATGACTGCCTTAACAAACTTGAATCTATTGTCACCATAAATAATGACAGCTACCACATGGAGGTACCTTAGGCATTCTTTACAAAGGTCAGTCAAAAAAATGTTCCAATTCACTGCTTTTTATTTTTACCACTGCCTACTAGCACAAATCCAATTACTTCTGTTTTGTATGTCACTATCTTCATCAGGAACACACAGCAGAAAGCAAAACATACTTAGGTGACACTTTCTTAGCTGTAGGCAGATCTGATTAATGAGGCAGAGCTGAAATTAACTTTTTTTCTCATGTCAAGTAGATTTCCTGAGTAGTGCAAAATTCCCTTTATAATGCTGTTCATTAACATTTTAACCGCCAATAAGCATGTTGAAATATAATGTACTTCTTAAACTGAATTAGCCATCCATCCATGTCCTATTATCCCTGTAAATATAATGCAATATGATTTGCTATTAACAGCCTCATATTTATCCATTTAGATAGGAAATACAGCCCTCTGTGCAGAGCCAGCTAGCTGGAAATAAGCCCATGGACTTTAAGAAGACAGCAATGATGTAAGTGAGAGGTATATTTGGCCTAATATATTTTAGGGGCTTTTAAAAAGTATAAAAATAGGCATAGCCTGGAGAATATCAGTATTTTGATTAATTAAGAATACAAAACTTATTCCTGCTAGAGGTACTGCAGACACATACACAATCTAAATAAATGAAAACAAACAGTATAATGAGAAGGAGCACAGAGGCCCAGGTAAAATTAATAAACAAAGGAATTCTTCAGAGTATATTGCAAGCAAGAGTATTTCAACTTTTAAAGTGGATACATGGCACAGCGTACTCCTTTCTACATTTGCCTTCCCATCTGTATACAGCCAGATTCTAATAATATTTCTTAAGTAATCCCACAGAAATCAAGAAAGGGTATTTTTTTTTTAAAGTGGATACATACAAAATGTGTGATAGTCTGGCTGGTGAAAGAATGGGCCAAATCCTCCACTGGAGTAAATCCATGATTCCATTAGCTTCAGTGGAATCCTCATTTTAGACCAGCTCAGGATCTGTCTATATCTTACTGTGAAATTAGGCCATAAAGCCATTTAGTCAATGCAAAGGACAAACTTACTGCATGAGCTACTCAACCAAACAACCTGCATTAAAAAGATTAAGAGCCCAATTTCTTGTCTTCAGATGACTAGTTTCCCAATTGGAAATACAGAAACAATTAACCATATTTGTCATCTGTAGAGCTATAAACACTTAGAGAAGCCAGATGTAGATCCTGTTCCTACAAACACTTAGGTACAAACAATTTTATGCATGCGAGTTCAGTGCATGGACTACTCACATGAATAAGCATTTGTAGAATTGAAGCATTGGACCCTGATTGACAAAAACATCTTTTTCAGGAAAATATTTATGCACATGATTAAGTTTTTCCCTGAATCAAGGCCTTAGGGATTCTAAGAGAGCTGTTTCTCAGACTGCTTGAGGAAAATGTATTTCTTCTGCAGTAGTGCCTCTCACCTGCAGAGTGCCTCCTAGTGTCAATGTGCACCACTGCAGGGATTTTCTCAGTTTAGCACTTCCTTTTCCCATTCTGGCACTGCAAGTGTCATATGTGGCCTAGTGCTCTGGCCAGAGTATGTCCCAGTTCTTTGCCCTTTTGGGGTTAACAGAGAAGTCTAAACAATAAGAAAACCCAAAACCTAATGTCTTTTTAAACCTGGCTTTCAACTCCCAACTGGTGCTCACAGTTCTTAATCTCTCCATTTCTGGTGCTTTTAGTCTGGGGGAGGGTAGGACAACCTAGGCCCACCCTCTACTCTGGGTTCCAGCCCAGACACCCTATGTTAGGTGGATAAGCATTGTTTTTTCAATCCATCCACCACTTCACTGACACTGAACCTGGCCCTATCTTCACGAGCTCTTTCCTGTCCCTGCCTGGATCTATGGCTCCTCACACCTTCTGCTTAGCCAGCTATGACAGTGAGGTCTCAAAGACTACTCCCAGCCCTACTCTTCAGAAGCTGGACTTTATAGCAAGCAGCCCCTTGCCTTTAGAGCATTTGATAGCTCCCTCCTCCAGACAGAAGTCATTCCTCAACCCCTTCCCTATATTCAGCCTTCGTATCTCAGAATAGCCAGTTCTTCCCTCCTTCTAGCAGGAGCTCCCACTCTTCCTGGAGCTAGGAGTTGTGGCTTAGGTCTCTTGCCTGGGAATAGTCAGCTGCAAGGTTTTTGCTATCTCTTCTCAGCTGAGCACTCTCTCCAATTAACTTTCCAATCTGTAGTGTTCAGCAGCCCAGCCTTTTCCTGTCAGTGTCTCCTTGCTGTGAGGGAGGAGGCAGCTTTTATGCTAGTCCCCTTCTCTCAACTCTTTCCCAATCGATTGGATGAGAGGGGAACTTTGCCCCACCCTCTCTGCAAGGTTTTGGGCACTTAAAAAGTACAGTGTTGGGATTCCTTCCCTAAGCACCTGTAGCTATCTCTGCCAGACTCTTTAAAAGCCTTAAAGGGCCATACCAGGTGGTGGAGTGAGCTGATCACCAGGCATTATTGCTTCACATGGCAGAGAACCTGTCACATCATTATTCTAGTTAGTAGTTTTGTCATGGTGCACCAATTCCCCCTTTCCTTTTACCATTTTCAATTTGCTTTACCAAAATCCACAGTTCATTTGCTTTCGATTTTTCCAAATATTTGTAGCTTCAATTTTAAAAGGCCTCCTTGTTATAAACATGGCTTGCTAGCTCTACTTTAACTCAAGACAATTCATAATATATTTATTTACACTGGGAAAAGTAGCTGCGAAGGTAACATTTATTTGATATAATTGTACAACACCAGAAAAGTGATACTTCTGAAGATGCATTACGATTATGTACTTTATTACCCAAGAATGGGTTACTGTTTGTATACATTAGAAACTAAATAATATAGTATTCAGCTCTCATGTTAGTGCAATCCATCCAAAGTTCTCAAAGCACTTTACAAAAGATGTCAGTATCTCCTCTATTTACAGATGAGGAAACTGAGGCATGCTGAAAGCAGTGACTTGCCCAAGGACTCACAGCAGGCCAGTGGTACAGCCAGGAATTGAACCCCGCTCTTCCGTTTCCCTCTCCAGTGCCCTATCAAAGTATGTCTAAGTAATAAGACGGTGAAAGTGAAGAGATGGTTAAAGTATCCATACAATTATCCAGATACCTGCTAGTGTTGCAGTGCCTCCTGAACTGTCAGTTGGATTACCCTTATCAATCCTTAACCCTATGGCTAGATCATGATTATTGCATTAGTCTTGAATTTCAGATTACTGCATTTCCTTAAATAAAATAAGTGTGAAAATTATCTGTCAGGATTGGAAACGAGCGGATGAGATTGAAATATCATTTTTGGAAGAGCTGCCTTTGGCAATATATAAGGAATATGGCTCGTTATAAGACAGTAAGTTACCTATAAATAGACTCAGTTGATTATAAGCAAATATCTAGGGTGGCATTTTCAAAAGTGCTTTTGAATTTTTCCATTGACTTCAATAGGAGAAGAAGAATTAGGCCAACACTGAGCACTTCTGGAAAAAAGAAAAATCTCAACCTTAATAGCTAAATTGTGTGTATCCAAATATCAGAAAAACTACAACAGTAAAAATCATGGGACTGGATAGGACCTCGAAAGGTCATCTAGTTCAGTCCCTTGCACTCATGGCAGGACCAAGTTTTATCTAGATCAGTGGTTCCCAAACTTGTTCTGCTGCTTGTGCAGGGAAAGCCCCTGGCAAGCCGGACCAGTTTGTTTACCTGCTGCATTTGCAGGTTTGGCCAATCGCGGCTCCCACTGGCCATGGTTTGCTGCTCCAGGCCAATGGGAGCTGCTGGAAGTGGCACTGGCCGAGGGACATACTGGCTGCTGCTCCTAGCAGCTCCCATTGGCCTGGAGCAGCGAACCACGGCCAGAGGAAGCCACGATTGGCCAAACCTGCAAATGCGGCAGGTAAACAAACCGGCCCACCATGGGCTTTCCCCGCACAAGCGGCGGAACAAGTTTGGGAACCACTGATCTAGACCATCCCTGACAGGTGTTTGTCTAACCTGCTTTTAAAAATCTCCAATGACGGAGATTCCACAACCTGTCTACACAATTTATTCCAGCATTTAACTACGTTAACAGTTAGGATGCTTTTTCCTAATGTCTAACCTAAAACTGCCCCTTGTTGCAATTTAAACCCATTGCTGCTTGTCCTATCCTCAGAGATTAAGGAGAACATTTTTTCCTCCCTCCTCTATGTAACAACCTTTTACGTGTTTGATAGTTGTTATGTCTTCTTTCAGTACTCTTGTCTCCAGCCTAAACGAACCCATTTTTTTCCAATATTTCCTCATGTCATATTTTCTATACACTTCTAGTATTCTTTGTTATTCTTCTCTGAACTTAATCCTATTTGTCACATCTTTCCCAAAATATGGCATCCAGAAATGGACACAACACTCCGGTTCATGCCTAATCCTAATCAGCATGGAACAGAGTGGAAGAATTACCTCTTGTGCCTTGCTTACAACATTCCTGCTAACACATCCCAGAACAATATTTGCTTTTTTTTTACATTGTTAGCTCATATTTAGCTAGTGATTTTAGTGATCCACTATGACCCCCAGATCCCTTTCTGCAGTACTCTTTCCTAGGAAGTTATTTCCCAGTTTGTAGGAATGCAACTGATTGTTACTTCCTATGTGAAGATAATTTACATTTGTCCTTATCTTCAAGAGCATCCAAATTTTGGGATTTTACAAGAGTACGGCAGCAAAATTTGACGTGACATTACTTTGGTAGTTATTATTAACAATATAAATATTTCCAATATTTGTTTGAAATTAATTTTTTCTCTAGTGTTCTATAGAAAAAAAGGGTCATTACACTCTGCAGTACCAGGTTATCATTAGATATTTGGACCCTAAGAAATTGGCTTTGACTGCCTATTATAAGGATGTAATTTCAGTTATTAGAATAATCAATCATATTCAAATATTTTATTTTTTTTGCAAAAGTTCTTTATGAAACATCCTCTGGAACATTCAAAATGATTTTTAAAAAAGCTTAATATATTCATTTAAATTAGTTTGCATTAAAGGAGGCAGAAGTAATGTATTGTGCCTTTGAAAAATGTTGTTACAATAAGTGTGCTCTATCAACAATGTACCATGAGAAATATATTATGTCGTGATTTAAACTCTAAAACTCATTTATTATTGACCAGATCTGGGTGATTGGGCGCAGACGGAGGGTGGGGGGGAAATTATCTTTTACTTGAAGTTGTCATGTGCTTCATCTTAGACCCCCGGTTATTCAGTTGATATCACATTTATACCACAACACTGTTTTGTTGTAAAGATGGAGATCAGAATTCTTGCTTTTAGGAATTAAGTGTCTCAAATATCAGTCACTTTCTTTAAAAAAAAAAAGTACAATAATCTTATGGAAAGCAAAGTAACATTAGTCCCTTACTTGACATTGCTGTTTATGTCCTACCATTATACAACACTGAAAAAAAAATCTTACATATTCAAATTTCTATTTCACATTCATCTGTATATGTTACCATAACTGAAGCACATTTGCCATTCACTTTACCAGAAATCACTCATTGTACATGTGGAACCAGAGTCTAATGCTTGATAGGCTTAATGGGCTCTGATAGAATTCACTTTTTCCTATTCTTTGGAGCAGGGTAATTTAATTTCATTCCACCCTTCACAAAGCATGATGATAGTGTATTTAATTGATTTGATCACCTATGGGATATCAAGGATGTGTTGTCATTCCTCTGACTGGAACAGATGTTATCACTATGCTCAGGAAATTTTCCTTCAGCATTCTAAGGATACCTAGTTCAAGGTTAAAAATTTACGAAGTTGGCAGGTAGTGGTTCACACCAAGTTGTTTTTTCTCTATCCTGAATTGTGTGTCATGTATAGTTTTACCATTTTCAGAAAATGGCTATGCCTTTCCTAATCTAGCTGCTAGTAAACAGAACTTCTAGCCAAAATGTTTTCTTCTAACTGGTCCTCCTTTTCATGCATTTCAAGTAATTTTGAGCAGGATATTTTCCTACCAAACCAGGAGAAGTGAGCCAGATTTTTCCAGCACTCCCCTCTCACCCATTGATCAAATACAGAGTTTTGGGGTTTTTTTGGTTGTTTTTGCTTTTAAATGGACTGCATATGCACATGTACACCTTCAGTTACCATGCCATTATGGTGCACATGCCATTTAACTACACTGTGAAGCAGTGTACTACCCCCTGAGGGGTCAACCAGGAGCTCACAGCCTGGTAGAATCAAGGAAGCTTCCTGATCTGTGTAGGACTGCTCTATTTAAATAGGAAGAGGAAGCAGATGAGGGGAGCTGAAACTAGAAACTACACAATTGGCAAAGGGTGATGATATCTGGCCAGCTCCCTGAAGTCTGGCCTGACCAGACACAGCAACTTTTGTTTTAGATTTTGGCATTCTGAATATGGGCCCCGAGGTCTAATTTTGGCTTGCATGTGCTTGTTATGTAGTTTGAAAACAATATGATTAAGAGGGTTAGTGAAATTTAGTCATTCTGAAAGTGATAAGGCTGAAAAAACTGGAAAATGAGGTCCCTCATTTAGTCATCAAGTGAATATTTTATAACAGAGCGTTCAATATAATAATCTCAAATTGCTTTACCAAAACTGAACACTGATAGATGATTATATCATCTATTAGTCAGATTCTGATATTCTTTATCCCATTAGTAGCACCTTGCTTCACAGTTAATTAATCTCATTGACTGCAATGGAAACATAGAAATACTGGATCCGACCAGATGCTTCAGAGGAAGGTACAAGAAATACACAGTAGACAGATATGGCATAAACTGCTCTGCACATTAGGTTTCCTCATAATCCCTACTAGTTCAGCCATAAACTAAACCCTGAAACATGAGATTTTAACCTCTTTCAAAGTCTATGTTAGCATTAACTCTAGATAGATTGTTATCCATGAGTGTCCAAGTGGATTTACTCCTGGAGTAACGAACAGAATTTGAGTAAAGACATGGGATTCTGACCATGTCTTGGGATAAAATTCTTTAGCACCGAGTTTTGCTTGAGAAACAACTGATTTAGAACTGCAGGATTATGCTCACCCTAATAGTTACCAGTGATTAATTTGCCATAAACAGAGAGAATTGCTGAAATGTGGTTATAAGAGTCAATTTATCCTGGAGACGAGCTGTAAACACTCTATTCTATTACTGCTGGGACTATTTTCACCAAGTTCAGTAATGTTACAGTAACAGAAATGCTAGGGTATATGTAATTATATTTTGTCCAATTGTTAAATGATGACTGTTTTGATACTTTGCTATGCTGCATCTCTGCTAGGTATACAACAGAGATTGCTGAAGCAATTGAAATTAAAAATGAATAATATGTAAGTTGTAAGTACTCAAAAGAGAGCTCTTACTAAAACAAATCACAGTGCTGAAAATTTAAAGAGATGCAATTACAGTGTTTTGGTGCTATTTGGATAAGCCTGAGCTGTAAAGCACAGCAGTGACAATCATTGGCAGACAGGGATAGATTACCCTTGGGATGTAAAATCCTGAGAACCAATGACCCTGTTCTTTCTTAACTCTTTACACCTGCCAACACTAGACAGTCCCACGAGGAACAACTCATACATCAGTGGATTGCAGCACTCTTACTGAACGGTCACCATTTATGGCTCTTTGGCAATTCTCCAATTCTTACACCTTGCCTGCTTCTCCGTCTTCATTCCAGAACAGCCTTTTCAGTCTTGCCCCATCAACAGGGAGCACTGATCCTCAGCAGCTCCTTTCATGGGCCAAATGCTACTAAACAGTGCCAGTTGGCCGATAGTCCTCAGAAATCCCCTACCTACTTAGCTGTCCTCATTATTACTGCTCCTTTTTCTGCCTCTTGAAAATATCATCCCTATTACATTGCCCCATAGGCCCAGACATCAGGTTTCTGCTGGCTATATGCTATTGAAGAGTTCAGTAGTACTGACATAGAAATATTTCTATTTTACCTATACCTCTGTAATATAGAAAATAAAATAATTAGATTAAGTACCTACTAAACCACCCAGTAATTTGCCAGAGCTGTGGAGTTTAGATCTGAATTCAAATTTCCTGGAAGATCAGGACAGTGCTGTTCAGACTAAAAGTTCTCAGGTCAAGCCAGAAGTTCAGATCTGGATCATGACCCAGATTCACACTTTTCCAGAATTTGAGGGAAGATATAGGGATATTGGATCCACTGTTATGGACCCATCTCAGTTACAATCATCTTGAAGATCAGGCCATCATTATAGATATGCTGCAGAGCATTCACAGTGGAGTCCTTCCTAAAGGTATGATTACTTGGATGTGCCAAAAGATTAATGCAATAGAGCTTTTTCTGGCTCTGTTACCACCCTCCTTTCTGTGGGAGGGATGATCTAAACCAAAACTATTGTTCCTACAGTAATTACACATTTTTCTTAGAAAATGCATTCACCACAATAAAAACATTTTTCCATACTGTACCTACTGTCTGCTATTGATTCTCTCTCTCGTGATAGACAAGCATGTCATAATTAATCTCTATGAAATTGCTGTTACTTCCCCTTCTGTGCATGGAACTATGATTGAAGGTTTTGTTGCTGTCAAGATACCATTATAGAAAGAAACCCTTTACTAAGAAGCCAATATTTTAGCACTAGACCATTAATCAAAATTGTTTAAATATAATGCACTATCAATATTCCTTTTGAAGAAGTACAGTAGGTATATATGAGTGACAAATTATTACAAAGGTAGTTTTTTCTTTTTACAGCAATATGATCAAAATGTACTAGTGTACTAAAAGTTCTAATTTAACAATATGGTTTTTCTGACTTTTTACCGTATATATTATAAAAATTAAGTTTGTGGAGGAATCAGGTAGCACAATCATTACCAACTTGAAGATCTTCTAAATGTCAAAGCTGTATCATGGACTAGCCAAAAAAAATTAAAATAATAAAAAAAATCTCATTACTGAAAATGTGGATGCTGAGATTAAATTATTCCCGTCGAAATGATTAAATAAGTTCACAAACAGACATCTAGTCCAAATCTTAACCAGAAAAATTCATTGTCAGACAAGAATGAGAAAGCATCATGATAGATCAGTAATCTATTTGTCTTATATTCTCCCTGTCTAGACACTTAGAGTTCTTTAATAGCTGGTAAACACTGAATCTTTGAAATGTTAAAAACTAGAACCTCAAGTTTTCTTTTTCAGTCCAAAGAACATTCTTATTCTCTCTCTCCCCTCTCCATCCCCTACAGACACATAGACAGACGGGTTAGGTGATGAGTAGGCTGTTTTGCCTTATAGAAAAAGGAACAAAACTTGCATATTTCCCATTTCCCCTTACTGCAACAAAGAACGCTCCTGGAACAAACTCAAGTTTATTGGCGAGTACAACAGCAGCCTAATGCAACTGGTGAGTTCCAAGATCATTGGCAACTAACAGTTCTGTCGATTATAGGGGCTAGAATTCAGCCAAAGACGACACGAAGTGTTCAATAAAAGAAAGCAGCACAGATGCAGGACTATACACAAGACCAAACTATCCAATATTTGTTTTCTACACAAATCTCATTATTGTCTTTTTCCAGGTGTTCCTTTTGCTGACTTGACTTTAACAAATCACTGCAGCTTCTTTGGAGATGCTCATATGAATAGAGAAATCTCTACTGTTACCCCAGCAGTGTCTTACTCCAGAAATGACAAATATTTACTGCGACAGAATCAGGTGCACCATATTTTGGAGTGAAAGCCAAGCCATTTTAAGGATGATTACAGTTTACTCTTTTCTACTTGTTAGTTGAAAAGCCTAAGAAAAACACGTTGAAAACAAAATGTTCCTTTGTCAGGCTGGCTGATCGTTGCTGAAGTAGAATAGAGAAGTATCAGTCAATGGTATTATGCATAATGAGAGGCTTTAAAAAAATAAAAAAGAAAAGAAAAGCAATTTTGAAATGCAGAGAATATATTGTTCAGGACTCTGAAAAACTCTGCAGTATTCTGAGACCTATGATAAATTAAAGGCCCATTCACTAAATACATTTGCTTCTTTATGTCCTAAATCAGAGATTTTATCAAGTGATAATGGCAAATCAATTACAGAAATAAATCATTTTCAAAGAAATGATCACAGCTGGGTAAAACTTCTGTATTTTGCTACATATTCAGTTTATGGCAAGACCGAACACCATATGAGATTTCCAGAATATATCCCTGGTGCAAAATATAACCCAACTCTATCAAGGTTCACCATCATTGTTGTGAATTACACTGTCATTTTTTTCTTAAAAACAGTTGTTTTTCCTCCAAGAAATAATGAAAATTCCATTGACAAGTTAGTTGTAAGCAAAGGTCTAGAAGAAATGTTAAGTTTATGCAGTAGGCAAGGAAGGAAAGGGAAGGCCAGAAGTAGCACTCTGCCAGGGAATAATTTTATAACAGCAATAATGTCATAGGTTTCAGAGAAGCAAGGCAAGACTTGATCTATTGTCTTCTTGATATGTGGGTGCAATTACAATCATCAGGAAAGTGACTTAGTGATCTAGCATTTTAAGTAAGAGACCAGGTGTCAGCTAAGATAATGGCAGTCACATAAGCACCAGGAAATATGCAGCCTCAATGGGACAGAATAATTTCCAGTCATGCAGAGGATGAGAGTCTACTATAGTAGTGGGTACACCCTCCCTCTCCCTCCACTCTGGAAATCAGCATCCCTCCCCTCGATACACACTCTTTGTAACAGCTCTGTCTTCCCCAGACTGTAGGGGATGCCCTGAAATTCTGCCTTGCTCCTATAAAGAGCATGCAAGCTTAGGAAGGGGAGATTCTTTACACAGTAAACCGCAGGTATGCTTCTCCCCCCAGCCTATCAGCACAGCAATACAAAACAGAAGAAGGGAATACTGAAGACTTATAACATGAAACTTCACACTTAGCAAATTTCTACAACCAGATAATTAAAACCATGTTAAAATGCTAGAGATGATAATACTCAAATGAATAAGATGAGCATTAGTAAATTGCACTGTGCCTTTCCTTGAAGCAGTGTGTCCTAAACTTGGGACACCACTTGTTTAGGGAAAACCTCAGTTGGGCTGGTCCGGTTTGTTTACCTCCCGCGTGTATAGGTCTGGTCGAGTGTGGCTCCCACTAGCCATGGTTCGCTGCTCCAGGACAATGGGAGCTGCTGCAAGCAGTGCAGGCCAAGGGACTTATTGGCCGCCACTTCCAGCAGCTCCCATTGGCCTGGAGATGCTATCTGCTGGACCTGCGGACTCAGTAGGTAAATAAACCGGCCCAGCCCAACTGGGGTTTTCCCTAAACAAGTGGTGTCCCAAGTTCAGGAAACATCGCCTTGAAGGATATGTGAGGCTCACTGGTGAATTGCCACAAAAACACTAGGTCAGTAACTCACATAAGCTTTCCCTGCTATCCCAGGTCCAAAGACTTTCTCTCCAGCATTCCTAGTGCACAGAGTGTGAGAAAGACATAACAGGGTGGGATTCCTACACATCAGTCATTGCAGCTGGAGTGCAAATTAGAGCAGCCCTCAATGCTACTCTAAGGCTCTGTGTGAGGAGCTAGTCCAGCCCCCATCATGACTGCTCCCATTGGTGTTTGCTCAAGACCTTTATCTCTTGGACACAGAATAGCAAATAACAAACATCAAAGTGTAGCATAAAAACATTGCCTAGCTCTGGGGGTTCTTACCTAGCTCACAAAGCCCAGCCTTCTCCCAGGCCGTCTCTCTCTCTCTTCCTGTTCCTGGAGCCACTGCTTCAATGGGCTATGCCTGGAACACCTGTGTGAGCCTGAGAGTGCATGGCAGTTAACTCCTTGCTTGACAGGGGGCTGGTAGGGCCTTTGCTCCCTCTCACAATGCATCAAAACCAAGATAAACAGATGACAATTAGAAAAGGGGACAAGAGGATTGCTTGTGTTGTCCTTAAGGTATCAGATACATATAGAAGACTGAACAAGCCATATTCCCCATTTCTTGGGATGAGCATTTAAACAAGTTCTCCTTTATCTTGGGCCAAACCACAACCACGAGGGGACCCAGAAATACGAGGAATCTACAGTGTAGGAAAGCTTTATTCCTGCAGTTGCAAGTTCTTCTCCAAAGCTCTGCTGACACAAACTCCAGAACCCCAGTAGCTGGCTCCCTTTGAGAGAGAAAGGGCTATTAGATTAGTACACAGTGGCTGCTGCAGAGGAGCTCTGGAGCCGATAATGCCATTTGTCTGTCAAGTGATCCTCTAGAAAAGTATTTGTTGGGACTCTGGTGCTGGCCTGTGTTGGTGCTGCTATGGGAGAATTTCTACATCTGAAAAATAATTCTTCCTGGTGCTCCCTAACATGTAGCAGGAATACACTTATTGCTATATGCCTTCAGGGTGTGCCATGCAAACCCTCTGCGTGCCTGACCAACTCACCAGATTGGTGCATGGGCAGGGCAGGATGAAGGCCCCACCTCCTGCCCATTTCATTTGGGGGGCGGTCTCTGTATTCTAGGAAGTGCAGGAACTGAAATTGTGCCCAGGTGCTTCACATGGTGCAAGAGTAGGGGGAGTATGCCTGTGCCTTCCTCTCCTTCATGTGCCTGGAACAGTTGGGCACTATTTTTCCTTTCTCTGTGGGCTTCTTGTGCTGTAACTGGCAGTATTTGTCTATTCGAAGCAGGGATTTTAATTTCACTGTTGCTCACAAAGAAAATATGTGCTTCCACTGACCACTCTTTATTTGTACTCTTTCACCTTTCCAGTCTACTGCTATAAGCTACTTCTCTCAGAATGTACAGTAGCTTAGTCTCAGACAGAATGAAAAAGGGGAATCACCAGAAAGGAAGTTAATGGCCATCAGCAGTTATATCGCCAGCTCTCCGTTCAATAGCTCAGTAGGCACTGAGCTATGGGAATTGTGCTGCTTCCCCTATTGTTTCTCTTCTCTGGCTGCTGCTACTATATCCATAATCACTTCACTGGGGTACTAGACAGAAAAAAACAATGCGTCCTGGAGAATATCAGCCTGTCAGTGTTAGCTGATAACCTAAGAAATAATTGTCTCACTTAGCCATTGTCAGAAATATATGTTCTTCATAATGGCTATATACCTACATTTTGAAACCAAACAATCCCACATCCAGTAAAAGGCATGTTTTCCTTCTCGAGACAAAACTTTCCTCACTCTTAGGTAGTTCATCTCCTTAGTTGCTTCTGTTTCAGCTTTACATCATCCTCTTCAAGACCATCAGCATATTTCCTACCTGTGACTTAAAGCTGAAATAAACCTTCAGATGCTTTGTGCTAGTACATCAGGAATAACATGGCCATAGTTAGTCCAGAATGTTGCAAGCACTGATGCATGTGCTTTACTGCCATGGATTAGCCTCACTGAAGTCAATTAACATTGGCTCTCATCTGAGCAGTAAAGTTAAGCTTATAGAATATTAGGGTTGGACGGGACCTCAGGAGGTCATCTAGTCCAAACCCCTGCTCAAAGCATGACCAATCCCCAAACAGAATTTTACACTCCAGTTCCCTAAATGATTTCCTCAAGGACTGAATTCACAACCCTGGGTTTAGCAGGCCAATGCTCAAACCACTGAGCTCATGCTTAAGTGCTTCCAGGATCAAGACTTTGCCGCTATGATTTTTCCACGTACTTAGTGTACCTGTGCACCATCACTGAAATCCTGGAGAACCGGAAGAGCTGTAAAAGATCAGCCATAGCTATTATTTCTATACAGGAGAAACATGGTATTTTGGTGATTGTAAACAGATGGGAACCTATATTTAGGCACCCAGGCTTACAGAGGATAGCTATATTGTATGTTTATACTGTATATATTTAAAAATTCCAAAATTGTAGGCAGCTTTCTCTAAATACAGTACAGATAAGATCCAATTTTACCTTCCTTTGATTTTAGCTCATTTGCAAACTGATTTTGCCCATACTACATTCTGGGAGTTTTCCCTATTGGCTCTAAAAATATATTTCATTAAGTAGAGCAGTTCATTCATTTTGATTATGCTCCGACCTCCACTCATCACCTATACCTAAGTATCTAATCTGATTAACAAAAAGTGATGAATGTTACTGCAGTTAACTATAATGAGTACAAACTTTAACAGCTAGATTTCCTTACGTGGCAAATTGGCAGAGTATTTCAGAAAGAGTCTTCTCTACCCTTCATTTCTATTGTCAATTTTTTTAGTGTGTGCTCTGTTTTTAAAAAAAATAATTAATGCCAAATGGTAAAGGACAAATTATCAGTGTGATGCTTGACACAGTTGATTGACCAGAGGCAGTACTAGCCCACTGGGGACCCTAAACAGGAATATTTTGGGGAGGTGACTACATGCAACACATAATTAAAAGGGAATAGGGGACCCCCTTGAGCTGCTTGGGCCCCAAGCAATTGTTTAGTTAGCTTATGCCTAGCACTGGGTCTGG
This sequence comes from Gopherus flavomarginatus, assembly GCF_025201925.1. Classification (NCBI taxonomy): domain Eukaryota; kingdom Metazoa; phylum Chordata; order Testudines; family Testudinidae; genus Gopherus; species Gopherus flavomarginatus. The sequence goes on along the minus strand of NC_066630.1, from coordinate 16,366,519 downwards.
ATGAATCACAGAAGAATTGTTTCGACTCTGGCTGAGGCTCTATTTAAATTTTTTTCAAAACTACAAATAAACTAGATGTTGTATAGTGCGTATGTAACCAAGGCTTGCTTGGTGTGATCCTCTGTCCCTGTCTAGCAGCACCTAGACCATCTAGATATTGATGAGTCTCCTACAGCCTTAGTTAAGAGTGGCATGGCTTTTAGCTCATGCTAGAGGCTTATAGACTGAATGCTTGTCTACACTACCCGCCGGATCATCAGGCATCAATCGGTCTAGTATAGACATGATAAATCGACTGCTGATCATTCTCCCATCAGCTCTGATACTCCACCAGAATGAGGAGCTCAAGCGGAGTCGATGGGAGAGCCTCAGCTGTTGACTTACAGCAGCGAAGACACTGTGGTAAGTAAATCTAATAATGTTGACTTCAGTTACACTATTTACGTAGCTGAAGTTGCATATCTTAGATTGACTCTGCATGGTAGTGTAAGCAAACCCTAAGCTTCAGAGGTCCCAGGGTCAATTCCAATGAAAACCGGGGCCTGTCAGCGTGACACACACAAAAATTTTCCTTCATGCTGTATCTGGTGACAAAGGAGATCTCCAGCTGTATTGCCTCAGTGTGGGTGTCCCTTGCCTAGCTATGCAACCAGAGATCCTTTTGAAAGTGGTGTGGGGAAGGCTGGGGACACATATGTTCCTCATGCCCTAGTTGTCAATAGCCAAATGTATAAGTAGCCAATGCCCAGGAAAAATTCTTCATTCCACTCTTTCTGCAGGACACAATGGTCAAGGAACACATTCCTTCCCCTGTAGTAGACCCCAGCATGTTTGGCTCTTGCTATGATTCACATGCATCTTCAGAAGCTGTAGATTTCAGAGTGGTAGCCATGTTAGTCTGTATCAGCAAAAAGAATGAGGAGTACTTGTGGCACCTTAGAGACTAATGCATTTAATTGAGCATAAACTTTTGTGAGCTAAAACCCACTTCATCAGATGCATGCAGTAGAAAAACAAAACAAAAAACAGTAGGAAGATATATATATACACACACAGAGGACATGAAAAAAATGGGTGCTGCCATACTAACTATAATGAGAGTAATCAGTTAAGGTGGGCTATTATCAGCAGGAAGAAAAAAACAAAAAACCTTTTGTAGTGATAATCAGGATGGCCCATTTCCAACAGCTGACAAGAAGGTGTGAGTAACAGTAGGGGGAAAATTAGCATGGGGAAGTAGGTTTTACTTTGTGTAATGACCCATCCACTCCCAGTCTTTATTCAAGCCTAATTTAATGGTGTCCAGTTTGCAAATTAATTCCAATTCTGCAGTTTCTCATTGGAGTCTGTTTTTGAAGGTTTTTTTTGTTGAGTGTTGTGACTTTGAGGTCTATAATTGAGTGACCAGGGTGGCTGAAGTGTTCTCCAGCTGGTTTGTGAATGTAATAATTCTTGATGTCTGATTTGTGTCCATTTATTCTTTTGCATAGAGATTGTCCGATTTGGTCAATGTATATGGCAGAGGGGCACTGCTGGCATATATCACACAATGGTACATGTGCACGTGAATGAGCCTCTGGTAGTATGGCTGATGTGAATAGGTCCTGTGATGGTGTCCCCTGAATAGATATGTGGACAGAGTTGGCAATGGGCTTTGTTGCAAGGATAGGTTCCTGGATTAGTGTTTTTGTTGTGTGGTTGCTGGTGAATACTTGTTTCGGGTTGGGGGGCTATCTGTAAGCGAGGACTGCCCTGTCTTCCAAGATCTGTGAGAGTGAGGGATTGTCATTCAGAATAGGTTGTAGATCCTTGATGATGCGCTGGAGAGATTTTAGTTGGGGGCTGAAGGTGACGGCGGCTCTTAAAAGCCACCTCTTACAATGAGGTAGTTCTCCCCATGCCAGATATGTGTCCCATCCTTAATTTTCTAGATCTGAGACTGAACACAGCTCCTCCCACACCTGTCCCCTGCCTTCTCATTCAGTTCCCAAATGCATAGTAGGGAGAGGATCAGCTCATCACCGGCGCAGGCTCTAGTGCTACATGTAGCCTGTGATCTGACATGAGGGGTTTCTATATTTCCTCACCCTCTGGCCTGGGCATACAGAACAGCTCAGCAGTGAGGCCACAGTGAGGTGCTCTTTGTGTATCAAGATTCTGTTTTGAATGGCAATGTAATGCAAATGGCCAAGGTATTAGAGAGGTATTACCTTAATTTAGTAATAAAAGATACTTTGAGAATCATAGTAAATGTAGAATTTGGCTAACCTACACACTAAGCTGCTCCTGTGCAGCTGTGTCCAAAAAGCCTTTTTTCCATTTTTTCTTGGGAAGAAGAGTTCAAACAGTTATTTCAGATGTATCATTTTTCCCTTTGTTACTGTGACAGTGTGGAGAGCTAGTAGCTGACCCAACACTCCGATCACTTAAGCATTAATTAGCTCCACAGGACAGGCTTGATATAAGAGGAGGGTACCTATTTGCCTAAGCAGACTAAGGAGCAAATTATCCTACCAGCTGGGGAGACTAGTTAGAAGCCCAGGAAGGTTGTGCAAAGGAGGGAGAGGCTAGCAGAGCCCATGGAAGCCAGGTCTCATGCTAGAGAGATAGCTTCGTCTCCCTGCAAGATGGACTCAGGGATGAGTTTAAAAAGGGTGCACAGAGATTGGGGTGGGGATTTGGGCATGGTAACATTAATAAAATTCACAGAGGTGTGGACAAGCAAGATGTGTTCAAGATTATTTGTGAGGCACCACAAGATGGAAGAGGAGCCTACTTTATAACAGTTAACTCAAGGCTAGTCTATTCTAAGAAGTCACTTTGGGTCTACAACATGGGAAAACACAAAATCTGAGGCTACCTTGAGATACCTCCCCAAAACATGCTTTCTCATTCATGAAGTGAGAACAGTCATGCTGCCTCATTGAGTCTAACTCTTCTCTTACAGAGCAAGAGAGAGACCTACCAAAGGGCCTGAGTAATACAATGATCTGCTGCTAACTGGCTACATTTTATGTCTCCAGCTGAGGTTCAGCCAATCAACAATTTGAACATGCCTAAGGTTTGCAACCTTACAATATTCCTTCATGTTAATACTGCTTCTTTGATTGAAAAGTATGGCCTGATTTCTGGAGCATGCTCAGCCATTTTATTCATGCAGTTACCACTCTTACAATTATCTGCTGCTCATATGCAAGTGTGAATGCTCAGTTTGCATTTCATAGCCTGTGATGGAGAAGGCATAGTAGATGGTCATTTTTGCATTTATAGGTATTTGGCTCACTCTTGAAAAAATCAGTCTCTCGTTATCCTTTCCTAAGTCCAGTCTGCAATTTTAGAGTAAAAAGACAAGACTATTTGTCTGCTACCTTTGCTCTGTTTTAGCAATCCAGCTAATTAAAATAAAACTGTCCCACATATATTGTACAGGTCATTAATCCAGATACGATTAGAACTTCATGGTTATCAGTTCCTCTCACAAACACTGGGTCGTTCATTAGTACCTTTCACCAGGGGAATAGCTGACTACCATAGTGATGAGTATAGACTAAGAAGAATTCTCTAAGACAAATAAAATCAGGATGAAACCTGTGAAAGTTTCTAAGATAATGTGGCCAGTATAAGAACCTATACAGATAAAATCAGCCAAGAAAGACTTAGCACATAAAACAGCAGAATAAATAGCTAAAAGTAAAAAAGAAATTTGGATAAGTGAAGACTAGAATGCGGACCATGATTTACCACATCTCAGATTTATAAACTGTAGGTTAAATAGATGCAGGGTAAGAAATTAGCCATTCTTTAGAATCTATTCAAATAAATCCTGTTAAAGAACATTTAATCCCTCAACAGTCACATATGTGTGTAGTGACACAGCAAGAGGTCAGCAAAGGATTTGTATGAGTCAGGGAGCTGAGATTAAGAGAACAGATTTTTTTTTTGTTTGTTAATCCATTCTACAAAGAGTCAAGGCCATCTTTGATGTATCAGATCTGTTCTTTTTTAAGAAAACCAATATTCATGGAGTTAAAAGAGTTTATGACCGGGGAATGACAACTATGATTAGAATATTATTTTTAAAAGTTTTTACCCAAGATCCTCTTTTTCTTCAGAAATTCCAAGAATTTTGCAATTCTAAGGTACCAGTAACAAAAGAGAGTGCATAGGTATACAAAAGACAGGAGCAACAATAAAATATACAGAAAATTAGAAAGCATTTACCTATCCACAATCGTATTAAGTCAAGTTAATAGTCACTGACATATTTACAAACAAGCTATCTCCATTATGGGCAGAAGAATGATCCAGTGGTTAAGGTTCTAGTATAGAACTTTGGTAATCTGGGCTTATTCCATTCAACACAGACTTCCCGTGTGACTTTGAGCAAGTCACTTAGGACCACATTTTGAAAATTATTTAGGCACCTGATGATGCAGATAGGTGCCTTAATTTGATTTTGGAAAATGCCTAGGCACTTAACTTCCACTGATTTAAAAGCCTCCATTTTCAAACGCGATTTAAGAACCTCAGATGCTGGCACTTTTGAAAAGCTTAATCCTGATAAGAAAAATGCTTTGAAATTATTATATACTTATTATAAATGTAAAGGTTTACCCAGGTGAATAATAAGAAAAAAAAACACAGAAGGATCAAATTTATCAAAAGTAACAAAGAATGTGGCACTAAGTACTTTAATAATAGTTTCTATTTAAAGAACAATGTAAGTGAAACAATTAAAATATAATCAGAAAATAAGAGGTGCTCATCTCCCACAAGAATGGGGAAAAAATGTCAGATATTTGCATATATAAAAAAGATTTTATTGTAATGTTATAAGAATTTCATCATGAGGAATATGAGCATGGTAAATTTAAGACAGGATAAATGGCTAGGTATTTCATTCTCTTTGAATATTAAAAGAAAAGGCAATATTAAACTGGTATATTGTTATATTATAGTGTTGAAAAGACTAGCATCGCAGATTTTGTGATGGCACCACTAAAATATGGATTTTAATAATCATTATTAATATCACGCATATCCATTTATTTCAGCCTTGAAAGTTTGATACTTCTAAGCAAAGCTGTTTCCTAAACTCACAGAAACTAAATATATATAGAAAAACACTCAGAAGATGTCTGAGAAACTAAGGCTTTGATTCAGCAAAGCAGTTAAGCACATGCTTAACTTTAAGCAACACACTCTGATTTCAGCGGACTGAAGCACATTCTTAAATGCTTTGCTAAATTGAGACTTATATGGGAAATTCTAGACACAGTCCCCTTGAAAAGATAAAATTCAGTAAACAGGAAGTTCAGCTGATTGGAGAAGTTATCAACTAAGTGACCTGCTAATACATGTTTAATTTTAAATAGAAATGTGGATTAAAGGACATATCTAACATATTAATAAATATATCTATGATGTATCAAAGGCCAGGTGATACATTTATTTTAAGATGAAAAGCCAATGTGAAGTGAAGGTAATAGTAATAGTGACCGTAATATAATTAAATTTAACATCCCTGTTGTGGGGAAAACACCACAATGGCCCAACATTGTAGCATTTAATTTCAGAAAGGGGAACTACATAAAAATAAGGAGGTCAGTTAAACAGAAATTAAAAGGTACAGCACCAAAAGTAAAATCCCTGCAAGCTGAATGGAAACTTTTTAAAGACCCCATAATAGAGGCTCAACTTAAATGAATTAAATGTATAAATTAAAAAATAATAATAAAATAAAATAAAATAAAACAAAGAACCAAAGAAGAGCCAACATGGCTAAGCAACAAAATAAAAGAAGCAGTTAGAACCAAAAAGGCATTCTTTAAAAAGTGGAAGTTAAATCCTAATGAGGAAAATAGACTGAAGCATAAACTCTAGCAAATGAAGTGTAAAAATATAATTAGGAAGGCCAAAAAAGAAATTCAGTACTGGGCAAACTGGTTGAAACTCTAGTAAGAAACACAATTGTCAGACACATAGATGAATATAATTTGCTGGGGAATGGTCAACATGTTTTTTGTTAAGGGAAATCATGCCTCACCAATCTATTAGAGTTCTTTGAGGGGGGCATGTGGAGAAGGGGGATCCAGTGGATACAGTATATCTAGATTTTCATAAAGCCTTTGATAAGGTCCCTCACTAAAGGCTCTTAAGCAAAGTAAGCTGTCACGAGATAAGAGGGAAGGTGCTCTCATCGACTGGTAACTGGTTAAAAGATAGGAAACAAAAGGTAGGAATAAATGGTCATTTATCAGAATGGAGAGGGGTAAATAGTGGTGTCCCCCAAGGGTCTATACTAGGACCAGTCCTATTCAACATATTCATAAATGATCTGGGAAAAGGGGTAAACAGTGAGATGGCAAAGTGTGCAAAGGATACAAAATTACTCAAGACAATTAAGTCCCAGGCAGACTATGAAGAACTCCAAAAAGATCTCTCTAAACTGGGTGACTGGGCAACAAAATGGTAGATAAAATTCAATGTTGATAAATGCAAAGTAATGCACATTGGAAAACATAATTCCAATTATATATAGAATATCAGGGTTGGAAGGGATCTCAGGAGGTCATCTAGTCCAACTCTCCTGCTCAAAGCAGGACAAATCCCCAACTAAATATAAAATGATGGAGTCTAAATTAGCTGTTTCCAATCAAGAAAGATCTTGGAGTCATTGTGGATAGTTCTCTGAAAACATCTACTCAATGTGCAGCTGTAGTCAAAAAAAGTGAACAGAATGTTGGGCATCATTAGGAAAAGGATAGATAATAAAATATCATGTTGCCTCTATATAAATCTATGATACACCCACACAATGAGTACTGCATACGGATGTGGTCGTCCCATCTCAAAAAAGGTATATTGGACTTAGAAAAGGTTCAGAAAAGGGCAACAAAAATTATTAGGGGTATGGAACGACTGTCATATGAGGAGAGATTAATAAGACTGGGACTTTTCAGCTTGGTAAAGAAACAGCTAAAGGGGGAATTTGATAAAAGTCTACAAAATCATGACTGTTGTGGAGAAAGTAAAAAAGGAAGTGTTATTTATTCTTCTCATAAAACAAGAAGAAGAGGCCACCAAATGAAATTAAAAGGCAGAAGGTTTAAAACAAACAAAATGAAATTAGTTTTTTTTTTTTTTTTTTTTTTTTTTTTTTTTACACAATGCACAGTCAACCTGTGGAACTTCTTGTTGGTGGATGTTGTGAATGTCAAGACTATAACAGAGTTCAAAAATGAACTAGATAAATTAATGGAGGATAGGTCCATCAATGGCTAATGGCCAGGATGGGCAGAGATGGTGTTCCTATCCTCTGTTTGCCAGAAGCTGGGAATGGGCAACGGGGGATGGATCATGTGATGAGTACATGTTCTGTCCATTCCCTCTGGGGCACCTGGCATTGGCCACTGTCGTGAGACAGGATACTGAGCTAGATGGACCTTTGGTCTGACTCATTATGGCCGTTCTTATGTTCTTAAGGTCTTGAAGTCAAACCAAACCAAATCATATCATCAGATATAAATGGCCACACAGCCTGTTAACTGAAGAGTTGCAAAATGACAGGATTTTATGAGTATCTCCTAACACTGCTGAAGTCCCAGGGATCTATGTGGAGGCATTGTGGGGATTGGTCATCCCAATCCACTATGATGAGACTGATGGAGAACCTGGTAGCAGAGTCCAAGGGCTGAAGCACTCCCTGTCTTGTGCAGGAATAAGCCATAGGCAAGAGGAAGTTGGGTCCTTTTGGAGCTGTTTGAGTCCACAGGAAATTTGCAACACTAGAGTTTCTGTTATTTTTTTTATTTTCATGGATCTTCCATAGGCTGTTTCTCTTTTGATCTCTTTCCTTATAATTAAACGGCAATGGTTGTGGTCATGATGAAATAATCATTGATCAAAAAAAAATGAGTGGAATGTATGCACACTAAGCAGATCCTGCTCTCGCTGAAACCCAAGGGCGGGGGGAAATCCCATTGATCTCATCAGTGTAAGATCAAGCTCACAGTAAAAACTTACGCTATATATTGCAAAATTAACCTGCTTTTCACAAAAGCATCTGATGAAAAACAGATGTGAAATTTTATCTGTTCTAGAAATGGAATGTGCATAAAGCCAAAATAAAATTATGATCTGTTTTGTAATATCCATAATGTTTATTTCTTGAATAAAATAATCTTTTATGGACTAAGCAGTGTATTTCAAAGTGATAGGACAAAGTTTGCATATTGCGCATGTACAAAAATACCTGCTATATTTCAGTTCCTGAAGACAAAGTACTGCTTTTAAACATTACCGGCAAAGTGACACCACCTACACATTTCCTATTAGTTTAATAATGACAACTTTTCTATCCAGATAAAGTAAACCAAATGTTATGTGCTCATTAACATTAACTATATCATAATATTAGTTCATTTAAAGTAAATGAACTAATAAATTGTGTTCTTCCTCAAAATCTCACTGAAAAGGATACAATTACAAATAAGCACATTTTTATTTAAAACCTAATTAATGCATGAGAGGGTAGAGATATTAATAGAGCCTCTTAAATTCTGTACAGCATATAATGAAGCTTTAGATTCAGTATTCCATCCTATACTCTAATTTTGGTTATAAGCACATTGTAACTGACCCAGAACAAGATTCAGAATTCTGTTCTGCACAGATGGTGCAATGCAATATTCTTTTACTGCCAAGAAATGTGTGTGAACACAAAAGGAACTCGATGACTTATTAATATCGTTCCTTTAACATTTAGATTTTTATGAGGACATAAAGAAATTTCAATAGTGTATAATAGGAAGTTTTACATTTGGCAGATTGCAAAATAGTAAATGTAACACGCTAACCTTAAGCACAGATGAAGAGTGCTGATATTCTAGTTCAGCAGGCCAGCCCCTCCACTGTTACCAGTGTTTATTTAAATCAGCTCAAGAGCAAGCCTACCAACTTCATAATGTGGATATTAATTCAAGTTAAGGTTTCAACCAAAATCTACAACTATTCAAAATATGGAAGTGTGTTTGTTTTACAATGACAAAGTAATCAAAATATAGGGCTTGATCCTTCCTGGTTCTGAGTACTCTGGCCTCATTCCACATGTTTATCTTTTAGGATGTGAGGACATCTCACATGGGCATTAGAGTAAACCAAAGTCCTTTGCAGTTTCAGGGCTAGACTGCTTAGTGCCTGGCAAGATTAACCCCATAGTTTGAGTATTTTATTTAAGAAACATCTAAGTTGTTGAAGAACAATTATATAGTGGCAGATCTTCACAGGTTGTTTTTTTCTTTCTGTCCTTTGAAGGTCTGGTTTCCATTCCTTCCTCTGCAGGAAACAGCCATAGGTCATTTTTACATCTTTGACCCAAACGTCACCCTATGTGTGACTCTTTGGCAGTCATGTAAGTCTCATAGCCATAGATGAACATAGCCCTGGCTGTACGGAAAGTGGGAGCACTGCCTTTGTATTTAATATAGTATTTATGCAGCTTTTCCTCCATTCCAGGTGGTGCTGTGTACTATCAAACTGCTTTACTTCAGTTTCTTGGAATGACACATAAGAGGGATCAGCAGAACAAGGATGATAGAATGGTACCTTTAACTTTTGGTATCAACTTCTAAGGCTAGCAAAGTATTTCCTTTTTCCTGTTCCCTAAGGGCTCCCCCGCAAATGCAAAGCACTCATGTGAGATGCCAAATGTCCTCAACTGCCACTGTACTGAATTGAATCCTAGATGTCCAACTCCCACTGAAGTTAATGGACATCTTTCAATGAACTTCGGAGGGAGCTGGAAGAGGCCACAGATCAGTGGTGGGCAACCTGCAGCCCATCAGGGTGATCTGTTGGCAGGTTGCCAGACAGTTTGTTTACATTTGCACTGCCACCTGCAGCTCCCAGTGGCCATGGTTCACTGTTCCCGGCCAAAGGGAGCTGCGGGAAGTGGCAGCCAGCATATCCTTGCAGCCCGCGCCACTTCCCGCAGCTCCCATTGGCCAGGAACAGCAAACCCTGGCCACTGGGCGCTGCCAGCGGCAGTGAAAATGTAAACAAACTGTCTGGCAGCCTGCCAGCAGATTACCTGGATGGGTCGCAGGTTGCCCACGACTGCCATAGATGCTAGAATCCATTTTCCTTTACTTTGTGTTTAACTATTAATATAAAAGTTTGATATACAAATTTCAGAAAGAAATCATGAAAAGGAGCAAGAGAGGAGACTTTGTTTAAAAACTTGGATAAAATTTGAGACTATGGGAAGGTAGGATAGGTCAGGCTTAATGCTGGGTTTGGCTGTTTAGCAGTTTTAATACTTGATTTATAAAGAAACTATTGTTGAACTAGATTAATGAGAACACAATATAAATAAACTAAGGATTGTTGTGCCATGGTTTTTACTGATGAGAAAAACTGTTTGTTTTTCGGTATGATGTGTTTAGAACTGAGTTATGAGACTGGCTCAGTGTTAATGCAGATCTTGATGAATCACAAGACAAACCAGGAGGTAGGGAGGGGAAATGTAAAAAATGATGCTCATAATTCAGTTGTTCTAATCTTGTCACACACAAAAAGCAATTTCTCCCAGCAATAAAATAAATAAATAAATCAGGAGAAAATGTGTAGACCAGCTCTTCCCGTAAATCAATTTTTCTTTTGGTAGAAAGAAAGCCGCCAAATCAGTAATCAAATCCGTAGAGGTCAACCCTGGCACCATGGAGACCCTCACTTACTTCAGAGGGATTCCAAAAGTACTTAAGGGTCTGCCTGTGTGTATCAGATTACTAGAGCAGGACAAGGTCTGCACGCCATGGAAAAATTAAATCCCCGATATTTACTGTGAGTTTGTTTGAGAAGATAGAGGAAAGAACCATATTCCTCCAAATACTTTGAGCAGCGTCCATGGTGAACAATCATAATTCCAATCCAACTATTGCAGTAGGCTAATATGCAAAATATCCTAATTGAAATGTGTTATACAAAATAGCCTATGTCTCTGCAAACAAAAAGACTATTTGCCTGAACCAGAATTTTAAAACTGCATGTAAGAAAAAAATACAGATATGTTTACAAAATAAAAAGGCACTAATAAATTTACGTAAACATTTAGCAATTTTAATGAATAATGAAGCTACAATAAAAATGTTAACTCTTCAGAAGAGGTGCTCAGCTCCAGAGCTGCATGTGTCTGTGCAGCCTCTCTCAATGAGGCAAGGAATAATGGAAAGGAATGAGAAATTTCAAAACAAAGAGTAGAATGCTGTGGGACTGAGCTATCTGGTCAAATCCTTTGAATTTGATTTCCCCCCCCCATCTTAGGCCTGGTCTACACTACAAACTTAGGTCAACATGAGTTGCCTTGTGTCAACCTATTTGTGCCTCTTTCTACACTCAGATCTGTCTCTGGCCAACATAGGAACCCATTATAGTGACACACCTCACCGAACGGTGTAGAGCCAGGGTTGACCTATTAAACTTGACATAGAGTGCGTGTAGATACTGCATGACCTGTGCTGACCCTAACATCTGTCCATGTGACAGTGACCACTTGGGTCACAATTGTAAATCTATTGCCCAGGGATCATACCTCGGAGCTCACCCTTTTGTACATGTGCCCAACTGACCTTGTAATTGTGCAGTATGCACCACATACCTCATAATTTCAGGAAAATATGCAGTTATATTTATAAATGTACAGCAAGCACTATATGATTCCTAGCAGCATCTGATGTGCTAGGCCCAGAAAACAGCCCAACACAGAATGATACCGTGGCTTATCAAGAAAGTGCTCCTTCAAAGCCTCCCTGAACTGCATAGCTCCACATTGAGCTTTTTGAATGCCCCGGCCCAAGGCCATTACAAGTCAGCAGAAAGCTGCTCCACCTCTGCCCACACTGGGCTGCCAGTTTTCCTCACTTTGCCTCATAGACACATATGACAAAATAGGAAGCTATAACCACAGGTTATTTTTCTCACTGAAATGTAATCTAGTGAGTAAACATGGCCAGTGACCCTTCAGTCTACCAAAAGCACATCCAACAGTCATTCTGCATCTGTTAAGCTAGTAGTTGAATCTTTCCTTGTCCGGTGTACAGCTTCATGAACCCAGAGAGCAAGGGGTAGGCTGGTCCTCCAGAATCAGTATTGGCATTTCAATATCACCAGTCATAATCCTCCATTCTGGAAAGGATGTTCCTGCTTGCAGCTTTCTAAACAGTCCTGTGTTCTTAAAGGTGCAAGTGTCATGCACTTTCCCTGACCAGCCCACAATGTTGATGGTGAAGCATCCCTGATGATCCACCAACACTTGGATAACCATAGAAAACTAAGTCTTTCTGTGGCAAGGTGGGCTGGAACTAAACTAGAGGTGTATGCACAGAAAAGGGCAACATGGGTTTGAGTTGTTCTTTTTAAAAAAGCATGAATATTATGGAATATGGATGGCATTATGGGATGGAGAAAGTACTATGATGGGAACTTAACTCCTAGCTCCCAAAGATCTCTGATTAAGTCATTTCTACACCACAACACATTGCACCAGATGGCAGCATGAGGCAACATATCCATGATGCACCACACTTTGCAACAAGCACTCATATTGAGTATGGGCAGTGCTGACACAAACAGACAAGTATTCGTGGACCTGAGCAATATACAAACTTGAGCAGCTGTATGCTGACATAATTAGTGTTGACCAAAATTTGTACTGTAGACATGGCTTTAATCAAAAGAACATTCATTTACCTCGCTATCTAAATCAAGGAAACATGAGGGCTAGACTTTCATGAACAAACTAAGGTGATGGAGGGGTTGTGGGAAAAAGGGAACATACTTGAACATGTGGTGGTTGTGTTCAGGAATTAGTCAGTTTAGGAACAAAAAATATTAAACAGATTTATCTTATGTTAAAATGCCAGCTTCCTAGAGATCCTCTGATCGGCTTATTTAGTGCTCCAATAAAGTATCTATATTTTAAACAGATTGACACAGTAATTTCTTTTTTATTTTTAGCAGACTTTGTATTGCACAATATCAGAAAAATGTGACTTCTCATCCTATGGAATTGAGGTATAGTAAAATAGGGACTGTCCTTGTAATGGAAAAACATTCACACCAAGTACATACACAAGAAGTGCCAAAAAGAGGGTAGGTATTTAGAAATGTGGTTATCCTTTTTAGCATATTCAGAAAAGGAGGGGTCCCCAGCCAGCAAGCCAGAATCTTAAGCCAGGTTCTTTGAATATTTACTGGATCAAAATGAGTAATGCCTGATGTAGTATGCTAATGTTTTATTGTAATTTTGCCTTAATCAAAAGTTTTTAAAAAACAAAAAGAAAAAAGATCCCTAAGATGTTTTCATTGTTTCAATACACTGGGAAGCAGTAAGGGTGAGTAGATTCTGTGGATGCTTTTCTGTGAAACAGCAGCATTAGCAGACAGAGGGTCCAGGAAACGGAAAAATATAATGTTTGAATCAAGTGTTTCAAATTTACACAAAGATTAAACTTTGCAATAATTTAAAGGTCCCACTTTCCAGAGGCCAAATTCTACTATCCAGATTGGGCATGGAAGGAGACATGTAATAGACACTGACCAGTGGGTTACACTTACTCACAGAGAGAGCACCTTACTCCAGTACTATTTATATTTCAAACAAAAATGAGTAGTTTAAATTGAAGAACACACTTATAAGCATTAGAAACCAGTGTTTTTCATAAAATAATATTAATCCTAGCCAACACCTACAGAAGTCAACAAAAAGACTCCCATTGACTCTTGTGGGAGTTTGGTCAGGGTCTAGCTACACTTCATGGGCATGCTAAAGGCACAAGGGCCCATGAAACCAAAACCAGGGTTAGATGTCTAAATATCTATGTGGATTTGGGCCAACATGTAACACAACTGAAACATGTAGCTATTGACCAAGGACCTTGAAATTTACTACACCTTATTACTGCACACTAGAATATATAGTGGAATAGTTGTCTTATTTTATTTTGTATATGTTTTTACTACAGTGTTTTTCTTTATTATATCCTTGGAGCATCAAACATAGTCCAAATTAAAAAAAAAAACCACAACAACACTACGATCATGTAGCCATAATTACTTTTCCATTATTAACCCCAGCCCCCAACTTGTCCATAACTTCAAAGGGAGTGATGGTGGGGTAGAGCGTGTTGCTCAGTACTTTGCAAGACTGAGTCCTGAGGATTTCTCCATCCCTTTTGTACAGTGCACTAGTTTATCTCCTGTTCAGAACCACAGGACCAATTAGTAAACATAATTTTGTTGAATACATTTTTCTGTCTATGATTGTATGGTAATGCAAAGGGGCACTTAGTTTAGCCTTTGTGGCAGGAAAATAATACTTGTATATTAAAGATAACTTCTCATACAGCGTTCAGGAGCCTGAATCTGCCATAATGCAGGTCTTCCCCCTTTTTTACCCTTGATATTTATTCAGCCATATTTTCAGACACCAGCCTACATTTTGGGACTTGCAAAGCATGAGCCACAATTATTTGTGTTCATGATTTAAGTTCCCTAGATGGGCATAATCCAGAACTAAACCCTCTAAGAAACCTAATTCTGGGCACAATGAGTGTGTGTGTGTGGGAAAAAAAAACATGTTTTAAATTGGATGAAAAATTGAGTCTTTTAGGCCCAATATATAGAAGTATATGCACACTGCTGTGCACCTAATTTGTACATACAATTACTGTGGTTACAGTACATTTTGGATTCTTGTAATTAAATAATACAGTAATTACTGTGACAAAGCTCCAAGCATGTATTGGTGGGTCCTGTGCTTACTGGCAGATTCAGTGGCCTCAGAAGCTCGCTAAGGCCCTCAATATGACCTCCCTTTCCCAATATGGCGGCAAAAGTTACAACTTATTGAGCTATTTTCATCACAGGCCGGTATGGGAGGTAGGAAGGTGGAATACCCACAGTCTCTGTTGTTCCTTAGACAGACATCATTTGGTCTCCTGCCTGGACCAAAGTCTGTTTCCCCTTTCAAAGGGATCTCTGTAGATCAAGGGAGGGGGGAACCCAGGTCCGCCCTCTATTCCGGGGTCCAGCCCAGGGACCCTAATGAAAGCAGCTGTTAGCAGCTTCCCTCCTTCACTAATGCTGCTTTGATTCCCTGGGCCACTTGCCGTAGCCCTCTTTTTCAAGCTTCACCCTTACCTCAGTAATGCTTCCTGTCCTCCAGCTCCTTTCAGCTGGGCTCTCCTCAAGAGGACTGGAAAAGAGAGCTTTTAAAGTAGGATAAGTGAGCCCTTAATTGGTTCCAGCTGTCTCCATTAGCCTAACGGCCTTAACTGACCCTTTGTCAGTTAATTGAGGTCAGGTGCCAGCATTAGTCTAATGACCTTAACTGGTTAGATTGGCATCAGGTGTCTTGATTGGTCTGGAGTAGCCCTTGTTTGGCTATCCAGGGATCAGGGACCTGCTCATTCTGAGGCTGATATAACTGCCTTCCACTACTCTCTTATATCCTTCTGGCCTGAGTCCGTCACAGTACATACAAGAGAACCAATATATTCCTTACCTGGTTTTAGACCATATGTTAAAAAACAACTGCAACCAAATAGTAAATGCCTTGTTTTCTGCCCACATTTTGTTGATGCACATGGATAAGAATGAAATTTCCAGAGCAATAATAGAATTAGGGTCATGAACCTCAAAGGAGAAAACAATGAGTAAGGTGTTAAAATAGATGAAGAGCTGCAATTTGCATAACAAGTAAGGTAATGTGATATGGAAATATTAAACTTTTCTAGGCTAAATGGCTAACATTTAAACTAAAATTGATGATTGCCATGGAGAGTGAATAGCATACTTTAACCAAAATACCAGGTTTGGCCTTGCTGCTAGTTTACAAACCTGTAATCCATATCTTATAATATACTGGAGAGATGTTTGTGAAAAAATGATTGATCAAGCAGTCATATCTGCCTTAGCTGCTCTCTTACTCTTCATTAGTATCCAACAATTTTGGAATCCCAAATAAAACTTGGGAAGCCGAGCTTGGACTTGTAACCTTCCTGGACTCATTACAAAGCTTGTCTTATTTCAAGCATCTGTGGAGGGATCGTTTGCAATCTGCTTGCTTTGGAGAGGATTTTATTCGTATCTTTATTTTGTTGGTGGAAGCCAATTGATGGTGAAGTATTTTGATAATCTGGAATTTTCATGTAGGCAATGCTGTCCAGGTGCTTGCTTGATGTTGATAAAGTTAAAGTTTACATTTATGTATTTATCACTATAAATAACATTTGACTATGGTAGGGAATAGTAGCACCACACTGAATGCTAACTATAGGAGAAGCAACTTCTTTACCTTGCCTGTATAACTGGGTTTTTAGATCTGGAGAGTATCCTGTGAAATTAATTTATTCTGAGCATTATATAGCTTTTATATTCCTTTACAAGTATGTTCAAAGTGTGATCAACACTGTGCCATTTCCTTTACTGTTGCCTCTCCTGGGTCCTAATCCTGAAATTATATACATACATGCTTATATAGGCACGCCTTATTTGAGGGGACCTCTGAAAGTAATTGGGGGTGTTACTGGCTGGAAGATCCTGAGTGCTGTAATCCAGCAATGGATATGAAAACTCCCATGATGCCTTGGGGAAGATAGAGAATTCTGCTTCCAAAGGTGAGGGGAAGCCTTGTTTTGGATGCAGTAGCATCATGTGGGGAGCTCTAATTTGTGGGGAGCTGAGACAGTGCTATCAGTCCCCTGGTCGAGCGATAAGAGGTTGCTTTGTGGAGCAAAGCCAAAAGCAGCTGATGTCCAAGCCAGGAGCGGCTGATGAGCTGCTGCTACTGAAAGACTGCTGGGATTTTGACCAACTTAGGAGCCACAAGGCTTTTGCTGGGTGCCAGGGCACAGACTGTGGCTATGTCCAGAATTGACTGGGGTGGGCCTGCAGTGAAGGCACTGTTTGTTTGAGAAAGTGCTTTCAGGGGGATAGTGAAGAGACTTGAAAGGTTTTCCTTGAGTCTGAGAAGAGAAGCAGTGATCTTATGGGCTAACCAGGATCCAGGGTTACTGACCTCCAGCTGTAATGGCTTCCATCTTCAGAGGAGTCGTGCAGGTTGAAATGATTCCAGGTAACGATCACTGTGCCCCTTGTTGATTTAGCTGGAATACTTTACCAGACCAAAAGAGTGCTCTCCCCAGCTTTAAGATCTTCAAGCATGCCCATGCAAGCGTCTAGAATTCTGAAATTAACAGGAGTGCACACTCAGAGGTAGGGTAACTGGTGCAGGTCTAAATGTACATTGGTTAATTGTATTTAATAATGTAAACTGCATTTATTAATTGAGGTATTGAAGCATCCCTACTGACTTAAAGTGGTCATGACATTTTAATTAATCTCAATTTTTATATCAGATTGTGTGTTAACTCTAATCTAAGAATATATTGTGTATAGAGATATTATAATTGGTACTTGTGGGTTAGACCCAATGCTTACATTAGCTCAGGCTTATTCCTGGAGGCTTCAAAGGCATATCAGCCAGGTGGACGCACCTGGATTAATTTCCTTATAAGTAAATGGACGGGAGCAGAGGGGCGAATAGAGGATTTCAACCTATTCAACATCACCACTGAGATACATACAATCTCCTTTACTGTCAACAACATCAGGCACCTAGGTACACAGGTGAATGTTGCCTTCTCCTGAATAACCCATGAAGAAATAGGGGGAGGGGTACACTTAACAACACGTGTAGTCCCATTGAAATCAATCATTTGAATGCAATTTTTTAATAAAGTTGGTTGCCATCTGGCCAAAAGATTCTAATTTCTGTCTCAATTCTCACTGGGCCCATTCACAAGCAGCTATTTTTTTTTCTTTGTTTGTCGGTGCTGACGTACATTGTGTACACAGATGTTTAAGTCACATGTATACTTCCATAATAACTGAGTTTAACAACTATTTCAGCTGAATGGAACTATAATACTTATCTGCTTGGTTTGTGAGAAACCTTGGCTAAGGTATACTTCTAATGAAATAAAGCATAGTTTGGTGATGACAGCAAAACTTAGTTTGAACCATGGTATATCACGGTTTGCCAGCAATTAAGTTCAACAATTATTGTGAAACTCAGACGTTTTGGCTGTTTATGCAGGGCCTTAGAATAATTGGACACATATCAATTCTAAAGCAAATCCAAATGTGGGGCCTAAACTACTTTAAAAATAGTCCGTTATAGCCTACAATATGATTTTGTTAGCACTTACAGAAAAAAAAATCAAATTACTTTAAACAAAGTGTGCCAAATTCATCCCTGATGTAATTCCATTGACTTCACTATGGTTATATCAGGTGTGGAACTCCTCTAGTAACCAGAGCTGCCCAGAGGGGGGGCAAGTGGGGCAATTTGCCCAAGCCCTGGGCCCTGCAGGGGACCCCATGGAAGTTTTTTGGGGCCCCTGGAGGGGGTCCTTCACTCGCTCCAGAGGCCCCAGAAAACTCTCAAGGGGCCCAGGCCCCTGGATCATCTTCTGCGGGGGTTCATTCCGCTTTGGGATCTGCCGCCAAAGTGCCCCGAAGACCCATGGTGGGGGGGTCCCTCCGCCCCGGGACCCACTGTCAAAGACCCCAGGCCCCCTGAATCCTCTGGGCAGCCCTGTTAAGGACAGCACAACTGTACTCCACTCCCTACTCGGGGTTAGGGTTACTCCGTGATCCAGCCTTTCATTATCAGGGTCGGGTTGGAATTGAAAAAGGATTTGAGTGTGAAAGGAATCTGGGAGCAGAATACAGTGAATAGCAACATTTGATTAATGATTAAGACTTCAGTACAGAATTCCTGTGACACTCTCTTTGGAGTGTCTTGTGTCTCACAAGGTACTATAAAGGAGATTGGTGCTTTTCTTATTTTATACATTGCTTTCTAGATAATACTAGGACCTATGGCATATAGTAAATAAAAATAACAGATTAGCAAAACATACCCTGGCTCCAAAAAGAAATGAGTTAAGCTAGAAAACCCTAACTTCTTGACAACTCAGCAGCTGGGACAATATTAATATTACTATTTATGTGGTGTCCTGCCCTTAAGCACTTAATAGATAGAACCATATATGTTTCTTTGGCAATTTTTCTTAATTGTTTGTGAATGGTCTTTCTGCAGAATCCTACATTGCTTCTACTTTACTTCCTTTGGAATTCTTTGTCAACCATCACCACCACCACCAAAAAAAAGCATGGTGAAGTTTTAAGAGAACAAAACCATACAATGATTTCTTTTTTGTGTACTGTATAAGATTTGTCCTGCTCCGTGATTAGTTGTAGTTATGGACGTTGTTTGGTATGATTGATGCTCAGTCTCTCTGTTTAGCACAGGGATGCAGAGTGTGTTGTCTCCATGCTGTAGGGGGGGTAGTCAGCTTTTATTTGTTGCCAAGGAGTCTTCTGTCAGAAATGATCACAAACTGTCATAGTAACGAGCTTATCTTCATCAAAATGAGCTCATTACTCTTATATTTTTCTGTCTTTGAAATGATTCATGTAACGCTTAACGGAATACTCCAGGGCGGCTCCTGATCATCCACTGGAGGATTTTAACCTCTCAGCCATTGCCCTTTGTAACCAAGCAGACAATGCTAATTAATAATGTCTCACATCAAGGTAGTGCTTCTGTCAGTCACTTAATTTCTTTGTCATTGTGCGGAGTCTGACGCACAGTGGTGGATCAGGCTTTCATTACCAGCATAATGGTAAATTGTCATTGATAGCTAAATGTGATATTTCATCAGCACTGGATGGACAGTGAGTCGATTTTGAACTGTATGACTTCCAGCCCTAAAACCCAATATGAAGGTTTACCAGTGGGTTGAGAAGTGGACCACATCATTGTATGAAGGTTGGATGGGGGAATAGTTATTGGCAGAAGGATTTCATGATTTAGAAAAAGAGGGAGCACACCAAGCAAATTAAAGCCCACTTAAATTAACACAAAGGGATCAAACGCCAGGAACGATGTGAAACCAGAATGTAAAGTGATACAATGGGAAGGAATCCTGAAGGGTAGACCCCTCCTTCTGCCATCCAGATACTAATGAGTTATTCTTTGATGGTGATTACAGTTGCATGTTAATACCATGACATTTTCTTACAGTATACTGTAATTAAGCTGCAGCATTTTTCTTTCCCCCAAATAGGGGCACTTGCCTTACTTAAGAAGTGGGAATCGGGCAAATAGTACAAAACATGCTCAATTAGAAGATACAGAAACAGCGTCTCACTTTCTTTGATATTAATATTGAACTAATTAGCTTCAGTAGCAGGATTTTGCATGTTTATTTCCTGTTTAATAAAAAGCTGACACAGCGGTCATTAGCATTTTACAATGTGCTCTATTTAATATGCAAGGCACACAAAAATTAACATAGTAATTATGTTAGAACAAACAGGATACAAAATGTTTTAATGAGTTAATTCCTTAAATAATTCCATCTTTTACACTCCCCACTGTCTCCCACAGATGATCATGATATTTTCTAGCACATTAACACTATGTTTGATATCTGCTGTTTAACCACACCTAACCTTTTGTTAAAATATCGCTATGCCTGCTGTGATGAACAATGGTGCATTTAAGAGGCTAATTCTCAGAGGAACTTTTGAGACTGTATCATATTTCTCCTCAGGCTGTTGTGGGGAGTGGAAACCACGGTTCCCCCTACCATGATATGAGTAACTTGCAAAGGCGCAGGGAGAAAAGCAGGAGTACAGCATCCCAGTAGTATGGTAGATGAAACATAGAAGAATTTGAGGATTAAAGAGCAGCAAATAAGGGAAGCTAAAGAAGAAAGCTGGAGAAGAAATCGAGAAGGGTAATGTATGAAAGTGTGTTCCTGACATCTTTTCATTGGGTTATTTGGCATATTTCCAGAGGTTACCCTAATAAAGTGTATTGGACTGTGAAGATAGCAGAGTCCATCTGGTCTTCTGAAGAGGGGCAAGACACAGACCTCTCACTGTGGCCTTGTAATTGTTACACAGCTAACGTGGTGTTAACAGAAAGGAAAGTTAATTCTGGTTTCTTAAAATATAATATCTTGTGCTACAAATTAAGTGGTGATGGGGGGTGGAGAATGCAATATTACAATTACACAGTTAAAATCACAAATTATTCAGAAAGGCTAAGATGTTGGCAACATAAACTTAGAACTGAGGCATATCCTCTAGGTTGTATGGTAAACATTTTACAAAATGGACAACACATTAAGTCTCATATTTAGCCAGAAAAGCAGAGCAGGAAATACTACATGGCTATACCTTTGCCAAATTAAAACTGTTGGAATCCTAATGCAAAATTAACATTGTTTACATTTATTTTCATTTTAAAACAAAAAGACAGAGTTATGGGAGTGGAATTGCCTGAGAGCAATACTTTGTTTTCCATACTTCAACAGGTCCCTGGTGGTGCTTTCCCCATTTCTCCTCTTGTGAAAGAATACATCCCTGTAGTCATAGCTCACACACTATTGTAATAATCTATGTACAAAGTATGCATTGCAGGGTATCACTTAAAAGCCCGGAACTTGCTGGGCAACACCTGGTAAAGTAAGTGGGGCAACATTGTATGTGCAGTTACAAGATTCCCTTGCACGATGATGTTATTAATACATATTCCAGATAACATAGCTCTCCCTAGACAAAAGTCAGGTCTGTCCTAAACAAAGGAAGGAATGTGTACATGCCTTAATTTGTATTTAAGCAATAAAACAGAGTCATCAAGTAGGGAGGGGAAACAAAGGGAGTTCAAACAGGTGAAAAAAACCAGCCGGAAATATCCTGGGTCTCAGCTGGAAATGTTTTTTAACAAGGGGGGACTGAAACTATAAAAAGAAGGGACAGACACCCCAAGGTACTAATCTTTTTCTTCCTGCCATCTCTTTCTCCGCACCAGAGAGAACAAAAGGAAACAGCTGTTGAGTCTGGGAGAGGGTCCTGACCTGAAAGTCTGGTCAGTAATCTGTTGGAGCATGTAGTGAGAAAGTGTGTTTTGCAACTAAGATAGTTTCTTAAGTAAATGCTAGTAAGCATTTTATCTTTATTTTTTTTGCACCATTTCTGATTTTTATTCCTAATTACTTCTACTCACTTAAAATCTCTCTCTTTGTAGCTAATAAACTTGTTTTACTGTTTTGTCTAATCCAGGGTGTTTAAATTGAAGTGTTTGGATAACTATTTAAGGTGATAATCTGGCATACTATTCCCTTAAAGGACTAAGGGATTTAATGTATTTTTACTGCCCAGGAGAAGGCTGGGCAGTACAGGGCACATATTTCTGGGGGGAAATTCAGGACTGGGGGCGTAGTATACTAATACTTGGCTGTAGTATAACCAAGGCGGGTGAAAGCCAGGGCATAGCTGGCAGGCTGCAGTGGCAAGCCACATCCTGAGTGTGTGCTAGAAGGCTGGTTGTGAGTGGCCTCGGTGGGAGCTACTAGAGCAAGGCATTGTAAGGCACCCAAGATTGCAAGGCAGGGGAGACACTTCCCCCGACTGGCCTGCATTGCCCCCAGTATGTCACACTCCATGTGCCTTTGGGGGAAAAGTGCAAAGTGTATCAAACAAATGTCTCCAGTCAGGAGCACCTACAGAAGCAGGCAAAGCAGGGACCTTTGGCTATTCAGAGAACTTTCTACAGTTTTGACTGGACTCTCTCTGTCCAGCACCGACTGGCTGTTTGCTGCAGTGTTGTCCCTCAACCTCTTTGCCTTAGTTTCACTCCACACCAGCTCCTCTTACCCTCTTCTCCCCTGATCTGTCCCTGTCACTCCCTTCCTTCCAAATTTCCCTCCTCTTTCCCTTTCTTCCCATTTACCTCATTCACTCCTAATCAACCCCCTCCCCCAAAATATGGTGGAACTAACATAACACTATTATGATGCTGCCATCACATAATTCACTTTGTTTTCATATTCTAGTCTAACCCAGTGGCTCTCAACCTTTCCAGACTAATGTACCCCTTCAGGAGTCTGATGTGTCTTGCATACGCCCAAGCTTCACTTAAAAACTACCTGCTTACAAAATGAGACGTGAAAACACAAGAGTCACACACTGTTACTGGAAAAATTGCTGACTTTCTCCTTTTTACCATATAATTATAAAATCAATTGGAATATAAATATTATACATACATTTCAGTACATAGAGCAATATAAACAAGTCATTGTCTGGATGACATTTTAGATTGTACAGACTTCGCTAGTGCTTTTTATGTAGCCTGTTTTAAAACTAGGCACACATCTAGATGAGTTGATTAACCTCGTGGAAGATCTATCCATGGCCCAAGCAGTACATGTACTCCTGCTTGAGAACCTCTCCCTGCCCTGTTCCTGTCTTGTCTATTTAGATTGTAAGCTTTTAGGGGTGCAAACTATTTGATTCTCTGTGCGTGTACAGTGTCAAGCACGAGGGAGCCCCCATTCCTGGTTGCTGCTTGCACACTACTGTAACAAACATGATTAAAATAAACATTAAACTACAAAAATGTTAGCTGATGTCCATTCAAAAATGACTAATTGTTTAATGTTTGTATGGTTTTAATTCCCTCCCTACAAATATCAAGCAAAGATACAAGACCACAATGAGGCATATATCCATAACAAGCTTAAATTTCAGTTGCTTTAGCCCTGTCTAGAAAAGTGTAGTTAGAACATTTTTACTACAGAGAGTATTTTTCACTCTCTTGTAGCTCCCAAGAGGGTTAAAGGGTCTTTAACTATATGTTTTGACGGTCTTATCATTTAATGAAGGCAGTTATTCTAGGAGAGGGTCTCTCTCCTAGCAGTTTTTCCATCAAGCCTGCTAGATTTCTAAGTACTTTCATAAAATGGTTGCTTTATGACCACTAGACTGTATTAGGTTGTATATACTATGACACTTTCAAATGTCTGCTTGGTCTAACTCCTGTACGTTTAGGAATAGGACTGCTACAATATTCTAAGGAGTACGACTGTGAGTAAATCCAAAACACCAGCATCCAAACAGCCAGGCGTGGCAACTTGGTGTGAAGAGAGGGAGTTCGTAGGGATCTGTGTTGAGGAAACCTTCCACATAGGCTTTAGAGCTGTGACACAGGTTGTCCATGAACCTACTTCAGCCCAACAGCTGCAGTCCCAGGGGACTTAGTACCACACAGGGATGCCCACTTCAAAACCATTGTTTTCTGTTGAGTAGTTAGGCTGATGACTTCAAATATTTTGATTTCTAGGAAGTCAATGCTGATGCTTTCCATGTGATGTAGAAAGGAGGTGTGTTATACTAAAAGAATAGTGAATTTCTAAATGTGGTCTGTCCGGACTTGTGCCAGAAGTAGATTGGCACTTGACATGATGCCATGATGTTCTCAGTAACTATATATAATGATTTACAGGGATTAGGAATATTTTCCAAGGAATGTGAAACTTTTCTCTGTTGGATGCTTGTACCTCATAAAAGCAAGCTTATTCCTGGATGGCTTCATACTATTCATTAGATTTATGGACAGAAGACTTTTTGAAGAAAATAAATGATTTAACAGGCTATCAAAGTATCAGCCATCTTATCCAGCATACACACAGGGCAAGATTTTAGACATTGGACTACAGCTGTGAGCGAGCAATTTTGGTGTTCATCATAGTTTGGTTCCTTGGTAACTACACACACTGATGGAATTGACTGCCTGTGTACAACAATTAGAAAATTTCAATTATAAGAACAGCAATTTGTGCATGTGCAGGTATTGGTGTGCAGGTGCAGCTGGCATTGAGGTCTCACTGAAAATCAAGCCCATTTACTTATTATACATAAGAACATCCTATTAATTCAGTTGTGGTGATTAGGACAATAGTCTGGGACTTGGGACATCAGCATTTAATTCCTGGCTTTGTCACAGACTTCCTTTGTGACTCTCTATTCCTCAGCTCTCCTTCTGTAAAATACTCAGCACTTCCAAACCTCACAGGAGTGATGTGAGGATAAACCATTAAAAATTGTGAGGCATTCAGCTTCTGTAGTAGCCATTAGTGTATTAGTTATCCAACTATCTAGGTAGTTATATGGCCCTCATACCATTGTATCTGAATGCCTTCCAACTATAGAGAGAGACCATTATCTTTTTCCAAACCTGCAACCAAACTTAGTGGCTCTGCTTGACTTATGTTTTTAATATGACTCCATGATAATAGGGCTGATTATTGGAGGAAACTTGGAGTGAGACAGATTTTGAATTTTGCTTGACATGGTGCGGTAATGATACAAGATGGTGCACATACATGTCACATAATTTAGGATTCTCTCTGCCACAAAGGTGTCTCTCCTGTAAAAAGCTAATTTTCTTTTTTCAAGAAAGTCAAGAATCATTTTACTTCTCAGAGGATTGTTTATCCCCTTAATAACCCACAGCGTCTGAGCTCTGAAGACGTTTCATTTCTGTTGTTTCTAAGTGATTTCAGCACAAAAGGTGTAGGGGCTTACATAAGTGGACTAAGGTTATGTCTACACTTAAAAAGCTGCAGCAGCACTAGTTGTATCACTAGAGCTGTGCTGCTGTAATGCTTCAACGTAAATACTACCTGTGCCGATGAAAAGGATTCTCTCATCATTGCAGATAATCCATCTTCCCAAGAGGTGGTAGCTAGGTTGTTGGAAGAATTTTTCTGTCAACCTAGCACTGTCTACATAGGGACTTAGACCAGCTTAACAACACTACTCAGGAGCGTGGATTTTTTAAACTCTTGACTGACACGGTTAAAGTGGCCTAATTTTCTAGTTTAGCCCAGGACCAAGTAACGAACAAGTTGAAGAATGGTATATTGAATAACTACCTCATAACATAGTAGCTCATTGCCCTTCCTTTAATATTGACCCTAGATAATAAATAAATTACATTTTAAATACATTACATAATACATTAAAACTGTGGTTATTACGCAAATTTATTCAGTTAGAATGTTGGACTGTTAGACTGTGTTTATAACTCTGATACTGTCTTGGCAGTGACTATTGATTTTATGTAAGAACTATGTAATTAAATAAATAACTGGGAAAGATAGTTGGTAAAAGCTGAGGGGAATCATTGTAGATGCCTGTTAAATCTCCTTCCATATGGCCACTTGCTGAATATTTGGATCATTTGGCATCTTCACTAAGACACCCTTTTTCTCATTTGGTTGCATTTCTGAAGTGTGTCATACTGCATGCTTATTTTAGATTGCTGACATTTCTGAGAACAGTTGGCTAGACACATATGTACTAATAAAACAGTTATTGAAAGATTAATATTTCATTGGGGAAGGTCAGCTGTGTGATGATGGCTTTTCCTTGCTGTTTGAAACGTTTGCTAAGAAGGTTAGGTTAATTTATTTTAACTCCTGTCTGTCAATCAATATATACCCCCACGGATTACTTGCTTTCCTACTAGCTGCCATAGTTCAATGTGTATCATGTTCACTTATAAAAGAGCTGGAAATATTAGACCCTGAAACAGTGTATAAATTTGGACTTTGCTACATTTTAAAGAGAGGAACACAAAACATCCACGACCATGGCCGTCACAATGCAATAGATGGGTGACTTTTAGTAATCTGTGACTATATCAACGTAAAACACAAGGTGGGGAAACTTGTTAGAAATAGACCTTGCCTGAGAAACAAACAAACAACAACCTGGTGGGTTGAATTCTTCAGTCTCTTAAATTGGTGTAGAAAATAAACAACGATATTCTCTGAAAAGCCTTAATCCAGCAAAACATGTAATCACATCCTTTATCTTAAGACTTCAAGGTGTCTCCTCACATGCTCACAATTAAGCATGTGCTTAAGTGATTTGCTTGATCAGGGCCTAGGCTGTGTCCAGCTCTTCCCTGTGCACACTAGGAAGCAGAGAACTGAAATGGTTTGTAGCAAATACAAAGTCACATGCTGCTTTAGAGCCCTGGGGTGGGGATGGGAACAGTGTACCCCAAACTAAATAGATACAACTTTAAATAAGCCGCTAACGTCAAAATACTAATAAGGAAGCAAT
The DNA here is from genome assembly GCF_025201925.1 of Gopherus flavomarginatus. Lineage (NCBI taxonomy): Eukaryota > Metazoa > Chordata > Testudines > Testudinidae > Gopherus > Gopherus flavomarginatus. The sequence continues at coordinate 16,339,465 of NC_066630.1, read as the reverse complement.
AACTCCTTGTGATGGGGCTCACTCACCATGCAAGCTGTCACCTGCTGGTAGTCTTGGGAAGTATCTCTGCAGGTCAGTATGAACTGTTCCTGTGGTGCCTTGCCCACCATCTCTTCTGCTCTCAGACCCACATCAGTCCAGGGACCTCGGCGTCCTTTTCATGTCCTCTGTCTGTGTCACCATCTGTGCTCTCCTGCCTCCAAGGGTTTAGTAGGACCATCCAACTGTCTAGCCAATTCTCCAGTGGTGAGTGGGGTTGAGGGGGGAATGTAGATGGCAGCCATATGCTGCATTTCCTCTAACTTCTCAGTACATTTCCCTGGGCCACTTCCCCATAGCCCAAGCAACTTCTTCTCCCTTACTTCAGGGCCTCAGTGTATTAATCCTAGCAGCCAGCTAGGAACTCCTTATCACTCCCCAAGTCCCTGCCAGCAATTGCTCTGTCCATGGTGCTAGCTTCCATCCACCTACTAGGAACCCAGTCCTCCCTCCTTGATCTCCAGGCAATGACTGACTCTGCTGCATCATGCAGCTCTTCTTATATGGGCCTGCTGGGCCTGGGTTGGATGTTCCTTACAGCCTCTCTCCTATTGGCCACTTTTCACACAGTCTCCCTACAGCTCTATTAACTCCTTACGTACCAGTGAGGGGTGATAGGGTCTTCTTTAAGGAAGTCAAACACCCTGCTTTCTCAGCCTCTCCTACTTGTGGATCTCCTAAGGTCTGCAAGAGCATAGCTCTTTCTCTATGATGCTTAGGAGATCCAAGAGCAGGGGAGCTGGAAAAAAAAACCCAAACAGACATATGGCAGGAGAGAGGGAAGGAGATTGGAAGGTATGCCCCGGCTCCCCTTCTAAAACTCCCAGTCTACAGATATTGGGGACTACAGGAAGCTTCAGGAGACCTTTAAAAAATCAAACCAAATTGGTCACCACATTAAATTTTGTGAAGGTACCGATGAAAGAAAATGGGTTAATGCCTTTTTTTTTTGTACTAAGCTTTATTTAAAAAAAAAAAAGTTTTTTTTTAAATTAGACTTTAATCAGCTGTAGTTTGGGCTTGGGAACTAGATGTCACCCAATGGAGTCCAGTAAAAGAATTTTATTTATTCCTGGTTATTTGTTTGTTTGTACTACAAAGTGACAAAATGCAATAACAAAAATTTCCTGATCTCTTGTGAACACCCCTATTTATATGGTGTCTTTGTTCAGAAACCTCATACCCAATTTACTTCAAATGTTATAGAAAATTTCTACCTTGGCCCCCGATCTAACATTACAGTTGTAAGGACAAATTGACTCTTGTGCAGAATTTGGGCTGAGGGAAGGCAATATGATGATTACAATGGAAATACAATCACAACTATAGGTGCTGGAACAATTTTTATAGTGAGGGTGCTGAAAGCTATTACCATGCATTTGATTGTTATTACTACTTCAAACCAGTGGTCCAAGTCAGGGGGTGCTGCCACATACCCCAGCAACCTAGTCCCGAACTGTGATCACAAGCTTAATTTATGGAGCAACATCTTGTTCCCATAATGAAAAACTAAAGTCAATCAACAAAAGTAGCTCAAAGAATTACTGAGATGAAGACTTATCCACTATTTACCTAAGAATACCGTTCCTGTACAACTGTAAGATAACTTAGTTTGCATACAGTGATCACCATTCAAAAGTCATCATTCATCTGTGGCTCCTATACCTTCATATTTGATACAGAATACTAGCTCTCTATTGTTGGGATATGCGATATTTGCATTATTTCAGCTACTGTATTGTGGGAGAGGTTGGTAAATGGGGACAACTCAAAAGTGTACTCTGAATATTGAAGTGAACATGCTCACAAATAATTCAGATATTAGTCACTGTCAAAAGGTCAATAGCCAACTGTTTCTATTCAGTCTTTAGGCTGGTTGGTCATAGGATGAACATGATTCACTCTTTAACTATGTTTGGCATATCTATAAAATGGATTTTAAGATTAAGTCACATCCTCTCTCTCTCTACCACTGGTCTATATACTGTCCTTCATATATGCCCATATTCCTGCTGCAAAAACGTTCACTCAGTGGTTTTGTTATTTGCGTTCCAAAGCAGAATCTCAGTACTCCAGTAATCATGTGATTAACTTTATTCCTATTTATGTACCTCCCTCACTAGCACTTAACATTAAGCTGCCAAATCTGAAGTGCTTTTTCTTTCTAGACCATCTCCACTGAACAAAAGTCCTGTCTATTTCCCAGTAAATTGACAAGTCTGGCAGTCATGAAAGAACAAAACTTTTTTTTTTAATCAGCAAAGTATTGTATAACTTGTAGGAAGTCCACGAAGCATGCAAAAGAAGAGGGGAAAATTAAGGATAATGCAGAAGGATTCTTTAGTTACCAATCTTAGCAAATCAGCTCTTAAAGATCCTGGAAAGAAGAGAGGAATGCCAGAATAGTCTGAATGTATTATGCCAACTTTAAAAACTTTATTATGTATTTGTGTTTGGTTCTATTCAACTCTTTTTGCAGTGAGTGATTCATCATGAACAATCTAACTCAATTCCAGGTGTCCATCTGGTTTATTTGCCCCATACTCAAGGTCTAACTGATCACCATATTTAGAGTCAGGAAGAAATTTTACTCCAGGTTATACCCTGGAGGGTATTCCCCTTCCTCTGCAGCATGGGGTCATTTGTTGGTTTGAACTTCAGTAAATGGTGGATTCTCTGTAACTGAAAGTCTTTACATCAATATTTGAGGAATTCAGTAACTTAGCCAGAGGTTATTGGCGGGAGGTTCTGTGGCCTGTGATGTGCAGGGGTCAGACTAGATGATCATGATGGTCCCTTCTGGCCTTAAAGTCTGAATCTAATTATTGTTAACAGTAAACCAGATTTCACACAGCAAAGGCCTGCAGAAGAAAAGCCAAAGGTAACTGACTTTCATGGCTTCTACAACTGACCTAATCTTTTTAATGAATTAGACCCATATTTGGACAGTTGTGAGTTATGTAGTTATCTCATCACTCATAGCACCACTCACCTTTACATACCTAATCCACTCACCCTCAGCCTCACAAACACGGCGATGAGATTTAAAGCTTTATAACTCCCTACTTATATTAGCATTTCTCATGCATCTGTCTCCAATTTCTATCAAAAATAATTAAAACAAATACAAATTAAATTTAGTGACATGCTCTCTTCCACTAGTTTAAAGTTTTGCTGCTCTGACTTAGGCAAGGGGACAAACTGGTCTTTGAGAAGTGGGGAATGGACATAGACTGTGTTCATATCTTTTCAACATCAATCTAGTAAATTGAAAAAAATGAAGTACAGAAAAAGAGATCTAACAAATGACGGTCATCTCTTCCTTTGAGAGTATTCCTGGGTAAATTCCTTGCAGGCAAAAATTATCAGGGGGTGCAGCAAAAGTAAACAGAAAGGTATCATTGGGATATCTAAGATTGGATAAAGAAGGGAAGGTGACACAAGATTACAAGACTAGAAACTCTGTCCCTGACATGAAGCTTGTCAAATACGTTTGGGAGAAAAGGACAAGCTGAGCAGATATACATTTGAAAAATGTGTATCCTATTGATTATTCCTCCATAACCAGTGGTGGAGTAGCCATTGGGCTAATGGGGCCATACTCAGGGGTCCTGGCCAATTGGGGGACCCTCACACCCCAACCTGCTCAGCACTCCAGCTGGGGAGCAGGGTCAGGGAGCAAGGGTTAGCACCGCTCCACCTGCCCAGTACTCCTGCCAGGCATGAGGGCAGAGTGGGGAAAGCCCCTGCACCCCAACTCTGCTCCCTGGCTAGAGAGCTGATCAGGTGGGTGGTGTGCGGCAAGCCCCAGCACCCCAACCCCATGCCCCAGGAGGAGCTGGGGGAGCTGCACGCACAAGGGGTGGGGAAGGGCCCCCACTTCCTCTGGCACAAGGTCCTACAACACCCTAATCTGCCTTTGTCCATAACGACACCTATGATAGCTACCTAGGCTAGCTCTTGTAAAGTGTTAGACAGTGGGCAAAATTTTCATGTCATAACTTTCCTACTCAGATCTGAACCTTAGAGTTCAGAACATGAGAAGCTAGCATGAAACCTCCAAAGAACTCACACCCAAACTTCCCTCGACCCAGATTTGAAAAAGTCTTGTTTCCTGATTGTTCCTCTGGTCAGGTGTTTGGTTCCCTTTGTTATGGGCGTAGCTTTTCCAGGGTGTACACAATGGCATAGCATTCCTTTTCACTGACTGACCAGTGACTTTCTCTCTCAGATAGTTTCTTGCTGAGAAACACGACAGGATGGAAGTTGTGATCCGTTGCTTCCTGCATGAGAACTGCTCCTATACCATGCTCAGATGCATCTGTGGTGACTAGGAATGGCTTGTCAAAGTCCGGGGCCCTGAGCACAGGGTCAGACATGAGCGTCGCCTTAAGTTGAGCGTCAAAAGGCCTTTACCCATCAGTCCAGTTAACTGCATTTGGCTGGGTCTTTTTGGTCAGGTCGGTCAGTGGGACAGCGATTTGGCTGTAGTGTGATACAAATCGCCTGTAGTATCCGGCCAAGCCTAAGAAGGATTGAACCTGTTTCTTTGACTTTGGGACAGGCCACTTTTGGATAGCATCCACCTTGGCCTGTAGGGGGTTTATGGTTCCTCGACCCACCATGGCCACTGGGATGATCATGGGCTAAGCTTAAGAGCTTTTTCCTGTACTTAGTTGGAATCACCAACAGTTTTTGTGGATGCCAGTCTTCCTGGTGTCCACCAGAAAGAGTCTCCTTGTATAAAAGTCCTTGATCTATCACAAACCGGAATCAGTGAGCAGAGCTGAGAGGCGGTGGGATGCTCCATGCCGCCGCCCAAACTTTTTGAAGGCTGTCATCTGCTTCCTGCTCAGTTTGGAACTGTTCCCTTGAAGCTGGGGACACCAGTTCTTCCTCAGACTGTGGACTTGGGCTTGGTCTCTCTGGAAGCGATGTAGGTGATGGGGTTGTTTCCGTTGCTGGTGAACCGCTCTCCGCTGGTGTACCAGGTGATATTTCAGGCTCTGGCTGAGCCTCTTGGGTATGGTTGTCTGCTGCTTCTGCTAGTTCAGGCTCGCTGGTGCCCTCTGGGGTTGGGGTTGAAGATGAGTTTGCAAGCACTGGCGTCAGTGCTGGCAACGGTTCTGGTGCTGGCTGCTTTCCCAGTTCCTGGTCTGGGACTGGAAGCACTGTGGCTGTTTCAGTTGTTGGCATGGGATTCGGGTCCACTACCTCTGTCTGGGTCTCTGGAAACACAGACGAGGCCTCTGTGGACAGCTCAGGAACAGGAATGGGTCGGGAAGCTTGCCTGGTTTGGCTGCGTGTAACCATTCCCACTCTCTTGTCCCGCCTCACCTGGTTGGCCAAGTCTTCCCCCAGTAGCATGGGGATGGAATAATTGTCATAGACTGCAAAAGTCCACATTCCTGACCAGCCTTTGTACTGGACAGGCAGTTCAGCTGTAGGCAAGTCTACAACTTGTGACATGAAAGTGTAAATTGTCACTTGGGCCTTTGGGTTGATGAATTTGGGGTCGACGAAGGATTGGTGGATAGCTGACACTTGTGCCCCCGTGTCTCTCCACGCAGTAACCTTCTTTCCGCCCACTCTCAAAGTTTCCCTTTGCTCCAAGGGTATTTGAGAGGTATCTGGGCCTGGGGATCTTTGGTGTGATGTTGGTGTAATGAACTGCACTCGGTTGGGGTTCTTTGGGCAGTTGGCCTTTATATGTCCCAGTTTATTACACTTGAAGCATCTTCCAGCTGACTGGTCACTAGGTCGAGGTGGGTTACTGGAGACTGGTGAGGTGGAAGAATAGGGTGTCTGTGGCTTTCCTTGGGTTGTAGGAGGGGTCTTGGGTTGCCCTCGGTAGTAGGGTTTATTGTCGGTGTGCCCCCTGGGGGTATTCATTCCCCTTGACAGTAGCTTTCTTGCTTTCTGCCACTTCCATCCATTTGGCTCCAATCTCCCCCGCCTCAGTGAGATTTTTGGGTTTTCCATCTTGTTTGTACCGTGTTATGTCCTCAGGAACACCATCCAAGAACTGCTCCATTTGTATGAGGAGGTGCAGTTCGTCCAAGGATTTAATATTGTTTCCTGATATCCAGGCCTCATAATTTTTCCCAACGTAGTAGGCGTGTCTGGGAAATGACACATCTGGTTTCCCCTTTTGGGTTCTGAAACGCCGACGGGCATGATCCGGGATTATCCCCATTCTGAATCTGGCCTTGGTTTGAAACAGTTTATAATCGTTCATTCTGTCCTTTGGCATTTCAGCCACCACCTCTGCTAAGGGTCCACTGAGCTGTGACCTCAGCTCTACCATGTACTGGTCTTCAGGGATGCTGTACCCAAGACAGGCTCTTTCAAAATTTTCTAAGAAGGCCTCAGGGTCATCACCTGCCTTGTAGGTGAGAAATTTCTTTTGCTGTGGAACCATAATTGGTGAAGGGTTGTTAGGATTGGCTGGAGCATGCTGCCCAGCCTGCGCTAACTCCAGTTCATGCTTTCTCTGTTTTTCCCTCTCTTCACTTTTTTTTTGTTGTTTTTCCATTTCTCGGAGGTGGGCCACCTCTTCTTCTTCTAGTTTTCTGTAGTGGGCTGCATTTTTGGCTTCTTGTTCTCTTTTATGGGCTGCCTGTTTGATGTTTTCTTCCTTTTCTTTCAGTTCTACCTCTTCTTCCCATTTGTCACCTGTGGTCTGCTTCTTTGATTTGTTTCTCCCCCTCCATTTTTGCCTTGGAAGTCATGGTTCCCATTTTCTTGTGTTGGGGTGCCCTCCGGTGTTTATTGCCTGAGCTGCTGGCTCTGTTGTCTCCTGGGGTTTGCCTAGCAACAGTGCCTTTTTTTTTTCTCTAGCTAATCTTTTATATGTAAAGTAAACCAGAAAAACCACTTTATTTGCATGTGTGTTGTGCCAGGTACTTAACTCTCAATCGGAGTGCTATAGTATAACAAAAGACCCTTAATAGTTCCTTGCTTAATATGCAAGCCAAACTGCAACCAGAGAACAGAAAAAAAATTCTCTCTGGCTCTGTTTAAAACCACCCTTTCTCTCTGCATAAAAGTCCTAGCAGAGAAAAAGAAAATAATATTCCTACTGGCTTCTGGATTCTTGTCTTTCCACACCACTGCCACTCATGTCATAACTTTCCTTCTCAGATCTGAACCTTAGAGTTCAGAACATGAGAAGCTAGCATGAAACCTCCAAACTTAATTACCAGCTTGGATCTGATATCACTGCCACCAGCCAGAATTCCAGTGTTTGGCTCACTCTGGTCTCCCCAAAACCTTCCCTGGGGAACCCCCAAGACTCAGATGCCCTGAGTCTCACCACAAAGGGAAATAACCCACTTCCCTTCTCCCTCTTCCCCTCCAGGTGTTCCCTCCCTGGGTTCCTGGAGAGATATACAGATTCAAGCTCTGTGAATCTAAACAAAGGGATTCCACCCTCCCTGCTTCAAGTCCTTGAAACACAAGTACCGACAGATCAAATCTCTCTCCCCCCTCACCCAGAAGGTACGCAAAGTCAGGCTTAGTAAATCTAACACAAAGAGATTTTCCCCCTCCCTTCGTTTTAGTCTTAACCAGTGAAAAGCACTTAAACAGGTCTTAAAAAGAAAGCTTTATATAAAAAGAAAGAAAGACATAAAATGGTCTCTGTATCAAGGTGACAATATATAGGGTCAATTGCTTAAAGGAAAAAATGAATAAACAGTCTTATCCAAAAAGAATATAATTTAAAACATTCCAGCAACTACACACATGTAAATACAAAAAAACAATATAAATCTATTGTCTTACTATCCTTGTACTTACAACTTGGAAACAGAAGATTAGAAAGCCTGGAGAGAGAAAGGTCACTCTCAGAGCCGAGAGGGTCACTGAACCAAGACAAAGAAAAACAAAGAACTCACACTCAAACTTCCCTCCACCCAGATTTGAAAAAGTCTTGTTTCCTGATTGGTCCTCTGGTCAGGTGTTTGGTTCCCTTTGTTGACCCTTTACAGGTAAAAGAACATTAACCCTTAGCTATCTGTTTATGACAGGGAGCTGCAGGCAGAAGGGGTGGGGAAGGGCCCCCACTTCCTCTGGCACAAGGTCCTACAACACCCTAATCTGCCTTTGTCCATAACGACACCTATGATAGCTACCTAGGCTAGCTCTTGTAAAGTGTTAGACAGTGGGCAAAATTTTCAAATAGCCTACGTGACTAAGGCACTTAGGAGCCTAAATCTCACTGACTTTCAAGGAGACTTAGGCTCCCAAGGGTACACTGATGTTGAAGAAACAAAACCAAACTCCACAGTAGTGAGTTTCAGAGGCTGGGTCAATTGCAATGTAGACTTCCCCACTTGGGATGGAGAGAAAGTCTCAGAGCCTAGGCTCCAGCCCTAGTGGGAATGTCTAGACTTGCTGTTTGATCAGTTGATTTGGGCTCTGAGACTCACTGCCATATTTTTGTTTTGTGTGTTTCATTTTGTTTTTGGCAGTGTAAATATATCTTTAGACACTTATCTAAGCAGGGCTAATGTGTCTAAATCACTTAGGTGCTTTTGAAAATTTCACCCTAAGAATATTGACCTCTTTGTAAAGCTCTTTGAGATCTAGTGATTAATATTGCTACTTGAAAGCTCAATATGTTATTAATTATTATTAATCTACAATTCTTTTGTTTTAATCTGTTTTTGTGACTTTGTTTTTAATGTGTCTCATTTTCCTATAACTCAGATGGTTTTAGATGTTTTTGGGGGGATTTCACACATGCTATCCTAAGAGATGAAATAGCCTCCAACCATTGGAAAAGGCAGTGAAAGAAGAGAGTAATACTGATTCCTATCTCGCTTAAGAATCTCAGTCACTAGGACCTGTATTAACAGGTTTTTTCCCCATAAAGTATGACTACAGTTACAAACAAAATTAAGGTGGTAGTAAATAAATTAAATAAATAAATACATAGACCAACAACCTGAAATCAGGTGAGGTTTGGATGGTTTCAGGTTCAGGGGTGAAAATTTCACACAGCTCTTTAGTTAACCAGCGCTAAACTGACATGGCAAAGCATACTTTAGAATAGCTGTACTTATGGAACTGTAGTACAATTATTAGAAATACAGTAAAAACAGAATTATGGTGAGGGGACACTTTCTATTTCCTTTTATTAAAAAAACTTCTGATATCCTTTCATCAAGTATTGTTTGTGAACTCATGGAAGCTGACAAAATGATGCTTCACAAATTTGTTTTTGTTCAGGTTACAGGTACATTGAATTCACAGGCATCTTAAAAAAAACAATAGTTTCTGTGAATACATGTTTCTATTTTGCTCAAATATACAAAGTAGCAGTAACTGAAGATAATTAGCAAAGACTCTAATCAGTAGCACTGCATTAGTGTCCATCATTAGAAACCTTTTCTCTGGCTCTATTTTTCAGTGTTGCTTTTATGAAGACCTCACTGATGCACTGGAATAGGTGAGAGCTTTATAGCAGGTTTAATTACTGACCTCAATTTCACCACATTACCTGCTCTCTTACATAACCTACTTACATACAAATATGTAAAGGCAACACAAAATTGTTAATTGGCAATGTACTGCCCTTTGTGTTATTACTTGTCTATGATGCCAGGTTAAAGTTGAGAGTAAATAAAGTTTGAGTAAACACGACTTATTTAAAGTCATTGTTGAAGACGAGTAACATTTTTCAATGTGTACTTTTTATGGTTTGTCAAGTGATTATAAAATGAACTTATTTCTCTGTAGTTCTGTCCATCCTCAACAGCCCTCAGCATGTCATTGATATAGAACATCACTGTAAGGAGGCCAGTACTGGCATGGGATGGCATAACTAATTGCATAGAGAACATTTTGCCAGTACATGGGGGTAAAATCCCAAATTTTACAGAAAACACCATATGATATTCCATGATCACACAGAATAGAGATGATCTTGTTTGTTTTTTTTAAAGCCTCAGAAAAAGTCCATCCCCCGCCCCTATACTGTGAACTACATACTACAGAATTTATTAACCTTCAAGGGATAAAGGGTTGAGTTGATGCCACTGGAACTGAACTCATGTCTTGAGGGTAGCCAATATTTTAAACCTGATGCTTAGATTGTTAAGAAGTGAATCAAAGAAAATGTGAGCCTCTCTGAACAAAGCTGCACAGTAAAAATCTAAGGGATTGCCAGTAAAATGATTAATGATTTACTGGGTCTTCTTCCTTCTTTAGATAATTCAGCAGAAGGTTGTGCTGCCAATTTATATTCATGTGCTTTTATCCAGCCATAATAGGGACAAACACTTTTCAATGCTTTTTAAATAATATTTTACTCAAGGAGGTGGTGCTCATATAACAAATATTGTAATATTAAAAAGACAGCACTGTGGGATCATACTGTACTGTGAATCTGGCCCAGCTAGTCACAGACGGTATCAGCAAAGGTAAATGATATGATCAAGATGATAGTTGTGGATTAAGATCACTTATGTAAAGCCTAGAAAACTACAATACCTACATAAACTCAAAACCATGTTTTAACTGCATGTTAACTCATTAAAAACTATACAATTGAGCAGTATAAACCTTGGCTCAGTTGAATACACTCTAGCCTGAAGAAGATAAATTAGGTATTCTAAAATTCTATGAAGGTGTAGTACAAGTTATTTTGTTTTGCTTTCTAGTGATACACTATTTCCTAGGTTTCTTCTGCCAGTTTTAGCACATTTTTACGCTATGGGATCACTGACTGACATGACTGTAATTTTTTAGACTGCAGAATTTATGCACAGCTTCAGTAGCATGACAATTCATAAGATGCTATAATTCTTGCAGATAATATTTTGATGCCAATATCACTTGCCCCTGAAAATCCCAGGTACATCCATCAGCTGGTGAAACATTTATCCAGTGATCCAGTATACAGCAACTTATAATTGAAACATTTTTATAGCAAATTGGCAATCACAACAACCTGCACAATAGGTAACTGTTACCATCTCCAGTTTATAAATGACAAGCCAAAGGAGCAGAGAAAAGAAGTGACTTGCCTGTGGCCACACAGTGAATCAGTGTTAGAGTCAGGAAGAGAATTCAGACATTCCCGATTCTCACCACGTTCATTCCCTTAGACTAAAGCTGCCAGAAGTAATTAATTTGATATTTCACTGGGATGTGGGGGAAGGTAAGCATTCATAAAGAGCTCTAGGATGTTGGTAAGGAGAAGGAATGGGCAGGATTCAGAAAGCTTGTTAAAGGACAAAGCTCTTTTTAGTTTAGGAATATTAGTTAATAATAGAAGAATGCTTTCTGTTTGAGGTAACAAGCACATCTAGGGCTAATCAACTCCTTGACCTTTAGTCTTGGAGTTTGTAAACTCAGAATACAGTCATTACTTCATAAACAGGCCATACTCTAGAGCTATCTTCTGTAGTAAATATGTTAGTTTATAGGAACTACAGTTACATGTCAAATCATATTAAGGATATCACTATGCATTATTGAACGTATGCAAAAAAAATTACAGTTAACTTACTAATAAACTTTGTGTATGTAACATACGTTGCATCCGTTTACAAAAAACAAACACCATAATTTAAGTTAATATTTATCTTTTTTTGATAAAATGAGTTCAGGAGACGATCGTATTGCAGGAATAAAATCTTTTCATGAGAAGGTAAGTATTTCAATAAGATAGGAACATTTTGGGTACAAATCATGCAAGCTGATTTGTCTGAGTGAATCTGGGTGTCCATACAGTGCCAGGTGTCCACCCATGGTGACCTGCTTGCAACACTGTGGCCTTAATTTGTTTCTTCATTTGGGAGCCAATACATATTAGCCATAAAGAGTTACGATGGAGAGAATTAGAAACAAATAGATGAGGTACAACGTTTCAAACTTGAGGACCTATGTTGGTTGCAATTAGGCATCTAAAAATGGGGCTGTTATATGAAATCAAGGTCCTGAACAGATACATGTAACATAACCATGTTTGTCTTGCACATTTTTTTCTCCTCTACACTAGATTAAAAACAGCCACCAGAAAACGTAGACTTTCAAGAGCTCTTAAAAATCAAGTCTAATCACATGCCAGCCAGAGTACATCATAGGTCTTTAAAATATTGAAAATACCAAAAAAGATAATGAGTAAACATAATGGGAAGGTGAACAACAAGAATAATAAAGACTAATTGCTGTTTCTAAATGGAAGAGGGAGTTTCCAAGTGACTATTGATCTAATGTTAGTATTCATGCACTTTTTGATATAGTATTATTCAGTATTCTTTTCTTTCTTATATATAAAGTGGATCCTCTGACAACATAGCAATATTCAACAAATCTGTATTGTTTAATACTGATCTGACGTTTCTAAAATGACTACATTCAGGCTGGATAGTTCTAGGATTTATAAGTGACTTTGGTAGTACTGCTTATTGTTAAGGTTGCCTGACACTTGTCTTTATAAAGACCCAGTTTTCAGTTAACTTATTGTAGAGGTGGGGACTCACTCCTGCGGCACCTTCTGCTGGTGACTTCCTGGAATTAGCTCATTCCAGCTCTGGAGCGCCTTCTGCAGGCAAGTAATCCACCTGTCCTCTGTTCCCATGTCCCTCCCGGACCAAGTGCCCCTTTTACTGGGTGCTTCCCCACCACAGTAAGCCCACAATTCTGGGTCTCCCCCTTGCAGGGGAACCCCCACCCACTATCCCCACTTCGCCTCAGAATATGGCTATTTCCAGTCACCATCTAGCCCCGACTCCCTGGGGCAGACTTCAGTGTACATGCCATTCATCATTGGGAAAGGTGGGTTTGGATCTGCTGTCTTTGCCTACCCTTGGCTATTCCTCTGTAGCCCCAGTATCTGTCCTGGCCTCTGTCAAGGCATGCAGCCTGGGGATTCTCTTGGCTGGCACTCCCCAGATCCTCTAGTCTTTCCCCAACCCTGCTCCACTCTAGTTACCTTTCCCAGCTTTAAGCAGCCAGTCCCTTCTCCCTCAACAAGCGGAGGGAGACTCCCTGTCTTCCCCTGGCTTCTCTGCCTTTATAGGGCCAGCTGAGTCTGTTTGGGGCATGGCCTTAGCTGCAGTCACTTCTCCCAATCAGCCCAGCCTAAAAACTGCTTTTTCCAGCCACAACCCCCTCCCAGGACTGTTTTTAACCCCTCTGGATCAGAGCGAAGTAACTACCCTACACTTATACATTTGCTAACTTTTAACCACTTGGGCTGAATTTTTCCATGCTGGGTGTCTGCCTCAGGCTGACTTTTTTCAGGAAAACTTCAGACCAAGTGGTTCAGCCATATCTGTTATGACAAGGGAAAATACATTATTTTACCCTGTTTAAAAAGTGTGGTCACCTATTCTTTGAACATCTCTAGGGCACCATGTTCCGGAACAGAGACTTGAAATTTGTTAGCAGGGTATCAAGTATCAGAGGGGGTAGCAGTGTTAGTCTGGATCTGTAAAAGCAGCAAAGAGTCCTGTGGCACCTTATAGACTAACAGAAAGTTAATCTATAAGGTGCCACAGGACTCTTTGCCGCATTAGCAGGGTAGTTTTTATATCAGGGAACATGTCTTTTCCTATCCACATGAAAATATGACCAAATGTGGCCATTGAAAAACTGCAGTTTGAACATGCTCAGTAGGACTTCTTTCATTAACTGCTAAAATCTCTGGAGATTATTACCTCACTGAGCATGCTTGAGCTTTCACAGGGGCTAGTGTTGACCAAAATGAACATGCTCCAACATAGGACTCTGGAGGTTCAATAGGACATTCCCTGTAATGACTAGTCCAGGCTGCTGTGGGCCAGGGTTGGATCAAACACTTTGAATGTGGAGGAGGCAAAAGCCAGACCAGAGGGAAGGGAATGAGTCGATTGCGTCAAGGAGTCTGGTGAGCCTGCAGCTAGAGGAGGGAGTTGGAAGGGAGAGAGACTGGGAAAGGCTGGGCAAGGAGTCAAGGGCTGGGAGTTGGGAGAAAGTCAGGATGGGACTGAAGGAGGCTAGGGTCCTATGAAAAAAATATTATGTGATCATGTAATTAAAGGCTATTATAATGCATAAGCACAAAGGGGCCAAATTAAGATTGAACAGGCAACCTTAAATCTGTCATACTCTAACTTTGCAGCCCTAATGATAACCTTTTAACATATATTTTTAATATACTGTGTGTGTGTGTGCGTGTATATATATATATCTCAAGATCATAACACTCATCACTCATGTTTCACCCAACATAGTATATTGGACAAGGGCAAAAGAAAAGTACAGTTTTTACCCATTGTGGTAAATGCACACATAGACTTACACAAGCAAAGGCACATTTGCATGTCTTTTTGTCCATGTTGGCATAAAACACACAAGCACATCCATTACTTTGTTCATACATGCAAAAATATTTGTGTGTTTAAGTGCCTTCCAGGATCAGGGCCCTTTATGCAAACAAAACTGTTGGTGTCCAAGCTTCAAAAACTGAGTTCAGCTGATCATAACTTTGCTTCCATGTGCAATATTTTTTATAAGGCAGATAAGTTTTAAAATAAACTTAATATCTCCAAACAGGAGGTTTCAAGGTCATAGGAATTCATGGATAGTTTGCTGTTCAGGCCACTCACTATCCACCAAGTCAACCATCAAGACTTTTTCATAATCAAAGAACTGCTGTGTAAATGCAGTAGCCTAATGTGTAATTCAAGAAACACTGAGAACTACATCAGAGTAAGGAGGTCATTGTTGCCAGCGGGAACATAGGTAGTTATGAAATACCCATAGTGAGAAGTTACCATACTTGTCAATTGATCTTTACTGACAGCTGAGTCTCAAATTTTATAAAAACCCATCTGGGGATATCAGTGGGTGGTTAATGGAAACATAATTATAATAAATACTATTGCTTAACTCTGCAGTGCAAGTAACACCACATGGTGCATATCACAAGATTACTTACCCCTATGACTGTGCATCTCATGCAAGATCTATCTTTAAAAATAAAAGACTATAACATTTTTCTAAACCAATTTATGAATGTATTTTATATATTAATTTATGAGTGTCCCTTCATACTGTATAAACTAAATGTATAGGGGAAAATGTCATACACAGCTATGCAGAGAAAGAGTTCTCAGATTCGCTAAGGGACATACTAAATTGTAGAATCCTATACATACTGTGTAATCTGGCCATTTGCAGACCATAAACCTCTTTCACTATATATATGCTACATTGTTTCGATAGGATCTACAACAGTGTGATTTATGAAAATCAATTTAAAATACATTGATTTAGTTCTCCTGCTTCTCTCCTGAATCTAGTAAACTTCAAGTTGGACACTAGGTCTGCATATAAAAGTTATTTAATTTGTATCTTTCTGCCTGTTTTATCACTGTATACATTTCAATATAGGAAATGGAGCTCAATGACATCCAGACTATTACTATTCATCTAAATAAAAATGTAAAAACTTAGAGACTGATAACTAACAAACCATGCTCTATTACTCTTTCAGGATCATCATATTTTAATCAACCATGGACTATTCTATGAAATACCAAATCAAACAATTAGTTACACAAATGTTTACTTGTCATGTCCCCTTCCGTGTCCAATATGCTGTTGCAAATAGCAATTGTTTTTACTTAAACCTATTGTTGAGTTCTACAGATATAACACAGATTTGTATTCATGCAAAATGTGGGGAATGGTTTTATGAAAGCTAGAAAGTTTCATCTTCTGAAGACTTATTCAAAAAGGCTGGAGAAAAATAGGAACCCTTACTCAATCAAATAGTCCCACTGATCATGTGGAATCAAGCAACTAACCTTTGTTTTTTGTTTTTGTATTTTTATATGTGGGAAAACCACTCTTTCAGCAGCCATAATAATTTTCATTTTAGAAAATAATAAAACAGGAAGTGAGAGATTCATATTCATAAAATATATTTTCACAATATACTGTAAAATGGTTAAAGGAAGAAAGACCTGAAAACAACTAGTCCCACAGACGTCAAAAGTTGTTAGTCAGGTTGTCCATGTGATGACTTCTGAGAGTAGCTGGATGGAATAGCTGGAGTCACTGAGTGGAATGCAGACAAGGATAAGGAGGTTAATTATAATTAAGGAGTCTGATGATTACGTCAAATAACCAAAATGAAGGAACGCTAACTAAAATTGCCTTATTTTTTACTTAAGCTAAATAATACAACAATGTTCAATGTAGCAAAGAACAGGAAGCACAGAAGAGAAGTACCATATATTCCACATATCAAGATGAAGATTATGCTCGTTATTATAACAACTCTATCCAGAATTTTGCAATATTAGTTTTATTCATCTTATGTAAGCCTTCTGGAAGTTGTCATTAGCTGTAGCTAGGGCTGGGTTCAGTACTGTCTAGGATCCCTTTTAAAATAAATAAAAAGACTGACTCAAGGCCCTACCTCAAACTGTATCCACTTCCAAATTTTAGGAAATAAACATTTTAGCCTCTGTGGTGACTTTTACAGATGTTTCTTCCCCCTTTCCAAGCAATCAGGAGTCCTGGGAGCTGTAAAACCACAAATAACTTTTTTGGGGAGTGGGAGGAACATGATGCCCATGTTAAAAAAACATACTTGGAAAAACTCAGAGTCTGAGGGTCCAGTTCTAATTATTAATTGCCAGATTGTTGAGGTCCAGAACTCTTATTCCCCAAACAACATTCACACACCTGTAACCTCATTCACAAAATCAATAGGACTTAGTAGAAGCAAAGTAAAGCTATTCTCCTCACCTTATCTGCTTCAGGCCCACATCATCTGGTCCACTGCTACCCAAGAACCAGCTATAAGTAAGGTACAGCATCTCAGAGCATCAGACCCAGAGCTAAGCAACATACCAGGGTAAGGGCCCAAGTCTCTCAGACAAAGCCCATCCAGATTCTTTACTGAATGTGGGCTCACCTCCCAATGATAGCCCATTACCTGTCAGCCCAGGGTGACCCACTTTCTGCAGGCTATACCTTTCACATTCTCCACTCCTTTTATAAATACTTTTATATGTACTCTATAATTTTTACAAAAAAGAACAAAAACTTCAGTCACAAACATAAAACACTGAGTGGAAACGCACTGGGGCAAAGTCATAATTTATAATTTATGTAAATAAGGACTACCAGAGAGAAGTTTTTTTTCCCCTCTTACTCATATAAAGAGAGCAGTATTTTTTCCTTTAAATTGTCTAGCCCTGGGGTGATGCACTTATATATTGTAAATTATTATATGCTATCTAGCGTTGTGCTTTAATGAAGAGGCATGTTATATAGTTAAAGAACAATTTTAGATGACAGGAGAAATGGTTTCAGTTCCCAGCTCTACCACAGTTTCCCTGTGTGTCATTAGGTCAATCACTTGACTCCTCTATGCCTCAGTTTGTAAAGATGGAGATAACTAGGGCCAACCCACAACATTTTGGCACCCGAGGCGGGGAGCTTAAATGATGCCCCTATTCCCCCTCACTTGGGCCAAAACTTTGAATGGTCTCAATTCTGCCTTCTTCCTTTTCTACTCCTCTCATGGTACTGCTCTGCTACCTACCCCAATAAAGGAGAACAACTTAAAATGCCTTGTTCAAAAATTTTACGTAACACTTAACTTTCAAATGCCTGAACAGCAAATGTAACTTTTCTTATCTGCATAGTAAAAATTGGCATTTTTATTTGTTTGAATAATCAAAGTGGTGCTTTCCGTGCCTTCTTGGTTGCAAAGATTTGAACTTTTTCATGAAGGTCCACAGGTTGGGCCAGCTGATGCTCTATTGAGATGGTTGCAAGGCCGACTGGCCTCTCCTGTGTCACTGTGGAGGGTAGAGGTGTTTTTATTAAATTTAGCTTGGAGAAGCTGTGTTCTCCACTAGCAACTGTTACAGGAAGTGTTAGAAGTATGCGCAGAGCAACAAAAGCATTTGGAAAGAGAGTGGTCATCTTATTTGTGCACATATATTCCAGAACAGGCTTTAGAGTTGATCCTGTTGAAATGGCTTCTCCACTTTGTCAACATTGGGGATTTCACACCAGTAATGTGTTGGATGGAAATTTCTATTTTCATTGTCTTAGGGGAACGAATTTTTTCACTTTCTGTGGCCCATCAGTACAATGAGGCTACTGCTCAAGTAAGTCCACAGTCCTGGATGATCTAGACTTAAGGAACTAAACTCAGCAGCAGCTGTTTCTTGTGCCTTCGCCACACTCTTCTCTGATCTACACTCTTCTTAAGGAATGTGCATGGTTATATCCATTTGAGATGGAGATATAGATGCTGCAGTAGCTGCCAGGTCACCTCCACTCTAACTGGAAGATCAAGCATCTCCTCACCACTCCCATCCTGGCTGGGGCTGAAAGGCTCACCGTGAACATTTGTGTCTATGTTTCTCAGGAGAGCTCCTTCCTGCATAGATAAAAAAGCTGACTTTGCTTTCTTTCTTTTTCTGAATGTGTTTTCTTCTTTCACTCATGAGTGCTGTTCTATGCCAGCTATAGTGGCTTTCAACACTCAGTTAAAGGGGACAAATAAGCAGGCTGGTAGCAGGGCCTTAGTGAGGGAAGATATCAGCATCTAAAGGGCCTAACTGGCTCCTACTACTTCAGTTGACTGCCTGTTCTCCTCAAGTGGGTTCAGGGAAGCAGCAGGAAACAGGAACCTCCCTGAGAAGCTGCTGTTAATCAGTCCAGGCTCCTGGGGTGCTAGACAGGTACATAAAAGGCTCCTCCTCCTCTCTCTCTCTCTCTCTCTGCAGCTCCTGCTGCTTTCTGTTATTCCCTCTCACCTTTTCTCCTGCCTGTTATGTTTCTTGTGCCCTCCTTCCTACAGCACTCCAGCATCTCTGTGCATCCAGAGTAGAGAGAATACATATGCACCAGAAGCAGACACAATTTTCTACACTCTGAGTCCTAGTTGTGCACCCCCACAGTCTGGCACCTGAGGCGGCTACCTCGGTTTGCCTCATGGTAAGGCCAGCCCTGGGAATAACAGACCCTATCTGACAGGAATGGTGAGAGGTTAAATTCATTAATGCTTGTAATCTGACATAATCTGAGATTCCTAGATGGAAGGTGCAGTAGAAATGCAAAGTATTTATTATTAAAGGTATTGTGTCATGAAAAAATCATCAAGTGTTGTTTCAAGTACAGGTGACAGAACTGTAACACAAAGCTGAGGAGTTCTGGCATCTGTATCTTGAACAACATAATACACTTATCTTGAAAAAAAAAAGATACTCTAGCAGCAGGTATTCATTTAGTATGCATTTATTTTCTTTCCTGCAGAGTTAGTACTTACAGTTTTGTTTATTTAGATTACATTATATTAGCTAGTCTCTGTCCTAGAATTTCAAGGGAATGCATAGAGCTGTAGCACTGATCATTCCGAATTTCTATTCATGTATTTGTCCATTGATATTGTGGGTACTGTTATGAGCTGGGTTAAACCTCATTGAAACTCATGGGTGTGAGCACACCCTTCATTTCAGATATCTGTAACAGACAATTATGGGACCACACCTTAAAGAAGGCACACTGGCATCTGCTCAGAAACTAACAACATGGAGACAGAGGGTTTGACTTTATATTTTGGGGGTGTGGTAGAGGAGGAATGAAAAACAAGTTGGAGCGCAGACAAGAAATAGAGTCTCGGGGCAGAGAAAGAAAGCCAAGGGGCAGCCTAGAAGCAAGATAAGGCCCTGGGAGAAGCCTAAAGAGAAGTTCTGGGTCAGTTTGCTGGCTGAAAGAAGCTTGAACCTGTAACTAAGAAACTACTCCTTTTGGTTTTGGTTCTGCCTGCATTTACAGAAGCAGGGCTTTGTACATAGCTTATAAACAAACAAATAGCATCAAATAATCAGATCCATCATCAATTTCTACTCCCAGCTGGAACAACCCACAAGGCCCCAAAAACTTTGACTTTCAGGTTGAAAAGGGATAAGAGTATACTGACTGTCATTATATTTCAGATACTTTGGGGGGTTATTGATGTTAAAGGTGAGATGGTATTTGGCCCATGTGTGCACATGCAAGAGTGGAGAGAGCACAAGGATTCTTCTTGCTCACTTTGCCTAGTCTATCCCTTCACAATTGCAGTCTCTTCTTTCTTTGGTGACAAAAAATTGCTCTATATAGCAAAAGACACCCTATAAAGAACGAGAAGTGGCAGGAGAAGGTGGAACTATAGCCAAGACCTAGCGATGGAGCAGAACCCACAGATACCTGTACATGAAGGAGGGAATATGCTGCATGTTCCTAATGGACGTAAATGCCTAGGGAATTCCTAAGGCAGAGCCCCTTCTAGAGATTTTTATAGGATGCACACCATACAGGCCATTGCTTTCAAGAGTCAGTCAATCTGTCTCTTAATGTTACATGTATTTGTAACCTACTAAACAAGGGAATTAAAGCTGATGGCAACAGTGAATCAGTATGCCTGGTGTAGAGGGAAAGGTGGACCTCCTACTGGCCCTGGGAATCTTTTCCCCAAAGATGCAGGAGATAGAATGATGTTGTTCTGGTGAGGCAAAAGTAGTAGGAGCTGGCTTTGGAGTAAGTGAGGGTGATATTAGAGAAGTAGTGAAGGGACTGCTTCTGCAAGAAGTGAAGGCATGCCTCCTGCCTCCCAGTAGTGCAGGCCACTGCTGGTTCTTCCAGGTGGGGCTTTTAAAGGCCTACCACTGGGGAGGAACTTTTGCAGACCAATCATTGGTGAAGGGCCGGCACCATGGTCAAGCAGTGGATGGGCAAGGAAAGAGACAGGCTGCCATATCCCAGTGTCCCTTGAGCAGTACTCAATGGACAGGGGTGTGAAGGGAGAGAGAGAGGAGGCATTTGGATATACAATGATATGTATAGTTTTCAAAGAAAAAACTCTTCTGATGTACCAGACTACTTGGTCAGAAGCAGGAACATTAATCTCCTTAGCAGTCAATCAGGATTTTCAAAGGTTAGGAGAGAGCTGCCTGAAACATGATTAAGAGGCAATGCTTTGTAACGTATCAATTCCTGATGGACTCCTGATATTTCCCTTTTTACAGTTCTTCCTAGGAAGGTTTTTTTAAAAAACTACTACATTTAATTCTTGAAACAGTCTTGCACACTAAGAATCTCTAAAAGATGCTATCAGTAAAATGTATTGATCTGGTAAAAAGTCAGGTTGACCTTTGCAGGTTTGTATAGGCTTCTGAAAGGTTGCCTTTGTTTATAGTCTTATTCTGTTTTTAGTTTTCCTGAAAAGCAACATGCTTGTAAATGGCTCTGGCAAACATGAGCCAACCCCCATTTTCTGGTCTTAATACGAACTATATTAGAGCTTCATGTTAGTATCATCTTCAGTTTCAGTCTTCTTATCCATGAAGGTGATTATATTTGATCACAATATCTACGTCTCCAATTTTGCACTCTTAAGTATGTGGATAATGTTACGCAATGGGACTGCTCACATGCACAAGTGTTTGGGAATCAGAGTTTATATCTACAGGTTCCATGAAAATCAGGTTTAAAAAAAGTAGCAGAGCTTAGATCTTGCAACACCTGTAACATTAGAGATGACATGTTTGCATTATAATTTACCACCATTGTCTGTGTTAATTTATTACAGATATGTTTGCATGTGTTTAGAAGAGTTGAGGAATTAAAACAATTTGATTAGTTTCTCAAAAACTTTTACAAATTTTCCACACCAATATAACACATATTTCTCATGTTTCTGCCAATTTAAAGCCCTACTGTGCAAACTACATATACAAAACTTTACTCACATATGTAGTTCAACTGTTTTTAATTGAACTATTTGTCTGAGTAAATTCATGCACATGTGTAAGTTTTTATAGGATAAAGATATATATGTGCCTAAAGATGCAGTTTGGTGCCTACTGGGATTTTGAAAAGTGCCTGGTACCTAACTCCCATTGAATTAATTGAATATCTTTTTGGTGACAATTCTTGCTTAATTTGACAGAGTTTCTTGCCTATAAATTAAAAAAAATAAAGGGATCCCAGAATTTCCCCAAATTACTAGCATTTAAGCATGATTTCCAGTGTTAATACAAATAAAAATGTATTTTTTCTGTTAAGAGGCATATGGCCCAATTCAAAGTCCACTGAAGTCAATGACAGGACTCCTGTTCACTTCAATGGGTATTAAATTGGGCATGTAGGAAGTATTTGATCCCTATTTATTAGGTTTACTTTTCTAATTTACCTCCAAGTCATTCTTTTACAAAATGTACAGTTGTCTGGAATAAACATAGGGATTCTGAAGGTTTATAATGGGTTCCAGGTAGTTGCTGCTATTTTAATGAATCAAGTGAATGACACTAAGTGATGCATTAACATACTAATGGCCAGCAGGAATATTGCTCACATGATATATTAACAATGTACTGGCCAGCAGGAATAGCTGTCCAATGATAAGAATACAACATTTGGCAACATGTTGAAGCTTCAAGCACTGCAATGTTAATTGTAGTGCTCCTCTCAGATTATTATGACTTTGAGGTTGCATGCATGCTTTCTAAGCAGGATGTATTTCATACTTGTCAAGAGGCATGTCAGATGATTGTTTGAAATTTGATTTATCTTGGACACCCAAGGGCAGACTTAATGGTCCTCAGAAACAAAGTCTCCAGAAACTGTATTACATCCAACAAAGCACAAACAAAAAGCCTCCTGACAAGTAATAAGAGATCTGATAAGAAATTCTGAGTTTTGAGACCCTCTACATCTGGCTTTTGATGGCTGGATAATTTTCTGCTAGTAAAGCTGTTGTTGAATCATAATAACAGCACTCCATGAAACACAAGTAATTTAAAACAGCTATTATAATATCAGAGTATCGCAATTTTCAGCAAAAGTTGATGTGCCATTAGGTTCAAATCCAGAGCCCAGCACCCATCCCAAGGAACCTGTCTGGATGTTGGGCAGATGCAAAACAGTGGATGTTGTGAAAAAGCTGCAGAGTTTTTTCCATGGAAGTGGCTATCCCTTCTGCCCTGAAGTAACCTGCCACAAGAGTTCAACAGGATCCTTCTGCTGGGTATTTCCTTGAGGAAACCATAAATGGTTTGTACTATAAATGAGAAAAGGGTAAAAATGAAAGAGGATCCTTAACTACTTAAACACAGGTTCTTTCAGCTGGATTATAACCAAATTTCCTCACCTGACTAGTGGATAATGAGAACTCCAGCCCAGGGCCCCTGAAAGAAATCAGATATTTGTCCAAACCTTAAAAAAATGGCCTGCCCAGTTGAGAATTTCTTCTTCTCTAGTCCCTCAGTTCTTGCTGATGCCTTACAGGCTCTTTCTGGATTTTGTCCTGGAGAGTCCAATCAGCAGCTATCATCTTCTCAAGGTCTCTCTCTCTGGTGTGAGGGAAAGAAAGGTTCATATAGCAGGATCTCTTTTCCATTACCCCTCACTGTCCAGGCCATAGTAGTGAGAAACCCTGTGGACCTAAACATCTTGGTACAAATGCAAGTAAAATGTGCACCACTGCAAGTGGAAAACTGTTATAGGTTCCATCTAGAGCTAGTTGAAACTTTGAAAGTTTCAAAGAAAATTCAATTAAATTTTGAAGTTTCAAAATTTGAAAAAAGGGAAAATTTCAATGACTTTTTTAAAAAAAACACCCTCTTTTCAAATATTAAATTGGTCATTTAATTTCTTTTGAAATTTCAAACTATGAGGGAATATTTTAAAAGCTACCCCACATCTTTTCAACCAGCTCTAATTATGACTTATGTGCAAAGATGACTTACTGATAAAATGTTAATGAGAACTTTTGATACCTTGTCTCCAGTGGGGTCAGAAATTTACTCGGGGTTAAAGTTCTAGGAGAAGATTGCTATACCAAGTGGAAGCTATTACTTATGTCCTATAAGAAACTAGGAGACTAGATAGGAAAAGAAAAAGGAGCTTCTAATTCAGATATGACTTTTAATATTGAGAAAATGATACAGATGACCACTGGAGATGGGAATAGCAGAAAATAGCTGGGAGGTAACTGGCTGAAGCATAGGAGGAGAGTAGAGAGGAATGATGGTCTTTATGAATAAGATGACACAGGGGATGGATATCTGAGCTGGCATAAAATGAACCTTCAGACCTTAATTTCACTGGTTCACAATGACATTCCATTAAAATGCCTAAGTACCTCTTCTGATTTATACATGTAAATTAACCCATGCAAAAGTGAGACACAGAATCTTGAGCATGAAAAAGTGCTTCATTGCAAAATTGCAAGCCCCATTTGGATTCTAAAAAGGATATGATCCTGATCTCTGTTACACCAGTTTTACATGTGAGTAGCACTACCAACTTCCATGGGATTACTCCTAAATTACCCCAGAATCAAGACTTTATCTGTTTGTACCAAATTAAAAGTACCCTAGTGAATATGGACCATGATACACACTTTATGCTTTCAAAGCAAATTAATATTCAATTTTTCTCCTGTTGCAACACTACTAAGATTTAACTATTTGAAATGAGACCACTGTAGGAAAGCAAGATGGTAAGCAGGGCATTACTAGGTTAAATTAAATAGTATACTGCTATCACTACCTATTGGTTATCCATTTAGGTGTCAAAACTAAATCATTTACAAAATAGAACTAGAGAAACAGAAGGAGACAAGCTAATTAGAAAAAAACTAACAAACACAACAGGGAAGAATTAATAAGAAACACTGAGTTAGAAATCTCAAATTCAAAGTCATTAATTGGGAACAATTTAAAAGTCCATTTAAGCACATCCAGGGGAATGAGAAACAAATGTGTACAGCACTTCGTACTAATCATTAGAAAGATTACTTCACAGGAGCTGAAACATCTAAGAGAGAAATGGATCCTTATTTCTGATGATATAAGTAAACTAATTTCTGACAATCCATTTCTAGCAAGGTAATTAGCTTTATTTACTAAGGTTTGTCTATTAACCTTATCTGGCATTCAAAAGATGTGCTGTATCAATAAATACACAAGAAGAATGTACTATCCAACTGACCTGCATTAATAAGGGCTGACCCTGGAGTGCTTACAGAAGATGGGATTGGGGTGCTGCAGGCTTGAGGTGGGAGGGCACAAGAGAGTCTCTTTCTCCCTAGAGCTCCCTCTCAAGAAGCAACTATAATGCTGCAGCCAGCACTCTGTAGGCCAAAGTAAGGAGATTGTTAGCACTGCAAAGTTAACTGAGCATCTCAGAGAGGATGTGTCTGTGCAGGATGCATAGTAGGCAAATGTCAAGAGGCCTGTTTTGGGGTGAAAGTAAGATACAACTTTTCTAAAGATGTAGATAAGACTGTAAAACACTTTACAGAAATAATACCTGCTCCTGCAATAACTGGGCACACTATGCCTCCTTTCTGAGATCTTTACAAAGTGGGCCCTTCTTAGCTGAACCCATGTCATTCACACAGGCAAGTTCACAGATTATAAAGCCAGAAAAGACCATACAATTATCCAGCCTGGTCTCCTATATAAAAACAGATCACAGGACTTTCCTGAATTAATTCCTGTTTCAGCTAGAGCATTTTTTAAAAAACCCGTAGAATCTTGATATAAAAATTGCTACCGAGGGAGAATTTACCATAAACCTTTGTTAAATGTCCCAGTGGTGAATTACCCACACTATTACAAAATTGTACCTTATTTCCAGCCTGAGTTTCCAACTATTGAACCTTATTGTACCTTTGTATGCTAGATTGAAGAGACCATTATTAAATACATTTTCACCATGTAGGTATTTACAGACTGTAATCATGTCACCCCTTAACCTTCTCTTTGTTAAAATAAATAGATTGAGTTCCTTAATCTATTCTCTGACCCCTCTCCAATTTATTAACATCCTTTTTGAACTCTGGACACAGTGTAGTGGTCATACTAGTGCCAAATACTGAGATAATATAACTTCCCTATTCCTATTTGAGAGAGCCCTGTTTACACATCCAAGAACTGCATTAGCCCTTTTGACCACAATGTCACACTAAGCATCCAGTTGGTTATCCACCATGATCTCCCAACTCTTTCTCAGAGTCACTGCTTCCCAAGATAGATTTCTCCATCCTGTAAGTAGGGCCTGCATTCTTTGCTCCTGGATTTATAACTTCATATTTGGCCACATTAAAACCTATATTTTTTGCTTGCACTCAATTTACCAAGTGATCCAGATTGTTTTGTATCAGTGCCCTGTCCTCTCCATTATTTACCACTCCCCCAATCCTTGTGTCATCTGCAAACTTTATTAGTAATAATTTTATGTTTTCTTCCAGTTCACGGATATCAATGTTAAATAGCAAACGGACAATTCACTTTAAAGTCAATGGCAGTTTTGCCTGAGTAAGAAGTACAATGTCCATTACAGATAAATCACATGAGTAGCTTGTGTGTGGGGTTTTAAAAATTGAACTTACTTTCTGCTAGTGTAATTTTGTGGTGTTTACACTGAGAGGCATGGGGTATTTTGTGAAAACTCCAGGGCTCGGTTTAAAATGAGGTTTTCTAACATATAAAATCCAGAATTGGATTAACAGAAAAATTAACTTGCTTTCTAGTGTTACTGAGCTATTGCTTTCAGCAGACCCAATGCAAAAATATACACAAATACTTTGAAATTGAAGGATACTCAAATCATGCTCTGCCAAAACTAAGTTATATTAAAGTCTTAAATCTGGAAATAATGATATTTTCTCGTTATTACTCTTTGGTTTTGGTTAGCACTTATATAGCAGTTTATCTCCAAAGTATTGTACAAATAGTAACTAATTACTCCTTAGAATATCCACGTGAGGAAGGTAAGTAGGCATTATTGTCCCAGTTTCATGGATGGGGAAAACAAGGCAAGGAAATTAAAGTCCTGAATTTAACGATGTTACTTAGGTGAGTAATGCCCTAATGAAGCATGGCACTTAAGCATGTGCCTAACTTTAAACCTGTGGATAGTCCTATCAGTTCCATTTCAGCTAATGGGACGACTAATTGCTTGAACATGTGCTTAAAAATCTTCCTGAACCAGGGAACTGAACAGAATACATAATGGATAACAAATAGCAAACCGCTAACTACCCTGTCAAAGTGCTCAAGCCCAACCCAAAGAATGAAATATGTTTTTGATAGATGGTCAGATTTGGACACTTTTGGAATGAACAGTTCCTAACTGCACTGAAGTAACTGGTATCATTTGTGAAGTAAGGAGCTACTCAGTGTGAGAAAAGGGGAGAATCTGGCCCATAGAACTCAAACAATATTTTAAAACCAAGGACCGTATTGGAAACTTTTCTCACACTGACCAAGTACTCATATAAATTGCCCCACTGCAGGAAGTGGGATCAGTCATATAACACACTGCTCACCAAGTAACAGATTCATAATCTGACCCAAACAAATTAATAATCCCTGATCAGTCCAACCAAATCCTGAACTGAAAACAGGACTGAATTTGTAATATCTGCCTATCACTCTGAATTGTTCACCCAGTTTTCCACTTGAAGCAAACCTTCTTTGTGTGTAACTGAAATGCTCTCTAATTATTTATGACTGACCAATTATTTAAGTGTTAAATTAATACTGTATATATACTCAATTTGCTCCCATTTTGTGCCACAAAAGTATTCTCATTTCATGTACTGCAGTTCTCCATATCCCCTCAATGATGCCAAGTAAATTAACATCAAGGTTTCTGCCTGCAAATTTGCTAAAAGAAACATGTCTTTTTAGCTATCTTTTAAATCTGCACTGACATTTTAATGGGTTATAATTATTATAATGAGAAATCCATTATAAAGACAGGATTGAGGTCATATTAAGAAAACATTTTCTCTCTTTGTTATCACATGCAATGAAGTCCATTGATCTTTTAAAACAGATTTAGATTTTAAAGAAACAAAATAAAAATAAATATAAAAATGTTCATTCAAGTGCAGGAAAGTAAATCTAGCATGGAAACATTTTTGTTTATATAGATCTAAGACAAAGCATTTTACATGTGTATATACAGTCATTTTGAATAACACCAAATACAATTCTCTGGGAGTACAGGCCTTAGCAAAACAGTGGAGAATCAATGAATTCCCCCTTTAATCTATCCTGTATTCAACCATACAGTTCTGTCAACCATATAACATTTCCTTTGTAGTACTGACCTATAAAAAACATTTATTTTGAGATAGCATAGTTCTAACCCGGAATTACCAGAACAAACTTTAGTTTCATATAATCTATATCTATCTTTTTATACCATACACACAGTTTGTTTACTTTAGAAACTTGCATGGAAAATGTAACTGTACACAAAACCATTAGTATTCTGCTGGGAGGATTTGTGTTTTGTGTTGGTGGCAGCTCACATTAAATTCAAGGTCTTAATACTCCTTTGAGGCTTCTGAAGCCCCCTAGCAACTCTTGAAAAGACTTTTATTTCTTTAGCATATGTAAATTGGACAGGGTGAAGTCAATGTGATTTAAGGCTAACATCTCTTCAAGAACTCAGATGAGACAAAGGTTTTATTAAATGAAATGGTAGAGGAAATTGAAGTTCCAATATTTCGTTGTTAATGTGATCACGAAGATGGAAAATAATATTTAGTGAAATTAAAAGTGCAGGCTTGAAATTTACATCACTCTTAATCTACATCTGTTCTTTTCATTTCATTTATCTGACATGCCCCACTTCTTCCACGGGAATTATAGAATGAGATCTATTGGATATAGGGATATTAGTGAAACTGCATTGGGGTCACAGTGATTTAAGCAACATCCTTTTTGCTATGTTAATCAGGCAAAGATGATAGTAAATTTTAAAAGACTAAAAAGTTTTTTTCTCTCTCTCTAACACACACACTGCTTTGCAAATGTTTTCCTTATCATTTAGTACAATATAATCATGGTCTTAGGCTGTTATTTTAGATTACTTAAAAGAGGAAAATTATTTGTCTTCATATAGCTTTTGTCTGGAAAATATAGATCCTGGCTGTAAATTATATTCATTTTAAAAAGTGAGTACATTTGGCATTCATTGAGAATTTAAAATGGTCTTACAATAGGGAATGAGATTCCAGTGTTTGTCGGTGCTTGATTTATGATCTGCATCAAACAATTAGTATCACAAAATTCTTTTACCCTATACAGTTTATCAGAAATTCTAAACTAATTGCCTGCAGTTCAGATTATTGCACTCTTTGCTCAAGCATTGAAAGCGCTTCCTTCCCTCCCCTCTCCCATCTGAAAAAGTGCAAAGGAAGAGAAGACAGTAAAGGATAAATGTATGTAAAACTTGTTGACTGATGCCTGCTTAAAATAAATAAATAATTATGATGATAAGAGAGAACACAAGGAAAACAACTACTGCGAATGTCAGAAAAGGAGGTATTATTTTTTCAGCTGCAGAAAATGAACTCATGAGTTTTTCCACCCTTGTATTAGTATTTTTGTGGATTGAATCAAAGAGGATCAAGAGTGTTATGTCTTGAGAAGGAAGGCCACTTTTCTAACATCATACATGCAGCAATTTTGTGCACACACATTCTAAAATGCATAGGTTGTTTTTGATCTATTTTATCACACAAACTCATGTCAAGTAGTGAGATGCCAAATTACTAATCTCAGCACAAAAATCTTATGGCTGCAAAATTGAATCTGCCATTACACAGGCTGGTGGTAGGGCCTGTTTGAGCATCTCATCTCAAATACTCTATTGCCAACAAAGCATCAAAAGTTATCTTTAGTTATAATTTGTATTAAAGTAGTGCACAGAGGCCTCAGAGCCCTTTTATGAGGGACATGGGCATAATAATTACCTAAGATTGTTACTCACCAACGTGTCTCCTTACTCAACTGCATGAGCTGCTCATATAATAGCTAGCAGTGTGGTGGAGAGAGCAACTTCTGCGGGTGCACAGAGGTGTGGAGTGGGTGAAGCCTGCTCCAGCTGAGTCACTGTTGGAATCTGTGCCAGGTAAAAGGGCTGATGTACATTATAGCCTCCTAGAGAAAGGGAGTTACCAGAAACCACAATGTGACTGAATCAGAACATGGTCCCTGGCCTGCTCCTCTGTGACAAAGCCAGAAATTTAGCCCTGAGTAGACAAGACAATCAGAAAGTATGAGAAAAGACCCCATATCCCTATTTGTACAGATGAAGAACAGAGAGATTAAATGATTTACTCCGGACCATACATGCAGTCTGTAACATAAATACAAGTTGAACACAGTTCTCATAGTCCCAATCCAGTGATTTAACCACTGAACACTGCAGGAAACATGGCAAACAGGGAACAGAAACTATATAAAATCCTGAAAATACATAAAAACAAGTATTTATGACTGAGATGTTGGTACACCTCTGTGAAGGTCATGATGCAAGTGAATTTGAGCATTTCAGAGAGTGGGTACAGGCAAATAAGAAAGTGCACTTTTCAATATTTGAGCTATTAAACTGTACTTTCATAATATAATAAACATTTCCAGAATCCTTTGGAATATTTCTCTGTAATAAAAGTGTTAAATGATTTCTAGGAACCTTCCCTAAGAGGGAAAATAATCACAGCTGTTAATTCCCCAAGCACTATGATGAGCAATTAGATATTTCTTTATTGGGAATTGACAAGTTTTGCTATTTGTGCTAATTTTGTAGTCAATTATTCCTTACAGTGTTAGGAGAATTACAAACTGTGATTTTAAGATCAGGAATCAGTGGGCACTTGGGGTGAGTAAGGACTTCAGGGATTGGCCTTGTATTGACTTCACTCACAAAATCATAGCTAAGTAACATAAGGGAAAGCAAAGCCACTCTTCATTCAGAGGCTGATTCTGTTAATTCAGGGTGCTTCCAGGGAAGTACTGAGAAACTTACATGAGCAAGCTATGAAAATACACAAATATATTTACCCAGGAGCAAAAAAATAAATAATTTACTTATTGAAAAGTATCTGTCTTGAGTAAATATTTCCTGAAGGGAAAAGTTATGTGCCAGATGCTCAGCTGCATTAACTGTAAACTCAGGTTGGCTGAGAAAGGCAAGCGAAAATGATGAATATAAGCCACCTTTCTATTTCCCCAATCCCAGGCCAGCCAGGAGACCAGAAAAGCTCTTCACATAATTTACAGCTGATCTAAGGGTCTGTCTATACTGCAATTAAATATACATGGCTGGCCCATGTCACCTGACACAGCCTTGCAGGGCTCAGGCTATGGGACTGTTTAATTGAGGTGTAAACATTTGGGCTCAGGCTGGGGTCCCAGAGCCCAAGCTCCAACCCAAGCCCAAGCTCAAAGATCTACACTTTCAATACTCATATTATGAAACAAGGATTTATTCACTGAAAATGCAGTGAATATATAGGGAAACATAACAGCTGTGGGGCACTGAGAAATAGTTCTCAGAATGCTTTAAAATATTTTGTTCAGGACTTCGTGGTTTCAATTTCAAGTGTGCAGTCACTATAGTAAGTAGTAGTGTGAGTACTAACACATCTGAAGAACTTCACCTCCAACTTCAGTGGAGTGGTCACATGAAAAGTAAGCCTAGATCCTGCAATAGAAGATCACATATTATTCTGCTGCAATGGGAAATGGCAAATGACAGTCCACAATATCCAGAATAACATGCATGGAGTGAAAGTTACAGATGCAGGCATTATATAATGACACATGAAAAGAAGGGAGCTACCTCACAAGTGGATAACCACTGTTGACAGGGCCAATTTGATCACCTGCATGTCGACTAATGTTATCTATGCCATCATGTGCCGTCTGCCACGTACATTGGCCAAACTGGACAGTCCCTACGTAAAAGAATAAATGGACACAAATTGGATATTGGGAATAGTAACATGCAAAAGCCAGTAGGTGAACACTTCAACCTCCCTGGACATTCTATAACAGATTTAAAAGTCACTATTCTTGAACAAAAAAACTTCAGAAACAGACTTCAAAGAGAAACAGCAGAACTAAAATTCATTTTGCAAATTTAACACCATTAATTTGCATTTGAAGAAGTGAGGTTTTTTTACCGACGAAAGCTTATGCCCAAATAAATCTGTTAGTCTTTAAGGTGCCACTGGACTTCTTGTTGTTTTTGTGGATACAGATTAACACGGCTACCCCCAATACTTAATATCCAGAATGTTGTCTTTCTCCTTCAGTTATATGTATTGTATGGGACAGCCATCACAAAACACAATTCTGTGGTGCACAGGGGGTGTAGGTTCCTTGACTGGCCTCCCTGCTACATTCTCTCTCCCTGAAACCTCACTACATACAATGTAGCAGAACCACACCTGGTCTGCATTCAGAGCCTCCAGGTAAGGAGGGGAATGACATGATTTGTCCCCTAAGAGGCAAGATTCGGTTGTAAGTTATTACACAGGATGGACAAAAATCAGGAATGATCTTTTCATTCAGCTGACATAAGGACACTACATGTACCATTTGTGTAGACTTTTCTCTGCTTTTTGACAATAGTTACTGACAAATTTCAAGAGCAATTTAGCCGATAGATTATACTTATCTTCATGAAGCAGTGACAACTTTTCTTCTATTTTACATAGGGAAGAGAAACCTACCTTTGTGTTTGCTTTGTTTCCTTACTATTATCCTCTTTATCCCCTTTGTTTCCTTACTATTATCCCCTTTAGAAAAAATAGAAGATATCCATCTCTGGACAAATACAAGCAATTGCATAAACATGTTAAAAATACACTGTTAGAAAAATATACATGTGTATATATACTAACCAAGTACTCTGGAAATAGGGGAGATCCCATTTGTCTCTTCTATTTTGTCAATGTAACCCTTGAAGCAACATGGTTAGAGATAGAAAAACTATATAGATTTCTGTTCTTGTTAGGTAAATTGAGTGTAGGAAGAGAATGCTTAGGGCTTGAGCATGCACATGGTTATTTTTACTTACGAGTTGCTACATTGAGTTCAACTGGACTACTTTGATTGTTCAGCAGTGATCTGCATCAAAGAGAGTTGGATAAACATTTTCCGCAAAAAAAAAAAATCACTCAAATTTAAAGAGAAGTTAGTTTTGGCCAGGATCTTTCTCTGGATGTTTGCTCTCCATGGATGTTTGAACTGCATTCACCAGCTCTAACAGAAAATTTATTTTCAAACTCTTCCACTTGAATGGTATATAGAATATGGGATGGAATACTGCATGAAACAGCGGGGGGAATTTTCCCCAAAACATTAGCCAGAGTACTGACATAGAGAGAGAGAAGGATCTGATTGAACCCTTCACTACTAGTCCCCAATGACATAAAAAACTGAAGCAATCAGTGTCAAAAGCATTATTGTCAAGGGAGGCGTTATAATGAGTCTCTGGCTGGTGTGATGCAAGTGACTACCCTGAGCAATGTTATAGAGAAGGAAGAAAATTTCAGCACTGTCCCAAGGCCAGTCCTCAAGGAATGGCAAACTTTCCTACTGTTTCATAAATATTGCAGTCTCCGCACTACCCCAGGCTTACGATGATTTGTTTAATCTTTCTTATATTCCACAGAGCCACCACTATTTAAACTGATAGCATCTACATATTAATCAACTATGCCTTAAATTATAGAATATTAGGCTTGAAGGAAGGAACTCTGGGCAAATTTATTTATGTCATATCAACTGCATGATGTTCTGTGCAGTAATAAATATTAGGCAGTGGGCTGTGTAAAAATAAATTTTAACCACCACAGTGTTTTTAGTTAAAGTTTGCAATTTTTACAAACAAAGCCCCTTGGAAAGTAATCAATCTCCAGATTAATATTGAAATACTCACTCTCTGTAATGGGTCAATATGCATTTTTAATACCAATCACAATATATGTTGGCTGTATACTCTGCTTGCTATCTAGATTATTTCACTTTAATTTTTAATGCACAATCTTTGAAGATAATATCTGTACAGTATGATGATCTCTGATAGCACAGATATAATCATAAACATATTTGAGGATCATTACGGAGGTTAGTACATTATTTTCTCACCATGAGAGAAAAGGGCTTTACGTATGGCACACTCATTACCACTCTCACAGTTCAAGTTTTCAATCTTCCCTCTGTAGGTCATGTAAATTTTGTTTTGATTTTCTGGTCCATGTTGTTTCATGTTGAACAGTATAAAGGGAAAGAAAATAAATCTCTGGACTCCTCTGTGTCCCTAGGATAGCATGATATGATTTTCTATGATTAGCCAAGTTCTGAGTCCTAAAACACTCACATGGTTCCCCCACTCCCTTATCATCTACAATGGAACTCCAACTTACTAGTCAACAGTTGAAGTGAGTGGTCAGCTCAGTGGACCAAATGTTACTTTCCAAAGCACTTTGTCCATGGGTTCAGTGTGTATACTCTGCTTATATTGATCAGCAGGTCATTTTGTTTCCTTGGACATGTAAGATATGGGAAACTTAATGTTTCAAAGATCCAGAGGTTGTGATCTTTCAAATAAGCAGACAAAAGGAGGTTGTCCAGAGAGGTTGTTCATGCAGGTTCTTCTTGTAACAGAATTTCATTCCACAATGGAGTCCAGGCAGAATGTAAGTGAAGCTTTGAATAATAAGACTGCCTCTTCAGTTCCACAGTAGTAATCCTACATTCCTCAGAACACAAAGTTCACAGCAAACAGAAAACAAAGATTACACATCTAAATTTAGACAATAATGAGGAAAACATGAAGGATTACCATGAAGTTTTTGCCATGAAGTCATTAGCCCAGACCTTGAGCAAAGCTAGAGTTGAAGTGTTGGTTGGGGATTTATGCCTTCAGACAGCTGAAATAATACTTTTCTGAAGCTGAGAAAATTATGGAACTTCATTAAAGCTGCCACCATGGACAAATTTTGCAGAAAAGACTGTGCCCTTGATAAATTATGCTACCAGCCTAAGTGCACTAGTTGATTTAGAGTTCAAACCTTTTGTGGTACATTCCCATGAAGATAAAATATTTAGTGCACTATATGTTGGGCTCTATATTTTTGACAATATGTTTCATGCCTCATTTGCCACCAAACTAATTGGATTTTAGTCAATGTTGAAAGACTGACTTCACATTTTTCATGGCAAAAGCCCAAATGGGTTATTTTTCTATACCAGTGTACTGCTAGTTCAATGAGACCCTGAAGTATATGTAGACCTTGAGGCAGCCAAAGTGTAAAATATTGACTTCACAAGAAACAGAAGACTAGCAGAGAAAACACTGATTAATGATTGTGGCTGCCAGTGGTTTCCCTAAAAAAATTCTTTAATTAAATATTTTTTATTCCCCAAAGAGTAAAGTGCATTAGTATACCGTTTAGTTTCAAAAGAAGGTGAATTTCTTTAAATTCCTGTATTTATATATATGTTTAGAACATTGAAATCACTAGCTAATTGTTAAGCAAACAAAATTTCTGTCTTTCTAGCCATTCCTTTGTTTACCTTAAATTGTCAGACATCATAATAGATTGACCATATAGTTTTATTTACTGTTCCATATAGGTATGCATGTGATAGTGTATGTAACCATTGCTGTCACTGTGCAAAAGGCTGATCCAGTGTGGTCTTTATGCTTCCACAACTGGGGAGAGAGAAAGAGAGAAGTTCTCTGTTATTATTACTATAGTAACCATGCAAACATTGTTGTGGTGTTTCCATAATGAATCATGCAGAGAAAAGGACATACTGTAATGCTCTGAAGATGAAGATAATGAAAGAAAGAATGTAGAAAGTAGACTGAGCATTAAGCAGATATGAATGCAGAATATCAAAGAAGGGAGTATTAGAGAGGTCTGCAGTAGTGTTACAACTAACTAGGATGCATGGAAGAGGGGAGAAATGGATATTTAAGTAATTTTCAATTTAAGCAATATTTGTTTTTAAATTACAAGAAACAATTATGAATTAAAAATCCTTATAGTACAAGTCACCACCTGGATACTGTGGGAATTCCATTTTTTATTTCATCTTTTCAAATGCAAACAAATAAACAAAAACAAAATCCAGATTATGGCAGGCAGACACAGCAAGCCTAGCACTTATAGTAAGGGGAACACCTCATTGCTTTTTCCCAGCCCTCAGGAAGTGGTGCACCACTTCCCGCAGCTCCCACTGTCTGGAAACAGCAAACCGTGGCTACAGGGAGCTGGGGGGCTCCATGCCTGCAGATGCTCCAGTTAAACAAAATGTCCTGCCAGTGGCTTACCTTGACAGGCCAGGAGCCAAAGTTTGCCGACTCATTTATTGATGTCAATACTGCAGCCTTTTCTTGAGTCAATATGAAAATATAACGTGCAGAATTGATGGAGTCTCTAAAAAATTGAAATAGCCTGTTATCCCCACAGACATGTCAGTCTACAGGGCTGCTTTGAAATAAACAAAGAGCAATAATAATTTGACAGTGATAAAGCAGGTGAAATTCCTATATAAAGTCCTAAAAAATCTATAACTACAATAATCTATTTTCATACTAGTATTTAAAATGAACAACGGTGAAATCAAAAGAAAAAAGAATCTGCTTATCGTGCAGCGTTCAAACTTAAAGTTGTTGAATATGCAGAAGCAAACAATAATTGCGCCGCTGCTTGTGAATTCTGTATCAATGAGAAGCAAGTAAGAGAATGGCAAAAAAATAACACACTAAAAGACATGCAAAGAACAAGATAAAATGTCCAATGAGGTGCGCTTCATTTCCTGAGCTAGAGAAAGATCTCAATAATTGGGTTGTTGAATGTTGACAAAATGAGTACATTGTCACTGGAACTGGAATTTGTCTGTGTGTTCTGCAAATGTCGAAAGACGACAAATACAAGTCAATAAAGCCTTCAATGTTTGGGCATCAACAGATTGGTGTACTCACTTTATGAACCGTCATGGTCTCTGTCTTAGTCAGCGAGCAAACAAAAGCTGCCAAGAGATCTGGAAGAAAAAAAATTAATCTTTCCAAAGGTTTATTATAAAATATTGAAAGAAATATGCATTTGAATTGTCACAAATAGGAAATATGGATGAGACACCAATGACATTCATTCTCCCAAGCAACAGAACAGTAACCAGTGTTGGTAAAAAAATTGTTTTAATTAAAACCACTGGCCACGAAAAAATCCATTTTACGGTGGTTTTATCATGTTTGGCAAATGGATCAAAGCTGCCTCCTGTTGTTATTTTTTAAAGAAAAACCTTGCCTAAATATATGAATTG
The DNA here is from genome assembly GCF_025201925.1 of Gopherus flavomarginatus. NCBI lineage: Eukaryota > Metazoa > Chordata > Testudines > Testudinidae > Gopherus > Gopherus flavomarginatus. The sequence goes on along the minus strand of NC_066630.1, from coordinate 16,302,260 downwards.
TCTTGCTGGTGTCATACATCATACATGCGCACAAAGAGATGGGTGGATGAAAGTGGGACTACTGAATGGCTGGAAAAAGTGTGGAATAAGAGACCAGGAGCACTTTTAAAGAAACCTGCTATGTTCTTTTGGGACATGTTCAGAGCACACAAGACTGATGAGGTGAAAAATGTGGCCAAAAATATGAAAACTACTTTGGCTGTAATACCTGGAGGATTAACTTCATTTCTACAACCACTTGATTTCTGCCTGAACAAACCCTTTAAAGACAGGTTATGCAAAATATGGTCTGAATGGTTGTGCTCAGGCATAGCGAAGTTGACAAAAGGCAGGAATCTTATGAAGCCCGTAATCAGTCTGGTCGCCCAGTGGATCAAGGATGAGTGGGTGTCCATTCCCTCAGAAATGACAGAAAAATCATTTAGGAAATGCTGTATCTGCAATGCACTCAAGGGGTCAAAAGATGATGTCATATTTTATTATGACACAATGGAGGCTGATGATGAGAAAGAATCTGAGTCTGAAGATGACACTGCCGACATCTATGATGACAATGGAGGTGCAGCTGTGACTGAAGCTGAGTTTAATGAACTGTTTGGTGAATCAGAGACTGATTCAGACTTTGGATTTTAAGACTTTTTAAAGTCTCATATTGTTCTAAGTTACGTGCTTTAAATATCCATTTACTGATTTTAAATATTGACTGTAATTTTGAAGGTGAATACATATTTGTTCAGTTATTATAACAATAGGTTTTCATTAGATTACATTAAAATAATTCTAGCAAAACTTTTGAGTGTTTCTTGTGATGCCAGCTTTTAAAAAATAGCAGGGGTTGGAAAACTTTGGCACCCAGACTGTCAGGGTAAGTCGCTGGTGAGTCGGGATGTTTTGTTTACTTGGAGTGTCTGCAGGTACGGAGTCCCTCAGCTCCCAATGTCCATGGTTTCCCATTCCCAGACACTTCCTGTAGCTCCCATTGGCTGGGGATGGCAAACTGCAGACACTGGGAGCTGAGGGGCTCCATGCGGGTGAATGCTTCAGGTAAACAAAACATCCAGGCCTGCTAGCAGCTTATCCTAACAGGCCAGGAGCCAAAGTTTGCCAGCCCCTAAAATAGGTTCACTGCTGCAGGCCAATGGAAGCTGCTGGAAGTGGAGGCCAGTAAGTCCCTCAGCCCACACTGCTTGCAGCAGCTCCCATTGGCCCGGAGCAGTGAACAGTGGCCAGTGGGAGCCTCGATCAGCCAGACCTGCAGACAGGGCAGGTAAACAAACCGGCCTGGTCCGCCAGGGGCTCTCTCTACACAAGCGGAGACCCCAGTTTGAAAAACACTGTTATAGACTAAGAGATGTATTGGAGCATAAACATAAGCTTTTGTGGGTGAATACCCACTTCGTCAGACACATGACAAAGTGAGTATTGACCCACGAAAGCTTATGCTCCAATACATCTGTTAGTCTATAAGGTGCCACAGGACTCTTTGTTGCTTTTTACAGATCCAGACTAACATGGCTACCCCTCTGATATTTAAATAAAGAGAATAAATGTATGAAGTTTTTTCTTTTAGTTTATTTCCATTTTTTCAAAAAAAAGAAAAATATCAAAAACATTTTTCCAGGAAAAGTGTTATTTTCAAAGAAAGTTAATTTCTTGAAGAAAGACATAATTGAAAATATTTTGGCCAGCTGAAATAAATATGCACAATTTGTCAGCTTTTGTAAACTGGATGAGATTTGCTGACAGTAAAGTCATTAAGAAGAACAAAAAATAAGTTAACACTCAAAAGTCAGCATTTACTAACAGTAGTCTCACAGTATCATATTTGAGAAACCACTGTTGTTCTGTATTATAAGTGTAGGTAACACTTTTAGTATCTCAGATAACAGTGCATAATAAGTGTTTACAAATGTAGGGTTTTTTTGTTTTTAATGGTGACCTCTAAGCTTAATCAATGATAAAACAAACTCAAATTCAGAAGCCCAGTACAGCTCTTTCTCCATGGCAAAGAGCAGGAAATGTAGCATATAATGGGTGGTATGAGGTAGTGTCTTTCTGACACATGATCTTGTGTTCCTCTCATATAAAAATTGGGAGAAATTATTTGAAAAAGCTCTGCAGTTTAAAAAAAAAACATCTATTTTGCCACATCACTTCCCTTGCACCACAGGGTCCAATGAAGGGGACGGTACATATAGGAATGATCTTGTAATATATACCACATCCTTACAGTGAGGATTTCTGGGGGTCCAATTCTCCCTCACTGGAGTCAAGAGGAGTTTTGCTGTTGACTTCAAAGGGTAGTATATCATCCAGAGTGTCTACTCCTTTGTGCACTTCACAACAGCACTAGCTGGTTTCCTTGCCATGATCCTAAGAGTCTCCTGGAGTCGGAAGTGTTCTTGGGACGGAGCAAGTAGGGGAAGTTAATGTTGACCGAGTCAGCATTAATTCATACGCCTACACCTACTCCGATAATGAATGATGCCAAACTGCAAACAGTATATCATGTCTCGAATGGGCTGTTCTGACTATTCCTTCCTTTCAGGCACATCCTGTCCTTTTCTGTATAGCAGTTCTGCAGTTTAAGCTTTGCACGGGGAGTGGGAACTTATGGTATCTAGATAGTACCATGGGATACTGCTGTAGAGCTCCACTTCCCCTTTTTTTGGCATGATATATGCCCATCTGCTCCCCGTCACGCTGCAGTACAGAGTTGAGCAGATGGGGTCTACTCTCCAGTCTTCTTCTGAAGCTAATATTCATTATAACCTAATTTTTAAAACGACAGTCTCACTGTCACCAATGCCAGTGAACCAATTTTTTTTTCTTCTTAGTAGCAAAATTAGCCCTGATGATGATACGTTTCGCCTCAAAAGGTCATAATGTTAAAGATATACTAACAAGTGAACCCGTCTCCATCCCTGGAAGCAATCTTGTCTCCATTCCAAGCCTCATGCTGGATCTAGGCATGGCTCCCTAACATGTGGTCTGACTGGCTGCTGTTCCAATATTTTTCAGCAAAGGCAGAGGAAGGGAATGTTATTTCTGCTGTGTCTGAAACTACTGCTGTCTGTTTCCAGCTTACTAGCTCTTTTTCCTTCTTCTTATACTGTTTAAATGGAACAGACTTTGTATTTTGACAAAGGCTAGTTTCCTGAAGAAGTTTTGAACGTACTGTTGTTGTTAAAGACTATGTATTAAAACCACTGGCCAAGGAAATAGCTGTTATGTTTTCTGTTGCCATTCTTTCTTTAGTAATAGATGTATATCTAGCCTTTAATATATATACTCCTTTTAATGATAACTCTTAATGTGGACTTGGTATATAATTTCCTCCCCTTTTTGCTCTACATAGTGCATTCAGTGATGCCCTCCTGCCATTTTAATGAGCCCTTTTATATATTTCTTTTCAGACCCTTCCTTCTTTTGTTTGGCTAGAAATTAACATCTTCAGCCTTGGTTGTCTTTCTCTCTCTGACCTTCATCTTGACAAAGAAAACAGCTTACTTATTAATTACCTATTTTGCAAATAGAACAGAAAATACACAAGTCTGGCCATTGTCACCATTTACCAAAATGCCTTTGTGGATGAATCTCTCTAAAAGCTTTTGCTCCTGACACTTGCTCTTTTTATAGTGTGAAAGGGAACTTTGCTGACCCCAGAGACGTGCGGCAGCCCACACAAACATGTACTGAACCAAACAGACTCTGGCTCCTTCTGCTGTGGCACACAAGTATTACTGAACAAAGGAATACTCTTCATTTTAACTTTGACATAAAAATATCAACAAGCAAAACTGATATAGGGCTATATTGTGACTTAAGCTGTACAACTACGCAGGGGTATTCAGGTTCCCGCTCCACGCTTCCACAAACTACTTGGAGTTTATAGGTTGAATGGCAGAGAGGACCTAGAAGTGAGTGCAGCACAACTGAAGGGCATGGGAATGTTATTCTAATGAATACATAGCAGTCACAAATTCCTCCACATAGCAAGAAAGAAGCAGGGAGGGAGGGACTGTTCATGGGGCAGCGAATTTATGTGCCAACTTACATGCATGACTTGAGCCAAAGTTATAAGTGTTGTCTGCATTGAAGAGTGATTTTTTCAGGGGGCAGGGGGGAGTGAGAGGCTGTCACTCAGCTGACATTCTTACCACTAAATTCCTTCATATAATTTCCGGTATGATGTTTCTCTATGTCTCTTTTAAAAAAAAAGGTATTAAAGTATTAACAATAAAATGCATATTCATGCAAACGCGGACTCTTGCATTCTCCCTCTCCACCATGGAGTACATGAACATCTTACAAATAATGGGTCTATGTCTTGTTTCCTCTTCCTGCCCCATGAATTCAGCCTTTGGTTCCGTCCGTGCCTTTATATCTGCTTGTAACCTTGAAGAATATCTAGGAGTCTGCAGAATCTTAAATATTTCTAATTCCCTCAAGTAAAACTGAAAAACATTATGGTCTGTTCCAGATACAGAAGTTACTGTTGTCTAGTGCTGATGAATCAGGCATGCCACATGCCAGTTCTTGCCAAAAGGCAAGAATGGTTATCACTTCCCTTTTGCATTGCTTAAGTAAATTATTTAGTGAAAGTTCAATTGAATTTAAAAATACTAAAACATTATGTGGCTTGGCTCTCAACTCTAATCTGATTGTTTTTATGAAAGCCTGAGCCATTTAAAATGCAAGAAGTCCAAAACAAGAACATTTTAAAAGTGTTTAAAAATAAAACAGAGCTGGGCATATTACGCACACAGTTTATTACTATGGTAGAATGGATTTTAATGTATCACACAACATCAAGCAACATGTGCAATTAAAGCTCGGGACATACATATACATATTTTTGCTTTACATATAGTAAAGGAAGTGTGCCAAATAAATGAGCAGATAATGTTTTGAACTGATACACAATTAGCCAATTTCCCCCATTCTCCGGCATAACTGTACTATCGTCTTTCTCTCTCTCTCTTTAGGATAATAAATCTTTCTCTTTGAAGAAATTATATTAATATTTAATTGGAAAATCTCATGAAAATATTAGGAAAACATTACAGCAAACACAGAATAATGCCCAAGAGAATAAACAGCAAGATTTGTGTTGTGGAGTTTGGTTGTTCATTTGCATTCTATTTCAATATCACTGACTTACTGAAACAAGCGGTTTCATTCTTACTTTCTGGGCAAGTGAAGTGTACTTTCCTCTAAAGGAATTAGATTTAAGATAATGCCGACTCAGACTTGAAGTTTACTAGGGCCATTTTGGAAAAGATGCTTAGATGGTATGAAGTTGTTACATTTGTTTCCAAGGCATTAGGCACATGCATAATTAAATAGGTAGCTTTTAGCAATTTGAGATGTACTTTATTGTGTACAACTCTTCCTTTTGATTTAATATTACTTATTTTATGCTGCCAGATGCCTCTGTAATTTGATATTCAAAAGGTTAATGACATGCAAGCATTAAAGGTCAAGCCCTAGATGAATCTGAAGTTATAAAAAAAAAAAGATGGATTTTGACAAGAAGGTATCCCTAAACATAAAAAAGGATCAAATATTTCAAAAGATTCATCTTGAGATGAGCAAGCTTAAAAACTATTTCTGTGTAGGATCTGTGTTTAATTCATTAATCTAAATTAGTTATACTACACAGGTAAGGAGTGAGATAATCTTGGGATTATTCTTGCTACCAGAATGCATCATTCTCTATTAAATGTAAGATTTTGGTAGCATACATGCATATTTTTTTTCTACATAACAATCCTGAGTTAACAAACCTTCTTTCTGAGGATATTGTGATCCATTCATATTATACATTTCTCAAATTCTATTGCCTCATAGTCACACTTGATTATTTGTTAGTAATCTATATATACATGTCTGGTAACATTTCCACAAAGTGCCTAAAGTAGGAGCTTAAGTATCAGTCAAAGTCAACGGGACATAGGTGCTTTCAAAAAATTTATCCATTGAGTGTTATGCCTGTTTACACAAAGATGTGACACCAGTATAACATAAATCCTTTAAAAAATAAACCACGTCATTAAATTGGTGCAAAACACTGTACAGAAACTCTTATTTTGATTCCTCTTAATTAGCTACATTGAAATAAGCCATTTCAAAATTAAAAAAAAGTGTCCATACGAACACTTGCACTAGTTTAAGTAAATAATTTTAAGCACAGTTAATTAAACTGATGCAAGTTTGTATGTCTAAGCCTTATAGTTTATTACTCTTCAACAGGTAGTAAGCTTTCTCCCAGTTGTTGCTACTTCCTGTTGCTTCTACAGTTACTTATACAAGGTAAAGACAACATTCCAGAGTGCAGGTCTCCATCTCTGCTGTATATTCTTAATTTGTTTCTTGCACACAATTTCTACTGGGGTCTCAAATGAGCCAATGTTCCATATCCCTTTGAAGTCCCAACTGAGTCCTTTTTCCAGGTGTGAAAATTCCAGTGATGTCTGCCCTCAAAAAGAGTTCAGTGCTTGGGAAAAGCACAGAATATGTAAGAAAGCTCTACAGCACAGATTTCAGCTCCACAATTTGCATTTGGGAAGAGAATTTTGTCTCATCCTCTTCCATCTTGTAATTCTCTGGTCACATATTGTGGAATCTCACTTTGTAAACTAAGAATTCATCTCCTAGACCTCAGTGAAGTTAGCCAGCAGATGAATTTAGCTACTTATATCTGCCACTTTCCCTTTATCCACTAATTCTGTAGTGCTATGCAAGAAAAGATTGCCTGACAATATTTGTTTTTGGAAAACAGATGCAGTGATTGTTTTAGAACCATTATTCTCTAGATGGTTAGCTCATTTTTTGCTCTTAGAATGTCTCTCTCTCTTGCTTTACTTCCCTCCCCCCTTTTTTTTTAAACTGGGAAGTGAAATTAAGTAACTGGGCAATAAGATGTCATTTCATTTTGAAGCTCAATAACATTTGTTTTTCAACAATCTTCTAGGATCTCTCCAATTCCATTAGAGTATCCTCTTATGTTCCATAGCATTTGGAGCAAGGTTCAGGAAATCTATGGAACTAGCATGAGACATTAACAGAGAGAAGAGGAGCCAAAGTTAGGATCCTAAGGCTGATCATTCTCCTGACTGTCTTTGATTGGCCGATGAATGTAAGAAGCTGGACGGAGTAAGGAGGCACTAAGCAGGATACTGACAGAGGGCACTGCCCTTTGCAGACTGGTCCATCCCATTGTCTCACAGATCTCCCTTCACTGGATAGCTTTCCGGAGCAGGGAGTGAAGCAGGTGATTATGCTTATCTCCATGAGGCCCTTTATGCTGCTGGCCAAAAGAGTATGCAACCATGTTTCTTTAAGACTGTCTTTGGATTTTTTCAACCTTGTGGCTGCTATCATTAGGCCACAGATAATTGGCTATGTTTCAGTACTTTTTTTTATTCACTAAATTTCCTTCTCACTCTAAGACATATGGCATTAGGGCCAGATGACTTGTATATATTCACATCTTTCAAATATAGAGGTTCTACCTATAATATTAGTAATCAGTTGTTAGTAATACTAATTGTTTTCATATGGTGAACACTCACAATCTAAAATCATTTATCTGATCTTTATCAATACCTATCGTATTTTTACAAGGTTTCCATTACTTCATAATGTAATCCTTTTACTTTTCTTGTAAAATCATTATTAGTGGCATTCTTCTACTCATTAATCAATGCGGCTACATTCTCTTATGTTTCCTTTCTCTCCTGATCTATCACTATCCTTCTTAATGCTTTAATAATGTCTACTAATTGTACTATTTTTTCAATAAATTGATTCATCTGATCAATTAGCTGATCACTCTTTATTTTTTCCCTATTCATGATTCAATAAGAACATAAGAACAGCCATACTCAGTCAGCCCAATGGTCCATCTAGCTTGGTATGCGACAGTGGCCAATGCCAGATGTTTCAAAAGGAATGAACGTAACAGGGCATTATGAAATGATCTTACCCTGCCATCCAATCCCAGCATCTGGCAGTCAGAAGCTTTGGGACACCTAGAACATGGTGTTGTGGCCCTGACCATCTTGGCCAATAGCCACTGATGGATCTATCCTTCATGAACTTACCTAGTTCTTTCTTTGAGTTATTGTTTTAGCCTCAACAAGTTTCACAGGGTGACTGTGTACTGTATGAAGCAACTCCTTGACTGTTTGCGTCACACTAAAATATTATTTCTTCTGAGCATCAGTATTTGCACCTCTCTAAACTGAATACTGAAAACAGGAACAAAAATGGGAAATGGTTGTATGGTTAAAATTAGATGCTAGGACACAGAAGATGCATATTGTGTTTCTCATTTGCTACAGATGTGTTATTTGACCACATAACGTCTCTGTTTCCCATCTGAAAATGAGGGTAACATTACTTATGTAACATCATTGTGGTTTTAGGAGGCTTCATGCATTACTGTTTCCAAAGTGCTTAGAGACTGTTGAATGGAACGCATCACCAAAGTCTGGTAGAGTGGATGGATCATAAAATTGGGAATCAGGTAATCTAGGTTTTATTCTGGATTCTGTCAATGTCTCCCTATGTAGCCTTAGGACATAGGCCAAACTTTTCAAGAGGGGCCACTAATTTTAGGCATCCTAGTTGAGATAGTTTGGGCCTGATTTTCAGATGTACTGAGCAACTACACCTCTCAATGGCTTCTTATAGAGTTGTGCGTGTTGAGTAATTCTGAAAATCAGGCCCAAGTAGTCTCAAATTGGGAACCCATAAATTGAGGCCCTAATACACACATGACTATTTTTTTTTTAAATTGCCTTAATTTCTCTGGGCCTGAGTTTTCCCCATCTATAAAACAAGGATAATAATATTTATCCAGCTTGGTAATGAACTTTGGGGTTTTAAAGTGAAAAGTGCTCTATCAGTGCAAACTACTAGCAAAACATTCTTTTATAAGATGGAGGTGCTTCTCACTAGGTCTTTCATATATCTTTGTTCATCTTTAGTAGTTTATTTTATTTGTAGTTTTTTACTCCTATTTTCCAAGACTTCTTGTGCAGCATTCAGAGGGGATGTAAAGTTGTGGTACGATAAATTACACACTAAATAAGTAAATATAACTTATATGATGAGAAGAGGAAGGGGAGGATATAGCAGTTGGAAAAAAAGCAACTAAAAGAAGAATATTAGTAAGAAGGAAAGTTCTGCATTATCTTATACTCTGTTAACTGTTTTTCCTATAATACCCTGTTTGTCCTACCCATATCATGTAACTTACTCCACTACTTAAGTCACTGCTGAATCAAATCCATCATCTTTGTTAAAAGCTTCAGATAAATCAGATGGTGAATCTGTCTTTCCACCATTTCAGGTATCTTTCCAGGCTGTAACTCCTGCTGTCTCACTTTTATACCAGCTATTACTTTTATGCCAGCTATTACTATGACTATTGTGATTTGTTATTGATAGACTTCCCTGTTACAGTATTTCTCTCAAGTGTTTACATCTACTGTAGAATGTTCACCAGATCGAAGCTCTCCGACCACACCATTCCTGAGCTCAGAGAATTTCACTGCTTCACAATGAAAAAATAGACAGGCTTCAAAACTAATATGAATGTCTTCATGTAGAATCACTATTTACAGATGGGACAGCTCATCAGGCAGCTCTTCCTAAGGTATAATCTCTGTCCTCATTTGTAATGATTATTTTTACTGTAACACAAATTACTGGACAGCTGGATAACTTGATTGTAGAATTTGTTGACTGCTTTGTCACTCACATATTGAACTAGCTTCCCTATCAAATTAGAATCTGGGGACTGATTTCTGAAGCCCAAGTTCTCCTTTGCAGCCACAGTTTGAGACTTTGAGATAGATGTCTATGTCCTTAGCTACACTGTCTACCCAACTGTGTCCACACACCAGTTTTGTGTCAGCAATTACAAAAACTGCTTTCAAAGGTCAGTCTCCAGACTCTTTAGTCACATTTAAATATTTTAAAAGATATCTGTTTATTGTTACTTGTGAATATCACACTTTTGAGTACCCATGAATGATTTGACATGTGCCCATCACTATGGATACAACAAGAGACACTGAGAGGTTACATAAGGCCATATCCAGAACTTCAAAAAGTTCTCACAAAACTAAGTGATTGGGCAACAATGGAAAAAATAACCCCAACTATACATACAATATGATAGGGATACTTTAGCTACAACTAATCAGGAAAGAGATTTTGGAGTCATCGTGGATAGTTCCCTGAAGACGTCCATGCAGTGTGCAGTGACAGTCAAAAAAGCAAACAGGATGTTAGGAATCATTAAAAAAGAGATAGTGAATAAGACAGAGAATATCTTATTGCTCTTATATAAATCCATGGTACGTCCACATCTTGAATACTGTGTACAGATGTGGTGTCTTCATCTCAAAAAAGATATACTGTGTGACAAAGTTCCTCACTTACCTTGGTGGGTCCTGTGCTTATTGGTGGATTTGCTCACCTCAGAGATTCACCATGTGGGTAAGGAAACAGCCCAGAGACTCCCTCTGGTAGAAGCCACAGTCCAGGTCATTTCTTCCTGTGTCTGATCAGGAGTTAGGAGGTTTAGGGGGAACCCAGGCCCACTCTTTACTCTGGGTTCCAGCCTACGGCCCTGTGGACTGCAAATGTCTAGAGTGCCTCTTGGCACAGCTGTGCAACAGCTGCAAAACACCTTCTTTATCCTTACCACAGGACCTTTCTCCTGGTGTCTGATAATGCTTGTACTCCTCAGTCTTCCAGCAATACGTCTTCTCACTCTCAACTCCTAGTGCCTCTTTCTCTTAGCTCCTCACATGCACACTACAAACTGAAGTGAGGTCCTTTTAAACTCAGGTGCCCTGATTAGCCAGCTTGCCCTAATTGATTCTAGCAGTTTCTTCTTAATTGGCTCCAGGGTCCTAATTAGCCTGCCTGCCTTAGTTGGTTCCAGCAAGTTCCTGCTTTTTCTGGAACTATGCCTGTTACTTTACCCAGGGAAAAGGGATCTACTTAATCTGGGACTAATATATCTGCCTTCTAACACTCTCCTGTAGCCATCTGGCCTGACCCTGTCACAACTGGCATTAGGAAAGGTTCAGAAAAGGGCAATTAAAATGATTAGTGGTTTGGAACAGGTCCCACATAAGGAGATATTAAAGAGGCCAGGACTTTTCAGCTTGGAAAAGAGGAGACTAAATGGGCATATGATAGAGGTATAAAAAATCATGAGTGATGTGGAGAAAGTGAATAATGAAAAGTTATTTACTTATTCCCAAAATATAAGAACTAGGGGCGACCAAATGAAATTAATGGGCAGCAGGTTTAAAACAAATAAAAGAAAGTCCTTCATCACACAGTCAGCCTGTGGAACTCCTTGCCTGAAGAGGTTGTGAAGGTTAAGACTATAACAGGGTTTAAAAGAGAACTAGATAAATTCATGGAAGTTAAGTCCATTAATGGCTATTAGCCAGGATGGGTAAGGAATGTTGTTCCTAGACTCTGTTTGTCAGAGGGTGGAGATGGACAGCAGGAGAGAGATCACTTATAGATTCATAGATTCTAGGGTCAGAAGGGACCAATGTGATCATCTAGTCCGACCCCCTGCACAAAGCAGGCCACAGAACCCTACCCATCCACTTCTATAACAAACCCCTAACCTATGCCTGAGTTACTGAAGTCTTCAAATTGTGGTTTGAAGACCTCAAGCTGCAGAGAATGCACCAGCAAGTGACCCATGCCCCACACTGCAGGGGAAGGCGAAAAACCTTCAGGGCCTCTGCCAATCTGCCCCAGAGGAAAATTCCTTCCCGATCCCAAATATGGCGATCAGCTAAACCCTGAGCATGTGGGCAAGACTCACCAGCCAGCACTCAGAAAAGAATTTGCTGCAGTAACTCAGATCCCATCCCATCACCAACCACTGGGCATACCTATCTGGTGATAATCAAAGATCAATTGCCAAAATTAGGCTCTCCCGTCATACCATCCCTTCCATAAACTTATCAAGCTTAATCTTAAAGCCAGATATGTCTTTTGCCCCCACTACTCCCCTTGGAAGGCTGTTCCAGAACTTCACTCCTCTAATGGTTAGAAACCTTCGTCTAATTTCAAGTCTAAACTTCCTAGTGTCCAGTTTATACCCATTCGTTCTTGTATCTACATTGGTACTAAGCTTAAATAATTCCTCTCCCTCCCTAATATTAATCCCTCTGATATATTTATAAAGAGCAACCATATCCCCCCTCAGCCTTCTTTTGGCTAGACTAAACAAGCCAAGCTCTTTGAGTCTCTTTTCATATGACAGGTTTTCCATTCCTCGGATCATCCTAGTAGCCCTTGATCATTACCTGTTAGGTTCACTCCCTCTGGGGCACCTGGCATTGGCCACTATCAGTAGACAGGATACTACTGGGCTGGATGGACCTTTGGTCTGACCCAGTATGTCTGTTCTTATATTCTTATCCTGATCACTGATAGCTAAACTAAATGGGCTTATTGTAGACTCATCATTTCAGAGCACATCTTTATGGTGATCTTCCTCCTTATCTTCCTTTTCCAGTGGCCTGTATGGTGACTTGGCCCTCCAGTCAGGTCACACCAAGAGCCTCGTCCCTTCTGAGATAACAACACTCAAACTCAAAAAAATAAAAATTCTGCCATCATTCCTGGGCTCAGCCCTTTACTCCTTTCTGGCCTCTGCAGAGTTCGTCATCACTCTATTACAGAATGTTGCCTCCCAGGGCTTTTTTCCCTGGACGTCTGGATCTTCCCAAGCTTCTGCCCTCAGCACTTCTTCCCTACAGTCTTCTTCTTCTTCTCCCTTCAGTGATAGCTCCAGACAAGCTCCTTCCTGCAGGACTTTCCAAGGCTAGAAACTCCCACCTACCACTCTCTTGTGTCTCCTTCCTCTATAGGAACCATCTGTCTAGTTCTCCCCAGATAGGGATAATCCTTTATAACATGTCGCTCCTCCAGGTGCCAAAGAATCAGCTAATTAAGCTCTTCCCCTCCATTAACCCTTGTAATACGCCCCACAAGAGGGCTGCATGCAGGTTATTAGGATACTCTTTAGATGTCATTCTCATTTCCTAATCCATTCTATCTACCAAAAGCCCAAATGTGCTCTCAGTCACAATAGTATATAAATATAATAATTATATATATGGAGATATAGCTATCTCATAGAACTGGAAGGGACCTTGAAAGGTCATTGAGTCCAGCCCCCTGCCTTCACTAGCAGGACCAACTACTGATTTTTGCCCCAGATCCCTAAGTGGCCCCCTCAAGGATTGAACTCACAATGCTGAGTTAGCAGGCCAATGCTCAAACCACTGAGCTGTCCCCTTTCCCTCATAATATGTACCCCATAATACTTGTAAATGACATCTGGGTATAACTATAACACAGATCTACCACACTTATGTCTCACTTACCCCTGTATCAGTACCCACAATCCAACCTATGCTTTGAGAAAGATTTCCACTGATTTCAATGGGCTTTGGAGCAAGTCCTGAATGAGATAGTGTTCATATTGAAAAAAATAGTATGTGTTCATACAAATACAAACTGTATCATAATATATGTACATAATGGTCAAAATAAGGCATGTGGCCAACCTTAATGTTGGTATTTGTTGGCTTGTGAGTGTGCCTTAATATTTAAACATACCCTTTATCTGGAATTTCTTTTTTCTTTTCTTTTTTCTCTCTCTTTTTTTTTTAAATAAAAGCAATAAACCAAAGAAATTTCATCATGTAGACAGCAGTAGAATGCTATGTCCTACAAAAGATGCACACTTAATGAGGCACATATGGTGACCTAGACACAACCTCTCTGCTAAATTTCAAGTTTATATCTGAACCCTTATTAAACAAAAAAAGTTGCAAATTGGTTTTTGTAAGAGAAAAAAATCCCATTCTCATTACTCAGAAATGGCTGAACCATTTTGACTCAAACTTTTACAAGATAAGTACCACAAGTAGGAAAATTCAGGCCAACCTTTGCAAGTGAGAAAGAGGGTTAGAAGCAACTGAAAGAACCCCTTAGAATGGAAATCCTTAGACAACTCTAACTATAGATATCACTTTCTAAACATTCCAGGGGCCAGACTGGCAGCCTAGAGAACAAAGCCTACCATTTTTTTTAATCCACCCAATATGTCTCATGGCCCCATTGTGACAAAACATAATACAACTAATATGGCAATCAATTTTGCTTACCCCTTGCTCTAGGTCCCCAAGTGTAGCATTGTAATGCATAGACAAAATAGGACTGAGTTAAAGGTTCTGAGAGAAGTGATAGTTCTCTTGACTTTGTGTATATTACTTAGGAATTTAACATTATTTTAGGGATTTAATTTGTGCAAGCCCATATTAGGCTTTCATCTGAATTTCTCTCTGTTCAATCATATGTTTATTTCCCTTGTTATTTTTACTATATTTTTCAAAACAGCTGTCTCATTAAGATAGCTTTTGGCCACCAATTTACCAAAATCCCTGCTGAGGATGCAATGTTTCTCAAGTAGGGTGCAATTTTATGCACTATAAATGAAAGATTAGCATAATTTAATCTTTCTTGTATGAGTATAGTTTGGTGCTCTGAACAATGTTGCTTAACATCTCCTATTAACTTAATTAAATGGCAGAATCTTCGATGTTATAACCCAGAAACAAAATTGCATAGCTTAATAAGATGAACTTCCCTTCCTCTCATATTATATCAAATATTATATTACCATATTATATCAAATGAAATGTCTCATTGAATCAAATGGTTTGTTGGATGAGTGACTCTTCACTGGCAGAGTTGAAAAACTGATTCTTCCCTCATTTAAACCACTGTATATGATTGGTTTAAATGGAGTTATCCCTGGTTCACAGTGGTATATATGAAAGGATATTTATGTACTAGTTCCTGTCTCTTCTGCACTTATGCATTAGAGTCTCTTTTCTGCCCCTCACACTCTACATATGTTATAGATCAGAATATCTTCCTAGTGTTTAGAGCACTAGCATGAGGGGTTCTGTTTACTGTGGCAACCCGTACACTGCAGGCCTCATGGCATTTGGTCTACAATCTAAGGGGCACGTACAGCTGACAAGAACACATGATATGATTAGAGATATGCTCATTGAGGGCACATGATGCTCCTACTCATAGTAGCGAAGGTTGCTCCACAAGGCATCATGAGCTCTGACCTCACTAGTAAAATTCCTGCAGAAGAGGAAGGATCTGCCTGCATCATTCCTTCCTCTTATAGGACTAGTTAGAGAATAATAGCTGTTTCTGGCTTCAAACTATATCAGTTTATGGAACTGTACTGTCTACATAAAATGACTTACTTCAGATCAGAACACGTTCCCCCTATACAGCTGTCAGAATACAAGTTTTACATAATGGTTTGATAAGCAATTATCTCTTTCCCTGAAGCCCAGCGGACAAAACATTGAACTAGGGGTCACTAAATGACATTAAAAGGCAGTAGGTTTAGAACAAACAAAAGGAAATATTTCTTCACACAATGCACAGTCAACCAGTGGAACTCTTTGCCAGACAATGTTGCAAAGGCCAAGACTATAATATGGTTCAAAAAAGAACTAGATAAGTTCATGGATGATAGGTCCATAGATTCTAATTTAAGGCAGTGGAAGTTGTAGCTGATCAGCAAATTTCAGGATTTCAAGAGTAAGAATAAATGTATTAGGAATGTGACATGTTCGGTCACAGAGGACCCTTGGGACTGTCACCTGACATGCTGAAATTACCTCTGAGCCTGTTTTCCCTGCCAACTTAGGACTCCAGAACCCTGCCTTATTGAGCCAGAAACAGTAACCTGCTGCAACACAGATTCAGGGTCTGGGCCACGGCCCCAAAGCTGCAGACTTTAACCAAAACCAGCTCAACAGGTTACCTCTCCAGCACCCAAACACCCAGCTCCCAAATGGATTCAAACCCCACTTAAATCCATTTCATTCTGTATAAAGCTTATACAGGGTAAACTCATAAATTGTCTGCCCTCATAGAGACATGCACAGCTGTTTGCTCCCCTGGGTATTAATCACCTGCTCTGGGTTCATTAATAAACAAAAGTGATTTTATTAAGTATAAAAAGTAGGATTTAAATGGTTTCAAATAATAATCACCAGAACAAAGTAAGACCCCAAGCAAAATAAAGCAAAAACACGGGAGTCTAAGCCTAATACCTTAAGAAACTGATTACAGCTAATATCTCACCCTCAGAGATGTTCCAATAAGCTTCTTTCACAGACTAGACTCCTTCCTAGTCTGGGCCCAATCTGTTCCCCTGGTACAATCCTTGTTAGTTCCAGCAGACATCTTAGATGTAAACAGGACTTTCCTCATGACTGGCAATCCCTTGATACTGCTCCACCTCCTTTTATAGATTGGCATAAGGCAGAAATCTTTTTTCAGTCTTGGTTCCCAGTCCTCTTTCTAAATAGAAAAGTAGAAGATTTAAGATGAATTTCATTATCAGGTGACATGGTCATATGTCACTAAGACCTCATTCTTCATTACCCATGGGCTGGTGCACACATACACAGGAAGGTTTGCAGGGAAATAAACCATCTACAACCAACTGTCCTAGTCAATGGGAGCCATCAAGATTCTAAACCACCATTAATGCCCCACACTTTGCGTAATTACAATAGGACTTCTGCTTTATATTTCATATTTCTAGCTTCAGATACAAGAATGATACATGCATACAAATAGGATGAACACAGTCAGTTGATTATAAGCTTTGTAATGATACCTAACAAGAGACATTTTGCATAAAGCATATTTCAGTTACGTCATATTCATTTTCACAAAGCATATGGAGTTCAACATCACAAGGGATATATCACATACGGTTTCAGAGTAGCAGCCGTGTTAGTCTGTATCCGCAAAAAGAACTAGAGTTTTTGTGGCATCTTAGAGACAAATTGGGTTATTACACTAATTGAATCTATTTCCCTATGTTAAGTTCTCCTCACATCTTCTATGGGTCTCAATTATCACTTCAAAAGCTTTTTTTCTCCTGCTGATGATAGCTCATCTCAATTGATTAGACTCTTCCTGTTGGTATGCATATTTCCACCTTTTCATGCTCTCTGTATTTATAAATATCTCCTGTCTGTGTGTTCCATTCTATGCATCCGAAGAAGTGAGCTGTAGCCCATGAAAGCTTATGCTGAAATAAATTTGTTAGTCTCCAAGGTGTCACAGGTACTCCTGTTCTTTTTATCACATACAGTATAGTAGTTTTATGAAATGTAGCAACCTCTTCTTTCTCCTTCCTCTCTCAGTCAGCAGTGTGTCTACAAATTTCTGTTATTTATATAAATATTTATATTTATATTTATATTTCATATAAAAGTTGACTTCATTAAGGCAACAGCTCCTCCCCATTTTATAGCTTAATTGTAAATTTTGTTCCCACTCTTTATTTTAATGAACTAGTTACAAGAATGAAGGCTTGAAAACTGCCTAAATTAAGCCAGTAATTTTGTAATGTGGTATGTTAATTAAGGGATTGTGTTAATTGTATCACTATAGCGTGGTGCACTGAAGAAAAAAATTTTCATTTTATGACAATTGTTTAAAAATAATTTTTTCAATGAGACTACGCATGGAGGACATGTAAGTTCTCGTTATAGATTTAAGTAAGTGTAAGCAGTATTTATAAGAAGGGATACCATTGCAGCTCCTTCATTTATTCATAAGCCCACTAAATGCAACGCAAGATGCTGAGAATGGGTGACAGAAGATGGATCACTTGATAATTACTTGTTCTGTTCATTCCCAATGAAGCCCCTGGCATTGGCCACTGACGGAAGACAAGATGCTGGGCTAGATGGACCCTTGACCTAACCCAGTATGGCCGTTCTTATGTTCAGTGATGGAGTATCCACCATGACCTTGGTAAATTATTCCAATGGCTAATTACTCTCGCTGTTAAAAATGTACATCTTAATTCCCATCTGAATTTGTCTAGCTTCAGCTTCCATCTGTGGATCATGTTATACTTTTCTCTGCTAGACTGATGAGCCCATTCGTAAAAATTTGTATCCCATAGAGGTACTTATAGATTGTAATTAAGTCACCCCTTAACCTTCTCCTTGTTGAAAGAAAGAAACTCCAGGAGAACAATCTATCACTATGGGTATCACTGACTACTCAGACTTTCCCATAATGGGGGTCTACAATCTAAAGAGGACATGTAACGACCCCACAAATCTCCTTTGCCCAGTGACCCTCCATCCTGAGCCCAGCTTGGGGCTGCCATGCTTTTCCCACCCCACGTTACCTGTGGGGGATGGAGGGGAGCTCTGTTCTTCTCCTGCTGTGCTTGCCCTCCAGTATGTTTGCTTTCTCTCTCTAGCAGCCAGGACTGGGCAGGGAGTGGGATGGAGCCACCTCTCACTTGGCTGAAGCTGGCCGCTCCAGATTGCTGCTCTTTGAAGAACAGCAGCTGCCTGAGAGAGCCTGGGTGAGAAGGAAGTGGCCGGCCCCCCTACACCTGGTCCCCATTGCCATGGACAAGGGTCAAGTGAGCTGCGGGAAGCGTGTCCAGTATGTCCCTTGGCCTGTACTGCTTCCTGCAGCCCCCATTGGCCTGGAGCGGAAAACCATGGTCAGTGGGAGTCGCAATCAGCTGAACCTTCAGATGCAGTAAGTAAACAAATCAGCCTGGCCCGCCAGGGGCTTTCCCTGAACAAGTGGAGGACCGGCTTTGAGAACCACTGAGTTAGATAACTTAGTCAATTTAGAGTGTGCCATGTTAATTAAAAAGAAACTAGAATGGTGTAAATCAAAATTCTATGCATTACCAAATGAAACACCTTACAAAAGTCTAAGTATTTTATGTCAACACTGTTACCTTGTAATAAAACCAATCTTGTAATCTCAAAAATAAAAGATATCAAATTACTTTTACAGGATCTATTTTCCATAAACCCATAGTGATTTGCATTTAATTTATCCATGGAGTCTCGTATCAGCTGCTCCATTATCGTTGGACCATAATGGTCATTTAGTCTAACTTCCTGTAGCAGGGCAATGATTCACCAGCACGGCACCTCCTGCTGGTCGTCTCGAGAATTAGCTCTTTCCAGCCCGGAGTGCCCTCTGCAGGCAAGTGTCTCACCTGCTACTGGTCCCGTGTTCTTCCCAGACCCCGTGCCCTTTGCCCAAAGGTTCTGTCCCAGCACAGTACCCCCTCACTCTGAGTCTCCCTTCCCAGGGGAACCCCCAACCCTCTATCCCCATCTTGCCTCAGTGGCTACTGCCAGTCATCATCTAGCCCCTGCTTCCTGGGGCAGACTGCAGTCTATAAATCACTCATCATTAGCAAGAAGAGTTGGACCAGCTGCCTCTGCCTATCTCTGGGCTGGCCTCCTGCCACCCCAGTACCTTTTGTAGGCCCTTAACTAGGCCTGAAGCCAGCAGTTTTGCTAGGCAGGGAGTTCCCCAACTCCCTCTGCCCTTCCCCAGCAGTGCTTCACCCGAGGTACCCTTCTCAGTTCCCAGGCAACCAAGTCCTTCTCCCTCAGAAGCTAGAGAGAGAGTGTCTCAGTCTCTGGCCCTCAGCCCTCTTACAGGGCCAGTCGTGGCCTGATTGGGGCATGACCCCACCTGTAGCTGCTTCCCCCAATCAGCCTCCTTTTGAAAACCTCTAGTGAAGGAGCTTCCATGACCTCACTAAGCAGTTTGTTCCATTGTCCTACTGTTCCTACCGTTAGCAAGTTTTTCCCCGAGATTTAATCTAAATCTGCTATGCTGTATTTTGCACCCATTCCCTCTTGTCCTGCCTCTATGTCAAAGGAGAACAACTTTTCTCCATCTGTTTATAGCAGCCTCTCAAGTACCTGAAGACCACTATCCTATTCCCCCCTTAATCTCCTCTTATCCAAACTAAAACATACTCCGTTCCTTCACCCTTTGCTCACGTGGCTTCCATTCCATCTCTTTGTTCATCTTTGTCGCTCACCTCTGGATCCTTTCCAGTTTCTCTACATCCTTTCTGTACATTGGTAACCAAAACTGAACACAGCTGAGGCCTAACCAGTGCTGAGTAGAATGGTACTATCATCTCCCGTGACTTGCATGCTATGCCTCTGTTAATGTAACCTAAAATTGCATTTACTTTTTTTTTTTTAACAGCTCTGGAATGAAAAGGACCAAATGAATATAAAATCACAATGACTGTCAATTATAATGAGCAACAATACTTTAATGATTCTAAGTGGTGTTTTAGCTCTGTTTTCCAAAGTATTGGCAACCCGCCCGCCCGCATCTTTGTGTTACCTGCAAACTTGATCAGTATGCTCTCTATACCTACATACAGGTCATTAATAAAGATATTAAACAACACCAGATGCAGAACAGATCCCAGTGGAACCCCACTTGAGACCTTCCTCCAATCTGACATAATTCCATTAACAGTTATTCTTTGTTAGTGGTTGCATCCCAAGAAAGGGGGCGGAAATCATAGGCAGGAATTGTAGACAAAGCTGGATGAGCAAGCAGAGAGGTGATTAAGAAAAAGCAGAAAGCCTACAAGGAGTGGAAGATGGGAGTGATCAGCAAGGAAAGCTACCTTATTGAGGTCAGAACATGTAGGGAAAAAGTGAGCGAGACCAAAAGCTGTGTAGAGTTGGATCTTACAAAGGGAATTAAAAACAATAGTTAAAGGTTCTATAGACATATAAATAAGAAGAGAACAAAGACAGATGTGGGACCACTGAACACTGAGAATGGAGTGGAGGTTAAGGATAATCTAGGCATGGCCCAATATCTAAACAAATACTTTGCCTCAGTCTTAATGAGGCTAATGAGGAGCTTAGGAATAATGGTAGGATGACAAATGAGAATGAGGATATGAAGGTAGATACTACCACATCTAAGGTAGAAGCCAAACTCGAACAGCTTAATGGGACTAAATCGAGGGACCTGGACAATCTTCATCCAAGAATATTAAAAGAACTGGCGCATGAAATTGCAAGCCCATTAGCAAGAATTTGTAGTGAATCTGTGAACTCAGGGATTGTACTGTATGGTTGGAGAATTGCTAACATAGTTCCTATTTTTAAGAAAGGAAAAGAAGTGATCTGGGTAACAATGGGCCTGTTAGTTTGACATCTGTAGTATGTAAACTCTTGGAAAAAATTTTGAAGGAGAAAGTAGTTAAGGACATTGAGGTCAATGGTAATTTGGACAAAATACAACATGATTTTACAAAAGCTAGATCATGCCAAACCAACCTGATCTCCTTCTTTGAGAAAGTAACAAATATTTTAGACAAAGGAAATGCAGTGGATCTAACTTACCTCGATTTCAGTAAGGCATTTGACACGGTTCCACATGGGGAGTTATTAGCTAATTTCGAAAAGATGGGGATCAATATGAAAATTGAAAGGTGGATAAGAAACTGGTTAAAGGGGAGACTACCATGGGTTGTACTGAAGGATGAACTGTCAGGCTGGAGGGAGGTTACTAGTGGAGTTCCTCAGAGATTGGTTTTGGGACCAATCTTATTTAATCTTTTTATTACTGACCTTGGCACAAAAAGTGGGAATGTGCTTGTCAAGGTTCCTTCTCCCCACTCTGAACTTTAGGTTACAAATGTGGGGACCTGCATGGACACTTCTAAGCTTAATTACTAGCTTCGATCTGGTAACTCTGCCACCATCCAGAAATTTCAGTGTTTGGATCACTCCTTGTCCCCCATACCAGAACCTTCCCCTCCCTGGGCAGCTTTGAGAGGCTTCACCAATTCCCTGGTGAACACAGATCCAAACCCCTTGGATCTTAAAACAAGGAGAAATTAAGCAACACCCCTACTTCCCCCCACTTATCCCTGGTGAGTCCAGATCCAATCCCCTTGGATCTTAAAACAAGGAAAAATCAATCAGGTTCTTAAAAAGAAAGCTTTTAATTAAAGAAAGAAAAGTAAAAAAATCATATCTGTATAATCTGGAAAAATACTTTACAGGGTATTCAGATTTATATAGCCCAGAGGAACCTCCTCTAGCCTTAGGTTCAAAGTTACAGCAAGCAGAGGTAAAATCCTCTCAGCAAAAAAGGGACATTTACAAGTTGAGAAAACAAAAATAAAACTACTCCGCCTTGTCTGGCTGTTACTTACAATTTTGAAACATGAGAGACTGATTCAGAAAGATTTGGAGAGTCTGGATTGACGTCTGGTCCATCTTAGTCCCAAGAGTGAACAACTCCCACAACAAAGAGCACAAACAAAGACTTCCCTCCAAGATGGTTTGAAAGTATCTTGTCCCCACATTGGTCCTCTGGTCAGGTGTCAGCCAGGTTTACTGAGCTGCTTAACTCTTTACAGGTAAAAGAGACATTAACCCTTAACTATCTGTTTATGACAGTGCTAAGAAAGTTTGTGGATGACACGAAGCTGGGAGGTATTGCCAATACAGAGAAGGAGTGAGATATCATACAGGAAGATCCGGATGAGCTTGTAAACTGGAGTAATAGTAATAGGATGAAATTTAATAGTGAAAAGTGCAAGGTCATGTATTTAGGGATTAATAACAAGAATTATTATTATAAGATGGGGACACATCAGATAGAAGTAACAGAGGAGGAGAAGGACCTCGGAGTATTGGTTGATCACAGGGTGACTATGAGCCACCAATGTGATACGGCAGTGAAAAAAGCTAATGTGGTCTTGGGATGCCTCTGGCGAGGTATTTCCAGTAGAGATAACAAGATGTCAGTATCGTTTTACTCATCTGGAATACTGTGTGCAGTTCTGGTCTCCCATGTTTAAGAAGAATGAATTCAAACTGGATCAGGTACAGAGAAGGGCTACTAGGATGATCCGAGGAATGGAAACCTATCTTATGAAAGGAGACTCAAAGAGCTTGGCTTGTTTAGCCTAACCAAAAGAAGGCTGATAGGGAGATATGATTGCTCTCTATAAATATATTAGAGGGATAAATACCATGGAGGGAGCAGGGGCGGTTCTAGACATTTCTCCGCCCCAAGCACGATGTCATGCCGTGGAGGGTGCTCTGCCGCTCGCCGGTCCCGCGGCTCCGGTGGACCTCCTGTAGATGGTGGACCTCCCGCAGGCTTCAGTGGAACAGCGGGACCAGCGGACCCTCCAAAGGCACGCCTGCGGGAGGTCCACCGAAACCGCGAGACCAGCGGACCCTCCGCAGGCATGTTGCCGAAGGCAACCTGCCTGCCGCCCTCCCGGCGACCGGCAGAGCACACCCCGTGGCATGCTGCCCCAAGCACGTGCTTGGCATGCTGGGGCCTGGAGCTGCCCCTGGGAGGGAGAGGAATTATTTAAGCTCAGTACCAGTGTGGACACAAGAACAAATGGATATAAACTCGCCATTAGGAAGTTTAGACTTGAAATTAGACGAAGGTTTCTAACCATTAGAGGAGTGAAGTTCTGGAACAACCTTCCAATGGGAGCAGTGGGGGTAAAAGACATATCTGGCTGCAAGACTAAGCTTGATAAGTTTATATAAGGGATGGTATGATAGGATATCTGAATTTTGGCAATTAATTGATCTTTGGCTATTAGCGGTAAATGTGCCCAATAGCCTGTGATGAGATGTTAGATTGGATGGGATCTGAGTTACTACAGAGAACTCTTTCCTGGATGCTGGCTGATGAGTCTTGCCCACATGCTCAGGGTTTAGATGATCACTATGTTTGGGGTCGGGAAGGAATTTTCCTCCAGGGCAGATTGGCAGAGGCCCTGGGTTTTTTTTACCTTCCTCTGCAGAGTGAGGCATGGGTCACTTGCTGGAGGATACTCTGCACCTTAAAGTCTTTAAACCATGATTTGAGGACTTAAACAGCTGAGGCATAAGTTAAGGGGTGTTACAGGAGTGGGTGGGTGAGGTTCTGTGGCCTGTGTTGTGCAGGAGGTCAAACTAGACGATCATAATGGTCCCTTCTGACCTTAAAGTCTATGATTCTATGATTATGTATCCATTTAAAGGTAATTCTGCCAAGCTCTCATTTCTTCAGCTTACTTATCAGAATGTCATCTGGGACTGTGTCAAAAGCCTTGCTGAAGTCCAGTTATATTATGTTCACCACATTCCCTCATTCTCCAAATCAGTTAGAAGGAACTCAAGCTGGTTTGGCACGATTTGTTCTTGGTGAAGCCATGCTGGTTGCTAGTGATTACTGCTTCATCCTCCAGATATTCACAACTTTAATGTTTTATACATTGCTTCAGTAGTTTTTCAGGTATCAAAGTCAGGCTGACTAGTCTATAGTTCTCTGGCTGCTCCTTTCCCTCCTTTCTAAAGATGGGCACTACATTAGCCCTTGCAGTCTTACAGGACCTCTCCTGTTATCCAAACTTTGTAAATATTATTGCCAGTGGCTCTGAGATTTCTTCAGCTAATTCCATCAGCACCCTTAGGTGAATAGCATCTGGCCCCACTGATTTGAATCCATTCAATTTGGTCAGAAGATTTCTGATGAGTTCTTTACTTATCCAAATCTCCATCCCTTCCCAGGACTGATGTCAGGCTAATAGCCCTGTAATTACCTGAGTCAGCCCATTTACCTTTTATTTAAGAATTGAAACATTAGCTTTCTTCTAGTCTTCCGAAATTTCCCCATTTTGATAAAAACATTGAAAATCAGCATTAACATAGTAGTTTCCATTTAATATATTCCACAGGTACTAGCAGAAAAGGAAGAGTGTTATCGCCCTAAACAGAACTGAATTATTTACTGAAAAGAATAGAAATATTTATAGAACACTTCTGTTTGCTCTGCTTTATTGTTGATGATTTTAAACATTTCCATTTCTGCACCAAAACTATCATCCTTTTTGTTCCTAATAATTATTGTCCTTAGTTCTGCTGACCACAGATTTCTCCTTGTGTCCTTTGACTTCCTTTATCAATTTTCTATAATTCCTATTTTTTTTATTTATAAGCATTGCTATCAGCTTTCCCTTTCTTTCATTGGTTTACATGTATAGCCTCCACTTTCCCTCTAAACGAGCACAGGCTTCTTCCTTAATTGTGGGATTGTTGCTTCTCTCTGTATAGTTCTCTTACTAAAGAACCAATTTAGTTTTATAAGCATGGAGTCTTTCATGTTATTACCCAGTATGCAGTACATGAAGCATGGTGTCAGTCAGTCTACTGACACCTACAAAAAGGAACAAAGTGTGATTAATGGGCAAACAAGGCACCACCTATGAGACAAAGCAGCATAGAAGGACTCAGACCACTGGGAAAGCTGGATTTCCAGACAAAAATCCTTGCTCAAACCTGAAAGCAACAATTGAGTCTATATACAAAACTGACCATGGGGACTGAAGTTGAGAAAATGAAGGTAAAGCTTATTTACTATCTCACCGGGAAAAAGTGATGAGAAATGAGTGAGACACTGCTGCCAGGAATAATCCTCAACACACTGGAACAGCTGATAAAGGTGTTTGATGAGTACTGTGACCCCAGACAGAATGAGACTGTAGAGAGATTTTTTTTTCTTTAAACCTCAAACCAAGAAGCAAAGTGGAAATAGATACTTACATTATACAGCCGAGAACTCTGGCATCCACTTGCCACTTTGGAGACATTAAGGATTGCCTAATTAAAGGCAGAATCATTTGCTGGATAAGTGATTCTAGATTTGGGAGAGATTGTTCAGAGAAACAGATCTAAGCCTAGACAAATACCTCCAAACAGCAGGGCAGCTGCACCGTCCAGAGAAAGGATCAAAGCAACAACAGCCACTACTGCAGAACAAGTGCACAGGTTCAAGTCAAAGGAACCTAGAAAGGAAGACAGAGACAGACTGACTGAGAATGCAGACATCATGGTCCTGTGTATATAGCAGAGTTTCTTAAGCAGGGGTTGCTGCTTGTGTAGGGAAAGCCCCTGGCAGGCCGGACCGGTGTGTTTACCTGCCCCGTCCACAGGTCCAGCCAGTCGCGGCTCCCACTGGCCATGGATTACTGCTTCGGGCCAATGGGAGCTGCTGGAAGCGGCGTCCAGTAAGTCCCTCGGCCTGTGCTGCTTCCCGCAGCTCCCATTGGCCTGGAGCAGCAATCCATGGCCAGCGGGAGCCACAATTGGCTGGACCTGCAGATGGAGCAGGTAAACACACTAGCACAGCCCACCAGAGGCTTTCCCTACACAAGCAGTGACCCCTATTTGAGAAACCCTGGTATATACAGAGGAAAGCAACACAAAAGCCAGAAAGAAAAATACACATTCTATGTGCAATGATGGAAGAGGTATGAGAAACAGAACCATATTATGTCCCAAGGCTGCAGCTATATCATGAAGAAAAAAGCCACAGTACATTCAGTTACTTCCAGTGAAAAGAAGGACCTGCAATGTGACTCTAGCAGATCCAAAAACACTCAGTATGCACACACTGCAGAAAGCATCTGCCAGCCATTCAAATACAGTATTTGCAACCATGCTATTAGATCAATGACAAAATTAATTCCAACTGGATTGCAAAGCCAGCTGCAATGTAATTCCAACAACACAGATAAGCAGAAATATTAGACAGGACAAATGAAGTTACAAATAGAACCACCCCTCCTCCCCCAGCCTGTCAAACTACAGAAACACAAAGTTCTATTAGCTCTTGTGGAGTTGCTGAGGAAGGAATGGGTAAACCTGCAATGAAAAGGCATAATTACACTAGCTGGAGTGGATAAACAGTCTAGTAGTGGTGAGAAAACATTCAGACTTACCTGATGCTCTACACTGAGCAGGTAGGCCATGGTATACTACAGCAGGATTTAAAAAAAAAAATCATTGCCAAAAAGGAATTTGAGCACAAGATTTCTTCCCCTGGGTATCCACAATGCAATGAGAAGGCAGAGTCAGCAGTAAAAAACTAAGAGACTGATTATAAAGGCAGAACAGACTGGAAGGGATTTCTGTCTGGCAATGCTGGAACATCGTAATACAATCTCTCAGGGACAGGGTAGAAGACCAACACAGAGACCGATAGGTTTGAAAAACCAAGAGCTTGCTTCCCCTGAGGGGTAATCTGCTGCAGCCCCGTCTGCTGAAGGCCAGCAGAGGAACAATGGATACTTGGCTCTTAAGAACGCTTTAGAGAATGCCAAGCTAAGCAGGCAGCCCTCTACAAAAAAGGAACCAAGAACTTGGCCAGCATGTTTGGGTCCAAATATCAAATAGCCACACCAAGGAATGGCAAAAGACACTAGTCCAAGCTGCAGTGGGATGTGGGTCATATAAGGTAACTAGAGCAAGGTTGCCAACTTTCTACTTGCACAAAAGCAAACACCCTTACCCTGCCCTTTTCCCCACCTCTTTTTCAAGGTCCCACTCCCAACTCTGTCACTCACTCTCTCCACCCTCACTCACTCACTCATTTTGACCAGGATGGCTCATGGGATTAGGGTGCAGGAGGAGCTAAGGGTTCCAGCTGGGGGTGAGGGCTCTGGGTTGGGGCTAGGAATGAGGGATTTGCCATGTAGGAGGGGGCTCTGGGCTGGGGGGTTTGGAGTATGGGAGGAGGGTCTGAGCTGAAGCAGTGGGTTGAGATGCGGGAGGGAGTGAGGGCTCCGGCTCAGGATGTGGGCTCTCAGGTGGGGCTGGGGATGAGAGATTTGAGGTGTAGAAGAGTGCTCTGGGCTGAGATCAAGGGGTTTGAAAGGAGAGAGGGAGATCAGGGATGGGGCAAGGAGTTGGGGCACAGGAGGGAGATCGGGGTGCAGGCTCTGGGCAGCGCTTATGTCAAGCAGCTCCAGGAAGCAGCTGCATGTCCCCTCTCTGGCTCCTACACGGAGACATGGCCAGGTGGCTCTGTGCACTGCCCCATCTGCAGGTGCTGCCCCTGCAGCTTCCATTGGCCACAGTTCCGCTGCGCCACCAATCGAACTTTTAAGGGCCTAATCAGTGGAAACTGGACACCTGGCAACCCTAAACTAGAAACTGAGGATAGGAATGGAGATGCAAATAAAAATTACTGCAGCATAGTGTCAGCCAGCCAGAACACTAAGAAATATGGGGCCAAAGCCAGGACCAGTAGTATACAGAAAGAGTTTCAGCCATCAGCTGGTCTGGGGTAGACAGGTTAGAAGAAATGAGACACAAGAGCAATTCAGAGGATCAACAAGGCATCAATGGAGGCAGCATCAGGGTGGAAGCAAGTCCCCCACAGGCAGCAATAACAAAGATAGGAAGTGGGAGACTGGTTCAAAGACCAGCACACTTGAAGGACGATGGGGCCTATGAGGTCACAGTAAGATGCAGTGAAGGCCATGTCTCTAGAGTGGGTTATGTACTAGTAACATCTGGCTCCTACAAGTCAGCAAATGCTTGCACAAATGACACAACAACAAATTTGTTAAAAAGGAAATATATAGTAATCCAGATGGAACATGGAGAGAGGAGCCCAATGTGGGAGGAGGCACCAGGAAATCAATCTCTGCATACATGACTGGAATGCTAGCTGCAGCATCACTGTAAATAATTGTACTAGGGCCTGTCTACGCAGTGGGGTAATGTGATCTTAGCGGGTGTGATTTCTAAAGTATACTAACATGTTGGGCATTAACGGTCAGTGTTGACCCTGCTGGTGCACACTAAAGATTCCCCAATGTACTGCAAGATAGTACTGTTTTAAACAGAACTACTTAAAAGCACTTCAGAAGGATCTACATGGACCAGTTAGTGCATAACTAGAGCCTACCAAATTTAGGGTCCATTTGGTCAATTTCACAGCAATGGGATTTTTCAAATACTCAGTTGCAGGGTTTCAGATGTTTACATGTGAAATTTCAAAGTGTTGTAACCATGGGGGTCCCAACCAATTGTAGGGATGTCATGGGATTTCCACTCTTACTTCTGTGTTGCTGCTGGCAGGGGCTCTGCCTTCAGAGCTGGGTAGCAGGACAGCAGCAGCTGAAGGCTGTGCACAAGCTGTAAAACCAGTGTCACTACCAGCAGCAGGGAAGAAGGGAGGGTCGCAGAGTATTGAGGGTGGGTTCCATACATCTGGGTTTTCTCGACAGCTTCCCGGCCAGGCTGGGGCCTGACAGCGTGAACCGTAGCCTCTCTGCAGGACATGTGTTTGTGTGTATGTGACAGCTGGGGCCACAGCCTCGCCGCGGGGAGGGAGGGAGTGACTGCCACTTTTGTGCTTCTCCCACTTCTGTGCTTCCTTCAGAGCTGAGCTTCCAGGCAGCAGCCACAGAACTTCCTGCAGCTGTGGGAGGTTCTTGGTGGGGGGTATGATCGGTTCTGGGAGCAGCCCCTGCAGGGGAAGAGGAAGTCCCGTTCCTTCCCCAGCTTGGGCTACAACTTGCAGCTGGAACCCAAAGCATGATAGGAACCTCCAGCGCTGTCTCTCCCCTACAATAGCCAGATTTCATGGGGGAGATCAGATCTGATTGTCCGTGACACGTTTTCATGGCTGTGAATTTGGCAGGGCCCTATGCGTAACACTTTAGCGTATTTTAGAAATCATACCCGATAGAGTGCATTACCCACTGTGTAGACAAGCCCTTAGTTTTACAAGCATGGAGTCCTTTCATGTTGTTACACAGCTTGGAGTACATGAAACAAACTAACAAAAACACCACTTAGAATCATTCAAGTATCTGTGATCATTATAATTGATAGTAATTGTTATTTTATGTACATTTATTGCCTTTCATCCCAGAGCTCTTTACAGACTTTACCAACGGATATTCAAGGCTTATCTCTTCACTGAAACACTTCACCTACCACCAATGTGTAGCTGTTGCTTGAGTGATCTCTATTAGTTGTTGAACGGCACACAGCAAATCTGCACACAAGTGTAGCACAGGAAGCTGCATGGTGGTTCATTGGAAGGGATAATTTAAATATCCAAGATGGAATTTGACTAGGACACCAGACAGTTTTATCAGCTCTACTTTTATGAAAATAATGTTGGGATATTTAATGACCACAACTCCCTACAGCAGGACTTCAGTTTAACATCCTATATGAAAGATGGCATCTCCAGCAGTACAATGGCTCCTGCCACCAGGCTGAGACATTAGGTCAATCTCATTCTGGTGGAAAATAGGTCACCTGTGAAGTCACCAACACTACTTCCCAAAGCCCGCTTTTCCCAAAGCACCTTTTTTCTTGAGATTCCCCTTGCCTCCCATACAATACTGACCTGGCCTTGCCCTGCATAACTTATAAGGGTTCATGAGATCACACCACACAATTGCATGACTCCATGCAATTTTAATATATGTATTGCAAAATTAAGTTGCAATCCAAACCAAAATGATGTCTAAAGGGTGTACTGATAGATCTATGATTTATTGGATCTGGTAAACAACTTCACACTACCTTCTCCATCAGCATGGACTGGAAAAACATGACAGTCCAGTACCTGTGTGAATGGCAGAGTAATTAAAAAGAGCCATCTGTGAGAGTGGGGCTCTGGAAGTGAAGAGCAAATAGGACAGAAAGGGAGTGAAGGGAAAAATAGATGGACAATGGTTATAGTAGCAATGGAAGGTATGGGAGTGATGTGGAATCATTGTCATTACAAATCATTTGTTCAGATCCATGCGTTATAGCAAATAAAAACAGACGTGATTTGAGTTAGGGAACTCTCATTCCCTTTTGGCCATCTGCATATTACACAAGATACTTGAACTTTGTACTTCTGGTTTATGAGATCACCAAATAGTTTCAATGACATTCAACCCTCATAACTCACAGTTGCCTGCTATTTATTTTGTATATATCCCCACTATTTTTAGGGGGGGAATAAAAAATTGGTATCAAATAGTCCCTAAAGGATGAAACTTGGTATGAAAGATTCAGGCCTTTAGTGCTTTATTTCACTTTTTTTTTTAATTTTAAAGCCACCAGTCGTAGTCATAGCCTTGTTTAAGTTGTAACAGCTCCAAAAAGTTCCTAACAACTAGAGGTTTTGGATATTTTCTGATTCCTGGACATTTTTAAAAAATATACAATTACAAAGTTTCATTCACCCCAAAGGATCCAAAGAGCTCTAAAACATTCACAACCTACAGCTCTGATTCAGGCAGGCAGCCATCCCTAACTGAGCACCAATCCAATGGGAAGGCCATTAGTACATCATGAGGATCAGTGGTTCTCATAGCCAGTCTGCCGCTTGTTCAGGAAAAGCCTTTGGTGGGCGGGCTGGTTTGTTTACCTGCCATGTCCACAGGTTTGGCCGATTGTGGCTCCCACTGGCTGCAGTTCACCATCCCAAGCCAATGGACGCTGCAGGAAGCAGCAGCCAGCACATCCCTTGTCCTGCGCCACTTCCCGTAGCCCCCATTGGCCTGGAGTGGTGAACCACGGCCAGTGGGAGCCGCAATCAGCCGAACCTGCAGACGCAGCAGGTAAACAAACCTGCCCGGCCTGCCAGGGGATTTCCCTGAACAAGCGGTGGACCGGTTTTGAGAACCACTGATGTAGTTGAATGAGGAATACGTTATGTAGTAAATGGGTAATTACCTTCATTTTTGAAAAAGGAGTTACTTTACATCTCTTGGGTCAAAAAGCAGCATAATGCTCCTTGACCTGTCTTGGTTACATTTTGGAGCCATCTATTCCACAAACTGTAGTAGAATATTGAATTCACATTAATGGGTCACATGAGTTATTATGAATAGCAGGGGCTAACGAGGAAGATGGAAAGCATTACATTAGTTCAAGTGGCTGCAACCTGATTGTAAACAAATGGAAATAGCAAAGCAAGATATAACACCTAAACGTCAGACATCTTGGAAGCAATCAAGAGGAGCAGGGGAATGGCCACTCTAACCAGTCTGTAGCCTGATGCCTCTATTTGCTGTTCAAATCTAGAATGGCCTAACTGTGATGGCCTAACCAACCTGACTGTCCTAGGCAGGTCACATGGCATAAGGAAGGAACATTTCCTGTGCTCTCCTAAATGCAAGGGCTACAATTCTACTAACTGCAAATCTGCAGAAAGACTGGGCAGAATCTGTCCCCTAAGTGAATTGGCTTTTCTCACTACGGCAGTCTCGTGATGGGACATCTCTCAGGAAGACGGGCTCTTGCATTAGAAAGAATTAGGCTGGAAATTCCAAATGAAATTGGGGCACAAATGCCCTGGAAGAGATCATCATTTACACTAAGACCCCTTTCTGCTGCCAGAGGAAAAGCACTTAAGCCCAGGTCCGCCAAGGTATTTCAATGGGAATTAGATTCTTAAATGCCTTTGGGCCTTAGGCTTTTACTGGAAATTCAGGCATCTAATTCCCTTAGGGTTCGTCTACACTGTTTATACCCAAGGCACCGAGTCTCAGAGCCTGGGTCAGCTGAAGTGCAGATGTTTGGGCTTGAGCAGGAGCCTGGGCCAGGCTCCATCCCAAGTCTGAACATCTATACTGCAATTTTATAGCTCCACAGTCCAAGCCAGCTGACTTGAACCGGTGTAGACATAACCTTAGATTCCTTTGAAAATCCAAATCTAAATCCTCAAGAGACACAAAGAGGGGAAGGACACTGTATAAACAAAAATATGTTTCCTTGGAAGAGTATTGAGTTTAATCACTGAATAAAGCTACAGACTTAGTGTTAGAATAATAGATCCCACCTTCAGGTGTGGTGCACCCAAGAATCCTATTGACATCAACATTTAAAGGGGAAATTTTAGGTAACAGTAATATTGAAGTTTCTAGGTTCACTTACGTAAGTAAAGTTTCCTATATTTTATATATTGTTTTGCAGTTCCAGTCTAGGCCTAAATAACTGTATATATGTGTTGCTGCTTGAAGTTTATGCATATTTTGCACTCAAAGATCTTTTTATTCTGGGTTTCTTTTTTCAATTCATTTTTAAATATTGATTGGTAGAGTGGTTGACCTTGTAAGAAATATTTTAGATCTTGAAGTGTAAAAGGTTCTTTAAAGTATTTTTAATTCCTTATTTATCCTTTTAAAAAAAAGCTCTGATATTCCATTATCTTTTTTTTTCATACAGTTTAATAATTACAGATATGACTCATACAAGTCAACCTTTCAAATATCTTGTCATAAAATAAAGATCAAGTCATAGAGTATCTTAACAAGAAGTTCTCAAAGAATATAAATGGATAATATTGCAGCTTTCATCATAGTTTTAACTTTAAAATACTCAGAACTTATTAATGTTAATTTCTGAAGACTATTTGAAACTACAGTTTCCAACTAGTTATACCATGGGACAAATGCTAAACAGTGAAAAAAATTATGGCATGCACTAAAATGTTTATAGCACTTTTGTAATATCAGTGGTTATCAATCAACAATGTGAGAAAAGAACTCGTTTTTATATACCATCCCTTCATAATCTGAGCACAGACTCTCAGTTTAGAAGGGTTCCAATGTTACGTAAAATAAAATAGAAGACTGAAAGAAGTGACATACAATCCAGCTTTAATAATCTGTTCATCAACAATTAGTACTGAAAATAAATTACCCTCTTAACCAACAAATTATAGACAACAGTAGGATCTGGCACAAGAAATCTTTCATATAATTAAGTGGAACTACTGTACTTAATTAGCTTCAGTTTAGGTGGCTATTGCCACAGTTCAATTTAAAAAGGCAAAGGATGCTGAAAAGTCCATCTGGTACCATTGGTTTGTGAGCTGCCATCTTTTGGGGTGTCAGATTTTCATTTGTATTTATTTCCATAAATCATAAGTTAAGCACAAATAAACGGATGCCTAAGTAATTCTAACTGAACAAAATGGAAAGCAAGTTACACAATGTACGTGGAGCTCTTGAATGACTTCTAAAATGAAAAAAAATGATTTTCTTTAAAAAAAAAAGAACAGACATATAGAATTTGAGCCAAAGGTCATTTCTGGGGGCAATAAGTGTTATGGCCTCCTCTACATCACCATCAGATGATTGCTACAACAGAATGTTATTGCTTTTCTTTTAGAGAATTTAATGAAAATTAGAGTGTCATTAACAAAATCAACCCTTATGTATCTTGCATAACAGTACCCTAGTTAACGGAGATCTCTCTGAGTTTCTTCTCAGATGTTCAGTAATAATGTTTAAAAGTGCTGAATGAGACTTAGATCTTGCCAAAATCCCAATTACTCCTTCAGAGATTTGAAGGCAGCTGCAAGTCAGGATAAGGGACAAAGATATATTGATGCAGATGTTTATGTATATTAGAATGTCCAGCAAACGTTCGAGACAAATAAATAATAAAAAAAAAACCTCAACACCCTATTCTTTGATAATTCCCATATCAAAGAAATTCTTGCTTAAATATAACTAGCCAAGAGACTGTGGCGTGAGGAGATCACAGGCCCAGAAGAAATTGTGTAATATCATTTCTGGCTCCCTTTATTGTCAGTGTTCTCACCTTGTTTTCAATTTACATGGCAGAGCCCAGCTCCCTGATCATTGGCCTAACCTTGGATCCATGGAACCAAACTTTGTGAATTCATGGGCCAGGGTGGATTAAGGATAACTAGATTCAGAATCACATGGAGGTTTCTGTATGTTCTAGGAAGAAAGCAAAAATAAATTTAAAAAATCTTGTATCTGTAAAATGTTATCCCTAAAACTCCGGGAGTGGATGGAGGTGTTAAAGTCATGAACTCTTCCCTGAGCAAGGGACAAAATTTGACTCCCACTAGACAGCCACTGAGGAAGGAGCCTCCTTTAAGATTCTATTTGTGCCCTGCACATGAGTCCAGCTGGTTGTGGACCTTCAGCTGATGCCCACACTACAGAGCTGTGTAGCCAATGCAAAACATTTTGCAGAATTATAGTCAGAACTATCAAAATTGGCAGATACTAGTGACATGCACAGGAAAGCTGGCAAAACTGACATATAAAGCACCTCTTCAGAGCCAGTGAGTGTACAGTCCAGAATAAAATTCTCTGACTCTAAATAATAAGCATGAGGGACATCCACTGACCACTATTTACCTTTCAAAAACATTTGACAGGTTTGACATTTATTTGGCTGAAGTCTCAAGCACATTCAGTAGGATTACAAAGTCAACTTTGTTAGATCACTTAAGTTTCCTCCTTTCCTAGTTCCCCTTGCTACTCATCCCACTAACCGATTCTACAGTCTAGAAGGCCTGTGTTTTGTTAAACATTTGAGGACTGTGCACTGGGGAATATGGAATAATTTCTAGCAATTTCACTACAGCAATGATAAATCTGCAACTCTGACGTGTTAAAGGTCACTTCCATTTCATATAAAAGTTGACTTCATTAAGGCAACAGCTCCTCCCCATTTTATAGCTTAATTGTAAATTTTGTTCCCACTCTTTATTTTAATGAACTAGTTACAAGAATGATGGCTTGAAAACTGCCTAAATTAAGCCAGTAATTTTGTAATGTGGTATGTTAATTAAGTTATTGTGTTAATTGTATCATTATAGTGTGGTGCACTGAGGAAAAAAAAGTTCATTTTATGACAATTGTTTAAAAATAATTTTTTCAATGAGACTACGGATGGAGGACATGTAAGTTGTCGTTATAGATTTAAGTAAGTCTAAGCAGCATTTATAAGAAGGGACACCATTGCAGCTCCTTCATTTATTCATAAGCCCGCTAAATGCAATTCTAGAGGGATCATATTGTCCCTTCAGACACATCACTGCCGCTTCTCCCAGTTTCAATCATTAAGAAGCTAGCACTGAGAGATGTTAAAGGAAAAACATGACATCAGACAAGATTTCTTATCTCCTGGGAGTCTGGCAGAAAAGCCAGCATCTTCAGCACAGGATTTTTCTCTCTGAAATTCCTCCTTTTAGAGATTACATAAGGAATTGCTGTATTGTTATCTCATTAACAAATTGTTGTTCCTACTGAGAGGATTTTAGACTTAGGAAGAGATCCATTTACAGGAGCTACAAAACATTCAGTGGTGTTATAGGGTTGTCAGGCAGCAATAAATTTAATATTACTGTATCATTCAGGGAAATATATCAAATGCTTGTTCTTTCAAATGTGATCCATCTCTCTCATTCTTTAGGGTAATTTAAATAAGTAAGTTAATCAATAAAGGATAAAATGTAGCTCTTATATAGTACTTTTCATCAATAGATCTCAAAGTGCATTTCTCACATTTAGATTCCATGAAATCAATATTTTCTCTTCCAACAGGTCCTGTGTATCTCAGGTTGTGTTTATTTAATCCATCTGCTAAGAAAGGCGGTGATGGTACAGAATGGGTTCACTTTGCCTCGACAGGCTATATGTACTGTTCTTATTTGAAAATTTAGAACTTGTTTTAAAAGGATATTACAGCTGTTTTGTTTTTTTTCTTAAAGTCAGAACATAAAGGAAAAACTTTTATACCAAAACTCAAGAGTTCTTCAGTAACAATAGAGACCTACAGTTCAATCCTACCCCATTGAAATCAATGGACATTTTGCCATTGATTTCAATGAGGTAAGGATTTTACCACTGATTCTGAGAGGGCCCAAGTAGCTTCATGCTAGGAACTCTTTACCTTGCTGTCCAAGGGCTTGTCTAGGTAGCCATTAAGTGTTGCAGGAAGCTAGGGTATAAATCTACAGTAGATTCAAAGCTCACTGCAGAATTTTTTGCATGTGGCAGCAGAGTCTCCATATATCAAGTATCAGAGGGTAGCCGTGTTAGTCTGGATCTGTAAAAGCAGCAAAGAATCCTGTGGCACCTTATAGACTAACAGACGTTTTGGAGCATGAGCTTTCGTGGGTGAATACCCACTTCCTCAGATGCATGCATCCTCACATGCATCTGAGGAAGTGGGTATTCACCCACGAAAGCTCATGCTCCAAAACGTCTGTTAGTCTATAAGGTGCCACAGGATTCTTTGCTGCTTTTAGAGTCTCTATAGACAGTTAGTACATTGCAGGCTAGAGCGTTGTAGATTTACTCCAGCTTGTGCACACTAAATCACCATGTAGACATGCCCTCAGAGTCTAACCTGATGAAAATCTGTCATCAGAAATGTCATCATTCCTCATTTTTTTCCGTATGCATAAAATAAACCTGATGCCATAACCTTGACTGTTTTCTCCTGGAATGTTTTCCAGTATTACAAAATATATGTTTTTCACTTTTCATCTTTTTTTTATATATATTTTCTGAATAAAATATGGCTTTAGCAAGGTAGTGAAAAGTGGCTGATCCGTAATTAAATGAACATTGCTGTACTCCATATACTTTCAGCTAACTAAAGTAGCAGTAACAGTATTGCCATCCTCAATCATTCAAAAATCATGAGTCAGGCCCCCACAAATCATGAGACTGTCTTAAAATGATGAGATTTTTTTCAGAGTAATGCATTTTGGGGTCTTTTTATTTGACTTCTGGTTTTCTAACCTTTAAGAGTCTACATTTTCTAGGTCTAACAACAAGGACTGGAATTGTACATTTAAAAAAAAAATCTAAGTAGCGCTGTGCCTGTTTTGGTCCCAGGATGTTAGAGAGACAAGGTAGATTAGGTAATATATTTTATTGCACCAACCTCTTTCGAGCTTACAGAGTTCTTATGTGTAAGCTCTTCAGCCAGACCCGAAGGAGAGCTCAGTGTAGCTTAAAAATTTGTTTCTCTCATCAACTGAAGTAGGTCAATAAAAAAAGTTGTTCTCACCCTCATTGTCTCTTTTTTCAGATGCAAGCTAAGATTTTGACATAATCTACTGAATTCAGGAACTAGGCCTTTAAGAAAGACACCAATTATTGCCAGACTAAAATTCTGAAAGTTGGCAGTACTGTAGTGGCATCAGGTGTGCCCTCACATATCACCTTTCCAAATAGAGGGAACATTGTCATGAATGGCAATGATTTTCAGTGAGGTAGATATGTTTTATGTATAAAAAGATTCACAAATCTTCCACATGAATTTCCTTAATACATGTTTATCATGTACTTAAAGACCAAAAACAGTTCAGAGATCAAAAACAGACATCTAATAAGTTTCCAGAGGGCAAACCTCTTTCAGATCCCTCTTCAGCAGACAAAAGCAGGCTAGACCACAGATTTAGACAGATGATAGAGTAAATGCGTTTGCCTTTCTGACTCCAAGCCTTTTCAACCAATAGGAACACAGAAGGCATGTTCTAATTAATCCACATGAAATAGATTTATAGTCTATTAACTTGTAGTTACTGTATTAATACACTGAAAAGCAGATAATTTACAGTATAGGAGAAGGAGAAAAAGGTATTATCTTATACCCATAAATATGAGTAATGACAGTGTTCAGATGTTGGGAAAAATTAGTTGTCAATACTTGGTTTTATGGACAATTCCAAAAAGAAAAAAGGAGGTTCTTGCAGAAAAACAAATAGCTGTTTTAAAAGCATGGCTAAAGATAATTTAAGATTTTTTAAAATATATATGTTATTGGCATTCTGAATATTTATATATTATAAACCCTGTTTTAAAATAATAATATTCCTGATTAACAAGATTTCTGAAACAAACTCAATTTCACTGAAGCAGTTAGGAATGGAAGATCTTTATAACAAGAAAAAACATATTGATTACAAATATCTATTACAACTTCATTTTGGAGCAAAATTTAAGCTAGTGGATGGATGGCAAAGAAAAACATGACTTTATAATTTCCATGCACTTTAATATAGATCTATAGGTATGAGAAAAGGTACAAAAGAGTGAAAACAAGGAAGGTTCTTAACTCTGATGATCTTAGCTCTTATATAAAAAATATGGTCAGTCTTGGGAGCTTTACTTTTACATGAGCAATGCTCATTCAGAGAGGCTGGGTTTGCTTGAATATAAATACTTGCATGAAGATGGTTTGCTTATATGAATACAGGTCACAGGACTGGGCCCACGTAAAATGTGAGTAAAGACTTCACTCACGTGTTTGCACAGGGCAGGTCTGGCATTACAGATTGAGAGTTTATCTTTCTATTAATAGCCTCAACTTTCTTTCCATTGTGCCAGGTTACCCACAACAGCAATATTACAGTAGAATTGAAGACCAGCCTCAGTATAAATCATATGTATGCAACAGTTCCCAACAAGGGACAAATTCTACTCATAGACTTGAGGCTCAATGAAATCATGAGAATGTAGCTACACACAGGCAGAAGTTGACAAAGTGCATTTTCAGTTGTATTTTTCCCCAGTTTGTCTGCTTACAGAATCAAGAACAGAAGCCTGTCAAGATAGAAGGTTACAACTACCAAGGGCCAAATTATCATTCCTGCTGCCACTTCTGTGAAAACTCTGTGATGCTGTAGCCTGGTCATGGAGATCTAATCCAATCCTGATGGCTTATCCCTCTCATCCCCAAGAACATTAACTGTTACCACTCAAGAAAGAGATCTTGGAGTCATTGTGAATAGTTCTCTGAAAAGAA
Source organism: Gopherus flavomarginatus (assembly GCF_025201925.1). Taxonomy (NCBI): domain Eukaryota; kingdom Metazoa; phylum Chordata; order Testudines; family Testudinidae; genus Gopherus; species Gopherus flavomarginatus. Next base: position 16,262,901 of record NC_066630.1, on the reverse strand, counting down.
CCAGATGTGTAGCGGCAGTCAAAAAAAGCTAACAGAATGTTGGGAATCATTAAGAAAGATAAATTAATGGAGAATTGCTATTAGCCAGGATGGGCAGGGATGCTGTCCCTAGCCTCTGTTTGCAGGAAGCTGGGAATGAGCAACAGGGGATGGATCACTTGATGATTGCCTGTTCTATTCATTCCCTCTGGGCCATCTTGTATTTGACACTGTCAGAAGACAGGATACTGGGCTAGATGGACATTTGGTCTGACCTGGTATGGCCGTTCTTATGTTCACTTCCACAGAGGGGGCTCAAAAGCAAAGGGACTTTGCAATTACAGCTGGTCTACACTGAGTTACAGAACAATATTGCAAGTAGAGATGAACTGAAAATAGTGGAGGGCTAGTTAGAGAAAAGCAGTGAGGCTCTTATTTGCATGAAGCCTCTGCACTCCTCACTAAAAATCTCTGGGGCTCAAGAGCAAAGGGACTTTGCAATTACAGCTAGTCTGCAACTGATCAACAAATTATTTTGCCCCAGAAAGGCTGACTTGTTGAAACAGAAAATAGTTACAAAAACAGGGTTGAGTTCGACTAATTTCCAAACTTGAAAAAATGTTGAGAAAAAAAGAGTTAAAATGGTCAAAACAAAATGTTTTGACATCTTCAGAGCAAAAAGTTTCAGTTTACTGGTATAAAACAACTTTTCATTTTGAAATTTAAGGTAGTTAGGGTGGACAAAAGAGGTTAAAAGGGGTCAAAATCAAAATGAAATATTTCAAAATGAAATTAAATATTTTAATAGACATTAAATAATGACTACAACAAAAATCAGGTTTTCAGTTCACCAAATATTTTAGATTTCTACTTTTTGTCCTAATTTTAGATGGGAAAAAGTTCAAACTCTTGAAATTTTTCATGGGATTAGAAAAGCATTACCCACACCCTCTATTTACAATCCCTCTCCTGTCTTTCCACACGGAAGCTAATCAGCCTGATAACCAACCAGGCTTGGGGTTAACCAGGAGACACAACGGTAAAGAAAGACTACCATGCCCTCTGCTGCCCTGGGTTACAATTTACTGTTAGCAAAGTTGACAACTCAGTGGATTTGTGCAATGCAACCCATTTTTGCTGCATAAGTATATGTGCACAAAACCCGTATTTTTTTAAGAAAAGAGGTATCAGCTGTTACCTGTTAGTGGTATCTAGCTGTTAGTGGTATCTAGCTGAAATCTCAGTGTTTGTCAGTTAAACTTCACAACAAAAAAGATGCCATTCAAGCCACTGCTAGAAGTTTATTGTCCCCTGCCAAAGCAAATGGCTATTATGGTGAAATAATATTTTTTGCACCATTAACGGTTTTCGTTAACAACTGGAGACAAGAACAGGAAATGTTTATTTTTTTTCTTTTCTCCCCTTAAACACAGACTTTTTCACTGGGTTTGGTGGTGATGTACTTATTTCACCCTTCACAATTCTACCTTTGAGCATTCAAAAGTAACTTATCACAAGCCACAGAAATTACAGCAAGAAAACGAAAGAAAAACAACAAAAAGTGAAATGGTCCATGTCTTTTCTGAGGGGTTCCCTATATTTACTTCCTTTTCCTTAAAAAAAAGTAACTTGGTTAAATTCTCCTCTCACGCAGTTTACACTGTTAATAGTAATATCAATAGATTTACTTCTGATTTACACCACTGTGAGAGAAGAAACAGCCTGTAAGTCAATGGTTGGCAACCTGCAGCCCATCAGGGTAATCTGTTGGCGGGCCATGGGACAGTTTGTTTACACTGACTGTCCGAAGGCACAGTTACTCACAGTCTCCCAGTGGCCACGGTTCACCATTCCCGGTCAATGGGAACTGCGGGAATCAGAACAGGCCGCAGGTTGCCCACCACTGCTGTATCTCCACCACTGTTGGAGAGAGGCTACCAGCCTAGATGTGTCACTAATCTAATTCAGTATGGCTATTCCTATCTGGAGTGGAGCAGAGCTTCCTTGAACTAGAGCCACCCTAAAATTCATCTTTGCCATCTATGCCTGTAAATCCCTAAAATGTGTAAGAGTTGAAGACAGTGTCTGGGCCAGTCAGACCAGCTGAGACCCAAATACAGATTTAAACAAAAGGTTGGATGGATAGGGTGGATCAAGAGACGGAACTTCTTTAATCTAAAAAGGTTCAAATTTGATATTAGGATTGCTGTTGAGGAAGTTGTTTCTTTTCTTTCTTTATCATTTACTGATTCTCTCCCCTCAGCCAAACTGCCCTCACTTCAGGAATGATCTTCAGTTGATCTCTCTAATGTGAGAGGTACTACCATCAGCAGCATTGGGTGGTGTCAGTGATAACATTAACAGTCTCTGGTTGGTAAGATGTGAATTCAGAGACAGAGCTGTCAGCAGGGAAAACAGGAGATCCAGAACCAGCCAGCCAACCAACACACACAGCAAAGACTGTGCAGCAAACTGAATCTTGCTCTTGCTTCCTGACTTTCTTCTTGCTCAGCAGGTGGATTTTCCCCCATGCTTTCACAGTTTTAATTTAAAATTATTTTTCACAAATTAACACATCTCTTTTAAGGGAAGCAAAAAAATACACAAGATTCTATAAAAAATCACAAATGACAGTAGCTCACAGATGGGATTAGGGCTGTTACATGCTGTTTGGAAGAAGACACAAACATAAATGAGAGGACTGGGTATCACAGTCAAATAGTCCATTACTCGTTTTGTGACTAATTAAGAGCTGTGCAATCAGGTGATTCTGCTGACGAGGTCACACTGAGTGCAGGAAAGCATATGAGCAACTCTCCCGAAAAAATGTCTTTTGAAGGTAGCTAAGGCAGTTTGTAAAGACCAGCTCAAACTGAGAGCCATAAAAAGAGGATCTATATTAACAGGGGATTCAGTCTAGGTGGAAGTTCAGGATGGAACGAGTTACACGTGAGCTAGAGCAGAGTGGGTGAACGGAGGTGACTAACAGCTGTGGGAGTTAAACAAATACAAAAACAGACAAAACACTTAGTTCTCAATGTGGTACAATGAAAGTAACCTGAGTTGACGTCAGGATGGAGCTATGGGAGAGACAAGGAACTAGCTATAAAATAAAGCTATAAAATAAAGTTGCACTGATCTGTATCCTGGTTTACACTTGTTTTTCTTTTTATTTCCCAAATCCATCTAAAAAGCTAATGGAATTAACTTCATCTCTCTATTTCTTTTGCCTATATCTAAAGTTTTTGTTTTCAGCTTTTACTTTGGCTAAAACTTCCTGTGAATTCACATTACAAAAATTTAAAACAGGGTGGAAGCCACTGCAAAAATATTAACTTCACAGTTTTCTTCGTAAATACAGGGTTAATGTTGGGGGATGAGAACAGAAAACAATAAAGAGAAAGGTAAGAGTAGTGAGAGGAAGAGCAGTTTAACACTCTGGTTTGTTTCATGAAGATTATGTACACATATGCATGTGTGTGTAAATTCCACTACGTAGCTTTACAGACAGGCATTTACACAAACTAATTTATTAACAAACATCTACATAGTTTAATGGATTGGATGTTTTGAAACATAATCTGTATTTTCAGGTATTTGAGTTGTCAAAAATTTAGGTTAAAAATCAGTAAAAACATATATATTTTCTAAAACCTAGGAAATTTTCAGTAAAAGTCCGTAAAAAGTAAAAATGAAGGGCCATATGTATATTCTAATGCTAGATCTCCTAGTATGGGGACTGTTTCTCACCTTCTCGTCAGCTGTAATATGAAGGGTACTGTAGTGCACTGTACCCTGGGTGCTCTACACTTATCTTTCTTTATTTTGTTTTGCTAACATTTCCCGCCTCAGATTTTTTACTGTCTTCTTTACTTTACAATAGTCAGTTTTCACCCTGTGTCCATCCTTATTACATTTGAGATGTGCACAAAAATCTGAAGGAATCATCCCCTCTTTGTGTTACAAAATTACATGTGATTGTGAGTTTTATTCCTCACTGAATGTTGGGTGGCACAATATTTAACTGACTGCTCTTTGACCAAATGACTGTCAGTCAGTCAGTCACTGCCACTCTATGTGCAAATCCTTTGCCTACAACTCCACCTTTCTTTGAAACCTTTACCCCAGAACTCTGACCTCGTTCTCTGTCCCTTCCACTAGATTCTAAACTTTCTCAGCATAAGGAGACCTCAATTGTCCACATTTCTGAGAGTCGACATAAGTACCTCATACTTGCCTAAGGGTTGAAAACACATTCCGGATATTTCCATATAAAACTTTTATTTATAGTAAATTTCTTGAGTTCTAACTCTGAAAGTGGAGAATGATATTTTAAAGTAATTGTGGAGCAGGAATAATAACCCTAACAACTTGTTCTGTTTGTGAAGAAACATTTTGGGGCCCCAAAACAGTAACAGGCACAATACTCCATGCAGCCGAGCTGCAGCAACATCCCTCTCATTTTGAGTTGGATGAGCAACCATTTTCATCCTAATCAGAGATCTAGTGTGAGATCTGTGGACTTCTTGATTTTTTTTTTATTAATATTTTTAATCTGTGTTTGGGATTTTTTTTTTGTAATCACCCAACTGTGATAAAGCCAGGGAAAGGGAAGGCATGCAGGCAGTTTCTATAGAGATGATGACAACCTTAACCTTGATACCTGTTTTTATAACAGTCTCTCAGTAATATCAATGCTAGTGTAAATGTAGAAGCATAACTCGTTAAACAAATTCATGTGTTTCACCCCTTGTGCCTACCAGCATCAGTTCCGCACTTTACGGGGCTTTGTATCAGTAAGGTCACTGAAGCAGATGAACAGATAAAGTAGGTAAGAAAAAGCAGATATGCATCTACATAACATAGTCTTTGCATGCAAGAATGTGGCCAGATGGAAATATTTATTATAATTTCCTACCAGCTGGCAGTGAGGAAAATATTCTGTCACTAATTATGGCAGTTAATTCTATTATTATTATTATTATTACTACTACTATTTCTATTACAGCGGCATATAGAGGCTTCCTTTGGGATTCTGGGCCCAACTGTGCTATAAACTATATGCATATATAATATAAATATAGCCCCTAACCCAAATTGCTTCCCTGCAGAGGTTGGAAAGGAGTTTAAATGTGGCTTGTTTTTCATGTGCCACTAGCAGGTCTGTTTTCTTGTTTGTTCTTTTTTTTTTTTAAGTTTCAGAAAAAGTATAACCGTCTGGTCTCTGATAGAGAACAAACAATATACCTTTGTATAAACCTTTCTTGGATTATACAGAAATCTTGCTGTTCCATTCTGCTCACTTAGGATGGGCTAAATAAGACCCAAGTCACTACTAAATATGATAAAAGCAAACAGCCTCAGCTTTGTTAAAATATGACATGTTATTCAGCATTGTGCCAGGGAATGTGCATGCAGTTAAAGGCCAGTCTTTGATGCAAATTCTAATGCTCAGTTTAAACCTGGGGCATGGCCCCAGCAATATAACTCCAGCTCTCTGTATTTCCAGGTAACCCCTTATCTGTCCCCAATAATAAAGCGTCTCCTCTGAGATGGAATTCAACCAATCCTGCCAGTCCTGTCCTCTTGAGGGAAGGACACCTGACAAAAAGAGAGTTATAACAACAAAAATATCTACCAAAACATGTTCTTAAGCTCTACAGACATGAATTAACCCTAACCGTGTGTGTTCCTCCTACAATCAGTCCAAGGTGAAATCTTGCAATCTTTACTAAGGCAAAACTTTCAGCAAAGTTATACTTTCTGGCATCTGACATTGTACCTCAGTGGCTCAGCTGTGTAACTGAGATGAGGGGAGAGAAGGGAGAGGGCGAGAAGGTGGTTCTAAGCCACTTTTGTCTCTTTCATTCCTGGGCTAGTGAGGAGGCCAAACAAGCCTTGCACTAAACTCAGAGAAGTTTCAGGGCTGCCCTATATTATGTCAGCTACTGAGGACCATTGTGGTGGCTGGAAATCTCCCCGAGCCCTGTGTGCTCCATTTTACCCCCACCTACCCCACCCCTCTCCTGAGAAGTTCCCTTTCCCATTCCGGTTCCTCCTCACAGCCTCTGCTGGCTTTGTACCACACAACTATTCACTTGAATCAGGGAAAACCCTCTGCTGTCCCTTTAATGCAGCTTTCTAACTGCTGGAAGTTTTGTGCTGCTGCACAGAACAGGGGCCAAAGATTGAGTTCCATGTTTTCCATGCATAAATTGTTCACCACAAACCCCACATTTGCCAAACAGCCCCAAATATGGGGTTTACATGTCCAAAAGAAATTCATAATAAAAGCTGCAGCTGTACACATTTATTAAACTATAGTTCAGCTCCTGCATGGTGTATTAACAGAGCTGCAGTAAACTGATTGCCCTAGTTGGAAACATTAATGAAAATGCTTCTCATTTTCAGCAGCTTGAGCTTGAGAGTTAATAATAGTTTGTCCGATGGTTCACTCATCCTCCAACAAATCCAGTAAGAGTACAGGTTGGCCTCATCGTGAATTATAATCTTTTAAACACATGTGAAATGTACATTGTATAAGTAGTATAGTGTATGCGTGAAGTGTGCCATGTATTGAAGCAAGACTGAATGGTGAATTATGCCAGTTTGTTTAGATTTTTAGAAGACAGACTGAAGTAGTACTTACTAGATCATTAAGAGATTAGCAATAGCTTTGATTACAAATTCCATCATATATTTATATATATATAAATATAAATTTTTATTTTTAGTGGGAGGGTTGGGGAAGAGACTTAAAACAAAAATATAGCTGAGAGAAGGGATCTGTAGACTCTAAAATCCTGTCCCTGATAATGGCCAGTACCAGATGTTTAACAGGAAGATGCATGAAAACTGTAAAAGACAAATATGAAATAAACTGCTCATAGCTGAAGTTTATTTCTCAACATTGTATATTTTTATCTCAGCAAATGTAACTTGGAATGTCCCCAAAATCCTATTGATGACTTTTTTTGAATACTGTTATCTTCTTGGTTCCAATATCATCTTGTTTACTGTGAGTGCCATAACTTAATTATGCCTTGAGTAAGATTGTACAGTGCTACATATCCAACACTGCTGAGAGGTTTGCTGTTATTGGCCTCAGAATTTTCTTGGCTGCAAGACCCTGCAGTGTTTTCAGTTAATGGCAAAATCTAGCTTTCTAACTTTCCTCTTTTTTTTTTCTGGCCAATGTTTTGGCTGAGATTCTAAGACTAGTTCATATTTCTGGCAGAGTCATTATTGGAAACTGGTTTCTGATGAAATTCAGAAGTTTAATAACTAAGTTAATGGGTAAAAACTGTATTTTGTATCAGCATCTTCGGCTTTTGGATTTCATTCCTGGGTGTGGCCCCAGTAACCAATGGAGTTAAACTGCAGTCAGTGGAGAATCTGGTCCATGGTGTTTTTGGCCTTTACAGTAGAATATTGTGTTTTCTAAGTCTCAGGGCTTTATCTTATTAATGATTAAAAATATAGTATTTACTATAACAGCTAAATTAACCTAAAAGGGAGATGTAACGATGCTGATTGCAGAAAGCCTAATATCTTGCAGCAATTTACCCATTTGCAACATGCATTATTAATCTTTATAACTCATGGAATTTAAATTGTCAGGTAAACCTTCATATCAATAATCCAAGAAGAGGAAAGACACACCTTAGCATATTACTGTTAAAAAGTTGCCTAATTGCCGTTAGTAGACAACCATAATTTTTTAAGATCTGTATATTTTGTGAGATATTGGGAAACTAACACCTCTTGTTAAAAGCTAATTAGTTTAAATTATGTTTGTCTCTATACTTTACTCATGCAAAAGGTGGAGCTGTTTTTCTAGACAATGCATTTTTTAATCAATGTGACAAAATAGCCATGCTGACAACATTGCAGTAGGTTAACTGAAGAACACCAGCTGTATCTAAGCAACACGAAAGTCTAAGTCAGAAAGTCCATGTGAGGAATTTGTTTACCTTCAAGAAGAACGCAGATTGGAGAGCTGAACGTTTTTATAAGAACAGAATGAACGACAATGGGATTGTTATTTCCAGTTAATTAAGTTCAAATATATGATAGTTTAATAATGTTTACAAAAGCACTTAAAGGCTAAAGTAACAAATCTACTTAACAAAAACTGATTTTTGCTTTATTGGATTATAGCAGCATTATATCTAGATTTTCTATTATGTCATTTAAAAACTAGTACAGTTAGTCATGATACATTCCTGTCCAATTCTTCCACATATTTTAAGGATACTAGTACTGGTTTCACCAATGCTATATAAAAGGTAAAATTATGTCCCTATTCCTATTAACTATTTCTCTTTTTAAGGATTGCATTAGCTCTTTTTTGGCCACAGGACTGTACTAAAAGAACAGGAGTACTTGTGGCACCTTAGAGACTAACAAATTTATTTCAGCATCAGCTTTCGTGAGCTACAGCTCACTTCTTTGGATGCACAAGTACTCCTGTTCTTTTTGTGGATACAGACTAACACGGCTGCTACTCTGAGGACTGTACTAGGAGCTCATTATACAAGTGAGTACAAAACAGCACATGATTATCAGATAAAATGGGACAAGTAACAATGTTTCATAGAAAGTCGATGATGAATGCAGGTTAAGTTTAACAAGTGTAACTTTATTAAACTAGGTTGACTTCTCTGTCCACATGGCTGAGTTGCTTCCAGCCTAAAGTCCCACATTTTCTGTTTTCCTGGTGTCCCACCAATAACAGTCCCTCCAGGGAACATTGGCCCACACGAATCATGATACTGAACTAAAATAAAGAAAAAAAATGAGAATTCAACAGAAACGGTCTATGCTCCCCTTGCTTATTGTGAGCACCAGCTTATTCATTGCTAAAGAGGAAGTATGCACAGCTAGAGGCTGTGGTCTAGCAGACTGGAGAAGAGTTAGAACAGGGACGCTACGTGGCTGTGCAAGATTGCTCTCCTAAAGAAGCTCTTGCCTTATTTTTAGTAGAAGAACTATTTGTGTTTTCTGCAGAAAATACACGAAAAGATCCACAATTTTCTTCTTCTTCAGGAAACAGCTACTTGTATATAGATTTCTCTTTTATAATAATAGGGAAAGTCAGATATTAATAATAAAGTGTCTGAGGCCACCAATGGAGTAGATATTTTGTAATCTGTCAGTGGAACTGTCAAATATTCCTGGCTACTCATTGCTAGATATTCCTCTTCGAGATCCTAATTAATTCCATTAAGGCCAAATACTGTACTCCACATTCAGTCAAAGATCTGGAATCAGTTGTTTTCTCTTATTGAAGAAAATTGTAGTTTCCTTTAGAATCTTTAGGCATTACAGGGACAAGCAGCAAAGAAAGGAGTTTTCTGTCTAGGGTTGTTCAGGCAGAGCTGTGAAGAACTGAAATACCAGTGTGATCCACGGTGAAATACTGTATGTCATGCTTGTTGACAAAATCCATGTTACTTAATGACTGCCTCATTAATGTAACACTCACTCTCAGAAGTGACACGCACTTCTGTGATTTTCTTCAAAAAGCAGCTGTAATCACTGAGATCTGGGTAACAGTAAATTAAATCCATATGCAAATAATGTTTGCTCTTCCTCAACATTTAATGCAAAGCAGCAAGAGTCCTTTGCTTTCACCAACATCAAATAAGATTTGATAATCCTTAGGAAGAAAGGTAATTGTTAGACTTCATTTTACCTAGTCATTTCAGCTTCTCCTTTTCATTTTCTCATCAGATAGGCATGGTTAAAAGGAATCCAGATATCACAGGTTAAAAAGTTGGAAGTAGTATTATCATATGGTTGACATGGAACAATAGGGCTCTGATTCCGAATCTTCCACTGACTTGCTGCCTCACCTACATTTTGTGGAATAAACACAAACTAGTCTTTCTGTGCCTAGGCTTCCCCGTATGTACTATTTATCTGCCGTACAGAAGTGTTGAGGATTTGAAAGGCATTTTGTGATCATTGATTGAAAGGTGCTATAGAGAACTTGTTTTCTTCATCATCTTTATACCCCCTCTCCTCTTTCTAGCCTTGGCTTGCTCTTACTGCTTTATGTCGCACATCTCATTCAGTAGACTGCAGTTTGTCCTCCTCTCACAGATTAATAATTCCTTTTGGAAGGAGCTGGGAAAGATAGAATCACTCATGACACAGAACTGGCCTACAGCAGTTGGCTGAAGGAATGAGAAATTGCTGATAAAAAACAGCACACAGCGCCATTTCAGTATTTTTTGAATCTATAATTTGTGTTTGTTCAGCTGCAGAAGGGTAACCAGCTTTCTCCTATGATATCAAGTTACCATGAGCATCACTGAACACAACATCCCCCTAGAAAAGTCTCACCTGTACCCACTCTCTGAAGCAAGCAAATCATTTTAAGTTATTCACAGGGTTTTCTTGTCTTGGATTTCTGTTCACCATAGTTTAGATATTGCTTTCTTATAGAGGAATGTGTTCATGGAAATATGGGGACTGGGATGAAGCAGGGAGAAGCGGTGCAAGTACAAAAATATCTACAATACACTGGAAGAGTGCAGTGGTGGAGCTGGGGGCAGGGTGCAGAATGGGTGCCACCTTCAATTATACTAGTGGGCTTCAAAAGGCGTCCACAGATTAACCTAGAAGTGGCTGAAGGGTGGAGGATGTTCACCCCTGTCCTCCCCAAATGTTTTAGCTCAGCTACTGGAAGACTGGATGTTTCACTCTGCTATTACCCACTAGTGAGCTCCTGGGAAACAAACAGAAAGGGAAACACGTTTTATGTGGGATAGATGAGTGTCCAAGGGCCACCATGATCTTGCTGCCTCCAAAATCCATTTTAATACAGCCAAATGAAAGTTACACCTATACGAACAAGGATTGCAGGCCACACCTACAGAATGGAGGACTGTATCCTGGAAAGCAGTGACTCATAAGTATTTAGAGTCATCATGGACAAGCAACTCAATATAAGCTCCTGGTGCAATGCTGTGGCAAAAAGGGGCTAATGTGATCCTTGGATGTATAAACAGGGGAATAAGCAGTAGCAGTAGGAAGTTGATTTTACCTCTTACATGGCATTTGTGAAGTCAATACTAGAAATATTGCATATAGTTCTGGTGCGCAGATTTAAAAAGGATATTGATAAACTGGAGAGAGTGTCGAAAAGAAACATAAGCATGATTCAAGGGCTGAAGAAAATGCCTTACAATGAGACACTTGAAGAGCACAGTTGTTTACCTTATCACGAAGGCTTGATTACAGTGTATAAATAACTTCGCAGGGAGAAAGTACCTGAAGTAAAAGGCTCTTTAATGTAGCAGAGAAAGAGCAACAAGAACCAATGTCTGCAAGCTGAAGCCAGACAAATTGGAAAGAAAGCATTTATTTTTCAGTCAGTCAGAATGGTTAACCATTGGAACATACTACAAAGGGAAGTGGTGGAATCTCCATCCCTTGATGTCTTCAAATCAAGATCGGATATCTTCCAGAAAGACATGCATTTGCCAAACTTGGTGAAATGTAATGGCCTGCAATGTGCAGGAGGTCAGAATGAATGATCCAATGGTCCCTTCTTGCCATGAATTGGCAATAGAAGCTGGTGACCAGCAGCTTCTCCCCAACATTTATCCCTTATAATACATGCTTAGTACAATTCATACCCCTTAGGGACATCCTATTCTTTTATACTGAAAAGTAAGGCTGAGTCAATTTTATGCTAGATTCCATGAAAACCCTTATCCATCCATCAGTGACACTGGAAGAGTAGGCATCTCTCTAACAGATCCATGTGTGTGCGCATATATATCTATATGCACACACATACAGAGATGTCATAAATATATATGACTCTCATTAGTGAGGTATCTGAGCACCTCACTACACCCCTGTGAGATAGAGATACTAGCACTGCCCTATTTTAGAAATAAAGAAGTGAGACACAGAGAGATTTAGCGGCTTGCCCAAGCTCATACAAGAAGTTTGTAATTGAGCAGAGAACTGAACCTGGGTCTTCTAAATCCTAGGGTAATTCCCTAACTCCTGGAACTGATTTGCTTCCATTTGGCCTGAGGGTGCCCAAGCTGTCCCTGGATCTGAAGACTTAATATTAAATTGGCAAGGTAAAAGGTAATAATGTCAGGTCATAGTCTGCAAGATGCTGAGTCATGCTCAACTTTCTCTGTACTTGATAGGAATTGAGCGCATTGGATACCTCAAGAAACACTTAGCTCTTTGCAAGATTGGGCCTGTCATTAGGGAGTTATCTCCATTAGTCTTCTCTAGTATTTTTTTCCTGACATTACAGGGTCAGAATCCACCGTTGGCCACTACCTAGCAAAAATGCTAGGACTGAAAGTTCTTTTCCAGGATTTCTAGAGATAAACAGGCTTTCTTCTTTTTTTTTTTTTTAAAACATAGCAAGAAAGTACTGTCATACAGCATTTCAAAAATGATATATAACTTAAGGGCAGACAGGGGGAAGCTATTAGGGATTGGAAAGAGGATGAGTCAGCGCAGATAAGAAAGAAGCATGGGTTTCAGCTGCAGATTCAGAAACCAAAGAAAGCTGGAAGTTTCTCAAGTTATCTTAAGAAAAAAAAAGTTAAGTCTGTTAAATAAAGATTCCTTGACAGAGTGAGATTTGAATGAAGCATCCAAGTTAGCAATTCCACCTTTTTTCATATATGAGAGAATGTTGCATAACTAATAAATTACTAGCATTATTTTAGTAGTATACACTGTACTTTAAAGCCTGTCAGTATGCACCTGATTCACGCCTATTTAGAACTCAGACAGAGTAAAATGCACTATGATTAAGCTTGACATGCAAGAACATATAGTTTTGGTTAAAGTATTTTTTTTAAAGAAAAATAAAATTGGACAGTTTTAGTGGAGTGTAACAGGATTACCCTTCACTGCTAACGTGCCTCCCTGAGCCTAGGTCTGGGAATTATTTCTTGATGCATTGGGTACCCTCTTACTGCTTATTGATTGCTCTGAGTTCATCTTGTCAAGAAACTTGGCACTCCTGCCAGGTCATCTTTTAGTCCACCCCTTTCAGGGTTACAAAGGACAACAGGACCACTGTTTAAATGCCTTCTCCGACAGTGTTCAGCCTCTGCTCAGTGCCCTGTGTCACTGTAGCAGGGGCGCAGAGGGGAACACTTACATCCCTGCTACCTGGGATTCTACCCAGCAACCCAGGTCTCAGTCTCCATCCCATTGCTGTTTCCCTGGACTCCTTCCTGTTCGCCCTCTCTATCTTCTGTTATCTGCTTCTGGTTTTACCTAAGGAGCCTCCTCTACTCCCCATGGCAACTTCATCCACTTACTAGACTATTTATGTCACAGCAGCATCCTAGAGAATGCTATCGTCCTCCTTGTTCCTACAGATCTCTTAGCGAGCAATTGCAAACACTTTCTCTACAGCCTCCCTTCTACTTTCAGCCTCTGGCTATATAGTACTGCTCAAACCTTCCCCAGTTGGACTTCATTCTCAATTAACCCTAGCCCACCTTCTCTCAGGTGACCTAATTGGCTTTCCAGGTGCTCGTTAGCTGTCAGGGATGGTGTGGGTGCATACCTACCAGAAAGAGAGAGAGAGAAAAAAAAGGAGGAATTCCTCTTAAGCTCTACCCAGAGGAAAAGAATGGAGGGAGGTCATGAAGTTACTGAAATAGGAGGTAGTATCTTGGTTTTAGGAGGTTTTTCTCCTTAGTTTTGGAGAGAGAAGTATTTCACACCCAGAAAATAAAAGCAAAGGATAAGGGTCAAGCAGAGTTTGAGTGCACCTAGGGGTATGATGGAGATGAAATTGAGGAGGGGGGACTTGGGATAGTGGATAAAACTACCAGCTAACCTTCCTCTTGAAACATGCACATTAGCTGACTGCATTGTAATTACAACAGTGACATTGGTTTTAATGGTGGCACTTTTGAAACTAGTGATTCAAAAATGGTACCTGATGTACACAGGGGTTAAATACTTTTGGAATATTCATGAATAGTCTGTTGTGTCAGATTTCTTCGCAGTTTCTCTCTGCCGCTTTCTTATTCTTCTCTACTCACTTGACTTCCAGTCAATCTAGAAATAGAAAGAACACTAATTCCAAGGGAGACTATTGAAATAGTACCATCAATGTTGGCATCACAGGCAGCAGCAACAAGAATACCAATGAACTAGTGCCTCTAAGCGTTACTGAGCATATGGATAGCTTGGGACTTTTGTCATCAGCTCAAAATGGTATTGTAGTTTTCATGAAAATTAATCTGTCTTTATTTCAGTGGAAGGATATTTTTATAATGATAGAATACTGAGACTTGGAGACCTACTGAATAGGTCTGCAAAGACATTGTACTGAAAAAGCAAACAATTACTTCTTAATAGCTCTGCAAAAAAAATACTACTGTTCTTTATCTGAATTACCCACATTCTGTGCTGCTGATGCCAACCCTACAAGAAAACCAATGCAAACAAACTTTGTAATTTAAATCAGTAACAGATTTACATTAATTTAACTAAAATCAGTTGAATTTAGTTAAACTGTAATAAACTCCTTTATGAACACATTTAAACTGGCTTAAAATGGGTTTAAATTAATTTCAATGCATCTATATAGGGACTTGCATCATTTAATTAAATTGATTTTAAAAGAGGTGGTTTCTGTTCAAAACAGTTTAGTAAACCAGTACAACATTTGTTTATTTAGATAGAGCCTTGCTTAAACTCAGTCTGGAAAATTTCCCTAAGGTATAATTCCCTCTAAAACTTGCAACTCAAAGCATGAATCAGCACTAGGAGGAAATATGTATTTTCTTGTTCCTCCTTTCCACCAATTAGGGAACCAACTTCCAGGATTGTCCTGGAGTCTCCAAGAATTAAAGCCTACCATCAATTACTGCATGGGTGATGGAGAATAACCTGAGATCTATGCTAGCTTGTTTTGGCAAATCTATCCTAAAGTATGGTATGCAGAAACAGTTGGGGTGAGGGTGCCTTAGCTATTCAAGCACAAGTAAAAATTATGATTTTACTTCTCTCTTCTCTTAGCTATGATAGAGGTACTGAAAGCTTGTTAAACAATAATACCGACTCCATCTCTAGTCAGTCATGTTTGGATGCACCAACCATTTGACCTTTCTAACCTGTTTTAGGTCATAGACACCTTAGAAAAAAATATCAATGCATTGACAGCCTTCAAGTGCTCTAGTACTAGGAAGGTCAGATTGCTTGATTGGTTCTTGCTTTGGCTTCCAAGAATAAGTAAACGTAAAAGGTATTTGAAGCTGGCCCATTTAATTGAAAATATTGACCATTTAATTGAAAATATTGACTATGTGCTTCATGGCAATATGCTAATTCTTAAAGCAGGAGGATTTTAAATACCACTTAAATAATTCCCATAACTCAGTACTAGAAACACAAATACAATTTCCTCATGTGAGTATTCAGGAGCTTTAAGAATTTCCCAGGCTTTGAGCTGTAGTGACTGCACACATCACTGATGTCTCCATTTTTGTGAAACAGGTATTCCCACATGACATTTGCAATTCAAAATGTCCATTAGTCTTCAGTCTGTAGATGAAAGCAGCTGTGAAGGTTAGAGCTTGAGTGTGAGAGTATCTCACAAGGGAATTGTATATCTTTTCAACTTACTTCCTAGGGTAGAGAATGCATCAAGGATCCAGGTAAAATAGGCTTAGTGTACACTTTACAACCTTCCTTGGGTGCTACCATATACCATTAGGTTAACTATAGACATCTCCTTTGGGCTATGAAGCACCATTACTGAATCCTAAATTGAATTGATAGGGTAGTTCAAAAGATTATAAGTTATGATAGTGATAAATGTTCACTGAATTACTCTCATTATGTAAAAGATTTCTGTTAATAGGCTGATGGTATACAAAGAAGAGTTCAGAAATATCTTGCTATTAGGAATTTAATTTCAGATTCTTCTTACACTGCAATGTCTTCCTTCAAACTAAGTTTTTGAAGAGAATACTTCTTAGGAATTGCCATCTCTTTTCCCATTCTTCTTTTAATGTCCAGAATCAGATGGTCATATTTCAAAGTAATTAAATGCCTTTATTTTCCATGCAATTAAGCAGAAGATAATATGAAGAAGTAACACCATTATTTTGAGATGCAATTAGGATACCTTTTATAGTTGTGACAGCCAAACGTAAATGTAATCACATACCAATTAGCAAGTAATTATACTGTTACTACCTAGATTCATGTCTTGAGTTGGAAAGTATTCTGAATTAATTTTTTTTTACAAAATAATTTCAATGATTTCCAAAAGATCAAAGCAAATTAAGCACAGAAAAATATTACACATAAACCAAAATATTATTTTAGTATCAAATTTACAATAGTAAATGTTCAAAATTCAAATAAAGTAAAGTTAATGTCTCTTCTTGTAATCTTAACTGACCCACACCTAATAGATTGGGCCAGGTCTGCCTTGCCTTTCTCTCATAAGTAATCCAATTGACTTCAATGAAGACACTCACATGAGTCAGATTAGTGGCATGGATTTGGCCCACTGAATATTAAAATGTATATCTATTAGCTTAACTAGCTGTCTAAAATATTCCCTGGGCCCAATTCTTCTCTCTCTTATACCAGTATAAATAAGGAGTAGCTCCATTAAAGTGTGAGAGGAGAACCAGGCCTCATATGTGCAGTATGGTTGACTTATAGTTCTTATGATAAGGTTATTATTTGTGTTCTCTAAATTTCTTTGTCATGCATGGTTGCAGGCACATATTCATCACTATGGATTTTTTGTATTCATTTATTGGTTGTAGTTTGAATTTTTCATACTGTCATCAGCAATAGCTAGTATTAGCATTGCTTTAGTTTACAGACATAAAAATTAAATTCATCGAATAAAAACCCATAATAAGAATACAACAGGAAACACATGTAGTTTGGCAGTTGCCAAATTCCTGCTTAGAAGCTTAGCAAAACCTAAAGTTCCTGCTCCCAGTCTGTTGCTTAGTTTAAATGTGGTTGGTTACACGGAGCGGTTCAGACTTTTGACCCTTTTACTTGAGACTTTAGATAGTTCTGAAAATGGTGTTCATTTGTAACTGTGTTCACAATTCTAAAAACCTCCTTGGTTGAGGTCAATAGGCTATATTCTAGGTCACCTTTCTGGCTAAGAGATATCCTTCCTCATTTTCATTATTTTTGCTTTTGGAGACCCTTTTCCTCACTTACCTATTTGTTTCAATTTCTCCCACTTTATAACAGGAGAGTTCATCCCAAGCTGTGGGCAACTTTGACAATCTTGTAAAAGTAAAGAGAAAGAAACCACCTAGAAGTGCCTTATTTCTGTGTCTTACAGCATAATTTCTCTGTTTCTCTTTGAGTTTAACTTCAAGAGGTGAAATTTTCCACCAGCATCAGACTGACTTCTGATTTTGCAGTTTTTGCACATTCAGTTAACTGCACAGTCAAAAGAAGATGAAAACAAATAACACAAGAAAACTCCATATTTGTACAGGAATTTGGATAGCTGACCCTCTGCCAGAACTGCATAATCAAATGGCTGCTTTCTATATGCAAAATGGGGAAGCATTCACTTGTCCATGCAAAACCAGGCCCAGAAAATAGCAGAGAATGGTTGATAATAATTTTATCCAAAAATGCTAGTGACATACCCAGAATGACAACAGAATTTTATCAAAGAGGAAATTGTGCATGTTGATTACATAAAGTAGCAGTCTAGATTGACCATTTTGTTTGATGGATGTTTTGGATTATTCCAGCTTTGTTCATAGCATTGTAAATCCGACATCCAAGCCAGCTCCAGAAAACACTCATTATTTACAGTTTACAATGAAGTTAAAAGCTCGCTCACACACACAGCCTTTCAGATGATGTATTTTAATGCTGATACTTTGATATTACATTGACCAGGGAATATTTCTCCTCTCCATTTCCCTCTTCCAAACAACAAGATCCTGGAAAAACTGCAGAAATATACATCACTGATAACTGACTGCAGTATTTTCATTTTTCTGTGTGATGTCCCTATGGTACTTATTAAATTGGTATTTACTTTAACCATGCTTACCCTTTGGCCCAATCTCTTCCCTTATATTTGTACTTTTGACAACAAGTTTTAAAAACTGTTTTATATATCGGGTAAAACTAGTTGGATTGTGTGCCTGTGGGGCTGAGGGAGTTAACCTCTCACCTTCAGTACATATGTTTTAGTACATATGGCCTCAGGTATAACACCTGGAGAAAGCAGTATGCCCAACCCGATTAATTAAATTTCACTGAGTTCTTTGACTTCCTTTGGCACTGCAATTTCATTAGCTTGCAAATAGGTCCTCAAGCACTTGATCAATTAGAACTAAACTGGAATTTTGATGCAGTTCAAATGGAGTTTTATTTTCTTCTTAAAGTTGCAGATTGTTTTCCCAAGGGAGGCAAGTAAGAGCTGCTTCCCTCCCTCATTCGCCATAGCATTCACCTGTTAAGGCCCAAGGGCTTATGCTATATATGGTAGAGTAACATGGTTAAGATGTGACAGAGAATTTAGACTGAAGACAGTAGAGGAGCCTGATCTACCCTGGGATAAAATAAACCAGGAACTGTGGTTGGAGGCATAGGTCAGACATAGCAGGGGCATGTGGGATCCAGTGCCCCTACTTGCCATAGAAAAAGCAGAAGGTCCTCCTCAACGTTTAACATACCTGGGAAGTGAACTGGACTCAGTTTGGGGTTTCTAGGTTACCTATAGAGAAGTTGGAATAGATCAGGGCACAGACATGGGATCTCAAAGAGGCAAAGAACATTACTTTGAGGCAACTGCAGGTTGTCACGGGACATCTAAACATAGCATACCCGGTAGTGGCTCCTGGCTGGGCATTTTGTGATCATCAATCATGTCTCCTTTGGAGTTAAACCCCCCCTCCACCCCTTTATCAGCATAAGAAGGGAAATGAAGGAAGACTTAGAAATCCTGGAAGAGTTATATGAGGGTTTTGATACGGCATTTGGACTGGTTACTCAAGACTGAGCTGCAGGTAGAATCCAATGCCTCAGGACATACAGTCTGTTGGAATTTGCTTTCAAGGAGAGCGGTGTGTACAGAGGTGGGCAGAAAACTGGGCAGCTCAGTGTATTACAGAAAGGAACACCTTCCACGTTTCCTCTCCCTCCCCCCACCACCCATACTGTGGCAGTCACTAGCTGGGGAGAAAACTTTCAGAACAAGAAAGTCCACTTCTGGTATGGCAACCAACCTGTGGTCTATATAATAAATCGACAGTCAGCTGGTTGGGAAATGAGGCTGGTGAAGGCCTTCATTTTACACTGCCTATAGTTTAGCTCCTGCACTCACTAACACATAAGGGCTGGAAGCAAACCCAGCCCAGTTGGAGCAGGCTAGAAAAAAAAAAGACAAATAAGGGTGTCACCAAGATATTCCTGAAGAAAAAGGGTTCACTGATGTGGTATAGGGACATCAATTACAATTAGCCAAAAAAGTTTTCAGGGATGATGGCATACATTTGTCAGATGGAGGTATCAACATATGGCGAGGTAGGTGTTGTTATACCAGGCAGTGTGATTGGGTGGAGAATGACAAAGCTAGTCACTGTCACGCCATGTGGCTGGTTTCCAGTGTGGTTAAGAGAATAAAATGAATGTTTCATAGAGGTAAAAGACCTGGGATTGTGATAGTCCTTGGGCTCATGTGATAGGCTGAGATCTTGTGGCCTTTGCGGGGTGAGGTCCCCATCTGTTGCACCTTTTGTCCCCCTTCCTAGGGTTGGGAGGGAAGAGGGTGCTAGGACTCAAAGCTGAGCCCTGGAGTGGGGGGTGGCAGGCTAAGAAGAGCCTACCCCACATTATGGGTTATATGGGAAGAAGCCCTGTAACCCTGGTGCTAGTTATTGGTTATAAGGATCCCTGTTACCTTTGCACTGGAAACAGTTAAATGCCTCATATAGGAGAGTATGGGCAGGTTAACAGAGGGGAGAGGTGCTAAGTTTAATAAAAGTTGGGGCTGCTGCTTAATGCACGTGTAGGTCCTCATTTTGATGTTGAATCCACATCAAATGGCAGCAAATCACAGAAAGTGAGAGATGACCCAAAACCAGACTATTCATCTACCACAGCACCATTCAGTCTTTGGAAGTTCAGATGAAATGACATCTGGATGAGAACTGCCATGACAGATAGGGTTTTGCAGAACCAAAACCAAAACCAAAAGTACTATCATATACAGAATGGCCACATTGTCCCTAGCTCTTGAGTGGATGCACTGGAGAAAGAAGAGTTGGAGGGGCCTTCCCACTGCTTGCACACCTCATGAAAAAGCTAACAATAATCACAGTCCTGTTCTCTGGTGAGCACATAGAACCATGTACACATAACCCAAAAGGTGAAGGGGAAAAATCAATCCATATTCCCATTGCATCATATCTTCCCCTAATGCATTCCCCAATGCCTCCACCTATTCCATTCTCCAGGAGTGATGATGAATATTTTATCATCCTATAAGATGCTGGGGAACTATGCCTAACTGGCACAGTTTAGGTTTCTCTATTAGTGGGGAAAACACAGAACTCAAATTATTTCCTGAACCCAAAGTATAGTTTCTGTTTTTAGGCTGATCTTTTAATTAAGCAATTCGCAGCAGTCATGACCCACCCGAGGTGTTCATTAATCAACCCTATCATGCAGTTTGAAGCATCTTATTGCAATTAGGAAATAGGTATGCTAAACAACATCAATGTTTCAATGTCATAACAAGTTGCTTTTTAAATAGCTTTACATCAAGCAGTTCTAAGGGAATTTGTAAATACATATTAATTATAGATTATAATCCAAATATTTTGAACTCATATTGGGTTATTTTTCTTTCTCCTTTTAGATTTTAGGCAATTTGGGCCATCATTCTTCCTCCTCTTTCTCCCTGTCCCTCATCATCACCCTGACCTTGATTATGGATGAGTCTCTTCATATATGAATCTGATCCTATCTTGTATCTAGATTTGAAAAATGAGGTAGGAGTTGCTTGTCACTCCCCTCACGACTTCCTTCCCTAAGTTTAAAACAACATAAACAAATCAAAAGGTGAGTATGGAAAGACTCCTCCCTCCATCCTTTGCTCCCTAGTTATATAGTGGCTGAAATTTCCCCAGCACACAGTAACACAGGAATTGCCATACTGGGTCAGACCAGTGTTTCAGTCTGCCATCTTCTACCATGGCCAACACCAGACTTTTCAGATGAAGGTGCAAGAAACCCCATAATAGGCAGATGGGGTATAGTCTGTGTCCATGAAGGTTTCATAGTGATCTCTAATATAGATGGGCTTAAACCCAGCAACATTTGTTTGTATATCCCCTCTAAAACTCTTCTGTTAGTATAAACTATTATAACTCTGGATATTTTTATCATCAATATAATTGTTCAATCCCACTTTGAATCTTGCTTACACTAGTTTGTGAGCTCCTGCACCACCATCAATCCAATATGTTTGGCATTTTGAAGTATATTTTGTTGGATTGCTATGACTTCCCCCTACTTTAGACAGATAAAAGAATTGTGTTGATTTCAATCATATAAACACAAATAAAACTTCCTTGACTCTACACATATAGCCATAAACCTAAATATACAAGTAATATGGAATTAGAGGAAAAGACTACTCAGAGGAAGGAAAAAACTATAAGTCTAAGGAGTGAGTCTATTACAATACTAGTTCACAGTCTCTCAAATATTTCTAATTCAGTTTATTGCCACTGTAGTAACATTTTTTACAGTACTGAAAAGGAATGTGCAAGCAAGTGTAGCTGAAATTATTTCATAAGCTAGGTCACCTGGAAATGATAGTACACATTATTTCTTTGAAGCTGAAGTGAGAGAACGAGATTGGGTTTTGGCCATCAAGATATTAGCAAACCCAAATTTGACGTCTTTAATCAGGGCTTGGCCACATGGAGACTTACATCTCAACTTGCTTTGCACTAAATCTACAGTGCACAAGCCTGCCACAGGCTAACTGGCTGTCTAGACCCTACTATTGCACACTATAATTTCTGCAGTGTTCTTAAGCAGAAAACTTTTAGTGCGTTGTAGCAGAGCCTGCACAACCAGTTAGTGCCTAGCAGATTAGCATACTGTAGATTTACACCCCAGCTTGCTGCACACAAACCGTCTGTATCTCTTCCTGCAAGACCCTATTAACTTCTGATACTGGCAGGGGATGATCACCCAAAGCCCATGTGATTTAGATGGGAGTTGGAGAAGCCCTGCATCAGTCAGGATTAGGCTCTCAGACATAAGTGGCTCTTCAATTCTTATCAATCTATAAAGGGTATGAATGCTACAATTTGCTAGATATATGGATCAGCTAATTTTTATTATTCCTTCTTCATAATCTGTCTAATCCTACAAAATAAAATCATTGTAATCTGATGGCAATACTCCATCTTTGTTCCATGCACTGTCATTGCAGTACAAAGCATGAAATTACTGCCATTTATATTCATCTACTGTTAATTTCCTGAAAACTATTCTGAAAGATTAATTGAACAATGTATTTGTACAAACTGCTGTAAAATTTAAACTATCATTACTAATATATCAAACTGAAACCTCTAATGGATCACCTTCAACCATAAGCCAAATAGGATGAAAAGCTCCTTACAATGGTCAACTTCCAAGCTACTATCTGAACTCACAAAAGGAAATCTCTCTGAAGAAAGATGTACAAAATCAATATTTCTGCTGCCTCAGCAGGATCCTCTTACTTGAGCGAAAGCACAGTCCATTTTCTTGTGTATTTTATGAAAGACCAATGGAGATTGGGTGGGTTTTGAAGAACCTCTGAAAAAGCAGTCAGTGGCAAAATTTTACTTGTGAGCATCCTTATATTTTATTTTGTATGTAATGATTCAACTCTGCGCATAGATGCTTTCATTATTTCCAAACCTTCGCTTGCATTCAGACTACTCTCCTCCGCTTCATATCTTGAACAGTCTATATACTTCAATATTCAATCTTTTTATTTGACTTTCACCATAATGCTGAGATGGTTATGATAAGCATATTAGCACTTAGCCAATGTATTGTATGCACCTATTGTGTTGAAAGATACTTGCAAATATCTAAAAATAAGGAATTCTGGAGTTTAAAAGAAAAGCCTAGTAAAAGTCAAGTCTTTGTGGATAATGAATGTTTCTGTGACCTTAAAAATACTGCAATTAAACCACTCTTGAGTTTGTCTCCTTCCCCCCAGCAAAGGAAGACACAATTCTAACGGACTGAAGAAAACTAATAAGTTAACAATTAATGTCGAGTTAAGCTTACCCATGGCTATGTAAAAGCATAATCTCTTTCCTGGTTTCTTACCTGTCCAATTTAATATTTGGTTCCAAGTCTTTCAGTTTAGGTACAGGGATGTTGAGAAATGATTGTCTAAATAATCTTGGGTAATAATACACTTTGCAAAAAAATCCAAGCTCAAATATAATTTCTATAAAAGCTGAATTAAAGTAGCATCTGTCTTCTGAAAAGCTCCTACCAAATCATGGATGCAGTGTTTTGGCTGACCATACTTCCCATTTAATTTACAGTTTTCTGTGCGGCCTAAGATTAGTATCAAAAGATGATGTTTGTTAACTAACAACTTGGAGAAAGTCAATAAAAATGCAGGTTGCACCTGATTTTGGAAGAGGTTGTAGTCCAGCTTCTACATTTAGCCCCATTCTTGCAATACTTATGCACCTGCTTAACTTTAAGTCAATGGGACTACTCATGTTTAAGTTCATGGATGTGCTTAATTTTAAGCAAATTGCTCAATTTGTCACAGCTTTGGCATGTAGTTTTGGGCCTTGCTATTGCAGGTGAAAAAATGTAGCCTCAAAAGTCTAGCATAGTTTGAGGTACCCCCTGAGTGATCCTGAAAACTCATAGACTCCAGGACTGGAAGGGACCTTGAGAGGTCATCGCCTCCAGTCCCCTGCCCTCCTTGTGCTAGGTAAGGGTGGCTGGGGATCTTAGATGCTAGAATCCATATTCCTCTGGTTTGCTACAGGTAAGTGTGAAGAGGGTTGACTAAGGGCTGGGTCCCTTCTCCCACATTTTTTCCTTGGTGCCTAGGTGGTCAGCTCAGAAGCCAACTGGACTGGGTTCTATAGGGCAGTTGTTGATTTTGTTAAGCCTCACTCTCAAATTGTTTTGAAAAAGTTAAAGTTGCAGCTAACACTTATACTCCATCTCTCATTTCTCTCCTGTGACCAAGTCAATCCTGCTTTACAAAGGCATATAGTGGCTAAAGTTCATCACTAGTATAACTTCATTGAATGGCCCCAGTTTCCACTTCCTTCCATCCCGTATGTACACGTAATGTTTCTTCAGATATCACCAAATATCTCAAATGGTGGGCCTTCTACCTAAACAACCTTGTAGATCTCAGTGAAAGGTATTTCTTTTCCTCTTGGCAACAGAAGAAGGTTGTAGGCTAAGACACTAGCCCTTCATTAATCAGAGAGGCAAAACTTCAAGAATATGTGAAAATGTATTGGGTGTAATGTCCAAGTGACTAGTGACCAACCAAAGGACCAAACAAGACGAGTGCATACAAATGGAATCTTTCCAATGAAAACTCATTTGTGTCTGTTTTATTTATCTCTGCTGAGCCATAGCCAAAGCGTATACAATACACTATGCACTGGATATTTATCTGATCCAGTTAAAATCTTCATTTAACCAAATACATGTTTAGTTCTTTTATTGTTTACCTTTAAAAAACTTCATGTTTGAGAGTTTTTAAATAAAAAACTAAAGGATTTGTGTTAATGTGAAATTGATTTTTAGTTACAGGCATTAATGTGTGAACTCTGCTTCCTCCACCAATGGCAATCAAAACATTCTTCAGCATGGTCATCATTGCTCTCATGTTAACAAGCCCTTGGTAAATCAGGAGGAAAATGAAAAGCACTGATTTTTTAAGGGCTTCCTTGTATTTACATCCAAATAGCACTAGAATAAATTTGCTTCTAATAATTTAATAAATTGAAACAGTTTGTGGTTTCTCTCAATGGTTTTGGACTCATTCCATGTAAAGAGTACAATACAGGAAGAGATTAGCAAACAGCCACTTCTTGCAATATTTGTCGTTAGTTTAGGCTCATTTTGATTAGCCACAAAAATAAATGTTCAGATAATACAATTTACTAAGTGAAGAATAAGCCTTTTGTGCACTGCTGAATAATGCTTAAAATAGAGGTTACTTGTATGTGATTTCTATTTAACTTGATTACAATGCAACCAATTTCTCTAAGTGAAAACTGCATAATAAATTGAAAAACGTAGGAAAGTTGGAGGTCATTGAATCATTTCCTGACAGCTTTCAAAATCTTAGCAGCATTTTAATGTTGTAGGCACAAAATTAAATGAGCCAAATCTTCAAAATGTACATGCACATTTTAAGGTTTGCTTTCATATTTTAAAAGATGCAGAATAACCTATCACAAGCTACTAATAATTCACATGTGATTATATTGCACAGGGATGTGGGTGTTACTTAAGCCTAAAAACCCCCACCCAAGCAAAGACCGGGGGGGGGGGCGCACAAGCCAGAAGTATTGAAACCATAAACAAGCTCTACTTTACATTTATTAACATGCGACAAGAAGCGTGTCAATGTGTTAAAATGGACCATCAAACTACAAATGTCTTGCCATATTTTGTTACAATTAAACTCTCATAACAAGTTTTCCAATCATTTTTCTAATGTTCCTTAACTATTAGAGTAAATCTGGTCAATGTTTTGAGCAAAAACAGTCAATCTATGATATTGCATGAAACACATATGAACACTACCAAAGAATATAGCACTGGAAGGGACCTCCTGGGTCATCGCCATCACACAATCTTAATAAATTTATCAAGCTCCATTTTAAAGCCAGGTTTTTTGCCCCCACTATTCTTATTGGGAGGCTGTTCAAGGAACTCCCTCCTCTGATGATTAGAAAACTAAATTCACTTATGGCCAGTTTGTACCCATTTGTTCCTGTGCCAGCACTGTCCTTTAGCTTCAGTAGCTAAATACTAGGCTATGCAGTACATCTAGAATAGTTTGGTCTCATCCTGGTACTCACATATGATTTCAAAACAAAAATAAATTACAGGAGTCATCTGCACAAAAATTCCTTTTTCTCCTCATCATGGCCAAAATCTTTAGAGAAAAGATGGCACTTCCCCCGCATCCCCCAAACCCCAGCAAATCATTTTTAATTCTGTTTGTGCAAGTTTTTGCCTAATAAGAAGTTTAAATGATAGAGCAAACTTTTGGGGACTACGTAAATATTCCCTCTTTGTCTCATCCCAAAGACTGAAAGTCTTGAAAAGGAGAGATTCTCTCACGGAATAAGTTCTTTTCAGAGGGATCACAGTAAACATTACTGGAGCAGCTGAAAAATGAGTATTTTTATGAATACATTGGTCCAAATTGGAAATGAGCTCATAAGATGCAGATTCTCACTCTTCCCACCAGTGTTCAGTGTTTTTCAGCTCCGGGGCTGATTTAGCTGATCACAGAAATCAGGGATAATCATGAGATTTGTTCACATCCCTCTCCATTTCAGTCATATACAACAAGCAGCTTATTTACAATTACAGACACCTCCCCCCCAGCTGCTTTTTATTCAAAACACTATTTTTAATCAGTCTACTGATAGCAATGGTCAGGATTTTTTACCAGTACCTAAGAGAGCACTTGAATAGTTTCTGATCTAGTCAATATGGCAAAATATGCATTTTTTAAAAAAAAAGAGAGACATGAAAACAAGGCATTTTATGATCAGTTGCTATATTCACTACCATGGAAAAAACCTGCTTTGCCTCCAAAACCAGATAAATACCAGCTCATGGATTTTATGACTCTTGCTGCAACTTCAGGTTCATGAAGACATGATTTTGTTGAATACATTTTATGTCGTTTCCTGGTACAATGTTTTGACCATATATGATTATATAGCTCACTGAGAGTGGAGAAAGTTATACAGTAATTCCAAAGGAATGTGCTCTTCAATCTAGAAAGAAATTGACAGAACTTAGTTGTTTATGCTAGTTCTAAGCACTGTTTAAATCTGCAGTAATCTGATGTATCATTCAAAGAAATATGATTTTATATATCTTTGATTTCTCCAGTCTGATTTGAATTCACTAGACAGAGAAAGAGACATTCTATGCTACTCAGTACAGAACCCCACCATGCAGCTTATTACGCATATATTTGCAAGAAAGTAAAATAAAGGGGCTGCAACTACTGCAATAAAAACACCATAGAAACATCAAGATGTTTATTAAACTATGACATGATCTACACAGTTTAACTTTGCTATAGAGTTCTTTAAATATTACCATTATGTGGGAGCAGGATTCCCCCCCACGGCTCTCTGTTTTCACACAAGAAATAGAAAATGTATGATCAAGTTTCCAGAGTATAAAAATAGCCTATAGATGTTGGTTAAACAGAGCACCCACAAAGAGAACCTTTGCTATTTAAATCCACTAGCATTTGTTGTACCTACTGGAATTTCTGCAAGGGCATATATGCTAGTTTCTACCTTAATTACCACACTGTCCTTGTAAGAGAGTGGACTCACCCCTGTGTCACTTCCTGCTGGTCATCCACACAAATTAGCTCTTCCAGCATCCTGGAGCACCACCTGCAGGTGGGTGATCCACCTTAGCACTGGCCCCCTACGTCCCTCCCAGGACCCCAGTACTCCTTTCTCTGGGTTGCTGCCACCCTGGCAGTACCCCCACACTCTGGGTCTCCCTACCCAAGGGAACCCCCCACCCACTAACCCCACCTCACCATAAGGCTAGTGCCAGTCACCACCTAGCGCCACTCCCTGGGGCAGACTGCAGTATACACCACTCATCACAGGCAAGGTTGGGTTGGGTTGGGTTGGATTGGACCGGACCTGACCTGCTGCTTCTCTCTATAGCTGGGCTGCCCCAGTACTTGTCTTAGGCCCTCAGCTAGGCCCACAGCCTGGGGCTTTCCTAAGCCAGAGCGCCCCAGCCCTGCTCAGCTCCCTAGCAGCCAGGCCCTTCTCTCTTTAGAAGCACAGTGAGACTCCTAAGTGTCTGGCTGCCAGGCTCTTATATAGGGCCAGCTGAGGACTGATTGGGGCGTGGCCCTACTGCAGCTGCTTCCAAAGTCAGCCTAGTAGCTGCTTTCTCTGCCACAGCCGTCTCCCAAGGATATTTTAAGCCTTTCAGGGCAGGAGCGGAGTAATCACCCTGCCACAGTCCCTTATTAAAGCAGTATAATTATGTTTTAATGGCATTTATTTCAATGCTACACTACTATTCCTTTCCATCATGTCTTGTGGAATGGGGCTGCTGAACATTCTCATTGCTTTTGTCCGATACGTACTTTCAACTACCCATGTTACTAGCTCTCTCAGTGTTGCAGATTATAATGGCATTTATGGAACAAATGAAATCTGGAGTCTGCACTGAGCCAATACAGCAGCTCTTCGGTGGTCTATTGTTTTCTGTCAGCCCTGCTAATTATGTGCGGTTGATGTTAGGGGTGAGGTCACTGCTGAATTAAACCATTCAGTGGCTTCTTTTGTGTATGCTCTCTTCTCCTGTTTAACAGGCTTTTGAAGGATGGGGTGGAGTACAGAAGAAATAGAACAAGCTCCAGGGCTCAACCGAGTTATGACCTGACCCTTGGCTGCATGTTGCCACAAGGCACATTAGCTAGGAGAAAAATCTGAAGGACACAACGTAAGTAGGGGTTTAGATGTGAAACTAGTGATGTACAACTTTGATTTATCTGGATTGAAGGTCCAATGTGAGATGTGACAAGGGCGATTAGTTTTGGGTGAAACAATATGCCTTTCATTCCAGCCATATTGAGATGCATTAGAAGGAAAGCAAATGTGTTTGGTTTTGCTGCACTACACACGTAGTTGTTTATGTGTTTAATCTCTAAAGAAGAAACTGGATAATCACACACCCTATAATTCACACTAAAACCGCCAGTCTCTCTCTGGTCCCAGCAAAGATTTAATAGCAAAACACTGTAGTGAGGCCACATATTATTACAGTGTTATTTTATTTTAGTCACATAAAAGCACTGTGCATGTTCTATCATGCATAGCCTTGCTTTTTTTACTCTGTGTGTGTTCACTTGAGACCCATTCTCCTTTCACTCAAATCCAGGGGAATTTTGCTGTTGATTTCAGTGGGTGCATGATTAAGCCCTTTAGTCATTTGCAATTGTTGTTCCAGTAATAATTCTTAGTTATTCTTAAACTATGTGTATATATTTCTGTAAATTTAGGTCTTTTTCTACACTACACAGTTTTGTCACCCAAACAGCGGAATGTACACACTACAATGCTACTTCTGCCAACAAAACTCTCCTGCTTTGCTGACAAAATAAAACCAGCTCGATGAGGGGCAGAGAGCTTTTTGTGGCAAAGTTACATGATAAATTGTCACAATAGACATGGCATTTGTTTTGTTGCTGTAAATGACCTCTAGGAAGTATTCCACAATGACCATCCTGACCACTTTGGTCAGCAATTTGAACTTCGATGCCCTGTACCTCGGAACACAGGCACCCGTCCCTCTCCGTTTAAAGGCCCATGAATTTTTTAAATTCCACTTACTGTTTGCTCAGTGTGGACAGCTCACATCGCATCTTCCCAGCTGACCGTGGCAGCTCCGAGCAGAAAATGATCTCCCACTTGGAGCACGCCTGAGCTGTTGGAACTGCTGGCACTATGGGGAGAGGAGGCTGTGCAGTCCCTGCTCCACTCCAACCATGGGAACTTCAATATCTGTGGGCAGATTTCTCACGGCTTGTGGGATAAGGGCTATGGATGGGATAGGCAGCATTGCTATGCAAAGATAAAGGAGCTGAGGCAGGCATACCAGAAGGCAAGGGAGGGAAACTGATGCTCTGGCACTGCGCCAAAGACTGAAAAGCTTCTATAAGGAGCTGGCCATCCACAGCCTCAGAAACCACCCAGACATTATCATCAAAGAGGCTGATAAAGGAGGTGCTGTTGTCATCATGAACAGGTCTGACTACCAAAGGGAGGCTGCCAGACAACTCTCCAACACCAAATTCTACAGGCCACTTCCCTCAGATCCCACTGAGGAATACACTAAGAAACTGCAACATCTACTCAGGACACTCCCTACACTAACACCGGACCAAATCAACATACCCTTAGAGCCTCGACCAGGGTTATTCTATCTACTACCCATGATTCACAAACCCGGAAATCCTGGACGCCCCATCATCTTGGGCATTGGAACTCTCACTGAAGGACTGTCTGGATATGTGGACTCTCTACTCAGACCCTATGCCACCAGCACTCCCAGCTATCTCCGTGACACCACTGATTTCCTGAGGAAACTACAATGCGTTGGTGACCTCCCAGAAAACACCATCCTAGCCACCATGGATGTAGAGGTTCTCTACACGAACATCCCCCACACAGACGGAATACAAGCTGTCAGGAACAGTATCCCTGATGATGCTACAGCACAGCTGGCTGCTGAGCTCTGTGCCTTTATCCTCACACACAACTATTTCAGATTTGATGACAATATATATCTCCAGATCAGTGGCACAGCTATGGGCACCTGCACGGCCCCACAATATGCCAATATTTTTATGGCCGACCTGGAACAACGCTTCCTCAGCTCTCGTCCACTCACGCCCCTTCTCTACCTACACTACATTGATGACATCTTCATCATCTGGACCCATGGGAAGGAGTCTCTGGAAAAATTCCACCATGATTTCAACAGCTTCCACCCCACCATCAACCTCAGCTTGGACCAATCTACACGGGAGGTCCACTTCCTAGATACCACGGTGCAAATAAGTGATGGTCACATTACCACCACCCTATACCGAAAACCTACCGACCGCTATGCCTACCTTCATGCCTCCAGCTTCCATTCTGGGCACATCACACGATCCCTTGTCTACAGCCGAGCACTGAGGTACAACCACATCTGCTCTAACCCCTCAGACAGAGACCAACACTTACAAAATCTCCACCAAGCATTCTCAAAACTACAATACCCGCAGGAGAAAATAAGGAAACAGATCAACAGAGCCAGACGTGTACCCAGAAGCCTCCTATTGCAAGACAAACCCAAGAAAGAAACCAACAGGATTCCACTGGCCATCACATACAGTCCCCAGCTAAAACCCCTCCAACGCATCATCAGAGATCTACAACCCCTCCTGGACAATGATCCCACACTTTCACAGGCCTTGGGTGGCAGGCCAGTCCTTGCCCACAGGCAACCCACCAACCTGAAACATATTCTCACCAGCAACTGCACACTGCACCATAGTAACTCTAGCTCAGGAACCAATCCATGCAACAAACCTCGGTGCCAACTCTGCCCACATATCTACACCAGCGACACCATCACAGGACCTAACCAGATCAGCCACACCATCACCGGTTCATTCACTTGCACGTCCAGCAATGTAATATATGCTATCATATGCCAGCAATGCCCCTCTGCTATGTACATCGGCCAAACTGGACAGTCGCTACCGGAAAAGGATAAATGGACACAAATCAGATATTAGGAATGGCAATATACAAAAACCTGTAGGAGAGAACTTCAACCTCCCTGGCCACACTATAGCAGACCTTAAGGTGGCCATCCTCCAGCAAAAAAGCTTCAGGACCAGACTTCAAAGAGAAACTGCTGAGCTTCAATTCATCTGCAAATTTGACACCATCAGCTCAGGATTAAACAAAGACTGTGAATGGCTTGCCAATTACAAAACCAGTTTCTCCTCCCTTGGTTTTCACACCTCAGCTGCTAGAACAGGGCCTCATCCTCCCTGATTGAACTACCTCATTATCTCTAGCTTGCCTGCATATATATACCTGCCCCTGGAAATTTCCTCTACATGCATCTGACGAAGTGGGCATTCACCCACGAAAGCTCATGCTCCAAAATGTCTGTTAGTCTATAAGGTGGCACAGGACTCTTTGCTGCTTTTACAGATCCAGACTAACACGGCTACCCCTCTGATACATAACTCCTTGAATAGCTATTCTGAAAATTATGTTCTTAAGGACTTGGAGTTAATGCAGGTCACCACGAGATGATGTACTTTGGAGATGTTCCTTCAGGCAAAGAAGTAAATGACATCCATCTTCCAGTCTGGCCATTTATACATTGTATGCCTCACAACAGGTGCTTGTTGGCCCACTGAGCCAGGTGAGAACTGAGACACTGAGAAATCTACAATAGAAAAAAAATCTACAGGAAGAAAAAGTGAAACCCTAGTGCAAAAGATTTAGAACAGAGTTTGGGTAGAACCATACTGACCAACTAGACCCCACTTTAATCAAATAGACTGAGCTGCAACTCTTTTGCCTGAATCTGCATATCACATACATTTATGCTGAGAAAATTCTTCCCATAGCTTGGACATTTCTAGTAGTAACAAAAATCAGTTATACATTTCTTTAAATATCACTTTCTAACAATGACAGGAAAATGTTTTACATACAATCAGGCCAGATCCTCAGCTGATGTAATTCAGAGATTAACCACTCTACACCAGGTGAGAATTTGACCCATTCATTCGGAAAGGACTCCTACTTTCAGTGAGATTTCCATAGAAGCAGAAGCAGCAGCATGTAGCAGAATCATTACACTCTGTGTCTGGGCGTACCAGGCTCTTTGTGGCCCCTGCTAGAGGCCCCATGATCCTACTGCACTCCATCCCAGGGAGGAAGCAGTGAAGGTGGGTTCCAATCAAATCCTAGCAGGCTCAGATAAAAGGAGCTGCAGGGGCTGAGCAGGACCAGATTTACTGGGCCTGGGAACAAGAAGTTCTGACAACTATAACCCTAAGTAATGAGTGAAAAGAATGGGGCTATGTGGGAATAGACCCAGAGAATAGCAATAGCAAACTGAAAGCACTAGTACCTGCCTGCTGTTTATAGGGTCCCTGAGTTGGGACCTGGAGTAGTGGGTGGGCCTGTGTTCCCTCAACAGTCACTGGGAAAATGGTCTATGACCCAAGAAGGGGACAAGAATCCTTTATAAGTCCAAGTGAAGGGTGTTATTTAAACAGACCAAAAAATGGGACTGAAGATGCTGGTGAGGGCAGATTGTTGGACTTCTGCTACACTAGAAGAGGTTCATCCATATTGACTGTGTGACTTGGCTGGAGGGTTGAGCCACTGAACATGTGCCAAGTGAGGCTGGCAATTTACAGGGCGTACCACAAGTAGGGAAAAAAGACTGCAGCAGCACACCTGTTTGATAGGAGACACTTACGAGAGGTAAGTGTCCTCTGTCACACATTCATGTTAGTAACTTATAAGTTTAGGCACAGAGATTTTAGTAATATGCTTGAAGTGACAAAGCAGGGTAAAAAGAATATATGGTAATTTATAAAGTAGAAAAATAAAATAGGTAAAATAGATAATGGTTTTTAAAAATAGAAAAATTAAATGTAAGGCGAGGCATGGGATAAAGCTAGATATCATATGGAAGATGGACAAGGTCATCACCTCACACTTTTCTTGTTCGTCTGATTGCTGTTTGTCTCAGCTCTGTATATCATAAGCTCTTAAGGGCAGGGACCGTGTCTTTGGGTGTCTTTGTGTAATGCTGACAGACCCCGGTCATCAGTGGGCAAGATCAAACCTGGGACTTCTAGACCTTAGCTACAGCTGCAGAGCGGACTCACTAACCCTCTCTCTCTCACTCTTTAAGTAGTCTCAGTACAACTAGATGGGACAGAACACCACATCAGTGGGTGTGTGGGTTACATTTGTACAATACCTTACTCAACTGGAAGTTATGGGTATGATGCAGAAATTACGAGTGAAATCCTATGGCCTGTGTTCAACAGAAAATCAGACTATAGACTCATAATAACCCTTAAGGCCTTAAAAATCTGTGAATGGACCCCAATCCTGATAAGGGCCTCTCAGTGCTACAATAGTAGAAACAAATATCATGTATTGCTAAAAAGGAACAATCAGTAAAATATTAGGCCGATTCTACACTTACTTCTGTGCTTAACTTTATGCATGTGAGTGGTTTTGCTGACTTTGAGGGGCAAGTTTCACCAGGGGCTACTTCCTAGCTAATAATTCTTATAGAATTTTAATGTATATCTGCCCAAATAATGAGCAAGAAAAAACATGTACCATGAATGAATAAAAATTTATCTGAAAATTTCCCCAGTGCTTCAGCCTTTCTCACTTACTACAACCTTACAATAGTGTATGTAACTCCATTTGTTTTAATGGAGTTGATCTGCAGTTAGATCTGATATGAGACTTTAACAGTTTAACTCATAGAAATTAAAGCTAGAAAAAACCTACAAGAGGACATTAAGCTCACCCTCCTGCCAACATAATATTGTTCACTGACATTATCCACTGCTTTCTCTGGTCCTTTTTAAGGCCAGGTCTAAGCTACAAACCTATACTGGTATAACTACGTTGCTCAGATATGTGAAAAATCCACAGCTCTAAGTGACTTAATTATACCAACCTAATCCCCTATGTAGACTGTACCATGTTGATGGGAGAAGTTCTCCCATCAACATAGTTACCACCTCTTGGGGAGGTGGCTTAACTATGCTGATTGATGAAAGAAGCTCTCCAGTGATGTAGTAGTGTCTTCACTAAAGCAGTGCAGCTGCACCACTGTACATGAAGACAAATCCTCAGTGACTCAAGCCAAACAGCTAATCACAATTATTTATCCTTATTTCAGAGTCTGTTGAGAAGTATTAATTACTTTACCACATTCTACTTTTACAAATTATAGATCAATTCAAGCAAGCAACAAGGTCAATTATACAGTTCATTCAGAAATGAAGGTATTTAAACCAAATCAAAGCCAAAGTAAAATAATGGGACCCACATTCTGCCTTCTGAAATCAACAGTGCTGCATGGGAAGGCAGAATTTGAATTCAAGTGTAAATTGTGTCAACAGTTTAATCATTAATGGCCTTAATTTAAGTGCACGAGCCTCATGTCAAAACATGAGATCTTGTCATTGACTTAATGAAGATAATATTAATCAGAAATTAGGAACTAAGGGCTCTGAATCAGACTCAACTAGTGTAAACATTCACTCTTTATTCTCTTTATTATTTTCTCCTCTATTCTTTTCCTGATGATGTTTCATTAAAATTTTTATTTGCAATGCATGGAGTAAGCCAGGGCCCTTTCTGATTGTTTACAGTTACACCGTGTGATTCATTCACCACAAGCAACTTGAATACTAAAAAGAATATAAATAGAATCTTTTTAAAGCTCTCTGACTCTCAATCCTTTCTCCTCCTCCTCTGTTGGTGAGTTGTAGCTTGTATATGAACATATCCAATTAATATTACATCAGACAAAACAGATGTAAAGAATTTTTTGCAATCCACGTTTGTTTGCTAAATGTCTCTTTTGTTGTTTTTTGGTTTTTTGGTCCCTTAACTTTGTCACATTTTAATGTTTGACAGGAAGTGTCAAAAAACAGATGGGTAAACAGTACAGCTAAACAATGTTATGGGCAAATTCTGTTCTCAGTTTCACCACAATAAATAATAACTCTACAGAAAGGGCTAAATTACAAAGATATAGTGCATGGGACTAATCCTGCATTCTTTATCCATAAAATACTTATTGACTTCAGTGGATATTTTGCATTTATGAAGACTGAAGAACCCAGTGGGTATTATACATTATATCCATACATTCCACCTTTTCCCATTCCCCTAAGCCTTGAGTGTTTTTGTCTTCCTCCAGTAGGCCTCCCACAGTTTCCTGCACCTCTCTCCTTCCAAAAGTCCACTTCCTCCATGTTCCCTCAGTATGCTGAAGAACTCACTGTGACCCTATTCCATCCCTTACCCACACCCCTGTATACTCTGTTAGCCTTCATGTCCCTTGTCCTTTTCCATGCCTTCTAGCATTCTGCACAGCCTTCCATCGTTTGACCCACTACCTTGCATCTATCTGGTACATTTCATTCCCATCTTGCCTAACTTGGGTTTCCTGCAACACGCTCCATCTCCATTCTTTGTTCTTAATACCTTTTGACCTCGACCCAAATTTTATATCCCCTCTGTCCTCTCTAGTCTCATGACTCATGCCCAACCAGTCTACTGTCCCCATTCCATGCACTCCCTCTGCTTCTTCCCCATGTGTCACTCGACTCTGACACTAGGACACTTGGGCGCACATCACCCTTCAAACTGATATATCTTCAACCCCTGCTCCACTACCTATCCACATCAATTCCCCACAGTCCTGCTCCTCAATATTTCTCTCTAGTCTCCGAGTACCCTTATGCCCTGCCTTTCCAAAAATCTATATTTTTCTCTGGTTCAGCCCAAGAGGTCCTGTAGCAAAGCCAGAAGCTGACAGTTCAAATGTATAAGGGTTTATTCATCTTATCTATATTTTAAATATGCTCTGAACACATGAAAAATATCTCATTATAGCTTTAATTTTCCCATTAACATGCCAATTCCCAAAAAAGCACTATTGCTCAGCAAAGCCAACAGAACATGTGTAGAATTTGCAGAGCAAACCATTTTGGAGCTATGATGAGCCAAAAGATTTGGGAACCCTTTAAAAATCAAATAAATGCTGAACAGCAAATACCTTTCTGAAGAACCTTAACATTCAAACTCCTTTCTATTTTTTTCCAAGTTGATAGGCCCCTTATTTAAGAAAACAACTACTGAATACATATTTTAGGGACTTGTTTGTAATTTTTTTTTATCATTGCTACCTCCTTGAGATTTCATTTACACACATTTATCCTCAGGATGCACTTTAATAAATTATTTATATAATCTAGAGATTATCCTTTATGTGCTACTCAGATCTATTTCACATCGAATTTAGCATTATGTTTAACAGTAAAATATCTTTTAAACTGAAGTGGAGCTGAAAAAATCATTATAACTTTTTCAGAGTACAAATATGACCTATCATAGGTGGTTCCAGGAAGGCAACTCTGTTAAGTGTCATAAGCTCTTACCTTTTTTATTATTATTCCATTTCCCAGTTTTGGCACAGATCCTATTGGTTTCCATAAGTATATTCCAAAATATATTGAAAATGAAAAAACGTTAGATTTTGCAGCAACAAGAGGAAGTGAACTGCTATCACTGAGAATTTCAAATAATATTTATATATATATATATATATATATATATATATATATATATATATATATATATTCCCCCATGATCAGACAGCTATACTGAGCAGTACTGCAGAAATTATTACCAGGATTTTCAAAATGACTATTGATTTTGGATACTTTAATTTTTAGTTGCCCAATTTGAACAAAGGACTTGATTTAAAAAAACTGAGCATCCACCTTATAAGAATGTGGTCCCAAGTTGGGCTAAGTGACATTAGTATTGGTGTCAAGAAGTCCTATTAATCCTTTCATCTGAAAAAAATAGTGCAAAATTACTGCTCAAAGGGGAAGAGCAAACAGATGTAAAATGGTGCTTTTTAAATGAATGGGTGGAAATTCTCAATCACTGTGTATATTGGGACAATCACAGCTTTGCATAAAGAGAAGTTATGTTTGTTATCTTGGGGTGCCACATTAATACCACCACCAAAAATACACCATGACAAAACCATCTTCACCTAAAATATTATTAAATCCCCACCTGTGTCGTTTCTATGCTATAAAGGGTTACTCTTACATATAGATTGAACTATGTCAAAGTTGGTTTTTTTATAGATGTGAGATTTCTCGTGCTCTAACCAGGTTTTCAAGAACTTTCAACAAGAAGGGTAACATTCCTTAACTGCTTAAAAAGTGTGTCATTCAACATCAAAACCTCATATCAATATTCTTCTGATGTTGATCACTCACTTTAACTCATTGCAGACACACTGGATTGCAAGACGATTATCAGTTTACTGTCCTTCAGTGCTATGTAGTTCTAGACTGAACGCCATTGAGTGGAATGATGGGATTTGAATTTGCATTGATCACATTTAGCTTGTCAAATAAAATGATATTCTGATGGAAGATTATAGGAATAAGAAAAAACATATTTGAAACAGGACCTCAAAGTTTAAATAGCAAGAGATTATTGCCAAACATTTTTCTTCAAAGATCTTTTTTCTTTAAGAAAATAATGAAAAGCCATTGAAATATGTGACTTATTTCTGTATACATTTTCCAGCATGGAAGAGATATACTCAGTTACTTTACTCATGACTCCCCATGATTTGAGAACCACAGATTCTGCTTATGTGATGCATTATTATGCCAAGACATCTCTAGGAGCATAAAAGATGGAGAATAACTTATATCTATGTTGGTTCTTAAGATTAGAGCACTGACAATGTAGCGTATTTTCTGCACACTCATTTTTACCAAATTCACAGCTGTAGTATTGTGTCTCCCCCCAACCTCCGCCCCACACACTATGAATCCTTCCCATACTTATAAACAGTTAATCTAGAAAGAGCATGAGAATAGTCCTGTAAACGTAAATTGTTATCCTGCATTGTGCATTAAAATGGCAGACCCATGTGTATTGTATATTCTAGAAATGAAGCTATTAATCTGTAGCCCCTCCTATCATGATTATATCCCTGCCTGTCAAACCAACTTGTATTCCTGTTGGAGGATCCTTAATTATTCCAAAAATAAATCACTCAGAAAGAACTGTTGGGGCTTAAGAGATGTAAATACTGCAGCAAATGTCCTGTTATACATAGACTATGTTATACTATTACCCCTGGATCTTGCAGGTTGTTCCAGTTGAGAAGAGAACTTGACAGAGGTGTTCGGTAGCTTTAAGGCAATCTTGTTTATACAAAAGGAATGTATGAAGTCTAGTTTCCCTGAACATAGGTGCAAACAAACCAAAAAAATGGTTTGTTTGCTTTACTGAGGTCTAACTCAACCAAAAATAATACTCTATATTCTAAAGATACCAAACACAACATTAACAATCTTACAAAAGGCAGGAAAAGCTTCAAAACTCAGTTAAAGAGGAAGTCACCATTTGCTGCCAGTATTTAGGAACAATGCAGTACTTGCATTTTAAAAAGGGCCTTAATATGGCAACCCAGGAGGTCACGGATATATTTCAAAGTGCAAGAGTATTTTCAATGTTAGTTGCAAACCAAGGATTTTGACAGGTCTGTCATGATATAGAAATTGCAAAACTCTGCTTCCTCATTTCCTCTTTTGGTAGAAATATTTCTCTTTGGGATTGCTTCAAGTATACAAAAACATCCTAGATCCTTGTGGAATTGGATAGGAATGAAGTAATTCTTGATGATCTACTGGTTTGGGTTCAGCATCACAAGGAGAGAGTGTTCTGCAGCACGTCAAAGAAAAGAATGTTACACTGAATAGGAAGAGAATCTGTATATCACATGTAATGGCCAAGACATTTTATCAAAACTAAGGAAGCTGGAAGAAATAAAAAAGGAAAGATCCCCAAAGAAGGAAGCCTTAAAAAAGATTCATGGCTGTGATGTTCATGACATTCACATACATAGTTAAAAACACATATACATATTCCTCTGAAAGGTTGCAACATAACACTAGTTTATTTCTTAGAATCCAGAAATCTAATAGCAACCAAATAAAAGAGAGACATGAGAAGTTGCTCCCTAAGGACAAGAGGCATAACTGAGCCCATCTTGGTCCAGACTGGCTCTTTTACAGACTGACTTGAGGACCCAGAGCCCCCTAATCTGCAAGCAAAACCTGGAAGCCCTTAGAATTTAAAGTGATAGTTTGTAATTTTTACAGTTTTTAATTCACTACGTCATATTGACTTATCTAAGGAAATTCATCCCTAATTTGCCATAATGAAATGATCAACTTAGAATACTGATTGAGAATAATATAGAATGGCACTGGAATATTTCCCTAAAGTTTTGGGGAGCTAAAACTAGTAACCACAGAAATATTTCTAGCACTATTTTAAGATTAACAGAGTTTATGATCTCAGTAAATGCAATTTATTATAGTTTGGGAATTCTGCTTCTGCAAGATGAATATCTCAGTGACATATGCACCCAAAGAGCTGACTGAAACCCAAGAACACTATACTCAGACTGAAAAAGAAATGCTGGCAATTGTTTTTGAGTAGTTCCATGAATATATTTAGAGGAAGAAATTGGTTGACATAGAAACCGATTACAAAATCTTTAGAAGCCATATTACAGAAACCTTTGTGTAAAATACTAGCTAGGCATCAGAAAAAGGATTATGAATTTGCCAGAGTACTTGTTAATCGCGAAACACATACCAGGTGAGCAGCTTCTTATAGCGGGCATATTTTCAAGAGTGCCTATAAAACACCAAAGAGAAGTTTGAAGTAAATGACTCAAATATTACCCATTTCTGAATCAAAACTGGACACCCTCAAACAGGGAGGACACAAAATAGCTGAAATTTATAATAACTTGAAAGATAGACTTCAGTGTTGGCCATCTAACTAAGTACTTTCAGCAATAAAGTATGGGGACTGTAGAAAAGCTGAAATTTTGTAAGCTCTCTTACATTTCTAAACTTATCCTGGAAGCAACCCTTATCTCAGACTTGATTATAATCTTATTTTCCCCAGGGTATTCAGGAATAGCTTAACTGATATCAGTGTAGTTATACTGTTATAAAACCTTTGTAAATGAGATCAGAATCAGGCCTATCATATTTATGGGGAGATTTCTTAATAATACGTCTATAAATCATGGAATAACATTTAAAACCCTAGTTGACCACTGAAACTGGATAATTACAGTGTTTGTTATCATTAAAGTGAGCCTAGATATAGTGTAGTGGTGGATTTTTCTAATTTAACCTCATATCACGAAAATTGGCTGAAATCCTAGATGGGGCGGGGGAGGGGAGACTGTGCAAAATGAGACTACAGTACCATCTATATGACCTAGAAAGAGTAGAAACATAATGTAGTCACTCAGTAGAAATATCTTAAAATTCTCACAATTTAGAAAGTTAGATAGATGGTTCCATAACAAGAAGCTATCGTTCCAAAGGCAAGAATAGCCTCTTTCTGGTA
Organism: Gopherus flavomarginatus; assembly: GCF_025201925.1. NCBI lineage: Eukaryota > Metazoa > Chordata > Testudines > Testudinidae > Gopherus > Gopherus flavomarginatus. Next base: position 16,221,820 of record NC_066630.1, on the reverse strand, counting down.
CCTCTTCAAAACATATATATGGATCATATATAAATCCTTTAATAATTACAGCTTCTTTGAGCTCTTTACATAAAATTCTGTTCCAGCTCATGAATGTTTCTCCTAATCCGATTTTTTTCAGAACTAAAAATAGGTGCCTCCATTCTATCCTATGAAATGTCCTCCTTTCCCTAAATCTATTTTCAGAGAGAATAAAAACATTAAAGTGTGTAATTTAAATAATGACTGATACTGTTAGATGAAAATCTGCCAGACATATGTTTCATTTGATCTACCTTAACTAAGCCAGAAAGCATCCCAAAATATGATCAGTCTTTGAGATTCAGGCAGTTAATTTTCCTATATGTTCCCTCAGGAAGTAGGGGAAACAGTTTTATGGGATGGTTTGGTAAGTCCCAAGCAAAAGAATATCTGAGCAATTACATGTTCTGGACAAGGTATGGCCATTTATACACATAACAAAATTATAAATATCCATCTATTAGATAAAAACAAGATCCTTTTGGGGTGAGACCAAGCATGTTAATTTCAGCCCCACAGAAGTTTTTAGAAATTTATGAACAGAAGTTTTTGATGAAGGGGAAGGTAGATGGAGTTATCAAGTTACCCAGTATTTATCTGAAAAAAAATCTTGCTCCTAGCTGAATGTAAGTTGTGCCAACCTTAGATGTACAACATTTGATGACTACGAACATCTGACAATTCTAATTAATTAAAAAAGGATGGTCCGATGATTAGGAAACTAATTAAATCTAATCAATCAACTCTTTCAAATATTCCTACTTGAAATATTTTTGCCATGTTGTCCACTGACTGTAGTTCCAGAAATGTATTATGCAGTGCTTTGTGAATGAGAGAACAGAGGCTTCTCTTGTTCAAACAAGCATAGCTGCTGTTTGGACAGTGTTTATGTCATGACCATCTTAGTTCAATATGGTGCTAAACAGTTTGTAAACAACCACTAAAACCCACAGCCTTTCCAAGATAATATATAGCATGAGGCCTACAACATATAATACTATACGTTATTTTGTTAAGCCAAAGTTGTAAATGGTATTAAAATATATTTTTAAAGCTTACAAATTCATTCTTATGTACCCTTCATAGGTAATACTGAAACTGATTGCAAAGATCCTATTGTTCTATGTAAAACTAATGCTTATGCACTCCAGTGTGTTTCAAAAACAGTTATTGCACATTAGGGTGTATAGAGAGTACAGAACATTTGACAAAGTACGTAACTCCTGCATTGCTGAGACTTCAGGAGAGCAATAGAAAAAAATGGTATTGTGTGACCAGAATGGTAGTAACGGCTAAATTAATGCAACTTTTTCAGTCTAAAACACACTCACAATGGTGTCTGAGTCCCTACCCTTTTTCTTCCTCATTTATTGATTATTCTGTTAACACTTTCCTTGATATTTGTATTACATCTAACTGTACAAATTATTTACAAAACTGAAATCTTGAGCACATACATACATCCTGTGCACAAACAAATCCTATTCATAATTCTACTATTCCTGTGCATTATGATGAACAAAATTATATAATATCGCTTTCATAGTTTTCCTTCTCTCCACTTCCAAAAATTTCAAGACTAACAATACTACTTAAAACATCTTCTCCTCTTTGATGTTCTTTATGACAGGCATTTGCCAGGTTGTTGAAAGTAGATAGTGAGTGCAGCCAGTAGCACCAGGTCAGAAGAAAAATAAATAAAAGGAGACCACGTAACACCTGTGGAAAATGCTGTTTAGTTTGTTTTCACCCCAACACTAAGATGACAGACAGTAGGAGTCCTAATGACCCAAATCAGTTCCCCACTCACAATATAATTCTGTGTGTCTCCTTATTGATTTATTTAAAAATGCATATGGTGCCTTCCTTTTCTTTTACCTAAACAATGGTAGTATTCATAAATATTAGCTTAATTTTTTCCACTGTATCTTTCCATGCAATTTATGCCTATTGTCTAAAGCTTAGGGGTGTGATTCACTTACAATTTGCCCCTACTTTCCTCAAGCACAGTCTCCAGATCAGTGGTTGGCAACCTGCAGGGACGTGCTGGCCGCTGCTTCCCGCAGCTCCCATTGGCCAGGAACGATGAACCGTGGCCTCTGAGAGCTGCGAGAGGCTGTGCAAATGTAAACAAACTGTTTGGCAGCCTGCCAGTAGATTAACCTGATGGGCTGCGTGCCACAGGTTACCCACCACTGCTCTAGACCATGTCCTTCATTCATGGAAAATCTACCCAAATGGTTGGCACAGATGTAAAAGGCACCTTCAAACTCCCATGTCGATTGGAGGCCACAGCTTGCTAATGCTGCCCCATCGTGAGACCCTTTCATAGTTATGTTTTTAACACATCACTAATCTCTGCAGAGCCGGCTCCAGCTTTTTGGCCACTCTAAGCGGTGAAGCGGGGGATAAAAAAAAGATAAAGCCGATCAGCAGCACTTTGGCGGCAGCTCAATCATGCCGCTTCATTCTTCGGTGGCAATTCAGCAGCCGCTCAAAGAGGAAGAGAGAGATTGAGGGACTAGCAACCAAATTGCTGCTGTAGACCCTGATGTGTCGCCCCTTTCCATTGGCCGCTCCAAACATCTGCTTCCTTCGCTGGTGCCTGGAGCCGGCCCTGAATCTTTGACATGCTTGATATTTTAGTTCTAATTCAAACCAAGGCTCCAAATCAGATGCTGAGAGGTTGATTTGGACTGATTTTGCTGCCATTTCAAGGTTTTACGCTCATAGCCTTTTCCTCTTGGCAATCAGTCAATGATTTATATGCATCATAATACTACTCAGAAGAGACTAGCTCTTTGAAGCAAGCCATAAGAAGGTGATCTTGTTTAGCTCATCCAGCTTTCCTCTCCATAAGCTAAATAAGGATATTAACCATCACAATACTGTCAAACTTTTGCAGTTTAAGCTTGTTGCGGAGCTAAGCTATTTTGCTGTAGTGCTGCTGAATATCATTCGACAGCTAAAATGTTTTCTAGAAAGAGTTAATAAATCTAGCTGTTTACTTATCTTTGTTAAAGCTAAAAAGACTTTAAAATGAAATCACATATATGTATCAAGTCAACAAATACACACATCCTTTGTGCTTTATAGATTTTTTCCATATTTCTAGCAAGTCAAATCCATGATTAAATACATATTTTAAACTCCTTGCTTCTCACTGTAAATGAGATTTAAGCTGCAGCTTCTTGCTGGATGATGAATCCCACATAAACGGTCTGTCTTATCATACAGTTTTTCTGTTTACTATTTCTATTTGCATTAAATTAGCATAATGCTGAAAAAATGAAGTAATAGAATCTTTCCCATATCCACGGGCAGATTAACACATGAGCTGGGTGGCACTTACCTCAGGTGGCTCCCAGTCAGTGGCATAGCAGGGCTAAGGCAGGTTTCCTGCCGGCCCTGGCTCTGTGCAGCTCCCGGAAGCAGCTGCTGTGTCTCTGCAGCCCCTACACAGAAGGGTAGGGGGCTCTACGCGCTGCCCATCCCCTCATGCACTGCTCCCACAGCTCCCATGGGCTGCAGTTCCCGGCCTATGGGAGCTGCAGAGCTGGTGCTGGGGGATGAAGGTAGCGCACAGAGCTTCCCTGATTGCCCTTCTGCCTAGGGGGCCACACGGACATGTCACCCACTTCTGGGAGCTGTACAGAGCCAGGGCAGGCAGGGACCCTGCCTTAGCCCCACTGTGCCACCGACCAGACTTTTAACAGCCCCATCAGTGGTGCTGACCAGAGCTGCCAGGATCTCTTTTCGATTGGGCATTCCGGTTGAAAACCAGACACCTGGAAACCTTACCCCTATGGTGTGCCTTCAGGGCAGGTGGAGGGTCCGGGGCTCCCTGCAGTGGCCCAGGCTCCCTGGGTGGATCTTATAAATGCCCATCTCTGGCTTTGGGCTGGCCACAGGGTGGGGTCTTGGGGGCAGGAGAGGAGCAGGGCCCCATTGCAAGTGAGAGCTACCTAAGGCCTTTCTCAGCCCTCCACCCTGAAGAGGCTGGCACTGCCAGCAGCGCTGTGCTTTGTGGCGGGGGAGCTGATCACCGTATCAGCTCTCCCACTGTGAATCACAGCCCTTGCCCCCACCCCACCCCCCAGGCCACTATGCCCATGTTAAAAAGTGGGGAGGCCATGCCCTCCCCCATTTCTGGCATCACTGGGCTCCAGGGTTGTGGGGTCTCAAACATTCTTTGTGTACCCAGGCCCCAAGAAATCTTAATCTGCCTCTGTCCATAACTAAACAGTAATGGAAACAGTATATGCTGTTCCTAGTACACGTGCTTATTACCTTCATACAGCCCTTGTTAAAAGTAGTATTAACTATAAGCTTCTTTATCTTTTATATAAAGATACCAGGCTGAAAATCTGGGTCCATTAAAGTAAATGGAAGATATCTCGTTGACTTCAGTGGGACTGGGATTTTTACCCTAAGGTTCTTTTCTCTTCTGCTATCTTTATAACAAAATGTTGTTTATGCATTTGGGGCTAGATCCAAAGAAGTCAATGGAAATATTCCAATAAATTCACAGTAAATCAACTTTGAATCAGGCCCATGGGGAAAAAAACAGATGAATGTTTTCAAAAATAAAAATTATATCCTCTTAAAATCATAGCCTAATTTGAAGAGATCTATTTTGTGGCTTTCACTAAATTATTGTTTTGCTATTTTTCATTGTACTGTAGGCAGGGCTGGCAGCACTGTCTGTAGTTAAGGTTGCCTAATACTTTCCATTAGGAGACTGGCAATATTATGTGCAATTGAAAACCAAAACGGACGATTTGGGCATATGTTTTCCATGGCAGGTGTTTGCTTCAGGCTGAATATTTTTCTTTTTTGGAAAGTTTCAGCAAAAATAGTTTAGTCATTTCCAAATATGAGGTTGGGGGAATTGTTTTGCCAATGTTATTCTTGAAAGTAAAAAGAAATTAAAAAACCCAACCCCACAAAACAACAACAAAACAACCCAGACAATTTGATAAACTGCTTTATTTTGAAGCAACCCCATTCACTGCAGCAAGGACCTGAAATTTGGTGGGGGAGGAAATCATTGTGATGTCATGAAATTGCCTTTTGCTGCTCTGTGAATATCCATCCAAATGTAACACATTTTTAAGAATCAGAAAATCATTTGCTAAGTAAAATTGTATTAGAGCTTGGAAACTAAATTCTTTAGACATTCATCTGTACTAGCATGCTCCAGTCCAAGGCTATAGGGTTAAGCAGAGCTTTCATTTCAATTGTTCCTCCTGAGTGCAGTATGCAACTAAAGACTGTATAAGGGAGTCTTAACTGTGACTTTTTCTAATTTCAGAGTGGTTAATTTTGCAATGTTAACATTCTTTTAATCTAATATTTTGTATGAATTTTCTGTAAGAATCACAGTAACCCTGTTTTAAACAGAAATTCTTTATACTGCTGACAAGATGCAATTAAAAATTCAGGCAACTTAAAAAAAAAGTTTGAATTGTGAACATAGATTATAAAGTCACCACCCATAAGGGCTAAACTGTGACTCTTTGATCAAAAGAAACCTGCAAATAAACAGCCTGTTCTTTGTTCAAATTTTAGGTAATCAAAATTGAGTTTTATGACTACAGTACTTTATATGAGTGCTTTAAATTTCAGAAGTGCTGCAGTTAACTATCTTAAATGAATGAGCTATTAGTCTTGGAAGAAGCACTGTATTTGTTGACCATTGGGCTGAATCCTGGGGGAAATTATGCTCTGAAATAGAATACGAACTAAGTAGAATCTAAATAGCTGATGGATCTATTTGCTAACCTCTTCTCATTTAACATAACTATTTTTTTTCTAGATTTATCTGTTTAACATTTGTATTAAGGATTTTGGAGTCAGTGATTCTGAATTGAAGAATATATTCTAGTTAGCTAGATTCATTTTAATACACATGGGGGAGGAAAATAGATGAATAAACATATAGCATTATTTGGAGAATAATGTAGTGTTGCAAGAGATTTAAACGGAGAGTGGGCAAAACACTTGAATAGACTGGCAGGGGGAATGACAAGGTAATCTTATAGTTCTTTTCCATTTCTAGTTTTCCCAATTCTGTGCCTGAGCTGGATTCACTCTTTTTTTTCAAACCATCCCCACTAGCACTAGTACTAACTGCTAAGAAAGCAGAACTTTCAGAATGAGTTGTCAGTGTCAGTAGCATAGATGTTGTGAGGGAAGTGACAGTGCACTCACAGTCACTGGACTGCATGGGGACTTGACACATCCGGTTATATCTTTCTAAATGTTTCCTTGAGCACCTAAAGGCTGCTGGATGTGCTTTCAGTTGCACTGTGACTTTGTTATCGAGCCGTGTTTCACCTTGTCAAATGCTTCCTCCAGGTCAATTCAAGCTATCAGCAAAGTTCCTTTTTTTAGAAGAAGAGGATGTTCTTGGACAACCCTATTCTACAGTAATTGATCTTCAACTCCCTGTGTCCGTTTGTTTGACAGATCTTTGTTTCCTGCATCATTTAAAGTGGCAATCAACTTTATGTGGTATTTCAGTTACCTGCCTTACTCCATTGTTTTTGCAAGACACGTTATTTTGTACAAATGTCCACTGGAAACTTATCTAATGATCAGCATCAGCTTCTTCTATTGTCCCCTATACAAGGCACATACTATATAACTGGCTAACCTAGTAAGGAGGGCTTTAAACTAGGTTCGACGGGGACAGGTGAGCAAACCCCACAGGTAAATGGGGAACAAGATCTGGGAGATGGGTTGGAAACAGGAGGGAGCACGGGCTATAATGGCAGTGAGGAAGGAGGGTCAGGGCAAACCTGGGAGGCAAGATCAAACCAGTATCTTAGATGCCTATATACAAATGCAAGAAGTATGGGTAATAAGCAGGAAGAACTGGAAGTGCTAATAAATAAATACAACTATGACATTGTCAGCATTACTGAAACTTGGTGGGATAATACACACGACTGGAATGTTGGTGTGGATGGGTATAGTTTGCTCAGGAAGGATAGACAGGGGAAAAAGGGAGGAGGTGTTGCCTTATATATTAAAAATGTACACCCTTGGACTGAGGTGGAGATGGACATAGGAGACTGAAGTGTTGAGAGTCTCTGGGTTAGGCTAAAAGGAGTAAAAAACACGGGTGATGTCGTGCTGGGAGTCTACTACAGGCCACCTAATCAGGTGGAAGAGGTGGATGAGGCTTTTTTCAAACAACTAACAAAATCATCCAAAGCCCAAGATTTGGTGGTGATGGGGGACTTCAACTATCCAGATATATGTTTGGAAAATAACACTGCGGGGCACAGACTCTCCAATAAGTTCCTGGACTGCATTGCAGACAAGTTTTTATTTCAGAAAGTTGAAAAAGCTACTGGGGGGAAGCTGTTCTAGACTTGATTTTAACAAATAGGGAGGAACTTGTTGAGAATTTGAAAGTAGAAGGAAGCTTGGGTGAAAGTGATCATGAAATCATAGAGTTTGCAATTCTAAGGAAGGGTAGAAGGGAGTACAGCAGAATAGAGACAATGGATTTCAGGAAGGCAGATTTTGGTAAGCTCAGAGAGCTGATAGGTAAGGTCCCATGGGAATCAAGACTGAGGGGAAAAACAACTGAGGAGAGTTGGCAGTTTTTCAAAGGGACACTATTAAGGGCCCAAAAGCAAGCTATTCCGATGGTTAGGAAAGATAGAAAATGTGGCAAAAGACCACCTTGGCTTAACCACGAGATCTTGCGTGACCTACAAAATAAAAAGGCGTCATATAAAAAATGGAAACTAGGTCAGATTACAAAGGATGAATATAGGCAAATAATACAGGAATGCAGAGGCAAGATTAGAAAGGCAAAGGCAGAAAATGAACTCAAACTAGCTATGGGAATAAAGGGAAACAAGAAGACTTTTTATCAATACATTAGAAGCAAGAGGAAGACCAAGGACAGGGTAGGCCTATTGCTCAGTGAGGAGGGGGAAACAGTAACGGGAGACTTGGAAATGGCAGAGATGCTTAATGACTTCTTTGTTTCAGTCTTCACTGAGAATTCTGAAGGAATGTCTAATATAGTGAATGCTTACGGGAAGAGGGTAGGTTTAGAAGATAAAATAAAAAAAGAGCAAGCAAAAAATCACTTAGAAAAGTTAGATGCCTGCAAGTCACCAGGGCCTGATGAAATGCATCCTAGAATACTCAAGGAGTTAATAGAAGAGGTATCTGAGCCTCTAGCTATTATCTTTGGGAAATCATGGGAGACGGGGGATATTCCAGAAGACTGGAAGGGGGCAAATATAGTGCCCATCTATAAAAAGGGAAACAAAAACAACCCAGGAAACTACAGACCAGTTAGTTTAACTTCTGTGCCAGGGAAGATAATGGAGCAGGTAATTAAAGAAATCATCTGCAAACACTTGGAAGGTGGTAAGGTGATAGGGAATAGCCAGCATGGATTTGTAAAGAACAAATCATGTCAAACTAATCTGATAGCGTTCTTTGATAGGATAACGAGCCTTGTGGATAAGGGAGAAGCAGTGGATGTGATATACCTAGACTTTAGTAAGGCATTTGATACGGTCTCGCATGATATTCTTATAGATAAACTAGGAAAGTACAATTTAGATGGAGCTACTATAAGGTGGGTGCATAACTGGCTGGATAACCGTACTCAGAGAGTAGTTGTTAATGGTTCCGAATCCTGCTGGAAAGGTATAACAAGTGGGGTTCTGCAGGGGTCTGTTTTGGGACCGGTTCTGTTCAATATCTTCATCAACGATTTAGATGTTGGCATAGAAAGTACGCTTATTAAGTTTGCGGACGATACCAAACTGGGAGGGATTGCAACTGCTTTGGAGGACAGGGTCAAAATTCAAAATGATCTGGACAAATTGGAGAAATGGTCTGAGGTAAACAGGATGAAGTTCAATAAAGATAAATGCAAAGTGCTCCATTTAGGAAGGAACAATCAGTTTCACACATACAGAATGGGAGGAGACTGTCTAGGAAGGAGTATGGCAGAAAGAGATCTAGGGGTTGTAGTGGACCACAAGCTTAATATGAGTCAACAGTGTGATACTGTTGCAAAAAAATCAAACGTGATTCTGGGATGCATTAACAGGTGTGTTGTAAACAAGACACGAGAAGTCATTCTTCCGCTTTACTCTGCACTGGTCGGGCCTCAGCTGGAGTATTGTGTCCAGTTCTCGGCACCGCATTTCAAGAAAGATGTGGAGAAATTGGAGAGGGTCCAGAGAAGAGCAACAAGAATGATTAAAGGTCTTGAGAACATGACCTATGAAGGAAGGCTGAAGGAATTGGGTTTGTTTAGTTTGGAAAAGAGAAGACTGAGAGGGGACATGATAGCAGTTTTCAGGTATCTAAAAGGGTGTCATCAGGAGGAGGGAGAAAACTTGTTCACCTTAGCCTCCAATGATAGAACAAGAAGCAATGGGCTTAAACTGCAGCAAGGGAGATTTAGGTTGGACATTAGGAAAAAGTTTCTAACTGTCAGGGTAGTTAAACACTGGAATAGATTGCCTAGGGAAGTTGTGGAATCTCCATCTCTGGAGATATTTAAGAGTAGGTTAGATAAATGTCTATTAGGGATTGTCTAGACAATATTTGGTCCTGCCATGAGGGCAGGGGACTGGACTCGATGACCTCTCGAGGTCCCTTCCAGTCCTAGAGTCTATGAATCTATGAATCTATGACAATGCTTCCAAAAATGCTCATGGTTACCTTTGTACCTGCTGCCACTATTAACACAACATTAAATTAGTTTTGTTTTAGAATGATGTGCAGGAACCTGTTGTGTGATATTACTTGTTTTAAACAGGTGTCAAGAGCTCTGATTTCTCAGTAATCTCAAATTGATGAAGGAGGAAAGATCAACGTGCAGTGAGTAGAAGTCAGTAGTATAGGACTCCAGAATTTCTGATGTTTGTTTACCATTCTCCACTGGCCTCTGAGTTGCCCACACATAAAAAGCAAACAAAGAACCGGAAAAATAAAATGCAGCTTCAGCTATTCATGTACTTATTTCCTACCTCTTGTGCCTATATTTTATACCCTTAAAAGCATAAATTAGTGCTCCTCAAACTGTATTGATGACCCCTTTCACACAGAAAACCTCTGAGTGTGACCCCCCCACCTTATAAAAATGTTTTAAAATTTATATTTAACTTTATTATAAATGCTGGAGGTGACACGGAGTTTGGAGTGGAGGCTGACAGCATGCAACCTCCCATTAATAACCTCACAACCCCCAGTTTGAAAATCACAGCGTAAACCATCCATCTCTGTAATTCAGTCAATATGGGGTAAGAGGATCTGTACTAAGACATGCCAATGTTCACAGACACATAAAGAAAAGATAGAAGAAAGCCAGAAGGCAGGAAGGGTATATGTTACGGCTATACTTTGCAATGTAAAATAGGGGAACAAAAATAAGAATTATGACAATATGATCCCATTAGTGTCTTATATTGTTCTACTGACGAGTGTTGGTGACTGCGAGCAAGTGTCTGATCTCTGGGCAATGACAGACCTCACTGAAGCTGTTGGGTGCGTTAGTTACCTTTCATTCTGGCTAAATAGAAGAAGCAGTTAAGCTCCTTTATGGAGTAAAACACCTGAAACAAAAGAAGTCCAAAGTAAGGACCACAAAAGCAGCCCAAAGTAAGGACCACATGGAAGGCCCGAGCAAGAATTAACTCAAACAGAATAGTGTTTCCCTCTCAACCAATTATAAATGCAGGGAATGAGGCATTGATTCTGTGTCTCAAAAGCAAAAAAATTAGCAGGAAAGCCAGGAGACAGAGAGAAGAACTGGTAATGAGGCCTTGAGAAAGAGCTTCTTTTGGGGCAGAGTGCTGGCTGGAAAAGTAGGCTTGGAATTGTAAGCGAGGAAACTGCCTCCTACTGTTTGTTTCTACTGTACTCAGGGAAAAGGGACTCTGCTTGTATTCTTTGTAAATAAGGAAGATTGCACTGAAGAAATACGTGAGTTCATCATCAGTTTCTTCTCCCATTGTAAACAACCGGCAAGACCCCAAATATTGGCTAACTGCTCCTGCCAAAAGGAGCAACCATTAAAATTTGACCACCCACTAATCCCACTAAAGGTGCTGGGAGCTGTAGATGCTTGGTATAGTGCTTCTTTTGGAGGCACAAGACTAAGAATCACCTTGTTTACCCACACACACCTCCAGCAAAGGGAGAATTGCTTGTGATTAAGGGGATGTCAGCTCCCTAACATTGTTAGGGTAGCTAACAATCTGTCAATCTCCTTAGGGCAACACTAGCCCTCACTTTGCTTTGCAGGTTAACCCAGTCTCCTCTGAGCCCCTTTGAAGCATTCCCCTGTAATATCCAGCTCCTGTTACTGGCTACTCTCTAAAATACCAGGTTTGCTATTCTAAAGGGGAGAGTGTACACAGCACTTTGTTTGATTCAAGTGAGGATCAGCTTCTCTATCTCATCACAGCACTAGATATAGTCAGAGTGAAAAACAGCCAAGTTTACTATCAAAGATTAAGATTTAAGAGAGACTAAGGAAACAGAAGTGTTACATATAAAAGGAAACCATATACATGATTTTTAGATATTTAACTTAATTAACAGGCTAACTTTCTCTCCCAAAGCCTTCTTACAGAGTTTCCAAGCAAGACTGGTTAGGATCCCATTTTCATGAATAACACCACACTGCCACATTACTTCCTCGGGTGCAGGATGAATGGGTATATTCTTGTCTTTTACATATATCCCCAAAGTTCATGCTCTTTCTTCAGAAATGGGACAATTCCTGTGGATTCATTCTTCAGTATCTTGCCTACCTGTGGACTTCCCATCCCCTTGCTGACTTCTTATATAAATAGAGCTTCTATTGTGTAGGCTGCAATGCTTGATATACATATGAACTGTGACAGATAGGTGAATATACATCCTTTGGTTATAAATATCCACATAACATGTATGTACTACTCTCTGTGTGTGTGTATACACAACACAGAGTAGTACATACATTTTATGTGGATATTCATAACCTGTTTGCAACTGGCTTTCATTTAAGACCTTGTAAGATATTTTTTAAGGATAAATACTATGAAAGTGGTATGCTAGGCGTAGTGAGTTTGTCAAATCTGCTAGGATTTGCTGTTACAGAACAGTGAACACTTTGCCAGCCAGCCCTAATGGACCTCCTTCACACTTGGCGCCTTTGAAAAACCAAAATGCTTAAATTTGAATTTGAGAGCCTAACTCAAGTTTTTAATTCCTGCTATAAGTTTCTGGTGCAGAGACATTGGGCCAAGGTCTGTTCTTATTTATGGTAATACAAGTCTAAAGTAACTTTACTGAAATCTGATTGGGGTTACCTGGATTTTCAGATATATGAATGGGAGAACTATTTGCCCTTTAGTTCATGGCGCAATTAACTCCAGTGTCTAATTATCCAAAATATTAAAGACAGCATAGTGAAGGTGAAGTCACCATTAATTGCCTTTGCGACTACACTGCAGACACCTAGGAAACTGAATTAAAAGTCTTTACTTTTTATTTCCAATACCGTTGTTGAGTCTCTCTACCCTGGAGGACTAGGAAAGGGAGCACAAGGTAGCCCAGAACTGTTAGTTTGTTTTCTTTTCTCCTTGAGGGGACCATGGGAAAAGACAACAAGTGACAAGTGGCCAAAAAAAGATCAGTCCTTCTCCTTTACTAGTGTCTGATACTGAAGTTGTTGCAGGGTGGCTGAAAAATCAAACAGGTTACTCACCCCTGCATTGCTGAAAATTACACCGTCACATGAAGGAAGAATTCGACCCAAAGGGGAGGCACAGCAGCCTGCACAACCAAATCTAGGTACACCGATATAACAATGTCTGAAAACTACTTGGAAAGGCACTGAACAGAGAAACAAGAGGAAACAAAGGACACTGGGGGAGCAAGAGACTACTTAGCAGCAGTTGTACCAGGAAGAAGCCAGGGTCAGACAAGACCAAGCAGAGCAGAGAGAACAAGCTGCAGAACTTCCAACAAGGTGGTAAAAAATAATCTTTCCAACTCTCCTCCACACAGGCTATAGTTAATCAGTCAGGCATCTGGCCCCTAGTCTCTCTCAGCACAACAGACACCCTCTGTCTCCCAGGGCAGCGTGGCTTTTGAAGATTGTTCCGCCTTTTTATCTCCTTAATCTCAAGGACCGTCTCTCCAGACTTGACATTTCTGATAAGTTTTATAGGGTGAAGACAAGTGTTGCTACTGCCTATAGACCATATTTCAGACCACCTTGTATAGGTTCAGTGCGGGGGTATTATACATCCCAGCCTCCTAAAATTTAAAATGCTAAGTGTTTCTTTGAGGCCTAGTAACACTTATGCATCTTTGACTCCAGATACATATGCAGGAACTTGATAAAAGGATAGCACTTAGTAATAAAGATAAACTTTTTATTTAAACAATATATTTTAGAAATATCAATACTAGCAGCCTAGTCTGCATGAAAAAAAGATATCCCTATAACAATATCAGCGTGACAGGTGACAAAATAATCCATAATATAAACAATTCCTATTTCAAGCAGGGGCTTAAGAAGTGTGTGGAGGGGAAAACTGATCCTTACCAAATCCCCTTCCGATTAGCATTGGATGTGTCATGGGGCGCAGCACTGATCACCAGACTGGTGACTCCTCCTGGTCGCTTTGGGGATTAGCTCAAGTCTGATGCACCCATCTGCTGCTTGCACACCATCACTCCATCTCTGCATCCACTTGCAGGCCATCTCACAGCTTCAGGAACCACACAACCCTCTTTGCAATTCAACGGTTTGGCTGTGTCACATCTTTGTTCCCTCATTCCAGGGGTTAGTGTCTCAGTCCAATAATCATGCTATTTCCCCAGTGTCAAGTGGACTAGGGTGGACGTGGGCCTGCCCACTACTCCAGGTCCTAGCCCAGGGACCCTATATATAGCAGCCTCTTACTACAATTCTTTAGCATCTCACCATGCTGCTGTGTCTCCCTGAGCCACTTACCCACAATCTGAGCATCTTCTTCACCCTTGCCTCAGGGCATGTAGCTACCCAGTCCCTGCAACAAGTGCCTTTCTTTCTCCCTCAATGCCTGCCAGCAGTTGCTCTGTCCAAGGGGGGAGGGGAGGTTCAGAGTTCTCAGCCTGCTAGAGAGACAATCTATACTCCTTGAGATCACAGCAGTAACTGATCTCAGCTCTGCCCTGCAACTCCTTTTATGTGAGTCTTCTGTGCCCTGACTGGCTGTTTCTTGCAGCCTCTTTCCTATTGGCTTTGCCTCATGCAGCCTCTCTGGGCAGCTCCTGAGGACTCACATCCACTGTTCCCTGCTCAGATTAACCTTTTCTGCACCATATGGGGAAAACACCCCATCACAGGATGCAATAAGTTCTGCTAAGGAAAATAAAGTCTCACCAATTTGGGAATGACAACAGTGTGTGTATCTCTTTAGAGCCCATTCATAACAAACAATGCTAACAGTGATGGTCACTTCTAGCATGATCAAATACATTCCTAGATGTGAAGAGGTTCACAACAGTGTATGCACAGGCAACTAATGTGGAGCAAAAATAGGCAAGGCCCATGTTAGTATACACAGCTAAACAATCCCAACTCACCGTGTATACCACCATGCTGCCTTTTTGAGTCTTCCCACAGATCTTATGATATAACATGTTATGAAACTTTCAAACCATTATAAACTGCACATTTAAAAAGGAGACTAAATGTTGCAAAAATCTACTTTGAGAGTATCCTTTTAAGTGTACTGTAGTATACTAAGAAATACCTTTCTTTAAAAAGTGTCAAGTGAAATATGTAATAAAACTAATACTTGTAGTGCTTTTCATCTTTTGATCTTAAAGTGTTTTACAAAAAAGGATCAGTACCATTAGTCCATTTTACAGATGGGGAAACTGAGGCACAGGGAAGGATGTGAGTTCCCACAGAAAGCCATTGGCAGACCTAAAATGTAACCCAGCCTCCTCACTCCCAGTCCATTGCTATGCATATGCTTTTTGTTCCAAATTTCTAACAGCTCTGTTGACCTGATCTGGTAGTCATGTTGCACCTGAAATTCACATTAAGTCACAGTCCTCTTATTTTAAGTTAAGAACTGAGGCCCAGATTTTCCATATGGTGTATCTGCACAAATTGGGGCAGTTGTTGTTGCCATATGAAGGCCTTAAAACTAAGCATTTATCATGTCTGTGCTAAAGAACTGACATAAAGCTGTGCAAAAAATAATGCTAAAAAAGAGATCATATAGAATTATTAGCAAGTAAGAGCTAAACTGCTTAAGTGGAAATATGTTTAACAGCATGATCTTTTGTTATAGCTATATAAGGTTGTTTTAAATCACATATATACTTGCTAGATAAAATATGATTGACTAAGCAACATTAATAACAAGTTACAAACCATAACAGAAACAAGAAGAAAGGGATAAGTAGATTTAAAAACACTGTAAAAATGGGAGAACAAAACGAAAAGTTAAACATGATGGAATATAACATTTAAGAATAACTCGCTGAAAACTTGTCCTGAACCCGTGTTTAAGTTGTTAAAAGTTTTCATGCTTCTTTATGACTGGAAATTTGGGGCATGGTGCAATTTGTAAGATGTCAACAATAAGTTAACATTTGTTAATAGCTGGATGACAGCAGCTATACAGCTAAACCACAAGAATTGTAATATAGGCTAAAAAAGGGAGAAAGAGTATATATAAATCCTTAGGGTCATAGCCCACTTCAGATCAGTGTGAGATGTCAGTCTTGGTAGCCCAGAATTGGTAACTTAGCCTTTTTCTGTTTGATCTCGGATGTTTAGTCTGGTTGAAAAAGCAAACTTGAGCTTGGCCAGTTGATGTCTTGATTAAATAATGAAAAGAACCCATTAGTTACATGGTGCAAGTGTGTGTATTGAGCAATATGTACATGTAATCTTTGGGTGGAATAGAGTTCACTTCATTTCCCATCTCCAGTGCCTTAAAATAGCTGGAGACCCAGAGCTCTCTAAGGATTTTCAGCAAGGATTGCACAGGGTCACCTCCCCAAATTCAAGTTCCAAAAGGAACTAAATAAATGAATTTAATTAAATAACTTTATAAAATCTTATTGTAAAGAAACGATAATCTAACTTTTACAGCAAGGCATGGCAATTTTATAGTCCACAGAAATTATCTTCACAGGTATACATAAACATAAATGAAAACAAATTAAAATCTGAACAGTTCAGTTCACACAGAAACACAGTGAAGAAACTGAGAGTTCCCAAAAGCTTAGGTTTTGTTCACCTAAGTCTCAGTTAGAGTTTTTGATCACCAAATCCATACAGTCTTCCTCTGCTGAAATTACTGCTAGCCAGTCAGCTAACTCATTAAATTTATACACTTAATTGAGGGATTGGTTAAAGAAAACCCTGTTACAAAAAAAAATACAAAACTGAGAATTGCAAAATAGAAATGAATTTCTCCATTACTGCATTTAAAGAAAAGTTAGTGAATCAAACTAGTTGAGACAATTTAACTAGAACAGTCTGACTAAAATCAAAACATTCAAAGCATAAAATTAAAATAGAAGTGATTTTCCCCTCCCAATTTCCTTTTGCTATAATTAGCTTTTCCATGCTTTCCTGTTAGAGGGTTAACAATATCACTAACTTGTTGCCAGTTCTATATCGTGGTGCCAACTTTCCCCAATCTAGTGCTAAAAATTTCCCAAGTCTGGTGAAAAATTCCCAGATAAAGTTTTTTATATCCTGGGAAATTTCCCAAAACCTGGGAATTTGTGAGTAAAATGTTTCAAGTTGGGAAATTGGGAATTTTCATTCAAAATATTTTACTCAAAAAATCCCAGATTTTGGGAAATTTCCCAGGATATATAAGCACTGTGTGCTGCAAAATGCTTCTGAGTTAGGGACAACAGCCTGCTTTCTGCTCCTGGGCTCAGCTCCTCCCAACTCACATAGGACAGCTGGCCTTCAGCATAGCAGCTTCGTCTGACTCCAGCACCAGAGAACCTAGTAACATACCCCAAACTATCATACCCAATTCCAGAAGCTTCTGGATGCGGATTGCTTAATCTGCCTAGGAACAATGACCCAGACAACTCACTTCTACCTCCCAGCAATGAGTCTCTTAAAGGGATATCTCCCTAATAGGCACATGGGTTACATACACCTAAATCAGATACACCCAAAATTTGGGCTTATATACTATAAATAAAATATTTATATTGGTTTAGAGTTGTCATAAACAGATAGTTAAGGGTTAATGTCTCTTTTACCTGTAAAGGGTTAAGAAGCTCAGTAAACCTGGCTGACACCTGACCAGAGTACCATTCGGGGGACAAGATACTTTCAAATCTCCGTGGAGGGAAGTCTTTGTTTGTGTTGTTTGTTTTTGTTCATTGTTCGCTTTTGAGACTAAGAGGGACCAGACGTACACCCAGGTTTTCTCCAATCTTTCTGAATCAGTCTCTCACGTTTCAAAATAGTAAGTAATAGCCAGGAAAGGATTAATCTTATGTTTGTTTTCTTAACTTGTAAATGTGTCTTTTGCTGGAAGGATTTTTACTTCTGTTTGCTGTAACTTTGAATTTCAGGCTAAGGGAGGGGGGAGGTCCCTCTAGGCTATATGAATCTGAATACCCTGTAAAACATTTTCCATCCTGCTTTTACAAAGATCATTTTTACCTTTTCTTTCTTTAATTAAAAGCTTTATTTTTTAAGAACCTAATTGATTTTTTCCCTTGTTTTAAGACCCAAGGGGATTGGGTCTGAACTCACCAGGGATTGGTAGGGGGGAAAAGAGGAAGGGGGGAAGGTTAATTCCTCTCCGTTTTAAGAACCAAGGAGTTTGGATCAGTGTAGCCTCTCAGGGTAACCCAGGGAGGGGAAAGTCTGGGGGGAAAAACAAGGGGAGGAGGCTAATTTCTCCTTGTGTTCAGATCCAAGGGGTTTGGGTCTTGGGCTCCCCAGGGAAGGTTTTAGGGGAACAGGAAGTGTGCCAAACACTATATTTTTGGCTGGTGGCAGCGTACCAAATGTAAGCTGGTAATTAAGCTTAAAAGTGATCATGCAGGTCCCCACTTTTTGGACGCTAAAGTTCAAAGTGGGGAAAAAACCTTGACAAGAGTGGAACCACTTTCCTTGCCTCCATTACTGGGAATTTGAGTAAACAGAAATCTGACTTGAAAGAGTTCACCAGTGGATAACCGTAGCACTTTTTTAATAGAGCTGTTATCTATGGAAAAATTGGTTTTTGACAATTTTTTTTCTTTTGCAAAACATCTGCTTTCTACAGAAATTTCAAGAGTTTGTTGGAAAAAAAATGAACATGCAATGGTCTCCAAAATTTGATCTGAAAATACTGCGACAACGCCTCAGGAGTTTTGTCATTTGTATACCTCATCCCCACCGTTACCCTATATGGGCAAGGTTCCCTGGACAGACTTTGTCTCCCATTGTACACTGCAACTGTGGGACTCATGAAGCACTTCAGTGGCTCGGTAAGAGAGAAGACGATGATACATCTAGTCCAGTCAAGGAACATTGCTCATAGAAGAGTATGAGAAGATGAGGCACCTGAACTACAACTCCTTTGAGCAACCGTGCCAGCATTTCCAAATTCAAAATTTTGAACTTCAGCCAAAAAGCCAAGTTTTTCCAATGGAACCCCTCTCCGCAGAAAAAAATAACCAAACCCACAACTTTTTCCAACCAGTTCTACTTATTAACAAGACTGCTTGAGGTTTATGGCAGCCTCTCCAGTTAGGCAAATATTACCCAGGACACGTTCCTATCTTAAGCAGGTATGTATTTGCAATTGTGACATCAGATATGATCAGACAACAAGATATGTTGGAAACAAATTACATCTATGCAAATGTTAAAGTATGATAGGTTATCCATTCAGATATAACTGATGAAATGTGCATTGTGCAGTCTCTGTGTACCTCCACTTTGCCAGAAAACTTGTGAGACTAAACTTCATAATTGTTTGAATTCATCTGTCAATGTTTATTTAAACTTTGTATTACCATAAAACACCATACATTTCATTTAATTCAGGTTAATTAAGGCTTTAATAGACTTTAATCAAGTTGTATTTAAACATTTAAACAGAAAAATATGATTTGACTGAACTCATAATGTTTAGTTCTACAAATTAATAGCCATTTTATGTTAAAATGAAACTCTTATTTAATTTCATTATTAGTTTAGGTTTAAATACATGAATTTGTTCAAATTCATTATCTGTGGATTCAAGCTATATGTTAGGGTTCAGTTTTACACAGGTGATTACAACAATTTTTTTTCCTCTGCAATACAATTATATGGTTTACTGAAAACAGATTACTGAAATCTGACCAATTTGTCAGATGCTTCATTTAAAATGCAACATTGACCTTCAGTAGGTGATTTTTTAATATTTATTTAAAAATCATTTGATATTTGGAAAGTATTCAATGTGGTTTAAAACAGTAAAAATAACATTTTATTGAAGAAATTTTGGAGGCCTATAAACAAACCGAAGTAGCAAGGTCAACACATTGAGTTCTTGTATTTAATTATAGATAAATAAATAAATAACTTTTTCAGTTTCATATCTAGTGTCACAACTGATCTATGATTTATGCCTCCTGATAAACCTTGCAATGTGCAAAAATGTGCAACAGGAAGCTACATTTGGAGGGCTAATGTTTTCAATAGATTTCCTTACTATGCATTTATGGAAAAAGAGGTTGAGGATGGATCTCATTGTGTACGGATCTTAAAACAGTAATTATTCACTACACTAAAATACCAATATCTGAGCTGAAAATAGTATATTCAGCATTATAGCACTTTACTATAGCTTCTCATATTTTTTCCAGTGTTGGAATTACATAAATGAGCATTCACATTTATAGTGTCTCTCTGCTCTTTATAGCTTGATTACCTATTGTACAATACATTAAAATGTACATCATTAAATGGAAATGAAGTGTTGAATCATACTTAGCCTGACAGTTAATATACCAGGAAAATGAAGGCTCTCACTATGACACAGAAAAAAGTTCATTATATCCAGTATTTATTCAGAGATGTGTATGTACTGATTATGCTCCTTTGATGAAGGCAACTGGGCATGACATATCACTCTGATGATGAATTTTTAAAAGGCATTTTGTATTCTCTCCCTCATGCACATGCTCACACACAGCGCTTAACACAGGTCAGAATCCTGAAGTCTTTTCTCAGACAGAACTCTCTTTCATGACCATGAGTTTTGCCCAAATAAGGAAAGGAAGATTTGGCTCATACTCATTACTAATTAAGCAATGGCAGTTCAGCACTGTAGAATGCAAAACATAAAGACGACTCCTTCTCCCACAGCCCTGCAAGATGAGCCCAGCTTACAACAGGCATAAGTGTATAAATTCCAGTAACTGATTCACCGCTAGCATAAACATGCCAGGTTTCCCTCCCTTCCTCACATATAAAACACTCATTTCATTGGTAGATTGGCACTAACAGACTCGGTGGAAAAAGCTCATTTGAGAGAAGAGGCCTTCTTGAAGAGTATGGGATCACTTGAAAGGCTAGGAAGCGGACAGAGTTCCAGGAACCTGGTCTAAACTAAATGGATGGGTCAGCTCCCTAGAGCAACACCTCCATGACAGCAGTTGGGAGCAGGAGTGAGGACCAGCTGCCCTCTCAATTGCTTCCCCTTCCCCCTAGACATGGGCAATAGTGGGCTCTTATCATCCAGGGGACCAGGCCATAACAGACTCTCCTTTCCCCATCCTTAGGGGAAAGTCTAAGGGATAAAGAGCTGGAACTCCTTGCAGTGCCCCAGGAACAGACACTATTCAGGAGCTGCAAGTGGCAGCAGGGCAGGTGAAAGACTCAGTGAGGATTTTCTGCTCACTCCAGACCCAGAAAGTAGAAAGAGATCAGCCTCTATGACACAATCCTGTCAGAACATTAAACCACAGAGTTGGCTGGCCACATGTCCTGGTGAGAAAACAGCATGACCTCCCTGGAGTGTGTCCAGACTTGTGGCAGCAGAGATTCCTACAGCAGAATCTGATAGGAGCAGCAGAAGCAGAGTTAGAGGACCTGCACACCAAACACCTGCACATTTTAGCCACTAAAGTAATTTAAATAAATAGTAGGCCTGAAGCTGAGAGTGGGAGAAGGAACTTAATAGCGTGGTTGTGCAGGAGGCTTTATCAGAGTGGAGGGAATGATGATTAAATGAGTGCAGGACAAGAAGCATACAGAGACCTGATGGTGAAGGTGAGAAATATGAACTTCAAGGAGAGAACATTAGCAGGAGAAGATTCAGGTAATATTATAAATTTGCAAAATCTTTCCACAAATATGTGAACCAGGAGCAAAATTCAACTCTTTCTATTCAGAAGAGATTTGTGTGGAGAATTATGTAGGGAAGATGAAATTCACCCAGTCAGCCCTTCAGCAGCTGTTGTACCATATTGTGGGTTGGAAGGGTAGCCTCCCTCTTAACCTTGCACATATTTCCTGTCCCAAATTTTTCTTCTGTGAAAACTTACAATGAACCAGTGTAAAACCCCACTTCCCTAGTGTACAATAGGCATAAGGAACACCCTATGCATCTCCTCCACCTATTCTTCACTGCAGGGCTTAGGTGGTGGGAGGACCTTGCACTGATTTTCTGTACTTACGTAACAGAGCTGGTGGCTCAGTATCCATATGACCCAGAAGAACTTGGATTCCTAGGGCTCTAGCAAAGAGCTGATGTGCATCTCCATCTTTAAAGTAACATTGGATATTTTAGGACTAAGTGTGAATTAATATAAATTATTTAAACATAGATAAGCACACTGGAGCACCATTTTTATTAATCCAAAGTGCATTAGCACATTGCATTGGGGATATTATCTTCTAGTAACAAAGTACTAAAAGTTTTGTGCCTTTGTGGGTTACATACAGATAATATCAAAAATTATTATTTTCTGATATCTTTTAATAATGTGCTAACACTTAAACAGCCACGGCACTCTTTAAAGGAGAGCAAATGAAAACAATGAGAAAACAATTAAAATAAAGAGACCCAAACTTCTAATATGCTTTGGGTTCGTTCTATAAACAGTCTTGATTATTATTTAAGAGCAATTCTTTTACACTGTTTACATTTGTGGAAGTGTGCTATGAAGTTCTGTGGAGAACTGAGAGATACCTGCTAACTTACCAAGTTTGTTGTGGGCAGTGAACATCTGAGGGTCCTATGTGGTCCTAGTGAAATACTGTTGCCTGATGGCTCTGGCATCCGCTTACAGATTATGATCCAGACTTAATAAATTTGGATAACTGCTAATGCTATATATGACATTCACTCTGCAGTGCATTTTGCAACTAAAGCGTGTTACTGATATCTCCCAGATTTCACATTATGAAAGCTTTCCAGTCTATGGATATATTTTATAGACAAGAAAAACTCAGATTAGGAATGAGGACTTTTGTTGCAGCCCAGAGATTTCCCTATTTCAGGTAATGTTTATTTTCATTATTAGGGCAAAATTACTATTCACATTGAAAAACCTGCCACTTATCATCACGTGGACACAGACAGAATTCCTAATTAGTAGCACTCATTCAAGACCGCCCCAAAAATAATGTTTTTTTTCTTTCTAAAGGTAAAGGAAAAAATGCTCTATTACAGTCCAAATTAATATACTATGTACAAGGTTTTTCCTTCCTCTTAAATAGATTGTCAGCAAAGGGACTCATTTAACTTTTTCTCATCTTTTCACTTCCTTTTACGCAATATCAAAATGCATTTGTTTGAAGTCCTGAAGTGATTTAGACACATCTAACATATTTGAATCTGAATGTCTAAATGTTATTTAAAATTGTTTCTGCAGAAGCATGGGGACTAGCTAAGGACAGAATGTTGCTCAAGAAGGCTGGGTAATTGTGTCACAGATTGTAACTGTACCCAGAATCCATTAGCCTATATAGCTTTTGCACACTAAAGGATGTGGACAGTGATGCCATGAAATGGATGTTGTTAGAGCTGAAAGGCCAGATCCTCAGCTGACATACATCAGAGTAGCTCTATTAAAACCAGTGGAGCTATGCCGACCTATAGCAGCTAAGGATGTGGCCCAAAGTATTCCACCAGCAGTAGTTCTAAAATGCGGTTGCGGGAAACAATGGAAAAGCAATTATAAAGTTTAATATTTTATATAGACATGAAGATAGTAATGTTGGAATCTGGAAGAAACCTGCAAGCTATTAAAAGATAAAATAAATCACACTGAAAACATGGAGTGTATGAATAAACTTGAAATGACAGAATAGAGGTGAAGAAATGAAGATTAGAATCATTATGGACAGTATTCTACTGTTATACATTACACAGCTGGATTACGCTGACAGAGACTTTTGCAGATTGAATAAACCTCCCACTTCAGTTGCCTAAACTGTGAATTAGAGTAACTTCTCTGTTGCTGGTATTTGAAAAGTGAATGTAAATCCTTAAGGCTTCTATTAGCACTCAGACATATACTGTATACTTAAAGCCAGGTTTTGTAACCGTTGACTAATACCTTACACTGTGGGTAATCCCATTTTCCTCAGTGGAGTAAGACACTAAATAAGAGAACATTAACAATTATTTGTGTGCAAATATTTCTAAACTTGAGCTAGCTAAACCTAGACAAATTGCATTTTTAGTGCTTAGTCAAAAGATATATTTTAAAATATTCAGCTAATACTTTGAATTACTGTCTAAATTGCTAAGCAAATTTGAAAGTGGAATGATGAGAAAGGAGCACTGTAGCCACCACTCACAGTTGAAATCACATCTAATAGATGTCCTTAAAATTGCAAATGGTGGGCTGGGGGAATGGAGGTGAGGGTGTATGGGAGAAAAGCCTTATGCAAAGACAGGTCAGGGAGAATCATTTATCTCCAGTGAACCTGTCTGTCAAGTGAATTGAGATTCAATGACTTTTCTCACTTTGTCTTCCAAATTTTTTACATCTTTTTTTAATTACTCAAAGGAAGAAGTCAAGGAAGATGTCCATCTCATTGTAAATACTTTGGAGACCTGCACTTTAAGCAGAGAGAGTTAAGTCATTAACTAGAGAGCTATCCATAAGCCACTTTTGGAAGCAGAGCATCTGTTGCAGTCACTTTTTAGAAGCTGCATTCGCCAACCTGGTTTGTCAGTATTGTATCTCTGCTCCTTCAATATCAAAGGAAATGAACCACTCTTAGCTTAGTAGCTTCTCTAGAGAAATATGTGATATACATTTAACTAGTATTAAAGTTAGACACTTGCCTACTGCTAATTTTTCTTCTTTTAATTCACTGAGGGTGTATTTTTAATTTTACCATTAAAAGACTTGTTTTTTCCCCCCCTTTTCCTTATGTTTCAAATCATTTGGTGCTTTGAACATTTACCAGCCATTCAAACTTCAGTCTACATTCTACTTAAATGAACACATCTTATTCTGAAGAGTGATCTTCATAATTAATTAACTAAATGGAAACCATGTGCACACATCTAAGGGCAGAACCTTGCCCAAAATAACAGCTCATTCCAGTTGAAAATGGGTGGATGAAAAGTGTTACATACATTAATGACATATCACTGTGGTCACAGGACCTGATCTGAAGCCTACTAAAGTCAAGGAAAGACTCCTATTGACTCCAGTGGGCTTTGGATCAAGGTAGTAAAATGCATTGTATGGGCATGACTATCTTTTGTAATGCATATCTTCCCAAAGAAACGAGGGGTTACTCATATTTGTTATATTCTTTTAATCTGTAGAGTACATATAAATCTAAGTAATCATTCTAAAGAATGTTTCCATGCCCAAAAAAGGGGCATATTTTTTCCTCTGATGCTGTGTTTATACATGTGTTCCAAAATTAGTAACATATTAAAAACGGGTTTGTACTCCCCTTATTAAAGTAGAAATGTCTTCTAATTTAATGTTAATTGCATTATTCACACTTTCTGAATCATTTTAAATTAGTTTAGGAACTTCACAATTCTTGATTATTTTCTTTTTATTCGTAATAGTTGATTTCCTTTAATGGGCTGCATCACTAAACTGGCATTGGAGGTCCAGCAAGAAAAGTTAAAAATGGGAACTATTTAAAACCTAGGTTTTTGTTTTGCTTTTTTCTTTTGTGGCCAGCTTCTCAGTTATTAAAACTCCTTAGCTTCATACATTTTCTAGTTTAGAACCAGATGAAAAAGTACAAAAAAGGATCATTATAGTCAGTAACTGCTGGCAGCAGGACTGTAATCACACATTGTACCCTGCCAAAGAACAATTTACCCTTTTCACATCAGCCCAGAGTAAGAGGAACAGTAAATAGAGTGTAGTTCATAATTAAAAGATAAAATCTTAAATTAACATTATCTGACAAACCTACAGAAACAAGTAATCATTCTTAATCTATTGCACATCCAGTAGATACTGGATCTGACTCACTCCTTTGGCTACGAGAGGTTTATAACTACAACTATGCCTGAGGGGGAATTTATCCCTAGGGGAAAACAAATATGGAACAGCTGCTACACTCTTCTGGGATTTCAACTATGTAGGATCAGCGTTAAAACTCTGGCCAAAACTCCATGGAAGCCAGGATGCCTGGGAAATGTACAGATGAGCACATATGCTAGGCGCTCTGGCCCTGGTCTTCCTTACCACTTTGAACCATATCCAGAGTCCATTGAAATCTATGGGACTCTACTGACTTGAACAAGCTGTGGATCAAGCCCTTTGTGGGTTGCATTAGCCAGCTTCAAATGTCTCAAAATACAGACATTTCTCCCACAGCATTTTTTTTTAATGGCTTTTTGAAAATTATTCTGAGCTACTGCCTCAAACAAGCCCCTCCATAGGACAACTGGTAATCAAGGTTATAAACCAAAGAGAGCTGACACAGGCAGCTGAGGGAGAGGATTTAGTAAGTTTCCTCTCTGGTATAATGCTTTTGGGCCATGTTGTCAGACATAGGCATCGGCCTATCATTGGGGGGTGGCGCACAGCTGCATTACCACAGTTGGATTGTGCCTCCGCCAGCATCCTGGTATGCAGCACAATTATATACAATACACCAATGCTAGTGTAGCCTATATCCTCTTAGTGCAACTGATCTGCTACTCAGACCAGTGCAGAAAGTCTAGTGAGATCATGGCTGTCCAACTTCCTCTCTCGTTTCTACTTGGGCATTAGAAAGAAGCATTCTCTGCACTGCTTAGAGTATGGATTGTTCTTCCTTTTGGACCTGGAGTTAGGGACCTTGAACCCTTCATTCAATGTCAGATAATTCAACATTCAATAGCGATGACTGTTTTCTGTAAAGACAGGTGTGGCCCCAGGAATGTCTAGTGCCTCAGAACAACTAAAGATGGAAAAAGAAGCATCTCTAAAGCATCTTAAGAGATTATGTGGAAAACAACTTGTGTAGATTGTGTGGAAAACTGCATTTTGATTTTAACAGTGGTGAAAGTGAATCTAAGAAAAATACTATGACCTGTCAACTGTACATGCAGTAGTCTCAGGAAGTAGTAAAAATGTTACCAGACAGACAGAATTAAGGGAAGGCTCTAAAATTATGCAAAATAAACCAAATTAGGTTACTGGATATCTGAACCTGAAAGAAGAAATAGCTGAAGGCTCACATAACATAGAAACAAATATGTTGCCAGAGATGAAACAACAAATTAAGTGAGAGAAGGAGAAAATGGAGGTCTAAGAAAATGGGTCATTCAAATAGCGTCCAGTTGTTGGAGCTACCTGAGGGCACAAAAACAGGTAAATGGAAGTTTTTGTTAAATATGTTTTACCTGTTAATTTGGACCCAACATCTTTCTTGATCCATTTGTCAATGTGCGTGCAAAGCATTAATACAGAAAGCAAGCCCAGGTAGTAGTCAGGTCCAATTATCCTAATATACTAATTACAGAGATAGGACTCAGATTCTCAAAGCTGCAAAACAGATAGGGAATATTGAATAGACAGCATTTGTTTTGTCTTTCTATCTTGATTTATCTTGGAAGCAAAGAAGAAAAGAAAAATATCCCAGAAGTAAATCAAAAGCTAAGAGAAAGGACAAGAGAACAGGCTCTGTATTGCCCAGCCATACTCCCAGTACATTATGGATGACAAGTAGCATTCCTTCAGTAGCCCTGAGTAATTTTTTTTAGGTGCAGACCCTTAAGCAGTCTATAAAGAAATATGCTTTCAAACAAGCTAGAAAGCATTTGAGATTATTGAGTATTTGGAGAAAAACTCATCTAGGGGAAGTGATTTTCAATTTTTATTCTTCAGGAAACAAATTCTTTTCAAGATTGATTATAGATGGGTTTCCCTAGACATTTTAGGGATTCTTACCTCAAATAAAATCTGATCATTTTCCTGTGACTCTCTTTACACAATCTGTTAAGGTTCCAGAGCAAGATCACCTACCATTGGAATGCTTACATTGATATCATCTCAGCAAGAGGGGTTAAAGTAGTCAAGTCTCTAAGGATCCCCCCAGCACCCATAAAGACCTCAAACCTGGCATATCACAGGGAGACAGGGAGACTCAGGCTATCTTTGCAATCTCCCCCCACCCTCAACGTTTCTAGCCCCTTGTAACTCCATTCTTTTGGCCAGCTGATAAACTGTAGCCACACCATGAGGATTGTGCCTGCCCTCTAATCAGAATGTATCGTAAGGGTTGCAAGGAATCAATAAAGATTTAGTTGAAAGGACAGTTCATCTATAAGAGAAAGAAAAAGAGTAGACTGGAAAATGAATTAACTGAATTGGAAGAAGAGATGATAGATTTTAAGACATCATTTAAGTGAAAATAGTAGAAAAATATATATTGGGTTGTACAGAGGAAAGACATGAATCACTGAGAAAACACAGTGACAATATTGGTCCAGTCAACACAAGAGAAAGAGAAATCTCATTTAAATTCTAGAGGATGATAATACAGTAGGAGATCCATAAGAGATCAGTAAGGAGGTGGAAGGAAAGATCAGCATTTGTAAGAGAATTACAAAAGTGAGACCGATACTGAAAGTGCTATTGAAAAGTCCAATTTTAACAAAACAAATACATGAGGTTCTGATAGATATTATTTTTCATTAAAGTGAATTACACAAGTGGTTACCTAATTAACAGGAAGCAAAAATCACCAGGTTCTGATGGATAACCAGCTGAATTTTTCAAAATATTTAGACAAATTCACCTTTTTTATTTGCAATGCAATGAGACTTATTTTTTAAAGAGTAGCAAAAATATAAATATTAAAAGATATAAATAAATATTAAAAGATAGAAATATTTAACGAGTAGCAAAAATACAAATACCAAAATATTAACAAAAATCCAGGAGATCCTGAATCCTCTTACCCAATTTAATCACTGATAGACAGACAGTCTTTGGCTAAAAGGCTAGCATATATGTTTTACAAATAGACAATTTTTTTTTTTTAATTTGGGAAGATTAGTACCAGTACATTTAGAGAGATGATTTCACTAATTTTAGTGTGGCACAAAATGTAGGTTTTGTCTGTGCTGTTATCTCACTTGATGCACAAAAGGCATCTGACCATGTTGAGTGGGGCTAACTTCTGACCGTGTTATCTATAAGGAAAGAATATAAGGGGCGTTCTTTGTCTTTCAGTGGTTTGCTGAGCCATTTCTTAGCCATTGGTACATTTCTTAGGGGATGGGTGAGGAAAGAGAAAGAAAGAGACATGATTCCATATATCCTTTTTTTGTTAATGACATTTTAATTTTGGCAGTTAAGCCTATAGTGCCATATCTAACCTTATTAGAAGGACTTAATTATTAGCTTTTCTGTTCAGTTTAAACTGTTCCTGTAAAATGGATTGCAGATAAATTTAAGTATTTAGGAGAATATGTTGCTCTAACAGAGAAGATTTAGCAGCAAATTATTTAAGTATTCTAATCCAGCAATTTAAAGCAAATACAGAGAGGTGGGTATGTCTTCTACTCAGAGTTATATAAAGGCCTAGTATTCTAAAATGATGGCCATCACCTCTTACATGGAGAACAGCACCAGTCTTGTGTAGCACTTAAACTCTGTATTAAGGCTAACTCTGTGTGTGTGTGTGTGTGTGTGTGAGTGAGAGAGAGAGAGAGAGAGAGAGAGGGGTGTCATGGCTATAGGAGCTGCTAAGGAGGCTTTCAGATCCCATGCCTGGCATAAGTATCTCCACACTGAACCTACATGAGCTGTCATAAGGCTAGCCACCGGTGAGCAAGGATACATTTTTCACAATCCAGTGGTCTCAAGAATCCATGAAAATGGTTTACAGGTTGCTTAGAAGAATTTGATTTTTAGTTTTTTTATGTAATTTTGAGTCACATTATTGATTTTTATTTTTAAGTTTGAGTTTTATTTATTTAAATGTTCACAGTTGTGGGAAATTGGAGTGGGTCAGATACCTATTTAACGACAGTAAACACAGAGATTCAAAAAGTTAAAGCTATTTAACTATTAATATACAAATTGTCAACATCACACATCATAATATACAAAGTAAATATCCTTAAACTCAAATAAGTTCTCAAGCAATATTATTCTTCCTTTGTATGCAAGTAATATGTATAAATATTTACATTTCAATACTCAAAGATGGAAATGTTTCAATCTGTGTGTGCGCACACATGTATGGTGAAATTGACATTTACTCATGTTTACTGAAAAAAGACTAATCATTTCAAGCCTACCTCCCTGTAGGTTGCAGTTGATTCATATCTTGTCCTCGAACGTGGGTGGATTTTCCTTTCTCCTTACACACTTCTGAAATGCACACCACTATCCCGACATAAATTATGATTATAAATATATCTGAGGAAGGAATATTCCTTTTTCTGTCCACATTATAAAACAAAACAAGAGTCCAGCTGCTCACCTTCGCTGACTTCCATTACTCAGATGTTATCGGAATTCTGTTATGGGAAACCAAAAGATGATCAGAAAAGTATTTTAGAGAGGAGACAATCCCAAAGGGGTTAAAATAATGTATACTGCATGCCATTTTTTATTGTTAATTATGAGGGATATTTTCTAAAGTCAATGAAAAGGTAAAATGCAAAGTTAAATACTTATTGTTCAGGGGAAAATATGGGATTTTTGTAGTTGGTTAAATGTATTCCAAAGAATTAAACATACAACAAAAATTTAATTTCCACCTACACCCAATAAATTTGAGGGTGGTGATAGAGTGTCAGAGAGCTGGTTCTGGTTACTCAGTTCCTGGGATTAGCAGCTCTACAAACTGAAGAGTGTATGGAGGTCAGTCACACGCACTTTCTTGTTCTTTCTTTAATGGGTTAGGAAACCAGCAGTTGCAGGGTCTGGAGAAGGCACACTTGTGCCAAGAGAGAGTTCCTCGTTGACATTTGCAGCTAGTTTCCAGGCCCATTATCATCAGGGGACGTAAAGGAGCAGGGTCCAGTTAAAGAATCTTACCCTATCTATTGCCCCTAATACTAATATGTCAGGTGTAGTACACACCACTTATTCTCAGCATGTGGGCAGTTACGTTAACTGAATGCATTATGCTCTTCCCACAGTGTTGTTCACTTCTGTTCTCTCATTGCAAATTATATATCCCACAACAACCTGTATAGTATAATTCAGCACGTAGCATAGGCAGATATGGAACTTGTCAGAAAGAAGACATATGCCTGTTCTTCCTTGGTACAAGTTGGAAAGTACCTTCTCAGGCAACTGGTATCATGTAGTATTCCAAAACAGAGGTAAGGAGAGGTACAATATTGTATCAGGGAAGAAAAAAAAAAAGATAAGAAGTTGATTGGTAAATTTTAGTGTTGATTGACATACACAGTTCATTTTCTTGTAAACAGCTATAATATAAATATAGGTAATGTGGAGTACATACTTCCCAGCACACCTTTGGTATAAGTTGAACTGTATGTTGGGAGAAATAGCTTCTTGGAGGGAGTGGTATGTACACCTCCTTTTCGTATCTTAGTACTATGTCTTTAGATAATAACTTGGCTAAAGTTTGTTATCTGGTCCCTTGGAAGTTAATATCACACCACAAATGTAGTCAAAGCAATTGGCTATAGTTTTTAGCAATATTGTATTTCAGAGCTGCCTAAATATAAGAAAGCATCTGTCTTGCCAGCTTACAGTTTTATCATAAGTATTAAAATATTAGAGTTTTTTTTCTTATTCTCCAGCTCTTGGAGTCATGTGATTATATAATTATCTCAGGGTTTTTATGTATGTTCCTAGGCCTCATAATTGTGAAAAGGGGATAGAAAATGTGAACTCTAATGGCATAAACATGAGAGGCAAAACAAAAAAAAACACCAAATGTATCATTTTTTACATCTCATGGATCATGTTAATCTCATGTTTGGTTGTTATGATATGACTCATTTTTGCATGCAAGGGTTGGCTATGCTGGAGACTTTATGCATGTAGCTTGGATATTTAGATTGCAAAATTTGCTCAGAAATTATTGAACATATGTAAGACTTGCTGGAAGTGCTTGGTTCCTTTAATCTGGATATTTGTCCTTTAAATACTTTAGTTATATTATCAACTAGACATGAAAGAAAATATAAGCTTGTAGTACTGACAAAGTTAGGAACATTCCTAGTGAGACATCAGATAAAGTAATATATGCCTTGAATTTCCAAATGGATTAAGGGTATAATTTTATGTACTCTATTAAAACATATCAATTCAGAGGACAAGTAAAGTAACTAAGGATCACTTTATTTACAGTATAACTTATATTTATTTCCACAAGTTTCTGAACTGATCATCTTGCTAAAACACATGGTATTTCCATGTACAATTTACATATCAAGACCATCTTAAAGTAAATCGAGCATACAAAGCCAGTGTTTCAAGATTGCAAATGCTTATGCACATGTAGTACTTTTCACATAAATAGTTCCAACAACTTCAGTTGGACTACTCCCATGAGTAAAGTCACATCTGTTTGCAGAATCAGGTTCTGGTATGCATGCACATATTTACTCCTGCATATATACATACTCCTGCATATAATTTAATTGACTAAGGGCATGTCTTCAGTGCAGCCAGGCATGTGAATGACAGCTCATTTAGGTCTACCCACACTAGCTAAAATGCTAGAAATAGAAGTGAGGACACTACAGCATGGACCACTTAAGCCTCCCTGTTGACCCTCCCCCATCGCCTCCCCGGATATGTACTTGGTTGTGCTCAAGTTTGCATAGTGGTGTCTTTCCTTCTATTTTTAGCAAGCTAGCTAGAGTACAGCTAGCATGTGTACATCTACACGAGCTGCCATTCACACCACCAGCTGCAGTTTAAGCATGGGAGTAGTTGTATATAGGATCGTGTGCTTAAGGTAGAGTTTGCAAACTGCCACATCACCCCAGTGGTCTTATCTGACCTTACTGGTTTCAAATTCCTTGAATGAAATATAAATAGTGCTATAAAAACAATAGTGAACCTTGAAGTTATTTTAACAAGGAGGTCATTCATACACAAAGGGCACAATGTGTGTGTGTTGGGGGGGGGGGTTAAAGCAATCATTCACTTAAGACACACAGGCACTGTTGTATATAGAGAAGATGCCTATCAAAATACAGCACATCAATTCTTAGTAAAATAATTTAGAAAAACAGAAAAAAAGGTTGCATTTGAAGATTAAATTTGTTGTTCTTCTCTATTTATATAATTAGTTTTGCTGAAGGATTACTGTACAGCATACACCTCAGGGAAATAAAGTAGCGCATTTTTCATTGTCTTCAAATCTATTTTATGCTCCACAGGAGTCAGCACCAAATCTGAGGCAGAGAAATTATACATTGATAGTAGCCACTGAGTAGGAAGTTTAATAGAACATTTGATGGAAAAGCTGGGGGAGTATATGGTAAGTTGCTGAAACATATTTAGAGGCCCTATTGCCTGAATACTGGGCCAGGTGTACAAAGTACATATGTATCCAGCAGAACAGAATGAAATGTTTATATCAAAAGCTACAATCAAAGTAAGAGTATTAGGTTGTTCAGTTTGTATTTGATTTTAATATAAATAAAGAAAATAGAAACAAAGAAAACAAACAAAACTACGTGCCATATAGTCATACTTCCCATATCCCATAGGGTTCCATTTCATTATTTATCCAGTGATATCTGAGCTGCTGTTATTATTTCCTGTTGTAAGTTTAGGGAAAAATCTTATGGCATCTCAGACACAATATGAGAAATGAGAATGAGAAAATATTCACACACACTGAGAAAATATTCATTGTCTAATTGTGACAATAGTATATAGTAATGTGCAGTAGTTGTGTCATTCAGCATAACATAATATGACCTTGACCCAGCACAGTGCTTAAGCACATACTTAAGTGCTTTGCTAGATGGGGGCCTATTGCCCTCTTCTGGTATAATGCAGAATTGGACATAGTTTCTAATACATTTTTTTCATAGCAATATGAATTAGGAATAGTATGTCAACTAACTTTGAATTTCCTGGCTTTTGTCTGTTTTAATAATTAAATCTAGTTTTCTTAGGTTTAAATCCATTCTTTTTTAGGCAGATGACTTGTAGCTAATAGTCTGCTCTCCTAAAAATCAATAATTAAAGGTTTTCTTCTAAAATCTATCTTCCTCTGCAAGAAATGAACTGAACCATGTCACCAGTTGTCATTGAATACATTCCTGATTTTTGAAGAAGGCACATTCTGTGCTTTTACAGTCCTGGAGCAAATTCTTTCAAAATTCTCCCCAAGAAACATTTGTAAAGTATCATATAGCTTCTTTTTAGCCACAAAAATGATCTATGCAGAAAAATTCCCCTAGAAGATGAAAAGTAGGAAGTCAAAATGAATTGCAGCAGTAGAGATAAATAAGGAAAAAATAAGGCAGGGGAGAGGAAGAGAAATGTGGTAATTTTAATGTACTTTAAGAAATACTTAATTTCAAAAGTCTTGCTATTAGTATACCTGGCCAAGTGCTCCTAGCTAAAAGCATGTGATTGTCATCATCATATTAAAAAACTTGAGGGTCTTTATAGTTCAGATATGTACAAATCGGTATTGAGCCATTCCCCTCTCTAGCGAAAAAATCCAGCCCACTAATAGCACGTTATTGGTTTGCTGCTCAGTGGCCTTTCTTACTGCTACCTGAAATGAATTGGTATCCTCAGACTGGCACTTAATGGGTAAGCATCCACAGCACAAAGGCTGCCACCACTCCCTGAACTATCTCCCTCTATCTCCTCAGACATCCAGGCTGATACCAAGTCTTCCTGCTTCATCTTCTACAACATTTAAAAATCTGACCCCAAAAAATTAGCTTCCAATGGACCAAAAATCCAGTTGTCGGGAACTAAAAGCCTCTTAAGTCTCATGTCGCTTTGGATCCCAATGTACCTCCTAAGGCTTGAGTGAGGGCCTTAATCAGACTAAGGCTCAGAAAGAAGAGGTCTGCACTTTTCCAAAGGTTCATTTGGAGTCTTGATTCTCCAGGTATCAACAAGTACACAGAAAAGGGGGAAAATGACTCCCTGGTCTCTGTTCCTCAAATCTCCACTATCTCCAAAGGCACCTAGCAAAAGTCCTATGGTATTCAGGAGCAAGGTCTCCAGGGAGCAAGTACTGGGGAAGACCAGGGTTCTTGGGAGATCTGCCTTTCTTTTTGCTCACTTAGCTCTATGCATCCCATCCCACATCTGCCTTCTGATGCTCTCCAGAGGGGAGAATCCAGAGGAGTCCAGAAAACTCCATCAGATTTACATGCACAATGTGAGGATTGTGTTCACAAGCACCAAGTGCTCTCAGCTTAATACACTGTTAGAAGGTGCTCAGATATTATGGCACTTCGGGCAGCATAAGGACCTGTATGGAATAGAGTTAAATAAAACTCAAAAACTTCCAGACACAGTTTTAGAGGCAGGGTTTTTTGCAATTAACTGTTATTTCCATAATAGATTGCTTCAGTAATAGCTCATGAAGTATACAGCTGTTGGTAACTCAATAATTGTAACTGTACCGAGTTCAATTTCCTCCAGACTAAATAAACTGGAGAGATTTTTTAGGTCAGAGATCTGAGGTTCAGAAATATACGCTCAAGTTTCTTTATAGCAGAATAAACTAATAAGCTTTTTTCTACATTTCACTAAAATTATGTTATTAAAATCAAATTATTCTGTGAGAGCTTTCAACTTTCCCTTTCTGTACCTCATCTTGCATATCACCTCAACAAATTGCTATTGTTAAAATATTTCCAAAAGCATTTGGATTCATTGTTGTTCTGAGCATGTTGGAGAGGTTAGTATTTGACTTATTTTAATACAAATACAGTCTAACAGTTTTATTGTCAATAAAACACTCAGTTGTATACAATAACATCGGAACATCAGCAGGACATGGAAACCGATGTACAATACACTGTCATAATAAAGTGAGAACATTGTTCTGCACAATGCAACCATCTTGATTCATTTTCTCACCACTGTCCTTCTGAGATAGTTTAATTAACTTCCAGGGTCTCATTATATTTTCATCTCTGTGAAAGAAGTGCAAGGACCATTATGTGCAGTTCCTGTCATCCTCATATCCTTCCAGTCAAGTTAGAGTTATACTATAACTGATAAAACTGTGGCATGTTAACACTTCATCTTAAAAGTTTGCTTGCTTGCTATAAATTGATGAAAGGATTGAGAGGTCAAGACTGGCATCTTTTCTGCTGAATCAGGTGAGGTGGAGTATATGGGTAAGTCACAGGAGTTTGCCACCATGGTCACCCTTAAAATTTCGCATTTGCCTCGAATAAAATATGTTTATCTTTGCATATGCAGTATTTATTACATTTGCTCCTTACTAAATGTACCAAGCTATTTAAGAGTAATGTTTCAATTCAGTAAGTTGCTTTTTATTCTAGCTTTGAGTATATTTGGATTTGACAATAACTGCTGTTTTTTTTTCTGAAGATGAGGATCATGGACCAGACCCTAAGTCAGTGTAAATTCACACCAGACAAGGATGTCTCACAATCTTGAAACAAGATTATCATCTGTAGATGACATGTGATAAGGAAAGAAATAATTTCCAGAGATAAGTAAATTTACAAATGATCAGTCTACGTAGTCTGCAGAGCAGAACAAGACCAAAAGATGTTTATAATGTGAATTTGAAAAAAAAGTGTTGAAGATTTGTTAAAACATTTAATTCATCAGCCTAAATTATATCGCTTCTATTCCCCAGTCCTCCCCGTTTCATGTCATTCCATAACCAAGTCTTCTCCTATGAAATACATGTTCAGGACAAATATTTGGATAAGGAAAACACTCTAGCTACTATAAGCAGTGCTTAATTTGTGTCAAGGCTTGCCAGAGCTGAGCCCCGGTACCTCTAGGATTGGCAACTCATAGCTCCGGCACCTCTAATCTTGCTGCGTCAATTATGAAAGTAAAAAAATTGCTTGAGCCCCTGCACTCTTTCATTACAAATTAAGCATTGACTATAAATAAATATAAACACTTTACTGTATCTATGTAACGTACTGTCAAACTAGGTTTGCAACAGGCTGCTAAAATGCTTAGATGACAAAGTGCTAATATGATAAATGGAAAAACCCTACAGTGAAGAGCTGTGTGTAAACTCTTCCAAGATGTTTTGTTTTCCATTCAGCAGGAGAAGCAGTAATATTGATCATTTTGAGAACTCTGTGAAAGCACTACGGAGCTAGGAGCATGTTTTGCTAACTCAGACTGTAGATACTTAGGTAAGTCATGATGTTTCTGCACATTATATTTTGCATGGCTAGGAAGTAATGGTAAAGGAGTATGACTTCTCATAACAGCAAGCCTCAAAATTCAGCCTTCCCTAGGCCTATCTCAAATAGCCTTCTAAAGGAGAGGAAAATTCCAGTCTTTAAAAATGCAGACTTTAAAGGAATGCAAAGTTAAAGGAGATCAATAATGTATGGGGAAAAAAAGTGAAAAAATGAGAAATACTTAATATTCAGTTGTGCAGATGATAACTGAACTCTAACAGCTAAGAGAGCAACAGGAAGAAATACATTTCATTATACGATAGTAGAAAGGAGCATACAAGACAGAGAAACAAACTAAAATATAAAGAAATTTTAAAAAGATGAATTATGAAAAACAATTAGGGAAGCTAATAAATACACACAGTTTAAACAGCTATTTATTCAAATACTGCATGCCAATTTTCCGATAGGAAGTTGCAGTCTGGATCAGACCAATGCCTCTTTTAATTTGGAATGCAACCTTTGACCGTGGTCCATACCCAATCAGAAAAGTATCCTTCTTCTCAACAGCTTTCAAGCATGTGCTTAACTTTAAGCTCATGCTTAGCGCTAATCATGTGCTTGAGGACTGTCTAGAACAGTTATGAACTTAAGTATGTGCTTAAGTGCTAGCAAGTGTTGGAATCTTGAAGGGAGTTTCCAGTTGGTTATTGCTTATTGACTCTGAAAAGAGATGCCTGGTTCATTGGATAGTTGAGAGATTTGCCAATCAAAAAAGGATAGCGTTAGTAGGAAAATCAGTGTAACACAGAGTCAAGTTGACAGGAGAAAATATTATTAAAAACATCTATTTGAAAAGCTTCCGACAAATAGGTACTTTATACATAAATTACAGCACTTTCTAGTCCTTTGATTTCATCATGTTGACCTTTAAATAAATCTTGCTAAGCTAGGTAATAATAGCTAGGTATTTAGAAGAAAACATAATACTCCCACTTATATTAAACATTCAATAAAGGAAAATACACAATGCATTTAAAATGTTATTGTCTTTTAAACAAAAAGTAGGTAAGACATGGCCAGACTTCTGGTCTATCTACAAGTTCAGAGAGGAGAAATTTAAATAAAGTCTTTTGCAAGGCACCATATATGCAATTCTTATACGTAACATATTACACACATTGTCTAATTAATGACTAATTGTCACATACCACTCATATTTCCCTATAAACCTTTTACTGTTTCATATGATGCATAAAGATTAAAAGTCTCAAACCTTGATCCATAAAGTTTCAAAGTTTTACCTCAAGGATAGTTTATTTTTATATATGATTTAAACTCCAAATAGATTATGCTGTGTATCATGAAAGTTACAAAAGGAGAAATAGATGCCACTTCCCAAAAACAACATGCACATGGAAGAAAAAAACAAAAAGTAGTAGAGAAATTCTAGAATAATAGCATGATGTCAACACAAAGGAATGGAAGAAACCAAAGTATTATTCTTCTCATCGAGAGCCAAATTGAAGGAGCACTGAGCCTCTTGGCAACCATTTCAAAAACTGCAGCTTGGGTAAACATTCCAGCTATCCACCACTACTTGAGGAGTCTGAGGGTTTCAGTCGAAAGTCTCCAAAGTTAAAGGAGGTTTGGCAGGCCACCAGGTAACCTAGAAGCAATAGGGCAAGAGTGAGTCCAGAACCTGTAGAAGGGAGAGGGGGTCTGAAGTAGCCTCAGAGTGAGAATTGGGTGAGGGCTCTGAGTTATCAGGGATGAGTAATGTTGGGCAACGGGAAGCACTGTCAGACCTCATCACTTTATAAAACGAGAGCCTATTTATTCTATTTACGTTTGTTAGTCTATAAGGTGCCACAGGACTCTGCTGCTTTTACAGCTCCAGACTAACACGGCTACCCCTCTGATACTATTCATTCTTTCTATTTGTTAGGTACAAGCCCATATAATAGTACTTTCAGCTTGTGGTTGCCAGGTGAGGTTTTAAGGCCAGCAGTGGCTGAGACCACTATGATGGCATTACCTTTATGGTCTGAGGTGCAACAAAGACTCAGGCACTGCAGGACTCAGTAAGTAAAAAAGGTAACAGACTTTACTCTTTATGGTCTTGATCCTGTATGATAATGAGTGGTCCATGGAAGGGCTCAGAGCACTTCCCCAGGTTCTCTTTGCACCAAGTACAGTCAGGCCCTAAGTCTTCACGCATTTGTATAATGGAACAATACGGTTTGGTAAATTATTTAAATTAAAGCTTCTTTCCAAAATGACACATATTACCAAATAATACTGGATTGATTGTGCCATTTGTTTAGCTATTAATCCAGGAAAAGGACACTCTCATCAAGGAAAAGAATGTTTAGGGGGGCCCAGATCGATAGACGATACACCACTGTTCTGTAAGAAAGTAGCTTTTTTAAAAAGTGATTTTGTGCTCATGAATATTTGAAAGAGCTTTAAAATAAATTGTATCATGTGGTTAAAAGATTATTTATTGTGTTATGAAAATAGTTCATGTGCTTAGTGTAAGTACTCTGGTTCTGGAAAACTACTGCTTTTTGCATGTGCACTTTGTCCACGAGTTAAAATGAATTAAAAAACAAACAAACCATATTTTGACATAGCATACCTGCAAAGGTTTAATCCTGTTTCCAGTCATACTGTTGGACACCAGCTTTGCAATTTCATCCTTCAGTGCTTTTCATTATTCTTTCACCTTTATTGATTGTTGACAGCAATTACTATTAAGAGCAGATCTAATCAAAATACAGAATCAGAGCTATGAGCACAACAGATAAAAAAAGCAGCTTAGGGATCTTTTCTAAATATCTGAAATATTATAGCCTATGGAATACAAAATGCTATTATGAAATCGTAATTAACCTTGACACTTGAAATGCAATAGTCCTAGTTAGTACTGGGGGATGGGAATTGCAGATCCTGTTAATACAACTTTTCAGTTCTTGTAAGGTGCTCAGGTCCAACAGTGTTGCACATAACTCCAACCTGGCTCACTCAAATGGGTTATTTGTGTGAGCTGGCAGGGAAGAGGATATCTGTAATCTTCCTGCTGTGCTGGAAGGAGGAAGGATCCCTTCCTTTCTCCAATAGCATACCTAGTCAGTGAATACAGTAGCTCCGAATGACCCATTTTAAAGCTGGCTTGCTAGGAGTTGACGGGTCATGTGTTCCCTGCTCATAAGAATATAAGAATGGCCATGCTAGGTCAGACCAAAGGTCCATCTAGCACAGTATCCTGTGTTCCCACAGTGGCCAATACCAGGTGCTCCAAAGGGAATGAACAGAAGAGGATATTCACCCATGAAAGTTCATGCTCCAAAACATCTGTTAGTCTATAAGGTGCCACAGGATTCTTTGCTGCTTGAACAGAACAGGTAATCATCAAGTGATCCATCCCCTGTTGTCCATGCCCCATTTATTTCCCATTGCCATTCTGGCAAACAGAGGCAGCAGAGGCTAGGGACACCCATCCCTGTCCACCCTGGCTAATAGACACTGATGGATCTATCCTTCATGAACTTATCTAGTTCTTTTTTGAACCCTGTTATAGTCTTGGCCTTCACAACATCCTCTGGCAAAGAGTTTCACAGATTGACTGTGCATTGTGTGAAAAAACACAGAGCTCAGACTGGGTGTTGTGCTGTGAAGTGGGCATCAGTTTCCTGTCCCCCTTTCTCTTTTTTTCAGAATTCAAGAGTGGTCAGTTAATTCAAGGCTTGTTGATTTTGTGGCCTGGGCTAGACATTTGACTTTGGCTATTCCAAGTCACACTTTGGGGTCTGGAAGGAATTTCCCCAACTACAGATTGGCCAAGAAGTAGGTTTCTTTTCCCCTTCCCTAAGACATTTGATAAACCTCAATACTTAAAAACTGGACTATTATTTGTTGCAACTATGCGGGCTGACCAGCACAGTAACCATAGGTGCAGGAGACATATACCTATCCCACCCGAGTACCCACCTAAAAGTTTTGCTTAGGTCCTGTGGTTGGTCAGTTCAGTGAGGGGAAGGCTTCCAGGTCAAGTACAGACTGAAAAAACCTCCTGGGGTAGGCCTTTATGCAAAGGAAAGATGTTCAATCTGATTAAGACTGAGGCTTAAATCTACGGCATGGCAGGCCTCTACTACAGGTAAAATCCCCAATCTGTGGTGACCTTTGGTTGCTATCTGGTTATATACACTGCAACATGTAATGGCCAGATGAATTGCTTGCTCACTTTTCTTTCAGTGCATTTATTAATTAAGTTTGCAGCCATTGTTTCTTACCTTACTCATTTTTGTCTATCTTCTTCCCTCAGCATCTGAGCAATAGCACAGAAACAGACAGATATTGTTGTAATATTTCAACAGCAAACAGTGTGGTACCTGATCAAATTCTATCAGCATTTTTCCATGGATTAGATAAAGATTTCTTGTTTCTTTATTGTCCAGCAGATTCCAAATGAAACAGAGGAAAGTCTTCGCATCCATCTGAAAGTCAACATTTCAGCAAGCAACAGTGGACCAAATTCAGCCCTCAGACACAGGCAACTTCCACTTAAATGCAGTCTTGACCGCATCCCTGAGCATTACTGCTCTGATATTGCCTACCTTTAATAGATTCTGCCATCACACCTTATTTTGGCTGACAATTTGGCCAGTGCTGTGGCCTTGACAGCAAGGAATCTAATCCCCCTTGACTTCCATCTGAGTTCATTTCTCTTTCTATCTAAGAAAGATCTTGCAAAAAGTATCTTTGAAAATGGAATTATTTTAACTGCTGCCAGCCCTTGTAAGCAAAATCTTCCTCTTCATTCTGTATTTCCTGTATTGTTCTTTGAGTTAGAATGTTTTTTTTTAATTTAGTGTTTTAATTTTTGGTTTTTGGTTTTTTTTTAAATTGTGTGAGGTATCTCTATAGCAGTGGTGGGAACGGTGAACCGCAGCCACTGGGAGCTGTGGGCAGCCATGCCTGCTGATGGTTGATGTAAACAAATTGTCTCGCGGCCCACCAGCGGATTACCTTGACTGGCCGCATCTGGCCTGCAGGCCTCAGGTTGCCCACCACTGCTCTATACTGTTGTACAGTGACTGAGTACTTTACTGGGGATGTAGTGTAAATAGGACTATCACATAATGACACTGTTTGACCGAGTGTTTTTAAATTTCACTCACATGTAAAGATACTATGGGCAGACCCTCAGCTGATTTAAACTGGCACAGTTTCATTGACTTCAGTGGGCACAGGTTGAATGTCTGATTCTGTGTTTACATTTCTATAACAGAACAGATTAAAACATTCTAGGGGATGTATAAGACACAAGAAAGAATGCCAAAATTAAAAAATAAATAAATAAATAAATAAAAGATGGAGTCAGAAACCTCTAGAACTAATACCTCTAAAACTGAAACAGTATATATATATATAAACACACATGAATAATATTTTATTGTCCTCCCTGAATTGGCCAATCGTTTTGCAAGAGAAAATTATTTTGCAAGAGAAAGCAAGACAATGTATTAATAATGTATCATTACAACATTGGGAAGAATTACTTACATTCAGTTGAAGCAAATACCTTCCTCCTAATTTAGTAGAAATGGCCTTCATTTTCAATAGCTGTGGAAAATTGAAGGCATGGCATGAGGAAGATTTTTACCAGTTAGAACATATTATTCATAAAATAAAAACACTCTATTGCTTCTTCAAATATTTATGAACACTAATCCACTATTTTTATAAAGGCTGCTCCTCTACTATAGTGTAGTATAAGATGCATGTATTTTATAGATTTTTTTGGACCCACTACTCATTTTTTTCCCTTGACAAGAGTGTTCTTTCACTGCTTTAATAGCTGAACAAATGACATATTCAATCCAGTGTAATTTGGTAAGTATCTGTCATTTTTTAGGATTTATGCCAGGTGCACTCTGGCAGCATTTGTAAAGTTCACTGCTGAAATAAGACTGGGGCAAGAATCAGGTATCAGCCCATCCTTAGTTACACGAGATGATGGATTTGAAAAGACATCTGTTCAGAAGGACAGTATCA
Organism: Gopherus flavomarginatus; assembly: GCF_025201925.1. Lineage (NCBI taxonomy): Eukaryota > Metazoa > Chordata > Testudines > Testudinidae > Gopherus > Gopherus flavomarginatus. The sequence goes on along the minus strand of NC_066630.1, from coordinate 16,178,960 downwards.
ACAGCCTGCCTATATGCACTTGTTTTTAGAAGAATTATTACAGATTTGCTATTTGATATAGATTGCCATTGAAACAAAACAATAGTTAAATTTTTGGTTAAGATCTGAGTTTGCTTCACTTGATAAAACCCCTATATAGAACTCTTTAATTGAGTTAATTTCAATGACCCTGGGCTGTCAGGTAAAAATTAGCAAACCAAAGCAGCAGCACATTTCTCCCCTTCTCTGCCAACAAAACATAATACAAATTAAATAAATATATTTCTACCTTTCACTTACTCCAAAGCCACAGCCCAAAAAGCCTAACCCCTGTTATAGAAAGCCAAGAACCCTGCCTTCCCCAAACATCTGGCCAAATAGAAGGACATCAGATCCTAGTTGCACACCAGAGCCTAGTTCAGGAGTGGGCAAAATTTTTAGCCTTAGGGCCCCATCTGGGTCTGAAAATTGTATGCTCCAGCTGGGGTTGCAGGTTGGTGTTCGGGCTGGGACCAAGAAGTTTGGGGGATGGAAGGCGGATCAGGGCTAAGGCAGGGGTGCAGGTGGGCTCTGGGTAGCACTTATCTCAAGCAGCTCCAAGAAACAGAGGCATGTCCCCCCTCTAGCACCTATGCAGAGGTGCGGCCAGGAGGCTCTGCGTGCTGCCCCATCTACAGGTGCACCCCTGCAGCTCCCATTGGCTGTGGTTCCTGGCCAATGGGAGCTGTGGGGATGGCGCTTGGGGCACGGGCAGTGTGCAGAGTCCTCTGGCTGCCCCTATGCATAGGAGCCAGAGTGAGGACATGCCACAGCTTCCGGGAGCTGTGTGGAGTGAGGCAAGACCCAGACCCACTCTCAGGTTGAAGCGCCGAAGCAGGGAAAGCCCCAGACATTGCTTCTTGGTGGGAGCTTGAGGGTCTGATTAAAATGTCTTGGACCAGATGTGGTCCCCGGGCTGTAGTTTGCCCGCCCCTGGTCTAGTTTGTGGCAAAAATAAACAAAACATTTATTTAATAGAAAAAAAATCACAGATTCAAAGATAAAATAGTTAGGAAAAGCAAAACACATCCAAGTTACACAGAAAATAAACTCAATAAAATACTCAAAAATACTCAGTGTCAGACTTTGCACTTCTATATGCTTGAGGTGCTTCAGGCACACTCAAGGAAGACAAGGCCATTGCAAAGAAAATAAATACATTCTTTGCATTAGTCTTCATTGCAGATGATGTGAGCCATTGTTTTCAGCCACCATATTGGTGACTAATAACCAGAGACTCTGTTATGAACAGAGTAATCATCTGAGAATATAATATCGCTCACAGATCCCTCTGGAAAACCACTGGAATTTTTTAGTCTCCAAAGGCAGATCATTAAAACAGGCCCCTTGCCCAAACAGAAGATGTGGGGAAAGCATGTTAGCAATGTGTAGAAGAAATCCTGAGGCATGGCATTTTAAAAGATATAAAGTAGGAGCTGCAGAGGAAACATTAACTATTGTCACAAAGGAGACTGGATCATGAACTACAGCTAAGAAATGAGTTTATATGTCACCTCATCTGTACAATCTATTTTCTTTCAAATTTTTCTTCTGTGACAGGAGAGCATTTTCAGCACTACTGCTCAGAGCACGAGAGATAAATCTCCAACATCCGATTCCTCAGCTTCACTCTTGAAAAGAATTGAATATCTTCAAATATGTCTAAATTATGCTAAATTAAATTTAGCCTCAGAAGTTGGCCAACATTTATACCTATCACTCAGCAGAGCTTTCTGATTTTGTTCCATGTCACATTTTCTGTTCCAATAGTGTGAAAGTTTGCTCGAAAGTCTATTTATTCACTCAGCATGACTGACTACCAGGTTCCTCCTAGTGCTTAGTACTGTAAATATATCCCTAAATTACATAAATGCTTGTGCTATGTGAAGAAGATGAAACTTTGAGTTCTCATTTCACTTTACTACATAAAATATAAATATCTTACTGTGAATTTAACATCAGACTGTTTTGTACATCTTTTATTTACAAAAACTTTATTACTGATGAAAAGGGGGGAAAAATCATGCATTTCTTACTGCTTAGAGTGTCCCTACCACCATGGTGCCCTGTACATCACCTTTGTGATAGTTAGCACAATCAAGGGTGTACTTCTACTTTAACTGGTCCAACTCATACCCTGACACATGAGGTGGACTAAGTCCGCCAACAGCGTTGTTGTTGGTGTTGGTTGGTTACAAAAATGAATACGAAAATATTGACAGGAAATGGTTTCAGGATTGTGTTGACTGCAGTTATTTTTAGTGAAACATGCAGAAAAGATGCCATTTGGCAAAAATATTAACATCTGAATAATTTTGTTTTGAGAAAGCATTAGCATTCTTTCCCTAATTTCCTACAGCTTTAATACCACACGAATGCTTAAACGCTTAGAAATATTAGGAAACTGATCACTTTGTAGTCAGATAATAAAAAATAACTGGTTCTTTGTTCATTTTTAAACATTATAAAACAAATAGATTAAAGGTTTTTAAAATAATCAATCAGGTAAAGTGAATTGTTTCAGCACTTCTCATTGGACAAAAACAGATGGGAGCAAAATATTAAAAAAATGAAGAACCTAAAATTAGGCTCCTAAAGATGTAGATCATCAAGTGTCTACCCTTAGGGCTAAAGAGTGCTCAGAACTTTTGAAAAAAAAGAATCAGATGACTTATTTAAGAGCTCCTATTTTTGAAAATTTGGGCTGTAGTGCAACCAGATGATATGATGATGTGACATACCACCAGAGAAGTCAATGACCAAACCCCCAGTGGACTTCAGTGAGGCCAGATGTGCACCAGAGTTGTATTCTTTGACAAATTGATATGAAATAGAAAGTTTGACACTTTGGTACCCAACTATAGATGTGAATCCCTTGATGTTTATGTACCAGTTGGTGTTTGAATGCCTACAGCTATGAGTATAATTAAGGTTCTGTATTTGTCACAGAAATAATGGATTCTGTGAGTTTCCATGACCTCTTTGACTTCTGCAGCAGCCCCTGCGATTGGCCCAGGAGCCACGTCAGAAGCTCAGGCAGACTCTGGCCAGTCACACTGTCTACAGCTGGGGCAGTCTTTGGCCATCACACCCCGCAGCAGGAGTTTGGGTGTGCGGGGGCTCAGGGCTGGGGGTTGTGGTGCTGGGCAATGCACTCCCAGGAAAGGCAACAGGAACTCCCCTCCCTCAGCTCCTAGCTCCACGTGCTGCCTCAGCCTGCAGGCAACATCCCCACAATTCCCATTTGCTACTGTTCCCAGCTGCAAAACCAGGACTTGCGGTGGAGCAGAGGGAGCACATGAAGCTAGGAGCTGGAGGTCACCATTTCCCAGGAACTGGGTAGGGAACCTGTCCCTCCCCCCTGGCATGCTGCGCCCCAAGCATCTGCGGAACTCCCCTGGTCCGCAACCCCCCCTCTGCTGGGGGGAAGGCAAAAACCACCAACACTTCATTTTGGCCAACCTGGCACTGAGGGAAAAATTTCTTCCCAGCACCCCACTCCCACCCTGATAAAGGAGTGGCTAACTCCACTGCCCAAAGTGGATCCTGACAAAAACTGGTGCTTTACTGCTTCCAAGGTGGGAGATTGGGTTCAGGTAAGAGAGGGCTTTTCCTGCACCAACATGTATCTGTAGAGTCCCCCCTCTCTTCCAGTCACTTGTGGGGTGGTCAGTGTCCCCACACCAAACTGGTCTGCTGCTGCAGTCAAAAGCCACTCCCTTGTTTTCTAGCCCTGAAAGGGGCACACACCTTTCACAACAAACCAGACAAGAGCCCTTACTGCTTAAATGTGTGGTGAGATCATTGAAATCATTGGAAGTTATATCACTGGGAGCAGAGTTAAATCAATACTGAGTACTTTCAAAAATCCCATTCCTTATGCCTAACACAAGCTACAAAGAGAGTTACATTATGTAGAGCTGCTGGACTGGCCAACAGTAATCCCCCTGCCCAAGGAATGATGCTATCGGTCAGTGGACAAAGTGACACTCCTTTTGGGGTGCAGCTCGACCTGCCAATTCCAGTCTCTCAGATTAATGCAAGATGAACATCTTGTTTTATATTATTTAAATACTAACTCTTTATGTGCCTACCATGTATTTTGTCATTTGTGTTCTGAAGATCCCATTGAGCATTTTCATTAGTGAATAACAAATAATGAAGCACAAAGAATCGTACAGTTTCTGTTTGAAAAGTCAATAATAAATCAGTTTGTTTTCTCTTATCTGAATAATGTAAAACAACAAAAATAGCATAGTTCTAATTTCAGCTTTCTAGAATATGATCCCATTTTCTTAGCATATTTTCTAATGCAGTCTTAGTATTGCACATTGAATCAATCAAATGTTGTAGCAGATGTCTAATGTATTCCCTTCATGTGAGCCAAATGGTAGGGAGTAGCATCTGTGTCAGATGCAAGCATGTCTGCTTGCCAGCTATGTTGGCCACAGGAAGATGCTGGGTGCTTGATTGACAGTAGCTATCAGAGGTTGAATCAAAGTTGGACAGAAATCTGAAGGGGGTTATTTTAAGGATGAGAAACATATGTTTCTCCAAAGATTTCATTCCTTTCTCTTCTGATTACAGTAAAAACTACAGTTTTACTGGAGAACTGGCAAATATAATATAGATTTTAAAAGTTGTGACTTTTCTTCTATTTATAAATCATGGGTTTTTTGTTTGTTTTTTTTAATATGATGCCCTGATGATAGTTCTTACTCAAAACTATTAGGGTACAGATGATCGGTGATTTATGAGACTGGTATATTTTGTTAATGGAATCTAGATCTTATTAACACTAACATAATTTTAACTGCATCACCACTTTAAATAAAAATAGGAGCAAAAGATATAAAGTTACAGGAGAAAAAGGATTTTGTGACAAGGCAAGGACGCTACCATCGGTAAAGAGTTAAAAGATCCTTGCCTGTCACATGACTGCTTGGGGCAGAGCATAAAGGAAAAAGAAGCTGGGTCAATGGGACATTAACAGGATGGGTGTGTCCTCTACACTCGTGGCTGTTTTACTCCAGGCAGTCCTGCATGATCCCATCTCTCCAACAGCTCCTCCTGAGTGTCTCAACATCAACTAAAACAATGCCCAAGACGGAGTTCCTGAACTTCCAGTCTGGGACCCCTGTCTCTCATGCCATACTCATGTAGGCTGTGGCCAAATTCTGTTTCTTCCTCCACATTTCTAAACCCTCCGTCCCTTTAGATAAAAACCCTCATCTTCTTTCTTGATTTCTGTAATTTCTGTCTCCTCAATGAACTCACTAACACACATCTTGCCCCACCAGTCCTTATAAAACACAGCTGCAAAGATCATCATCTTTGTCCTGACCAGGTCACCTGCCTCTTTCAATAAATCTACTGGCTCCCCTCATTTCACCATATCACGTTGTGATCACTAGCTTCAAGGCAACACTTAATTCTGTGCCTTCTCATTTATTTACCTTCTCTTTCAGGTTGCTCCTGCCTCACCTCTGTTCCACTTCAATTCCAGGCCTGACAGACTCTTTATCCACTTCTACACGAAAGTCTCTGCACTTTCTTCCATACCACCCCTTCTGATTTGGAGCCTTGTCCAAAGCCCATTAAAAAGTCAACAGAAAGATTCGGTAAGGCCATTACCTTTCCCACATAAAAATCCCTCCTGAAAATTGACCCTCACTATGACATCTATAAGAAATTATCTGACTAAAGACAATAAGAATGAAGGGTGCAATTAGGAATAATATCAGGAGTTGGTAGCAACCTTTATAAAGTCACCTAACTTTCCAATATAGAAGATTCTTTCAACCTTTTGGGGAATAGCTCTTCTACTTCTATTTTTTATAGCAGAGCTTTGATCTTTGGCACAGGGTAACCCAGCGGTCAAGGAAGTGCCTTTTGCTGGACCCATGAAATGCTGGTAATTATAAGTTGCTGAAAGTCATGATTTCCTGTTTGTGACTTGTGTCATAGAGCTTGATTTTGGCAGCATGCTAAAACCCAGAGCTTAAAGACCTGCTTATATAGTAGCCTGGTGCCTCACTTTAGTATTCCACTGAGAGCTCAACTCCAGATAGGACACTGCTGCACTGGGAACCCCTAGGAGCAGAGACTGAACCAGATGCCACAAAGAAAGTCAATGGCAAAGCCAGGAGTGGAAGTCAGAAATTTGACTCTCATCACTATACTTAGTCAATTATTTCATGCTGCTTCCCATTTGAGAGTTTCACTTTTCAATGCACTCACGTATTACTACTAATTAGAGCTCCATGATTCCATTAGAACATGACTTCCTGAAAATTAAAATTGCATTTATATCGTACAAGCCCAGAAATTGTTTCCAGTACTGTATGGGTAAGAAGGATATATTATTCTCCCAAAGTTATAGCTGTAGATTGCTGTGTCATTTTAGAGTAATTCTGCTTTCTGTAATATGATTTGGTTTGGTATAGTACAGTAATGTCTTCATTGAAAATGTCTTCATTTCACAGAATCAATTGCAATGAAAGGAAGAGAACACAGAGAAAAGCCTTGCAATAGAAAATGGTCTAACAGAATTATCCCTCAGAGAGGTCAGCTTTCTACTGCCTTTGACCTTTTAATAAAACTAAAGTTTATAGTGTTGAAATGTGCTGGTGCTTATCACCTGATAACATACTGGCATTCATATTTCCTTTCCCTTTATTAGTTTATGGTCATGCACTTCAATGTAAGCTTACATAACAATCTATCTAAGATCTTGCAAAGAGTTCACTAGCAGTCACCACCATATGCACCGTAACATTTATAGCATAGTACAGCAGTAGACAACCTATGGCACGTGTGCCGAAGGCGGCACACGAGCTGATTTTCAGTGGCACTCATACGGCCCAGGTCCTGGCCACAGGTCCGAAGGGGCTCTGCATTTTAATTTAATTTTAAGTGAAGCTTCTTTAACATTTTAAAAACCCTATTTACTTTGCATACAACAATTATTTAGTTATATATTATAGACTTATGGGAAGAGACCTTCTAAAAACGTTAAAGTGTACTACTGGCACGTGAAACCTTAAATCAGAGTGAATAAATGAAGACTCAGCACACCACTTCTGAAAGGTTGCTGACTCCTATAGTATAACATGTATTTAAGGACTCTGGGGCATGCACAACTTTCAGTAAACTTGGCCTACATTTTCAGAAGTGATTAGTGGTACTGAGTGGCTCAGTTTATGGGTGCCCCGCTTGACACACCTTGAAGAGGCCTGATTTTCACAAAGTCAGGACAAGTATTTAACACTTCTTAACAATAAGACCCCTTTAAGATATTTCAGGTTGGACACTGATAAGTTTAGCCACCCAGAATCACTAGCTGTTTTTGAAAACTGGTACCTTCCTTTTTCCAAGGTTAACGATAAAGATTCCTTTTTCTTTTTTACTTGTGCCCTTTTCTGTTCCTCTATGATGTATAAAAATGGGGTCAATGGGGTGTGTGTGTAGTTTTCTCCCTTCTGTTTGTTTTTACTTAAAAAATGGCAAGGGCATTAACTCTGCTTTTTCCAAAGCTTTAAAAGAAATTAATAATAATGTTGTCAGAGCACTCATAATTGATATGTTCCAAAACTCTGGTGATGTACATACACAGGTAGCACTCTGAAGCACTATGTAATTATTTTCATTGCCATTGGTGAAGAACAGAAAGGCATAAATTTTCTAATGCAGTCAGCAATAAAGCCTACAAGTTCCCTTGTTGTTTCCTCCACTAGCACAAGCACAACCTCCCGAATGGATGCTGTAATTTTGGTTTCCATGAACATGGCAATGCAAATAGCTTTTAGATTCCATAGCAACAATCCCTTCTTTCCCATCCCATAATCCCAAATCCTTGTACTAGCACATAAGACATGATGTGTGGAGAAAAAGCTGCACCTTTGTAAGACACAGATGCTTATGCATTTTCCCTTTTTTCAGTTAAAAATACTTTTATTTTGCTTATCTAAAGAACAAATTTGCTTCTGTCTCTCCATAGAACAAAGAAAAAAAGTAAAATAAAATAAAAATAAAAATGCAAAGAAGAGCAGAATAAAAAATATAATATAGTAATTTAGTGTTGGTCCCTCACCAATTTTTGGAGTTTTTTGTTTTTGCTTGGTTTTAAAATCATAACAATGCAGAAACACTTATCTCTGGAGATGCTTTCAAGAATTCCTTCTCACTGTGATTTTTTTTCTGAGGCATACCACAAAGGGGAAAAAGGAACTAAGTGACAGGAAGCCACAGACATCATTCTCTTGATCTTTGAGTAATCTTGATACATCACACATGAAGGGAGTAAGTATGGTATTGGTACTTTGGAACTGCTTGAGTGGATAATGGACAAGCCTGGTTATTAAAGAGAAGTACTTAGTGAACTTAGTTTGGTATAAATGGAAAAGACTAGTGAAGTGTACAAAGATCAATATTCAGACAAATTTTGTTTTTTTTTTTAAATCAATAACTGGAGAAGCAACATGCAAGGAGAAGGTGAAAATTTACGGATTGTAGAAAACTGGGGTCAAGCTGGGGAAGGAAAGCCAACCTGTCCACATAAGAAGAGAACCACCACCAAATTCAAAACAACAGGCTAAGAGGGGGATAAAAGTTGCCCATACAGTCATTGTGAAGAACTGAAAAGGTAGGGAAATAAAAAACAACAAAAAATGGCAATCTAACTTCTAACTTCTAACACCCTGATTTGGCTCATGGTCTCGAGATGATGGTGTATAAATTGCTAAAAACACACCGAGAGCTTAACTGCAGTAAAAACATGGTAGTTTAATATTTACACCATAAATAGAGACAAATATTAAAGAGAGGAAAATATTCTAAAGCTGTTCATTGTTGGTATTCTTATATTTGGAATCCCTTTCACAGATTGCATCACATTATTATGGAAACTATATTGTAATATGTGGAGAGAGTCAGTCAGAATTCAAAGGAATTAACCAAAGGTGGATTCCTCTATTTAGAAAACTGTAGATTAACAGGTGAGCTATAAACAATTTTATAGTGAAAAGGAAAATATATTCTACTAGGCTTTTTTATGCTAGTATCTAATACAAAAAATCAGAGGCACTGATCTGCAATCAGCTCAAAGAGCTGGACACACACAAAAAATGTGTGCAGACCTTCTTTCAAAAGAATAGTGAATATAGAGAATAAACTGTCAAAGGACAAGCCAGTGTATATATTTTATTCCAAGTCTTTTGAAAACAAAATTATTCTAGCACAAATGCAGAGTTAAAGATGATGAAAGTATTTGCTCTCTTTCTAAACTATGTACATGAAAAATATTTTAAGAAAATGTAAAAAAAAAAATCTTTAAGATACATCTTAGATGCTGCTGCTATTAATAAGATCATGATTCCTTAACCTTATCTTGCTCAACTTTGTGCTACTCCTGTGCACTTGCCACTCACAACCTGGAGCAGATGGGTGGACTACTGACAGAGTCTTGTATCGGCTCCCATCCAGAAAGGTTGTCAGAGAATCCTGGTCAGGGATTGGCCAGCAGCAAATTTTTAGCCAACCCCCACCTCACCATGGAATGGAGAAGCAGAGAGGAAATTTTCTTCATAAGGGTGCAGGAGGCATAATAACTCCAGAAATACTCTTGGGGTAGTGCTTATGCATTGCAGCTTACTCAACACCGAAAGCACAACCTAGCTGTAAATACTTAGACAATTTATTAAAAGTTTATTCTCTATTTCTGTGGGGAGGAATATACACCATGTAAATATTTCAATGACCTTCAGTTTAAAATTTATTTTTTTGAATAGCAATTTATCTTTTCTTCCAAAGAAGTTAAATTAAAAAAAAAAATCTTAGGGGCCCAATTTGGAAAGAGTAAAGGCCAAGAAATAACGTGAAATAAGTGCATAGGTATACCCCAATATTTATGCATGCAAACTAGTTAACAAAATGGACAAATGTAGGTTTAGAGTTCTATCCTGTAATTTGCAGAGTGCCCTCATCTCCCATAGACTTAACTGGGAGTATTTCGTATTTTGTACAATTGAGTCTTTAGGGGGCCAATCCAATTCCCATGCAAATCAATGCAAACACTCCATTGACTTCAGTGAGAGTTAGACTGGGCACATAAAGCATCTGTTTGGACTTTCAATAGGACATGAAGTCCTACCAGGACTTTCAATAGGACATGAAGTGTACATCCTGTGCAACAAAACTGATTTTAGTGGGAGAAAAATCAGGCACACAATCACATTGAAACATTATTTTATCACTGCAAATAAAGAGCTAGGATTTTCAGATTTCTATTATGAAAAGCTTTATACAGTAATTTTACAAGTAATAGTTCATTGTAACCTCACAGACTTTGAAAGCATCAAGGATTTTGTACCTTGCCTATGTATAACAGTGTTCTAGAGAAAACTTTATGAGAGAAACATTATTGAACACATAAAGCAGCATTAAGGGGCAATGTCAATTTAGTCAGTACTGATGTTTATGATATAATGTAGATTTTTTTTCAAGCATTCAACTAGGGTGAGAATTTGCAGCTTCCTCCCTTCCCCCTCCCCCCAAACACTCATTAAATCTAGTCTAGTTTATATTTGCATCATTTGGAGAAATTACAATACAAACAGCTGCTGCTGAACTCGATTACAGATAGTTGGAAATATCATGGTAAAAGAAGCAGTTACTTATTTTACAGTACCTGATTCTTTGAGATATGTTGTCCATATATATTACAGCATTGGTGTTCATGTGCCCAGTACACTGATTTTAGATTCTTTTAGCCGCCTATTGGGAGATGTGACTCAAATAGCTGCCCTAAATACAGTGCTTAATTTGTAATGAAAGAGGTGCCGGGTCTCAAGCAACTTTTTTTAATATTAAACCTGACACAGAAAGCCCAGAAGTGCTGAGGCTATGAACTGCCAAGCCTAGAGGTGCTGGGGCAGAGCCCTGGCACAAATTAAGCACTGCCTAAATATCTCAACTACTGGAATATCTCTCAAAGAAGTTACAGAACGTGACTGAGCTCTCAGAGAATTACTCTCCATAGTGAGAAAAAGGTAGCTCAACTAGGACATCCCAGTTCAAGGGCCTACTCCAAAGACTCTTTATAAGAAATAGAACCACTTCAGAGAAGGAAGAGTGAGAAAACTCCAGACAATAATATCCCCCAGACCAATAATATCTCCCACTTTCCTGCAATGTGAGAGACCCAAGTTCAAATCACTATTCCATATCAGGTAAAGAGGGGAATTGAACCTAAGTCTCTGACCTTCCAGAAGGAATTCTCTAGTCACCGAGTTAAATGTTATAAAGAAGCTGCCACCATTACCACCTCTAAGCAGTTGGTGAATCTTTTGCATTTGTAAAATTCCCTGAAAATCAAACAAAATGAAATGTTTCATCATTAAAAATGTTTTGACCAAACCAAAAAAGTTGAAATTATTTAGCAAACTCTACCTAAATTTGTGAGTAGCTTTGATCAATGCAAAACTGCATTTTTTGGCAAATAAGCTAATTTCACCAACCTCTAGTCCCAAACAAACAAGTCTCAACTGAGACTACGTGAATTGCATTTTGGAGGTTTATAAAGTGGCCAAATTTGGATGGCACAAAGCACAGCCCTGACACAGGGAGATGCCCAATGCAGATTTCAAGTCCCTGCTCCCAAACTACTTGAGGCTCTAACACCTCCTAAATGATTGCAATGATATTTTCTATTTGGGCAAAACAACATATTTCCCCTCAATCTCAATCTTGCAAATGCTGGAACTGTTTTAGCTGAAACTGAAGGAGGAGGAAAAACCAAAACCAAAACAAAACAGACACTCAGCATGGAACGTTTCAGCCTAAATGGTTAAACTCTGGAAAAGTTATAAGCAACTGAAAACAAGGTCATATAATAGGAAGTATCAGATAGGATTAAGTCTAGGTAGTGTTACCTGTGCCATCTATAATAATTGTGCAATTATGAGTGGTTGTTTACCATCAAAGCATTATAAGCTTTTCATATTACTTATATTCCAACCCTAAACTGAGAAAACACCATTGGAATTAATAAATTGGGAAATCCACACAGTCTGAATACATTCAGAAATCATTGATACAGACACTATAAGGGGATGGATTGTGATAAGGGAACTCAAGAGACTTGAAACTAAAGAAGCAGACTGACTATTTGTAACCAAGAGATAGAAAGTATTTAACCTCGCTAGAATTATCAGATCATTATCAGACATTCAGGAAGTCAATTACCATGGAACCTCTCTCTGGAGAACCAGAAAGCTACATCAGACAAACCTGATGGATGTCCTGTGGTATAAAGCAAGCAGTTACCAAGAAAGGCTCTTCGACCATCCTAAGAAGGCAAACAATCGTTATTGATAGCTTCGTATTGAGAAGAATGGACAGAGAATTCAGCAAGGAAGAGGCACAACAAAACAGTGTGCTCTCTGCCCAGAGTTAAAGTATGAGATATAACTGCAAGATAGGGTAGGATCATGAAGTCTCTGTCAAGTCTCTACTGGTGATGATACACATTGAAACTAAGGACTAGGAGTCACATGGATTACAGAATATTTAGGGGATCTTGCAAAAGAGCTAAGGAAGGAAATCTCCTTGAGATCCTTCCAGTCTGACAAAGTTGAGAAGGCAGAAAATACTGAAGGTTACCAGTTGACTGTACAACTTGTGTGAAGTTGAAGGTTGTGGTACACTCTCCCACACTTCTGTGGGAAAGGGGGCTGTATGAAGAGATAGCCTGCATTTTACAGGTGTGGAGGTGAATAATATTCTCCATTGGAGACTAGCTGAAACGTCCAGAATGGTGCTAAAATGGCACATATGGTACAAACAAACTGAGCTGTGTAGTGAACAAATTGAACTGATCTGACAAAAAATAAGACAATATTTTTTAATTGATTATATACTAATGTTACGAGTCTGGATAACAAACAAGAGTAATTGGACATTCTCTTTAATGAGAAAAAAAATGATACAATTGGTATATGGGAACCTGATGGGATAATTCACATGATTGGAATATCACAATCATTGGCTTTGACCTGTTTAGGAAGCATAGAGTTGGTAAAAGAGGAGTAGAGGGGTGGCAGTCTACATTAAAGACATCATTACCTGTCTTTGATTTATTATTATTTAGGCACTCATCTGTAAAATATGGAAAGACAAAAACAATCAGTTATTATGAGGGACTTCAATTTGGGATACATATGCTCAAGGTCTCATGCAGCCAGTAATAAAATATGGGAGTTTCTAAAAATTATAGCTGACATAAAAAGTATTGCTCCCAATATATGATAACTATTGATCTCATTATGATGGACACGAATTAATCACTGGTCTGGAATCACTAGTAGTAACTTAGGGTCTTATGAGCATGAAAGTGTGAATGAATATGGAGAATTCTTTGATAACACCATCTTTAAATTGCCAAAAGTATAATTCTATATTCAAGAAAGTGGACAACTTTGTCTAAGCGCCATCCTAGTTCAGTGGTGAAGTGAAGGTGATTATTAGAAATAAAAGAGAAATGTACACCAAATGGAAATAAAAGTGGGAAATCTATAGTTATTGATATCAGTTAGAAGTTATGAAGTACAGATAATTTATAAGGAAACTTAAAGACATCAGAATAAAATTCATGGCTGCCAGGGACAATGACAATAGTATTTTAAAAATTATATTAGGAATAAAAGAAATCCTAGCAATGGTATATACTCTTTACTAGATAGAAGTGTTGTTGATAATGCAGAAAAGGCAGAGATGTCAAATATATATTTCTGGATGTGGAAAGAAGCAGGCTGCTGTACTCATATATATGAGAATGAAATACTTTACAGATAATTAGTAATGGAGGATATTAGATAACAGCTACTTAGGGATAAACATTTTTAAATCAGCAGGCACGGATAATTTGCATCCAAGAGTTCTAATAGAGTTGGCTAAGAAAATCTCTGGCTTGCTGATGTATGTTTTTAATAAAACTTGGACTATTAGGGATATTCCATAAGTCTGGAAAAGTGCTAAAATGGTGCCAGTGTTCAAAAAGGGCAAGCAGAATGACCCAGGTAACTATAGGCTAGCCAGCCTGACATCAGTCCTGAGCAAAATAATGGAAAAACTGGCATGGGATTGAACGGATAAAGAATTAAAGGACAAGAACATAATTAATGCCAGTCAGAATAGCTTTGTATCAAATAAACCTGATTTAATCCTTTAATGTGAATTAGTTGCTTCAGTCTTCACGGCTGAGAATGTTAGGGAGATTCCCAAACTTGAGCCAGCTTTTGTAGGTGACAAATCTGAGGAATTATCACAGATTGAGGTGTCACTAGAGGAGTTTTTGGAATTACTGATAAACTTACGAGTAACAAGTGACCAGGACCAGATGGCATTCACCCAAGAGTTCTGAAAGAACTCAAATGTGAAATTGCAGAACTACTAACTATGGTTTGTAACCTGTCCTTTAAATTGGCTTCTGTACCCAATGACTGGAAGATGGCTAATGTAGCACCAATATTTAAAAAGGGCTCTAGAGGTGATCCCGGCAATTACAGGAACGTCAGTACTGGGCAAATTAGTTGAAACAATCGTAAAGAATAAAATTGTCAAACACATAGAAGAACATAAATTGTCAGGCAAAAGTCAACATGGTTTCTGTAAAGGGAAATCATATCTATTAGAGTTCTTCGAAGGGGTCAACAAACATGTGGACAAAGGGGATCCAGTGGACATAATGTACTTTGATTTCCAGAAAGTTCTTTGACAAGGTCCTTCACCAAAGATTCTTATTTAAATTAAGTTGTCATGTCCTTAAAGTTTGGTTGCTAAAAGGTGCCTGCATACTTGTAACACTTTGATTTGTATAAGATGTTTGACTTAGTACTGCACAACATTTTCAATAAAAATTGGCATTAAACAATATCAATAAAGCACACATTAAATGGACAAAGAACTTGCTAACTGAGAGATCTCAAAAAATAGTTGTCAAAGGGGGAATCATCATCAAATGGTTGTGTTTCTAGCAGGATTTCCACAGAAATCAGTACTAGATTGGACACTATTCAATACTTTCAATCAATGACATGAAAAATATAAAATCACTGCTGATAAAATGTGTGGATGACACAGATTGACAGAGTGGTGAATAATCATGTGGATAGGGCAGTGATACAGAACTCTCTGTATCATTATGTAAACTGGACCAAGTCAAAGAAAATGTATTTTAGTACAGTCCAATGTTCACTGTATCCTGGAAAGCAGTGTCTCTGAAAAGGACTTATGGGTCATAGTGGACAAACAACACGAGCTGTGCGATGCTGTGGCAGAAAGGAGTAATGCAATCCTTGACTGTATGAACTGTAGAGTAGGCCTTTTAACTCTATCTGTAGCATTGGTGAGACTAATACTGCAATAGTGCATCCAGTTCTGATGTCCGTTTTTTAAGAAGGTAAAATTAGTGAGGCTGCAGAAAAAAGCCACACAAATTACTTGAGGGCAGGAAAAAATACCTTACAGAGTGAGAATTAGAGAACTCAATCAGTTTCGTTTATCAAAAAGAAGATTGAAAGGGAACTTAATTACAATGTATAAGTACTTTCATGAGAAGAAAATACCAGCTAGTAAACAGTTTATTAATCTAGCAGAGAAAGGCATAAAAAAAAACAGTGGCTGAAAGATGATACCAAACAAATTCAAATTTGCAGCAAAGTCTTTATTCTCCTGAATGTCATTCAAGAAATATACAATTGATGTGGACTCAACAGCAAAATGAGGACAGACACATGCATGGCATTAAGTGCAGACTCAACTTTTATTAAATTTTAACACAGGGGAGCGGTGCTATCTGCCCATCACCCATACTCTCCTGTACTAGGCATGTAATTGGTTCCAATGTGGGGGTTACAGATCTTCAGGATGAAGTGGTTTTCCTCAGCCTACCCTCTGGGCTCAGCTCTCTCTAAGTCCTAGCATCCTTCTTGCACAGAGGGTGCACCAGGGGAAAGCCTTCAGGGCACACAAGAGCCACAAGGTCTCACCCTATCACACAAGCTCAAGGCCCATCACCAAAATCTCAGGTCTTTTACTTCTGGGAACTGTTCACTTTATTTTCTTAACCTCACTGGAAAGTGGTCACAAGTTGTGATGAATAAACTCATCCCAGTACCTCAGTTGGTACTAAACACATTCCTATATAACCCACTGTGGCTTGAAGGTGGTGTAGCTTGAAGGCAAAAAACTCTCTGGTCCTCTGATAATTGGCCCATGAGAGGAAAAAATTCCTTCATAACCTTCTAAAGCAGGTGAATGGCTAAACCCTCAGCATCTGTCAGGCTGGATTCCCATTCCTAGTTGGGATGGGATGGATGGACTGCTGGAACAGAGCTGAAAGGGGCTCCACACGTCCCCTGCAAACTAGAGAATCAGACCCCTCTCTGCCAGCTGGGAAAGGGGTACCACAGATTCCCAGAGGGAGGCGCTATCTATTGTCCCTCCCTCCTTGGATACTAGGACAGTTCTCCCTTTACTACCAGCCCAATCAATATCCCCCACCCACTGATGTGGGTGGGTGGCATGTATCTAAAAATTCATCTGATCAGAAAAATGTTAAGATGAAATAGTGTTTAATGTCATTCATGTTTACTAAAACCAATTGGAAATAAAGTGCCTCTTTTATATTGTAAGATAATACAAAAGGACCCAGGCACAAATCAAATGGCAAAAATTTGTCCCATTGATTGATGTGTCTTCCTGGCAAGGGATTTTACATACTGTGCAGTGTTTGAAAGGAAGAATATCTATAACTTTCACCATTAAAAATCACAGCTGGACAAAAATGAACTCCCAGGGGTATTGATCCCACTGAAGCCAACAGGAGTTTTGCCATTTTTCAACAGAAGTAAGGTCAAGCCTACAGGGAGTACAGAAAAACTTACAACAGGAAATAACTGTTATGGTATAAGTAAACATTGATCTAGATGCAGCCTCATAAAAAGACTGATTTGTGTTTCCAAAACCAGTATTAAAGATAATTTAACTGGGAATGTTTACCCTTCCGAACATGGAAGAATCTCTGTCTAGCACGGAACTGTCATTGCTGGGATTACATCCTCCATACCACTCAAGTGGAGGGATGAGTCTAAGGCCTGGTCTATCCTGGAGGCGGGGGCGAGCTAAGTCGGTTTAAGTCACGCAACTTCAACTATGAAAATAGCGTAGCTGAAGTTGACATACTTACCGCGGTGTCTTCAGTGTGGTAGGTTGACTGCAGATGCTCCCCCATCGACTCTGCACATGCTTTTTGCTCCTGTGGAGCACTGGGGTCGATGGGAGAGTGCTCGGAGGTCGCTTTATTTCGTCTTCACTAGATGCGATAAATCGACCCCCGCTGCATCGATTGCTCTGGAGGTAAGTGTAGACATGCCCTAAGAAAACAGTGAAACTGACTACTCACAAAATGCTGTCAAATGCACTGAGTAACGAAAATGACATGTGTGTGAGAGAAAAAAATGTGGTTTATTTCAGTGATAATAGTCAATGATGATAATAGGTAAAACACTGAGAAAAAAGGATATTACTAAATCAAGACTGTCTTCACAAATTTAAAGTATTTACTATCAGATACAGTGTTAAATCTAGGCTCTGGTTGCTTATTCAAAATATTTAAGTAGGTCCTTTTTGTTAAGTGCTAGTAAAAGGCCTGGACCCAGAGCCCTTGCAAATAACTCCATCTGTGACAAATTCACTAAAGAGTCGACATGTGCAACTCTGATTCACTGAAACTATGCTGCCTATATCAGGGAGAGTTTCACCCACTGCTTTTTGTTGTCTGTTTAAATGCTGCAGGTTCAGGCCCAAAATGTTAATGTACTTACCCTTATCCTAAGAGCTAATCAAGAAGGCACTTATTTTCAAAGCTTTTTGTAAACATGTATAACCTATTAAATCTTTGTTTTTCCTGAGCAGAAGTTTTTACTTTATCATCCCACTGTGCTCCACCAAGTACCTATAAATAAAAATGCAACCTCTCCCAATGTAATAATGTCTGACAGAAAAGTCCAAGGCCCAATTCATTACAAATGTTTTGCCCAGGTTTAAGTCAGGTTACACTTTTCAATTTGAAGAGCAGCCAACATGTCTATTGTGTTCTCAATTAATATAGAAAAATTTGCATGCAAGTCACACAGTTCCGTATTGACTCTCTACCCAGCACATAAAACAAAGTTTCTGTTAAGGAAGACAGGGACAAAGATACATTCTGTTGTGAAAGATATAAAGATTATAATAAATATACATATTCCCAGCAATCAATCTCCACCTTTAGGGTGAAAAGCATTGAGCATCTTTTTCTTTTAAATACCGAAAGTTGAGAGAAGAGTGATGCTTTTGTAATGCTGCACACGTAAGAGGAATGCTCAGCTAAATGTACATATCATAGCATATTAGCAGTAAGATTAGGGTAGCACCTATAGTTCCCAATCAGGTACGGAACCACCATATTATAGGTGCTATAATACATTATCAATAGTATTCACTACTTCTAAGGGTTTACAACAAAAGGGCTAGATCCTGAAAATGAATCTGCTTGGTATATCCCATTTAAGCTAATGGGGTTTCACACACACATGCATTGGCTCAGAGAACGGTGGTCACAAGCAAGCATGAGAAAACAAATGAAGGAAAAAGAGGAGAAGGATGAAAGTAACAAATATAAGATCATGAGGTTGCATAAATCACTTCTTGTGCAACTTGAAGGCTCCCAGTTTGTTTTATATATTTTATATATAAAATCCAGTGTAATATGAAAATTAATGCAAATAGCAAGGAAAAGAGGTGTTACATACAGTGTGGCCAGGAATCTTATCTGTTATTGTAACAGATGTTAGGTAAAATATTCCTAATGGATTTCCTTCTTTACCTATATCTATATGAGACATTTCAATAGGCTATAAAAGGAATATTTTATACCATCCATCATAATATATTAGACTATATTTTCATAAAATATACAAAGTGTTATGAAAATATACAATCAGATCATAATGAGAATGGTTAGTTTTGTACCACATTTTATTCTCATTTTCACAGGAATGGAATTTATATTATGTTTTCTGCTCTTGCTACTAATTTACCACCTAAACAACAAATCAGATTAGGTGATGTATGCTTCATATATTCTGTGAAAGTTAACAACACGCTGTCTTAGTTTGACATTTTTAATGTCCTGCAATTTCATTTGTCATCTCCATTTTCCTTTGTTTATATATTCAGGAAACTGTGACAGAATATGGATTGTCATTAAAAACCATGGGATATTTGAATGAACAAACAGTGCAACGTAGTTTCAATTTGCACATTACAGTGAAAATGTAAATACAACATCCTACTCAAATGGCAAAAACAGAAGTGAAAATTAGAGACATCTTATTATGAACCTCTCAAATCATCGAGGATTTCCTGCCCTTTGTCCTCCCACACACATTTTAAAAACCTTAAAATTATTCCCTACTGACTCTTTAAAAAATCACAAGAATTTCAGCCTGCAGAGATGAGTTATGGAATAAAACCAAAATTCACTAGAATCTGGGGAAGTCCACATCTAAACTATACAGCTGTTCCATAACTCTGCAGTGGACTGAACCAGAACTCCAAATATAGATACTAGCCTTTGAATTTTGCAGGTCAAGCCTTCCTCTGATTGTTTGAATGTACATTTGAATACAGAAGTTGATATGAATGAATGGATGTTCTTTTAATTTTGTTGCTACTAAAGTATTATTTGTATTTCATTTTAATCTCATTATGGGGCAAATTTTCAAAAGTCACTTCCAAAATTTTATGGATTTTTATGCAAAAAATAACTTTTTGTAGAGTTGGGGCCCGTGTGTACCATCTGATCCATGATGTGGACAAAACCCTATTTACTTTAATGAGACTCTGCATGGACCTAAGGGTCTGCCCACCTGTTAGATTGCAAGAACAGATCCATAGATAAACTTTATGCATGTCCGGTTGGTAGAATTTTAATCCAGTTCATATTCACAAATCCTTTTTGCATGTGCAAGAGTTGTTTGCATGTACAAATGAGATGCTAGACTGCAGTCTCTTTGAAAAGTAGGTTTTATGGCCTAATGTTTTAATATAAAACTAGATGGGCAATGATTTGCAGCCAGGTAGAGTCCCACTGATGTCAGTATGTCCCTACCTTAACTCAGGGTTCCAACTGCTCAGTTCATTTGCCTCTCCTCTCCTTCATATGATCTTGGCTGTCTTCAAAAGGGGCAGCACTGTCCTCCATGAAGTTACCATCTCTAGTGGAACCTGGCCACTTGTGCTTTGTCCCCAAAGATCACTGCTACAACAGAACCTGTTGGCACTCAGTACCTCATGTGTATCTTGCCACTGATGTGGATGAGATATTATGTAATTATGTTTCCTATTGCATTAGTCCAGATGCATAATAAAATGTAAGGCTGGTTATTTTTTGTTTCCAGATTTGCTTTATACCCAACCCAGGGAAGATATTACATGTGATTCATAAACAAAATTGCATTTTAGGCATGTACTAGCATATTTATGGAATTATACTGTATACTAAATGATGTACTAAATTCAGATTTGGACATGGCAATTTCCCTTGTGTTGACAATGAGGTTGTAAGATAATTATTCCTTAATCAGACTATATGACAAACATACTGTGATCATTAGAAATAGCAAAGGTTTTTGGTCATTAGACATTAAAAAAAAAGAAAGACTTTCTTGCAAGAACCCAGAGCAAGGTTATAGTGACAGTTAATGATATGACAACATTTCTACATAGAAATATCTTCTATTAAATCTAAAGGGCAGGTACAGTTCTGCTTGGGACTCTGTCTCCCTTTAAATACGCCTGACATTCTCCTCCACACATAGAGAAAAACAGAATGGGTTATTTGATTATATCAAAACTGCTCTTATTAGTTTTTTGTTCAAATACTCATTTAATTTTCAAATTATTTCTTCCTTGTCGATTTTTGACAGGAGTCCAAGAATTGTGCATTACATTGAAGTGAGTACTGGTTTATGTTATGTTCTTTAATAGTACTAGAATCAAATTAGTATGAAAAATAGGAGCTGGTTGAATACTGGAAAAAAAACACTGTTTGCAAATATTGTTATTTGCTATTCATATATTCACATGAATGGATTTGGTCGACAAATGTTGGAAATGGAAGATCTTCATATAAGTATATGTGTTTGCTGCAGACAAAAAGTATTTGCACATAAATAAGCAAACCGGCTATTCATTGTATGTTCTTTGCCATTTACTATTCTCCTGTTTCAAAAGTTTGAATGATCTCCCATATGACTTGGTGATATATCACACATCACAAAGAACAATACAGAAACTAGTGACTAGTCACTAGTGCAAGCTGGCAAAAAACACATTTACTGAAATACATGAACTAGTTGGCAAATATTTGCACATAGTAAAAACATTTGTATAATCCAGGATCAAGCTGTGAACAATATACAACCAGAATAGAGGACAAAAGATCTGATCATATCCCACTGAAATCAATGAGAGTCTATCAACTTCAATGAGCTATGGATCAGGGCCTAAAAAAGCTCTATTTTAGACAATTCAGGTGGTGCTATAAAGATTACCTGGCAAAGACAATTCTGGATTTTGCTATGCCACGCCAAGAACAATGCACAAACATCAATATGTACATTGGAAGTTTAACTGGGTGGCAAATTACAGAAGAAATATAGGTTAGAGAGGGCACTCTACAAAAGTCATTAGTGAAGTATGATTAGCAACAATTAAAAGAATGATGATCAATAATATCACACAACCAAGAAAAGATATTCAACAGAAGATATCCAATTAGCATCAAAGTATATAGTACTAATGATTTGAATTTACATCATTTTCATCGCTGAAAGCACTTCCTTCTTACCTGAGATATGCAAATTTTGTGATAATCTCAAAAAGGGTTTTCTAAAGTTGTGGATGGAAACCAAGCCAGGCAAATATAAATGCTTGGGATAAGATCACATATTTGATGAAGTGGTATATGAAGTATCTACTCTTGCTACACTCATTTGTTCTGTTCAATGAGTATGGATTAGCAATTAACCACAGCTACATTTGAAGTTAAGATATATTACAGAAATACATTCAACGTGGACTATGTGATGCGAATGTTTTATTGATCAACTTGCAGAAACTAATCTCAAAACTATTGCCAGCTATATATGATTGGAATTACTTGTTATAGTGTTGTTGTACCCAATGAGGTCAGATTAGTCATTATAGATGTGGTAGTGCTGGTAGGAAGGCATTAGTATTGGAATAGTTCCAATATATTATTTTTAAATGGGTATACATATTTACTCGTATTCTTCTCCACCAAATACCTGAAACAGGTAAATGGCTGCATCTCGGTTAACACACTTGTTTTGGAAGAGAAGAGTCTTCATGCTGAGGTGTTTGATTGCAAAGAAAATAAGCAGCTGCTATGGGTGCATATTCCACAGTTCACTCAACTTTAGAATTATGGCAAATACGCATTTCAATGGTAAACACCCACAGACACAAGCAGATGTTCTTTTACTATCCCTCTGCAGAGAACAGGTCTTTTCCTTTATGTGGAAGGCATGTAAGTTATTTACCACAAAATGGAAGAATACAGAGAGGTGCTTTAGTTTGGATAGGTACCAGTACAACCAGCAATCAACCCCTAATAAAGAGGAAGACAATCATGAAGTTATAGCTCCTTACTCATCATATGTGAAGTGTTTATTTAATCTACAATGGGAGAAGGAGAAAATGTATTCAAATATATTAAAGCGACAAAATGACTTTACTGCAATTCTAACAACTTCCATACATAATTTAAGAACACTATGCAGTATCAAAGTGTCATAATTTAATAGAATTTTGCACTATGGGGTCTATTCTCATGGCTTTCAGATTGCAAATGCTCTGTACTTATAGATTCATTGATAAAATTTCAGAATTCACCCTCAGTGCTCCATATGTGAGTTTACCCATTAGCCCATTAACACTGTTTTAGGATGGACACCTGTCATGGCTTTATCCTCAAAAAATTGCACTGTAAAATTAAAATGCTTAGCTACATGGACATAATGCCTGTTATTTAAGTTTGTACAGTGGTTGTGGACAAATGAATGGATGTCACTGTATTAATGTTAGTCATTGTCCATTATTGGGCAATTAGCTCATCAAGCACTTTTGGAGACGTTACTATTTTATATTTACCAAATAATATAAAACAGCAGGGGGACCACTGTTTTGAAGGTTGCTTAGGTAGCCAAGATACCTTCCTGTTAACCAATAAAAATTATGAGTATTTCACATCATCTTTATTTATACAATATATGAATGTCAGGTAGTTATGACAAGTTGTGTACTGTGAATTGGTATATTTTCCTCAGAATGCTGTTCATTCCTGTTCACTCATGCTAAACTATATCCCATAACATTTTCCAACCGTTTGGCACAGAGAGACAAAAAAAAGTCTGTCAAAAGCAAGATGTATGAATGATATGGCCTGGTATAGTTAGGAGGTGTCTTCATAGCCCATTGACACCTGGAATATGGCATTCAAAAGAAAGATAAGGCAGGTACAGGACAGGATGAGAGGCGGAAAAAGGTACAGGCTGGTGGGTGGTGTAGAGCATGCTCTCTAACTTGTAAACTATTATGCTATAAATAGATCTGGGACTAGGGTTTTTTACTTCAAAAGGGCTAACTTTAAAGAATTAAGGAAATTAGTTAGGGAAGTGGATTGGACTGAAGAACTTGTGGATCTAAATGTGGAGGAGGCCTGGAATTACTTTAATCAGAAGCCTGCATCCCAAGAAAGGGGGAAAAAACCATAGGCAGGAGTTGTAGATCAAGCTGGATGAGCAAGCATCTCAGAGAGGTGATAAGAAAAAGCAGAAAGCCTACAAGGAGTGGAAGATGGGTGGGATTAGCAAGGAAAGCTACCTTAGTGAGGTCAGAACATGTAGGGATAAAGTGAGAAAGGCTAAAAGCCATGTAGAGTTGGACCTTGCAAAGGGAATTAAAATCAATAATAAAAGGTTTGATAGCCATATAAATAAGAAGAAAACAAAGAAAGAAGTGGGACCGCGAAACATTGAGGATGGAATGAAGGTTAAGGATAACCTAGGCATGGCCCAATATCTAAATAAATACTTTGCCTCAGTCTTTAATAGGCTAATGAGGAGCTTAGGGATAATGGAAGGATGACAAATGGGAATGAGGATATGGGGTAGATATTACCACATCTGAGGTAGAAGCCAAACTTGATCAGCTTAATGGGACATAATCGGAGGGCCCAGATAACCTTCATCCAAGAATATTAAAGGAACTGGCACATGAAATTGCAAGCCCATTAGCAAGAATTTTTAATGAATCGGTAAACTCAGGGGTTGTACCGTAAGACTGGAGAATTGCCAACATAGTTCCTATCTTTAAGAAAGGGGAAAAAAGTGATCTGAGTAACTATAGGCCTGTTAATTTGACATCTGTAGTATGTAAACTCTTGGAAAAATTTTTGAAGGAGAAAGTAGTTAAGGACACTGAGGTCAATGGTAATTGGGACATATTACAACATGGTTTTACAAAAGGTAGATCGTGCCAAACCAACCTGATCTCCTTCTTTGAAAAGGTGACAGATTATTTAGACAAAGGAAATGTAGTAGATCTAATTTACCTTGATTTCCACAAGGCATTTGACACGGTTCCACATGGGGAATTATTAGTTAAATTAGAAAACATGGGGATCAATATGAAAATTGAAAGGTGGATAAGGAACTGGTTAAAGGGGAGACTACAATGGGTTGTACTGAAGGGTGAACTGTCAGGCTAGAAGGATGTTACTAGTGGATTTCTTCAAGGATCAGTTTTGGGACCAATCTTATTTAACCTTTTTAGTACTGACCTTGGCACAAAAAGCGGGAATGTGCTAATAAAGTCTGTGGATCACACAAAACTGGGAAGTATTGCTAGCACAGAGAAGGACAGGGATATCATACAGGAAGATCTGGATGACCTTGTAAACTGGAGTAATAGTAATAGGATGAAATTTAATACTGAAAAGTGCAAGGTCATGCATTTAGGGATTAATAATAAGAATTTTAGATATAAATTGGGGACACATCAGTTGGAAGCAACAGAGGAGGAGAAGGACCTTGGAGTATTGGTTGATCACAGGATGACTATGAGCCGCCAATGTGATATTGCTGTTAAAAAAGCTAATGCAGTTTTAGGATGCATCAGGTGAGGTATTTCCAGCAAAGATAAGGAGGTGTTAGTACCATTATATAAGGCACTGGTGAGACCTCATCTGGAATACTGTATTCAGTTCTGGTCTCCCACATTTAAGAAGGATGAATTCAAACTGGAACAGGTTCAGAGACGGGCTACGAGGATGATCCGAGGCATGGAAAACCTGTCTTATGAAAGGAGACTCAAAGAGCTTGGCTTGTTTAGCCTAACCAAAAGAAGGTTGAGGGGGGATATGCTTGCTCTTTATAAATATATCAGAGGGATTAATATTAGGGAGGGAGAAGAATTATTTACACTTAGTACCAATGTAGACACAAGAACAAATGGGTATAAACTGGACACTAGGAAGTTTAGACTCAAAATTAGATGAAGGTTTCTAACCATGAGAGGAGTGAAGTTCTGGAACAGTCTTCCAAGGGGAGTAGTGGGGGCAAAAGACATATCTGGCTTTAAGACTAAGCTTGATAAGTTTATGGAAGGGATGGTATGATGGGATAGCTTAATTTTAGCAATTGATCTTTGATTATCAGCAGGTAAGTGTGCCTAGTGGTCTGTGATGGGATGTTAGATGGGATGGGATCTGAGTTACTTCAGAGAATTCTTTCCTGAGTGCTGGCTGGTGAATCTTGCCCACATGCTCAGGGTTTAGCTGATCGCCATATTTGGGGTCGGGAAGGAATTTTCCTCTGGGGCAGATTGGCAGAGACTCTGGAGGTTTTTCGCCTTTCTCTGCAGCGTCGGGCTTGGGTCACTTGCTGTTAGATTCTCTGCAGCTAGAGGTCTTCAAACCACAATTTGAAGACTTCAATAACTCAGACATAGTTTAAGGGTTTGTTATAGAAGTGGATGGGTAGGATTCTGTGGCCTGCTTTGTGCAGGAGGTCAAAGTAGATGATCATATTGACCCTAAAGTCTATAGATACAGGCAGTCTTCAATGTATATTTTAGAAACAGATCTATATAAAGTGAATGCTATGAGATTGCTTTTCGGAAAGGGTAATATGTAGGTGTCCTTTTCATGTTGTACCACTTTGTCTTTGGACTAATAAACTGACTTTCAAATATTTTTAATAGTGAACTGTAATAGTAGTCTAGTAATTGGCTATATCTATTAATAATGCTTTCTTTTTCCATGGACTTCCATACACCACTACATTCACAGCTGTCTAAAATTCACGCATTGTATTCAGTTTCCCATTAAAACATTCTGTTTCTAACACTTTGTTGATTAAAAATACCTAGGACTCTAGAACTGCTTGAAGTTTCTGCTAAATGATTCAAGTGTAGCAAATGAAACAGTTGGACACTATTTCAATCTCTGAGTTGATTATGAAAAAAATGGCATCATATGGCTAATTTAACATCTCCAGGCCTGTCACAAAGTTCAGATGTTTAAAGATTCAGGTAATGCTGATTTGCAATAGTAAAATCATTTTGATTACTTGCAAGTTCAGATTCTGTCAAAGAGGAGTCATGGAAGACTCCATTTAAATTAGAAATGAAACCATCTTTGATCCTTTTACAAATAGCTGATTTTTTGCAAAGCAATAGAGAAAGTATAACGAGATTCCATTTGTTGGAGCAGAAGCATATTATACAAATGTGATTGGGATGCTTTTTCTTAGGGAATAATAATTAGTGTTTGATGTTGGGAAATATATACAACATGGCAGTTTTAGAATATTGCAGTGCTATCTTGTTGATAGAAATTATTATTTTTAAGGTTGCAAGAATGCATTCATATTCTTGTCAATAAGCAAAATACAGAGGAAGCCAAACATAGAATAGACAAGAGAAATGAATGAGATTTTAGGCAGCATGATAAACTATATATGACTGTATTTTGTCTCCCCTGAATGCCTTCAGTGGCATATTCATTAGTCTCAAGTAATCTTTTTTATGGACTTAAAGTCAAAACAAATGCCTCAGGAATGTGAATATGAGTTTGGTTAAAAGAACTGACCTGAACCTTTGCTCAGAATTTCAGCAGAATCCTAAGCCTTTTCTGAGATTCTAGGAAAAAAAATTGTTGTTTTTTTTCCTATAAACTCAGTCTTACTTTCCTTTGCTCTTCTTAGGTCAGGTGCAGCAACAAGCAGAAAATGTGGAGAAACCTGTTCTCATATGTTTTCCAGGTCACTTTTGCTGACCACAAGAGTTTGCAGGGAAAAGGAATTGAGCTGACTTTACTGTAAAGGATTTAGATTTCCAGAGTTGCCAGTCCCACAATTAAAAAAAATTTTTTCACTTCATAGATAGATGAATGTGCAGTATGTAGTGGTGTTATATATGCAAGTCCAGAAAAAATGAAAAAGCCAGATACTGTTACTGTAGTTAACAGCACATCAGTAGTTTTTCATCAAAATGATTTTTTGATGGATAATGCAGTTTCTACAACAACAGCAACCTAAAATTTTCACTCTCCCCTCTGAATGAGCTGTCTGGTGCATGTTGGGAGACATACAACTTCAACCGCATCATGGAAGATGTAGTACAGCTAGGGGACCTGGCTCACAGGAGAGAACAGGGATAAACTACAACTGCAAGAGGGAATAGAGAAACACATTTTAATATTGAACTAACGCAAAACAAAACATAATGGTTTGGCACAACAAACTGAAGCAAAACATTTAACTATTTCCAGATTTGAACTTTTGGTTCTACAAAACAGTATCAGTGTTTCAACTTTTCATCTCATTTAGGGACAAAAACAGATGTCGAAATATCAGAGTTTCCCATGAGATATACGTTTTCCCTCACATCAGTATTTACCAATGGGTAACTCAAAGAAATCAAATAGAGACTTAGTCACTATTTTAGGCCTCAATTCAGAATAGTTAAGCATGTGCTTAACCTTAGGAACCAATAGGACTTAAGCATTTGTTTAAGTGTTTTCCCTAAACTGAGGTCTTAGTTGGCCCCAGATGATTTTTTTTTAAAACTGGAAGTAATGGAAACCATAGGGAAAAAAAATCCTGAGAAAATTAATTATATCAAGTTGTTCTTATCAGAAGAATAACAAAACATCTCTGGTTATTAATTCTGACACAGTTGAAGGAGTAGTTAAAGATAAAGGATCACTATGCATAATAACTATGGGGTAATTTTTGTCTCTCTTGCAGGTTAATGAGTTTATTTCATTTCTGTTAAAAGGGTGCCCGAAGTCATTGTGCTTCATCATCTTTGTTTTCTTTTATTCTCATTGACAACATTTTTTTGGAAAATGGTTGTGATGGAAGGGGTCTTGATTATGTGGATTTCTATTACAAATAACATTAAATACCCAAAACAGCATACCATCCTTTTCTGATATTATTAAAACATGAAAACAACAAGGAGTCCGGTGGTACCTTAAAGACTAACAGATTTATTTGGATATAAACTTTCATGGGTTAAAAATCTGAAGAAGTGAGGTTTTTTACCCATGAAAGCTTATGTCCAAATAAATCTGTTAGTCTTTAAGGTGCCACCAGACTCCTTGTTCTTTTTGAGGATACAGACTAACATGGTTACCCCCTGATATTAAAACATGACAAGTTAGTCAGAATCTGAACTTTTTAAAAATTGCCCTTTGTGCCATTATCAGTTAGTGATGTTAGTAACAACATTTTTCGTTTACACTCAATAGCACTTTTCATTCTAAAGTACTTTATATAGGCTGCTGCATACATGTTTTGAAAGTAACTAGGCTTTAGATTTTGTTACAAACTTGAAACACGGGCCAGGTTTGTGAGAAAGTTCACAAATCTAGACCTTATTGAACCGGCTGAGTTTCATTTCCAGATGCTGGTTTCAAATCTGAGTCAAAGCATAATTCAGACACTGACCCAACACAGACTGTAATTGAAGAAAGTGTTCAAACACCTGGAAAACTAAGTTGCTATGTTTAAAACAATTCTGTTTACAAGTATAGCCCACTGACATATAAATTATACTCAGGTCTCACTTCAGCTGTCACTAACATGGAGATACTTCTGATGCCTATTTAAAAAAGCACAGCAGTATTAAAAAAAGTTTCCAGTAAGAAATGAAGACTACCTTATCCCATTTAAAAGACTGTATCATGTAGGTAAAATGTAAGTACATAAATTAGGACAAGTCAGAATCTCAAATTTTACATTCTTAATACCGTGAGAAACACTATGGGATCTTTAATGACCATGACTTGCAATTAAGATATTGTTTTCTCTTATCTGGAATACAGCACCTTTGCAGCATAATACTCCCAACATCATGAGTAGCAAATAGACTATTTGTTCATTAATATCAAATAAATCCTCTGAAATGCTGATTGCCTCCTGTAAGGCTGTGCTTTGGTTATATAAATCAATAAATTAAAAAAAACAAAAAAACAAAACAAAAAACACATTAGCAGTCTGGTCTTAGCTGGTAACAATAAAATAATGAGAAAGGAGTAGTCAAGCTAGATTGCTTTATTAATAAAAGTTGCCTTTATTATTTAAGAACAAACACATAATGGGAGAGAAACAATACCCAATCCTTAGGGAACCAAGCTTGCAGCTGATGATGGTCTAAGCCCTTTCTGTCTGGTCCAATCAATAATTCAAACCTTTATTCTTTTATAGAAATCTGTTGCCAGTCTATAACTTTCTTTTCCCCCATACATATGACAGTTATGCTATCCCCTTTGACTGGTACATATTGCAGATTTCCAAACATATTGCAATATTCAAATTTCTCATACTAATGTGGTTAGTACATTTTTCAGTTAAAACACTTGTTCTGATAAACAGGTTATTGTGCTAAACATGAGGCAATTAAGCTTTCCATTCACACTAGCTAAAATTCGAATATAGCGTACATAACTTAACTTTATTATTACACACAATTCTTAAAGGTTGCTGGGTTTTGATTCACTTGACAATAGGTCTTTAGTTAGCAATCAACCCTTTGGCCTAATGGTCAACACTACTCTCAACTGCCATCAAGTCCACTATTTATTCAGGTCTTTTTTGGTGACGTCTCAGCCCTATCAAAGTTAATGGTATTTTTGCCATTGACTTCAGTGGAGACAGTATTTCACTCTTTATTCTTATAGTATGAGTTTCAGCAGCTTTTACTTACTGTGGTTTTATGTATCAATGTGTTTTGGCTGTTGCTGTCATTCCTTTATTTCCCAGTTATTGTACGAAGGCTTTTGGAAAACAGAAGAGATTTGCAATATATTCAGGAGTCAGGCTCATTCTTATCTTCTCTGGTAAATTGCTCCACAACTTAAGGATGTTTGATGTCCAGTTCATGAAAGCTTATTCAGTGTATTGCCTTGTCTATAAGAGCACAAATGTCTCATTGGCCAGAGACTGATATGTCTGATATGGCCCAAATATTTTGAGGGCTTCTAAGTGACACCAGAAGAGAACTGGGAGCCAGTACAAGACGAAGAGCAGTGTTGTGATGCGTTCATGGTGGGTATTTTTACTAAGAGGGTAGACTCATGCTTTGAGATCATTGAGGTTTTCATGATGACCCATCTCTACACCCAGACACAGTGTTTATGCACACATGGTTCACCGTGGCTAGGCCCTTACTGAGAATTTGGGATGTAGTTTCCTGGCAAGCATAAGGCAAAAGATGGCATTTCTCACCATTCTTGTTATCTGGGTATCATGAATGAGTCTAGTAAGACCCAGATACTTTGTGCTTCCTTAACAAAAGGAGAGTAGATTGTTTAAAAGGAAGGCGAGGTGTCTGTGTTTTGACTAGCTCCTATAAGCATTACCTTTCTAACCAGTATCACTTCAGTCTTACTTGAGTACATTTTAACCAGCAGCTTTTCATCCCAATACTAATCTCAAGCAGGCATTGACACATCTTTCTGATGAGTGACTGAGTTTGCCAAAGAGATGTAGAGATGGGAGCCAGAAGTATTTTATTGGGAAGGGAGTCTGCTGTAAGTCTCAACTCATTTCCATGAAGTGTTAGTGCACTACTGCCCACTTTTTGTCACAGAATAGTTTGCCAGAATTTGTTTTCATGTTTTTAAAAAGTTACTAAATGTGGTTAAAAATCTTTGAACACAAAACATTCTACACCAAAATATTATTTATTGGAGATATAACACAAATGGACCATAACTCAAGAGGACTAGATTCCAAAAGTTTTATATAGTTACCTTAACATCCTGTTTTTCCTCATTATGTTTCATTTTTAATAGGTAGTAATACTCCTGTAAAGGGTCTTTTGCTAGACAAATATAGAGTCACTATTTCAGGACTATACTAATAGCTGGCATTTCATATCCCAAATTACAGTGTTGTAAAGAGATTTTGCATTTGAAAGCAAATAGCCACACCACTTAACTCATATAAATAACTAGTCCTGCTGTGATCTGAACTCTGTGTATTCAGCAAAGGTCCCACTTTTGGCAGACTTTCACTGGCATTTCCACTAATACTGTGGGATTTGGGTTTGGTATTTTCGGTTTCAGACTTAGAGAGTGAATAAGGATTAAGCTAATATTCTTACATCTTTTATAGCTGATCATAAATAAATATAAATGTTTAAATATAGCATTTTTGAATATGTAGTATGATTTTGTCAGTGTTATACTCAAAAGTAAGATTTTCAGCAAAATGATGCGTTTGGCAGCAAATATCATAAAGCCATTGCCCATATTTCCTTTTATTAATGGGCACCTCTTCAGCATTAGAAAGTTTGCCAAATCTTTCCTTTTTTTTTTTTTTTTTTTTTTTTTTTAATACTTTCTCCTCAGTGGCAGTCAGGCTCCAAAGTGTTCCATGTGGAGCTCAGAGGCAAATTCCCCTGCAGAAAGGGGAAGACCAGAAGATTTTACCACTACTTAATTCCCTGAGTGGACCTAAACAGGATTTCCAGGCATATCACCCCATATCACTTTCAACTCTGCCAGAGGAACATATCTTGCTCCTTTCCTGAAGAACCTTAGGAGCATATGTACTCCTGTTGGATACAGAGAACCTCATCATGTTACCAATCAAGTCTGACAACACTCCCAGAATCATGGTACACTACATTATTCATGCAGGATCCTACTCATCTGATTAACTTAAATTCTGAGAAATACTATATTCTGGAAAAGGAGCACTTTAACTGATGTCTTCCTTATGGGAGAATATTGTTTTAAAGACTGAAATACTGGTCACTGCAAGAGTTTAAACTTGATCAATTCTAACAGTTTTCAGAGTCTAAGACAGGCAAGCATGATTGATCAATCCTATTGAAAGTGTCTGTTTCTTCAACAGCAGAAATAGGATAAATAGTTAGCTCAAAACCTTTTAAGTAGTGCAGCCAATCTATCATTATTCAGTGCCACATATGCTCATTACCAGAAAAGGGCAGAAGTAAAGATCTCCAATTATTCCCAGAGATGGCAAAGATGTCACCAAATTGCTCCATATACGAAGGACCCATGTTGTAGTTGTGCAAGATTTGCCATACAGAGCACGAGGCTCAGAACTGCCATTATTTGAACAAATCTCTACCTTAATCCTGCCCATTTTACACAAAGACACACAGTGATAAATAGTGATATGTTTGTGATGTACGAAAGTTTTGGATTAATTGACTTTATAAAATAGAAGAACAATAAACATTTGCTCAATGGTTCAATTAGAATCTCCAGAAACACATCTATTTGTCCCTCAACCCCGACACAAAGCTTTGATGGAACTATCATTGTTTTCCAAGGGGAGGTGAAATCCTTTCTGGGAAAATGATACATGTAGAAGAGGGGAAAGGCACTGCATCTACTGTACATTTGTATAGTTGGGTGTATGGATGCTATTGTATACAAAGAACAATTCAAAATATTATTACAGCAAGTCTGTGTGGGTTGCTCTCAGTTTGTTCCCAATTTTAATAATATAAATTAAAAATTCAGCATTGCTGGATTTGACCATTACTCATGAACAAAGAAAAATAGGAATATGAAATAGTTTCTAGAACTGTAGGGGGTTACAGTTTTCCTGAAATTTCAGGGTTAGCCTGACAGTTTTATAATACAGCACTTAGGTACAGTTATAAAATTGTACCAAGTCAGCTAAAATAAATAGGTAACTCAAATAATATTTTTTATAAACTGCCAGCAACTGTATATTTGTACAGTAGTTAGCACAACGAAGCCTCAACCTGGTGGAAGCTCTAAGTGCTACCATAATACGAATAATGATGGCCCTATACAGTTTGGTAATTGATATAATTAAATAGTTGAAAGCTTTTTTAAAAAAAATGAATGAATCATTTTATTTTAGAACCTGTTTAACATTCTGTGTTGCATAAGCTCATTAAGCAAAAGAAAAGTGTAATTAGGCTGAGATTCATGCATTGTACAACTTCCTTACTGCTTGACAGCCTTGTATTGTAGACGCCAAATGTCTTAGGACTCAATCCCATAAGCTATGAATCATCTTTGGAGTCTCTGAGAGCCCTCAGCTCCAACCACTGGAATCCATGGGAGTAAGGGATCTCAACATCTCTCAGGGGGAGCTCAGCACTTTTGCAGGACCAGGACCTTACACAGATAGATGTTTCTGGTCTTCTGAAAAAAAAAAAACAGTGTGGATAACATTGCTGTATTTCAAGCCTCAGCAAGCCAGAATTTTAACCAACAAGAATATGTTGTATTTTTACAAAAATTATTTTAGCAAAATTATCATTCTATAGATTTTAGATTTAATATAGAATTATATCAGTCTTTATGTTTGGACTAAGTTCAAATGTTAGTCTCTGTGCTTAGAAGCCTGTTGAAAAGATATTTTACATTTCCCAATAATCCACCTTTGGAAGTAGGATTTAAAGGATTTTCCTACCCTGTTATAAGTGCAATTGGAATGTCCCCAAGGAGACAGGAAAAGTTTCATGAAAGCCAACATAACACAGAAATTGCATGTTAAAATGTTACTATGAAGTTTTATGATGAATTAACAATAGGGATATTTTGAAAACCATTAAATCACGATGAGACAGCCATTTAGGTACTATTGTACTTGTACAAAACATATTCAAGCTGTTCCTAAAACCATAGAAAAAACAGCTCAACCTGGCAAGAGAAAGTGATCCAGAATTTGTTTTACTCCAGGATATTGTCTAACATCTGGAAGAAAATTCCTCCAGACATCAGCTAGTGCTTAAGCTGCAGTAAGACAATAAGTGAGAAGGCTCTCCATTTGCGTTCATAAATTGGAATGCGTTTAAGAAGTTTACATTTAATTGAGTTCTTTCTACTGAAATATATACTAAATGCAAATAGAACACATGTGCTATATCCAGATTGAAACTCATTCCCAGGACTGTTTGCATGGGATTGTTCCCCCACAAAAGAAAGGAGGCATTCCACACCTTATCCATTGTTTTTCAGTGACAGTACTGTGTGAAACGGACCCTTTCCTTTAAGCAGTGATAAGTTTCAGAGGTCTTGGAAGATGCCATAAAGGGTAGATGGGTTCATTCTTGCTGGAAACATGGCTGCTGAGCACAGCAAAGGAGGAGTGGTGGGGGTGGGGAGTAGCTTAAGGATACCAACAACCTTCCAACCTTAGGGATACTGAGGTCTTGAGCCTGTGTTAATTGAAATCACTAATGACACTACCATTGACTTTAATGGTGCAAGTCTAAGCACACATTTTGATTCTTCTGTCACACAATAAGGAGGGAAGCTGAGCAAGAGCACCAATAAGTTGAGAAACATGTCCCTGCTCCCAGCCAGTCACTTCCACCACTGAGAGCTGCTGCTTGAAATGGGGATTTTCAGCAGCAGAAGCAGCCTAAACTGGCCATTGTCATGACTCCATCAAGGGAGGAGAATTGAACTCATGGTATCCTCATGTACATGAGGATCCTACAGATTGTTTTTACCAATATTTCAGTTAAACCTGATAAACTGGTAGTAAAACAAGCCGAACCATGGTAGTATTGTTATTTAAAGATTCCCCAATGTAGGCTTTGTTTAAATCAATGGGAATACATACATGGGTAATAGTAATAAGACCTTTAGTACTGGAACAAATTAAAGCCATGGTTTCAAGTGTCAACCGTCAATAGAAATAGAGTAAAAGCAAGATTGGAAATGG
Source organism: Gopherus flavomarginatus (assembly GCF_025201925.1). NCBI lineage: Eukaryota > Metazoa > Chordata > Testudines > Testudinidae > Gopherus > Gopherus flavomarginatus. The sequence goes on along the minus strand of NC_066630.1, from coordinate 16,143,561 downwards.
AAATGCAATGACCCTAGTGACTGAAATAAAATAAGGGCTGGTATCCTGGGAGGAATCCTGATAACATATGGTTAAGTATTTAATTGAATATATACTGGCTAAAAGGAGTTTATCACTACAATATACTTCTGAATCACAAGAGCAGAGATTATACAACTAAGGCTATTAAAAGGAAATGTTTGTTACATAAGTCATGAGGCACTTACAATATATATACTAACAAAGAGGAGAAAATGTGAGGGTGGAGGGGCAGTTATGATTGTATTTTATCAAGAGGTTATTTTGCTTGTTAGAAAGTGTTTTCATGATGCAAATAACTTAAATGTAATTGTTACTTTTATTGAAGGAACATTAACAATAGTAGTGGATATAAGGAAGCTAGGTCTTGTTCCTGACCTATTGAAATTGGATTCATTTTAAAGCTGGTACTTCTGGATATCTCCTGGAAACAAATAGTATATTATGCTAGGGAAGGGCAGAAATAGATCATCAAATGAAATATGTCCTACCGCAAATTATAACAAACTTCCTGTGCATTTACCTTTCCCTGAATATATTACCCCAGAATCCTCTTAACAGGGAAATTTACACTGTTCATGGATATATGAATGAGCTGCAATCCACCTTGATAAGTTTAGAGTGGGTCCCTAACTCTTATCTATTGGGATTCCTTTGTAAACAAACTGATAGGAAATATATGGAATGGTATAACTGAAGGTCAGCAGAGATACAAAAAGCAGCCAAGAGATGGAGATCAATTCCTCCTTTTCGCAGATAAAGTACAATTAAGCACCAAATCAATTCTTTCAACAGACAATTGAAATATTGTCTTCAAAAAGAGGCATGTAAACAGCAGCAAAGACACCACTTCTATAATAGAAAAAAAGTGTATCAACTTACACACGATTTAAAAACAGAAAGGGTGAGTGATAAAAATATGGAAAATTTCCCTAAAAATGGAATTTTAGGAAATCTATGTAATGAAACACTGACCATATACAGGTCTGCTATATTTGTCTACTCTGTTTAATTGAGCTATTATATGTAAACATCAGTTAGGACAGCTCTGGTGTGAATGAGTGAAATGAATGTTGGCTGTGTAATTTATCATAAGGGTAACACACTAAGAGACATGTTCTCACCAGCATGGAAATTTTTCCAATATGAGAACACATTTACACTGTAATCAAGTAGCCTTAAAGTTCATATACACTGTACAAGAACACCCTCACTTCTGGCATTCTACAATGTGGTTGTCTTTTACTATATGTTTGTACAGTACCTAAAAAAAGGCCACTGATTGCTGTTTGGGGCTTAAAGATGATATTGTAATACAATCAAGCACATTTTTTGCACCCCAAACATGGCTGCATTTCAGTAATGTTTGAAAGTATCCATGGAGAGTGGAACATACATTAATGACTACCAAAGGAAGACAAACACCTTCCTTAAAGAAATGATCATGAATCCCTACAACATGCATAGTACAATTTTGTCCAACCTCAAGTTAAAGACCACTTCTAGCAGGCAATGTGTGGTTGCTGCTCCCTTGGTGGTTTAAAACAGGTTCCATTTTATGCTCCTTACCCACCTCAGATAGATATTGTAAATGTGAGTAATTAGTTCCTTTCTTCATAGGAGACTGTAAAGGAAGTGGGTGCCAGGGCTTGACCCTCTCCGGGGAGGAGGGAAAGCCACGCCGGCCCACTCTGCTCTGGTTGGCCCGGGAAGTTAGCCCGGCAGTCCTTGTGGTACTTGTCCGCCTGACGGGCGAGGGGCTCAGGCCCTCCGGCAGGGCTGAGCCGTAACAACCGCGAGGCGCCGGTTCCTACGTCAGGACGGATACCAACACCGAGTCAATTGGCTCAGGCCTTGGTCAGGGCTGAGCAACAGTAGCAGTTTTAAGGCCCAGCCCTGGGTCAGGGCGGGGCAGCAAATGCTGAGTCAGTAATAATCGTTATCGGCCCCCTCAGGCCAGGGGGGGGGGGGGAGTCTGTCACCCGGAGTGGGGTGGCAGGGGGGACGCAGGCCCTCCCACTCCACTGTGTCCCAGACTGGGGCCCTAACACCGGCTGTCACTCCGCTGGTCAGTCAGTGGGGTTCCTGGCCGCAACACACTGACATAGGCTCCGGCAATTCCGCAGCCTGACTGGGGTCGGCTGCCCCGGGCTGCTTCTGTACTCCCCCTCAGGACCTACCTGGGTCCTAACATCGGCCTCAGCGAGGTCCAGGAGCATAGGCTCATCATGACCAGGGCTGGGTGGTAGGTCCAGGAGCTCCTCGGGATACTCGGGCCATGGTAGCGCCGGTGGCTCCTCCGGGTAGCAGCAGGCGCGGGGAAGCTCCGGCAGCTCCGGGTGGCTCCCTTGGGTCGCCGGTGGCTCCCAGTTTCGAGCTCCTGGAGGGACATCTGTTCTCTCCAGCTGCTGGAGCCTGACTGAGCTCTGATGGCCGGCTTTTATAGTTCTGGGTCGCTGCCTGACCCTTTGAGGGGCAGGCTCAGAGCTCTGTAGCTCCGCCCACTCTGGCCTCTGCCGGGGCTCGACCCTCTTTGGGGAGGAGGGGAGCCACGCCGGTTCACTACAGAGATTAAAACCCTTCACAAACTACAGAAATGTAAAGTATTGCTATTTTTGTATTATTTTCCTTTTGTTAAAAACTGACATTAACTGGAAAAAATGTTCATTCACTGCTAAGGAATGAGAAGAAAAAAGTACCTGCTGTAAAAAAAAGATAGGGAGAAGGAAGTTAAATATTGCTATTAAACTTCTCACAGCGTGAATATTAGAAGATATCCTGATCCAGTTTTGTAAATCTGGAAAACTGAAGGAAAAAACTTCATAGAATGTAATTCTTCAGTCTGCAAAAAGCATGGCTGTGAAGTGTGCATTATACATCTTTATCTTGCTTGTATTTTAGTAAATATAATGATATTTTTTCATAGATTTAGAATCCATTGAACAAGGTAAGCCTGTTATTATCTGAAGGATACAAATTCCAATGAATTATACGACACTGATCTTGGTTTTCATTCCTTGTCAATCACCACTGAACCCTTTTCATGATAAACCAATGTAACTCTGAGATATAGAAAGGTGAATATTGAAAAGTAGATGTATTTTCAAAACAAACTACTGTTCATTTTTACTCTTAACTAATCATTAATCTTCCATTTTTGTCCCATTGATCTATTATGATACACAACACACATTCTTGGGTTGGTGATAACATTTGTCTGGAAACCAAAAAGCTTGCTTTCCATAATCTGTACAAGAAAATGTATCAGGTTTCATACAGAGCTAAAATCTAATTCCCAGCTAAACAGTAAATCAGATTGGGGTCTGTCACATATAATTCTCTGTACTGCCACTGCCTAGTGATCAAGTTCTTTTATATCACCCAAAGACCTCACACAGCATTGGACATTTCTGAAATGACAGATGATGGTAGTTGTTAATTGTCTGTAGTATATACAATGCAAAATGCATTCTGAGATGAAAGTGTCAGGAAGTCCCAGAGTGAAGCATCACTAAGAAGTGAACACTTACAGAAAAGCCCAGCAGAGAAGTTACTGTACAATGCTGCCCGTCTATTGCCAGAAATGAAGATCTGCACACAACAGAGCCTGAAACGAGGGAGAAGATGGGGAACTGAATGTCCCAGAGTCATCAACAAGCCATATACATGTGGTATAAGAAATAGAACTCATGACATTTTGGGGGCGTGGGAGTGGGACCGGGTAAGGAATTGGAAAGAAAAGATTAGAACTTCTGAAACAAGCACCTCCCATTATCTAGACATCTGTACCAAGACTTTGCTTCATCCAGGATTTTGCAACTAGTTTAAACATCTTGTAAACAATGTAAAAGGACCATTTGGCAGCTATTTAAATATCATGATGCTGTCCCTCCCTGTGCCCCCATCTGGCCTTGTGCAGCAGTGTCTATTTCCTTCCTACTCCCCACAATAACCATGAAAGAGCCTACTTTTTTCATGAAGGAACTCTCAAATTGCAGTGTAGTCCAAAAAATAAAAACACAAAACTCAGGGTCTTCTGCCCCTAGGGTTAACCTTTCATCACACTCTTGTCATGTGCTGACCCTCCAGACTTCCTCCTTTCTCATCCTCAGGGCTTCTTCCCTGGAGCCCTTCTCCTGTCTGGTTCTCCCCAGGTAGTATCTCCCACATCTTCTCATCTGAGTCTTATAACTGACCCAAGCCTTCTGATCTCCAGCCAACCATGACCAGTATGGTTGGTGAGATGAGAGCTGACCTATCACAGGCAAGGCAGAGCCCAACTCCTTTTAAAGGGCCAGCCCATGACATAGAATCATAGAAGATTAGGGTTGGAAGGGACCTCAGAAGATCATCTAGTCCAATCCCCCACTCAGAGCAGGACCAATCCCCAGAAAGATTTTTACCCCAGTTCCCTAAATGGCCCCCTCAAGGACTGAACTCACAAACCTGGGTTTAGCAGGCCAATGCTCAAATTACTGAGTTATCCCAGATGCAGACATTCTGTTAGGAGAAACACAAAAGTTAACAATTAAGGCAGTGATGGCTTTATCCAAATATACCTTATTTTTAGCTATTGTTAGAAAATGCATTAAAAATAAGTATCAGAGGGGTAGCCGTGTTAGTCTGGATCTGTAAAAGCAGCAAAGAATCCTGTGGCACCTTATAGACTAACAGACGTTTTGGAGCATGGGCTTTTGTGGGTGAATACCCACTTTGTCAGATGCATGTAGTGGAAATTTCCAGGGGCAGGTGTGTATATATATATATATGCAGGCAAGCTAGAGTTCAATCAGGGAGGATGAGGCCCTGTTCTAGCAGTTGAGGTGTGAAAACCAAGGGAGGAGCTCCTCCCTTGGTTTTCACACCTCAACTGCGCATATACACACACACACACACACACACACACACACACACCCCTGCCCCTGGAAATTTCCACTACATGCATCTGACGAAGTGGGTATTCACCCACGAAAGCTCATGCTCCAAAACGTCTGTTATAGTCTATAAGGTGCCACAGGATTCTTTGCGGCTATTAAAAATAAGGTCTATTCTGGAATATTTTTTCTTACGTTCCTATTGTAGGACTAGACAGTAGCAAAAACAATGCTTCAAAAAAACAACACAAAACAATTTGGTTGTATCTAAGCTGGTATTTTGTTTGACTGAACAGCTAGAAAATTAAAGTAATACCATACATGCAGGGGTTTGAGCATTGGCCTGCTAAACCCGGGGTTATGAGTTCAATCCTTGAGGGGGCCGCTTAGGGATCTAGGGAAAAATTGGTCCTGCTAGTGAAGGCAGGGGGCTGAACTTGATGACCTTCAAGGTCCCTTCCAGTTCTGGGAGATTGGTATATCTCCAATTATTATTAAAATATAGTAGTGCCATCAGTTGCTTCTCTGTTCATGATCAATCAGTATGTTCATTATGAGTAGAGCATGTGGGAGAAGAGAATCACATCCTTCTCAACCTTGTAGTTGTGTATGATTCTCTTGTGCAGTTAGAAGTGACAGCTGCTGCTGGGTATTGGGAGAGGTGGTGGAGGGGGCCACGGCCCTCCTTACCTATTGTTTTGACTATTGGTTCTGTGCCAAAAATATATACATTATGAAAATTACATACACATTATCAGTAGCCTTTGCCACGCTTGAATGAAATACTTAAATTTTCCTGTCAAAGATTGAAAACAGCTAATGAAATTCAATGGACAGTTTAATGAAACTTTAAGGGAGTCTTGATTTTATTTTTTTTATCTTGATGTCTATGTTACTCATTTGTATTTCCACAGCCATTCTCATTGGCACTTGTGATCCCAACAACCTATCTCCGCGCCAAGTGAGATCTGGAGATGTTAAGGAAAGATACTCTGTGTCAAACTCCCAGGAAGTCACTAAGGAAGTTAAAATACATTTGAGAGTGAGTTGTGTTTCTCCTTCCATGTGTAGGGCTGAAACATCAAAGGAAGAAAACTTACTGGACTGCAATCCTCTTGTTGGGTTTTGCCTAATAAAATGACTAATCAGTATGTTATGTCCCCTGACTGTACCAAAACAGGGCCCAATCCTGCAAGGTACCGAAGACTTCCTACGAGCTATAGTTTCCTCAACTTCAAAAGCTCTCAGTATGTCAAAGAATTGGGTTCTTTTCCCCTGTATTTATCTGTGTTTCCCCATTTCCAAAAGAATAATTTTATTTCTGAATTTTATTTTAATTTTTATTTTTAATTTATTCATTTAACATCAGCAGAAAAATGCATGCTGTGCAATTACTTAACTATTTCTTCAAATTTTTGGCACTATATTACAGTTTAGTAAGAGGCTAGCATGACACTTGGCCAATGTATGCACACACGGGAATTATCTTCCTATCTCTTTAACTGTAAGCTCTTGTGCAAACTCCTGGACATTGAGTCCAAGAGCCAAGGAATAATTGCTCAGAGTTACATGTCTACTGGTGGAGAGGGAATGGAAGAGTGTTGGTTTCACCCCATTCCCTGGCAGAATAGCTGAAGAGTTAACAGTAGATTGTCATCAACCCAGGAACAAGGAGGAAAGACTGCAACTTAGAGGATATTCCTCAGGCACTGCCTTGAGTGCAGGGGTCTGGACTAGAAGACCTCTTGAGATACCTACCAGTCCTACGATTCTATGTCTAAAGCCAAAATCTAGTCCAAGCCAATGAGCAAGGAGAAAGAAGGAAAGCAAGTGCCTCACATTGTTGCTTCCTTTGGTAAATCACATTTTAGATGGAAGCTAGATGCCACATACTTGACACAAATAGAATTGCTCTTTCATTTTCAATTGTTAGAGGATGTTTTATTAGACATTGTAAATCACAACTAGAATTCCATCCTTTATTGCTCATGGCACTGATAAAATAATCCTAAAAAATTATCAGTGTAAATTCAATGAATGCTAATGGTGTAGTGTTCTGAAACTGATAGACACATTAGCTTAGATGAAAGTTGCTTGAAGCAACAATTAACTGAGTTTATCAGAAGAAAGTTTGGTAACCACTGAATGTAGCACCACCTGATGTAGATGCTGCATGGTTTATATTTTTTATATATAAGAAAATAATTCCATACAATGAAACTTGCTAGCAGGCAAGGTTATGCACACCTCAGAGCCAGAAGGAAAAAAAAGTTCTTGGACACCCTCATGCTTCCTGGGGTAGCAAACAACCTTTTGTGCCAAAGAAGTTATCCTTAATTTTCTAGTAGCCTGCTGTTTGGCTACATCTGAATGGGAATGGAGCTCCCATTCAAACCTCAGTTAAAACAAAATATTTTACTGGTTACTTTATTAGTGCTGCAATAGGGATTTCAACCACTATTCCCACTTAAAAATGTTCTACTTAGAGCTGTAAAAGAAAATTTATTTTCTGCCTACAGCAGGTGTTATTCAGAAACCTTAAACACAAGTGTTTAAAATGCTATAAAGGTAATGCTTTAGAGGTTTTATGTAGTTTTTTTGAGTAAATGATATTAAAATATTTTTTCCTGCACCTGCCTACTCTTTGCATTAGCATAAGTATTCATATCTTTACAAATATAATGTGGCATTTGGCTATATTAAAAGAAAAATAGAAGCTATATCCATCTGCAAAGCATCTGCCATGAGAGGAACACTCATGTCTTCTCATTATGCAATAATAAACAAAAGTTTCAAGTTTTTTTTTCCTTTTAATGCAATCTTTTAAAATACCTGAATACAGAAATTGGAAGTTCCATATGCATTTATTTTTCCTGAAATTTGTCTTGGAAATGGGATGGTTTCATTAAGGTTTCATGCATATTCTAATGCACTTTCATCTAATCGATACTGTTAAAACCACACCTGCAATAATTTCCAAACGCTAATTGTAATACCTGCTTAGCTAACATCATTATGATCACTATATGGGCTTGATATATTTGAGAAATATGTTCCATAACGAATGCACATGTTTTACATGTCATATTAGGTAAGAGTGTGGAACCAAATAATGTTCTATTTGACAATGGGCTAATCCAATTTAGAACACTTCAGGGACTTCCAAACACATGCAGGTCCTATGGAAGTCAATAGAAACAGAGTCCATCAGAGAACAACATTTGGCCTCTTAGCTGAATAGGCAATAAATACTTTTAGTAATAAATACTTCTCTAAAGTTGCTGTCACAAAAGTATTGTTACCATCTCTTCACTTTATCCAGAGCCAGCTTCTGGGGTGATGCTAAGTTAATATGAATTAACTAAGGAAAATTCTGTAGGGTGAGATTTAGGTGCAGCAATAGCAGAAGAGACTGACCTCTGAGCCTCAATGAAGGATTTTAGGAAATATTTACATTTCAGTTATATTGTAACTTAATCAACTTCAAGAGCAACTTTTTCAATTCGACCTGCAGTTTGAGTTTAAAAAGAGAACTAAACATTCAAAAATTCATTTTATATCAAAAGTTATCACTGTGAGGCTATGCAAAATGGGAACATTAATTGGCTAGGCTGATGGTTTCAGCAATCTGTTGAAATGTTTGGTATGGGAAAATTGACACAAGCTAAAAAAAGTAGCCTGGAATCTTGTCTTATTCTGTGACAGTTTTTATATTCATATAAATATAAGGAAGTTTGAATGGATGACTTTTCTCCTTGAAACATCTTAAAAGATCTTTTCAAATAATGTTCATTATGCATTGTAGTTAAACAACTATTTACAAAAACAAATGAATAAAGAATTATAAACACTCTTTATAAAATCTTCCTCTCTCTCATTCATCTTTTGTGCTCAAGAAGTTTCAACACTCTGGCACTTCAATTAAGATACAATAGCTCACAACATAGGCTAAAGCACAGGGACTCCCACAAGTCCTCTTCCTTTACCAAGAGATCGTCTCCTTGTTTAGAGACGTGCTGCTTCATCTCCATGCTGGTTGGTGAAGTGACGACTCACCAGGTAATGGAATAGACTGAAGTGCGAGCAGCTTGAGTCACTGGTGCTTGGCTGGGAAGTTTCTGGGGCTCCATTAGTTGAGCAGCAACAGTGTTTGATGGAAGAAGATGATGTGTCCCACATCTAGGAGTTCTCTATCCACCTTTTCTACCCTAAACAAGTTCTGTGTTCTATTGGCTGACACTCTTCTCTTGTCAGAAGACCAGGTCATAGGTGGTCATGCCTAATGGTTGGAGTGGGAGTCAGTCCTAGTGGTCGGAATCTGAATACCAGAGCAGGAAGAAGGGCCAAATGCCAGAGCCCAGGGCTGAGATAGAGTTGAAGTCAAGAATCAGAGCTGAGGGCTTGAACTAGATTACCAGGAATCAGGGAAGGCAGGAATGGAGTGAAGAACTGGAACTGGGGCAGACCAAAGCCATGCTTTGCATATGAGTGTAGAACCCTGTGTGGCTGGCTGGCTATGGTCCCGTTTGAGGAGACATACTATTTTCAACCACTTTCCTTCACTTGTGCCCATGGCCTTCTGGAAAATATCCCCTACTGTTGGAATTACAGGGTAAATGAAATATATTACCACACAATGACATAATGCCACATCACATGATATCAGAGTCTGTGATGACAGTAAATAAAAATTGGTTAGCTCTACTTACTGTTTTGATCAACTTAGATTAAGACCATCTCTAAAGATCAGCAAGTCCTCCAACAAACCCAAGGAAAATTAGAATGAACATTCCTTAAAGATGAAGAAAAAAGCCATAATAAGTAAATTCATCAATGTTTCCTGAAAGTCAACAAATCTGAGCTATGTGGCACTAAGAGGTAGGGGGGATGCATGGAGTAAAACATTTTTTAAAACTTGGTTAGTTTTCTATATATCTTATTAAGACTTAATTATGCCAATTTTGAAAATTACAAGTACAGTACTGCAACTTACTAGAGATAATATAATGCAATGCAAATATTTGTATAAATTGACAACTTCTAATTATATAACTAGTGTCACGGTGCCTGGAGTGGCTCACACTTAAGAATGCCAAACTTAGGACAGACTGTCAGAAAATAGGGCAGATACCCCAAACTGGTGGTATATTTAATCATTAGATTTCAGTAAACCAGCAACAGATGTGGACTCCTGGAAAACTGTACTTGCTTTACCATGAAGCCACAGTCCTGTTAGGCATTCCAGTCTCTCTTTAGCACCCAGACAAATGACTTTATGATAAATGGTAAACAAGCTGAAGTTCACCATGCTTCATGTTCTTTCAACCCCCGGAAGCTAGTCACTTACCCAGGTCAATGGATACTTCAGATCACACACCAAATATAATGCTGTAGCCAATCCTTAGTAAAGTTCTATTAACTAAAAAAAGTAATGGGTTATTAAATGATTAATGCATATAAAAATACAATTGGATCAGAACAGATAGTCCACAATAATAGCAGGGATGTTAAATCTGCTAGTTTTCTATGAGTCTCTCTTTTGCCCAGAGGTATGGGGACCTCAGTCCTTTTGTTCAAAGTGTCCTCCTCTTACAATTCACGAGTCCAGAGAGAGGCTAGGAAACAGGTGTCTAGAAGCTTTTGTTCAATCCTTTTATATCTTGACTCGTTTTGCTGGAAAAACACTGATTGTGTTACATGTCAGGCAACTTCATGGCATACGTACTCTCTGATCCGTCCTGCATCCGAATTGCAGATTCTAGCTTGCACTTTGCCTACATGCCCCCTAAGATGTCTTTGGGGACAATGTGCAGACACTCTTGTTTACAGATCCTTTATTATTTCTAAAGACCTAACTTGTGCACATTTCTCAAGCTCACATTTGAGATACAAACACATAGCAAAGTTTCATAACTTCATATACAATGTTGTTACACACATTTTAATATGATAATAGTATTCATCAGGTTATAACTTTTCCAATGATACCTCATAAGGCATGCAAAATTGTGATAAATCTTGTACAAAGTAACAGTGATGACCATATTAGTGTACATGGTCACCTTCCTCCTTTAGACAGTCTTACAACTAGATCACATTAAGGCATTAAAACAAGGGGATGGGGCACAGATTGATCACTTCTAGATGTTCATTTCTTGAGTTCTACATACTCACTTTCTCAACCATCATTTATTAATGGTAAACGTTTGTGTGGAATATAAAATTAGTTTTAGAGCATAACATCAACAATACTTGCCATGCATTAATGTACATATTAACCCAAACCACAGCACTATTTTGAAAGAATAAAAAATGATTCCCTCCTCTTCCCGCACACTGGCATTTGTTTCCCTGTAATTTATCTGTTTCACTGAATAGTTCCAACAAGTTCTGTGCACATTTGTTCTGAAGAAAATACAGTTGTGCAGCTTGAGCAATCTCCCCTCCCCTAAAAAATGCCTCAATTTTCACATAAAAATATTTCACAAATAGAAGTTTGGATTCAGAACAATGCAGTTTCTATTAAAACAAATGAGTAGCTGTTCCTTTCTCCCTATGATAGAATCTGGGGTATACTTCTGAAGAAATAGTATTATTAGAATACAGAGTTCCCTCTATAGTTACCCATTACTAGAAAGGAATCAAAAATGCTATCTGCATGGCTTTTCGATAGTGTGGTGGTATTATCTATCATATTAAAATAGATTTATAAAGTCTATGGGCGATACCAAGCTGGGAGGGGTTGAAAATGCATTGAATGACAGAATTAGAATTCAAAATAATGTAGACAAACTGGAGAAATGGTTTGAAATAACCAGGGACAAATTCAATAAGGACAAATGCAAACTACTACTCTTAGGAGGAATAATCAATTGTACAAATATCAAATAAAAAATGACTGCCTTGGAAGGAGAACTGCAGAAAAGGATCAGGGGGTTATAGTAGATCATAAACTAAATATGAGTCAGCAATGTACTACTGTTGCTCAAAAAAAAAGTGAACAACATTCTGGGATGTATTAACAGGGGCGGGTCTAGGAATCTTGGCGTGGTGGGGCCTGGAGCCATCCCTGTGTATTAAATTTTGTAAGCAAGACAGAGAAATAATTCTTCCACTCTGTTCAGTTCTGATAAGGCCTCAAATGGAGCACTGTGTCTTTTTCTGAGCACTATACTTTAGCAAAGATGTGGACAAACTGGAGAAAGTCCAGAGGACAGCAACAAAAATGATTAAAGTTCAAGAAAACGTGACCTACAATGAAACAGTGAAAAAAATTGGGTTTGTATAGTTTGGAGAAGAGAAGACAGTGGGGAGATATGATAAGAGTCTTAAAGTACATAAAAGGTTGTTATAAAGAAAAGAGAGTGATAAATTGTTCTCTTTAATGGCTAAGTAAAGAACAAAATGTAATGGACTCAAATTGCAGCAACGGAGATTTAAGTTAGATGTTAGGAAAAACTTCCTAGTTGTAAGGGTAGTTAAGTAAGGGTAGTTAAGTACTGGAACAAATTACCTAGTTAGGCTTTGGAATCTCCATCATTAGAAGTTTTTAAGAACAAGTTAAACAAAACACACTTGTCAGGGATGGTCTAGATAACACTTAGTCCTGCCTGGACTACTAGATGACCTATGGAAGCCCTTCCAGTCCTACATTCCTGTTATACTTTGATTATTTCCTTTTCATCTCAACACTTAAACAAGTTTTTTTTTAATCCACTAACTTTTTTTGCTGATTAGCATTTTTTCTTTATTAGCATTCTTTTTTTTTCCCCTTTATGGCTCATGCAGTAATTATTGCGTTATGGAAATATGACTGTATTAGTATAAAAACACCACAAAATAGAAATGTTGAGTAATAATGCCATAAAAGGTATCCAGTTTTATCATCTCATGTGCTGAACGATGGAGGGGACTATAGAAAGATGAAAAATCATTTTTGGTATGTGAAAGGTTTCGCATAAAGAGGAAGATGTCAGTTGTAAACTGCATTCACACAAAGAAATATTACTCTCATGTACTAACAGTTCTTTACATAGTTGTAAACAAATATAAAAATACATCATTTTAATGAGCCAATTATGTTTGCTGAACTTCCACAATATTGTAGATCAGTGGTGCACAAACTTTCAGCCATGCACCTCCCCTCCCCTATTCATGGAATTTGTCACAACCCCCCCTCCAGTCGCACCCCATTGTCACATTTACTTCTGTGCTGTTGCTGGCGGCAGTGCTGTCTTCAGGGCTGAGCTGTTGAAGACCAGCAGCTGCTGGCTGGTGTGTTCCTGTTGTTTGCAGCACAGAAGGACTATTTTTCAAATCCCACTGCCTGCCCACCATACCCACTCTTTTATGGCAGCAGGTACTGCAGGATCCATAGGGTCTCAGTTTCTTGGCACTCCCCCCCCCCCCCCCCCAAGAACCTCTTCTGTCCGTCCCCATCCCTCCCGCAGTTCATGCGTGCATCACTGCTGAAAATGTTAGTTTGATTTTTATTTCAAAGACAAAATTATCCATAGGTATTTGCCCTTTAGGTCTTACTCCTAAGATAAGTTTGCAATTAACATTTTTCCATGTTTTTTTAACAATATTCTGTATTAAATTCAGTAGCTAAGACTGTCACGCACACCAGTCCCATCTTACAGCTTTTTGCCCTATCCTGTGCAACGAAGCATCTGAAGCAGGTTTTACCACATATTATAGACTTGGAGATTCTGTGTGATTATGCCAGTTTTCAAGGAACAAATGCTAAAATGCTTAGATAAAATGCATTTGAAAATCAGCATTTTGTACAGATCACTAGATTCAGGTTCATTAGGCTACATCACCTGCCCTCTAGACATCAATTAATGGAATGACTAGAGAATGAACTGCTCCCAGATCTTTGGGTCTACTTTGCAGCCAAATAGATGGAGGACGGTGAGTACAGGAAAGACAGCTAACAGAATTTTTAGAGACTATGCAGAACGATTTTTAATCTTTTGAAGAGTATATTCCAAAGGGTGTACCTAGAAAATTGTACGAAATGAAACATTGAACCTCGCTGGGAACTACCCACGTACTGATTCGTATTTTTATCAACCTGGCTTCCCCAAAAAAAGTTCTTGATGAGTAAGGTTTGCCTTACTAGAAATCAGAATAACAAACTATTAATTGACACATAATATAGAATGCATATTTGGACAGAACACATCTGAAATATAGCTAGATATGTCATGAACCTCCTAATATTCGTTTAACTTCACTAGAGCACCAATAAAGCACAGCAGTCCTTGGATGCCTTGAAGCCCCAGGGAGCTAGAGCAGATAACAAGGGCATAAATCAAGAACAAGCCTCACATCTAAAATTGCTGATCCCCGTCATTATACCAGCATCTGAAACTTCAAATATAGATGTCCTGCTGGGAGTCCCTAGATTTGAACATCTGGGACTGCTATATATAGACATTTACTCACAACATATCAACTGCACATGAAAAGAGATTGTCTTTCAAAAAGCTTCCTCTGGCCAACCTCACTGAGAACTGTGGCCACTGCATTCTGTACCCACTGAATCTTCTATCTGGTCTTTAACGGTAAACAGGTAGAATGCATTACAGTAACCCAACCTGAAGCCATGAGGGCTTAAATAACTGTGCCAAGGATGACATTTTGGAGAAAATTGCTGCAGTCACCACACTCAGCACAAATGGAAATACATATTTTTGGTAAGCTGGGACTCCAGGAGCAAAATGGGGGGACTCAAAAGCACCTTTAAATTACAAATCTCCTGAAAGGCTAAACCAACCAGTATCACCTCTGATTTACTTGCATTAAGCATCAGAAAGCTCACATTTAAGCACAGTTCATTTAAGCCAGGCATTGGAACAGACTGGTCATCATAGCACCAATGTGTGTCTTGAGCATCCCTGCTGGTATTCCAAACCAAGGCATCTCATTATCTCTTCCAGCTGTCTCAGATATACATGAAACAAGAGGGGTGACAACATAGCTCCCTGCCCTCTGGAGCAGATAAATAATTTTCCATCATGGCTATTTGGTATCTCTCCAATGGAAAAAAATGGAACCACTCATGAAGAATCCCATTTTCCCCTTCCAGGGTTTACATTTGAGCTGACAAAATCTCATGCGCAATAGCATCAAAGGCGGCTGAATTAAAAGAAGTGCCTTGGCAACTGACCTTTGTTCATCACTAGTAGGAGACTGGTGTAGTCTCTTACTCAGGCTTGAAACCAGAATGACCAGCTGAAAGAAATCTATAGACTACAGATATCCAAGTTACTTCACCTCCACTTTCCTAATAAAAGTTTCCCAATAGCTGTTTTCAGTTGGTGCATCTCTATAAAAAGGCTAAAATATAGCTGTATTCTTCAAAAATCTATTATAGTTCATATATAGTTAATAATTAACTCCATTGAGATAGAGGCAAAACAGGATCTTATATCGTGGCCTTTGTAAAGATGAATTGCAAGGCCTTTTGAATTAATTACAATTGATGTAAAGTACTTTGAAGTTAAAAAGGGGAAAGAATAGTAGTAATCATTGTAAGTAATAGAAGATACACTCATTAACATTGTGTGACAAAGTTCCTCCTCTACCTTGGTGGGTCCTGCGCTTATTGACAGATTTGCTCATCTCAGCAATCTCCCCTACATTCTGGATCAACTCCTCCTGTGCCTGATCAGGAGTTGGGAGGTTTGGGGGGAACCCAGGCCCGCCCTCTACTCTGGGTTCCAGCCCAGGGCCCTATGGATTTGCAGCTGTCTATAGTGCCTCTTGTAACAGCTTTGTGACAGCTACACCTCCCTGGGCTACTTCCCCAAGGCCTCCTTCAAACACCTTCTTTATCCTCACCACAAGACCTTCCTCCTGGTGTCTGATAATGCTTGTACTCCTTAGTCCTCCAGCAGCATATCCTCTCAGTCTCAGCTCCTTGTGTCTCTTGCTCCCAGCTCCTCACACACACTTCCTCTCCGCTGGATCCTCCTCATCTGACTGGAGAGAGCTCTTTTTAAAACCCAAGTGCCCTGATTAGCCTTCCTTGATTGGCTGCAGGTGTTCTAATCAGCCTGTCTGCCTTAATTGTTCCTGACTACTCTAGTGCAGACCCTGCTCTGGTCACTCAGGGAACAGAAAACTACTCACCCAGTGACCAGTATATTTACCCTCTACCAGACTCCTGCACCCCACTGGCCTGGGTGTGTCACAATTGCTACTGCATCATTTTCTAAAATATACTGATTTTTTGCCAAGATTTAAAGACCAGGGAGGGAAAGAGAAATACAGTTGTTTAGTTTAATTGAAATTTAATCTTTAAATTCATTCAGATCTTGAAAAAACTAGATGCATAAATTAAAATGAGATCTCTCTACCAGAAATAGTTTAGTTAAACATATGAAAAGTTGGAAACAAATCTTTAAAGGTCCAAGGGATGCCCACAAATATTTGTTTCTTTTTCACTAAAAGTCTGCATACTTTTGACCTACTTAGATTATTGATTGGGGATGGAGTGGGTAAGTTGATGGCTGGTTTTACCTGGCACTGAAAGTCATATTCTCAGTGGGCTCCTATTAATACACCTGCACCCTTTTGCAGGTGCATCTATTCATATATGAAGCATTCTCTCTAAAGAACAAATCAGAGGTAACTTGGAAAAACAACAGCAATAATGAGAGGGGTCACAGGTGTTGATTTACACAGACACACTAAAAAACAGAAGACCAACATTTTCAATCTTGAGTGCCTGCAGTTGTGTTCCTAAATAAATGTGGCCTGATTGATTATCAGTTAAACAAGTTTAAGCAGAATAGGATGCATTGATTCAATTACAACAAGAAGTCTGAGGCATCATCTGCATCCTTACCTTGGTGTGCTAATCAACATCAAAGACTAGGTTATTTATTTCAAATCACTACCACTTGTCCTCTATAAGCAAATCAGTCCATTTTTTTTTCACCTGGACAAAGGCAGGAAGACTCTCCATTTCTTTTACCATTATTTATTAAATCAAAGAGATTTATATAATCATGAGATCAAAGATAATCCATTTTCTTCTTGTTGGACAAATTCCCTTTTGAAATGCATAACCCAAACTGTAACTTAAGAACATAAAAACTTTTGCAGTATAATCATATCATGCTCTTGTTTCATAAACTCATAGCTGAGTCTCCCAGATTGCAAATTTCTTTGGGATATTTTAAATTTCCTAAAAATTATAGTCATGTTTATGATGGCTGTTTCTTAACAGAAATCAGTTTATAGGAATCTTTGAAAGCACTTTATTAATTATTATTATTATTATACCTAGAAGTCATATCATGGATACGACACCTGATTAAACTTCCAGATGTAGCTGTTAAAGCAATAACTATGTAGTTTTATGGCATTTGTTATATGTAAAGATTGCGGGCTTGTTCCTGATATCCTGATATAGACAAAATCCTTTTGACTTAAGTTGAGTAAATTCTACTGATTTTTAAGTTGAGACAAACAAATATATCATTTCCTTTGATACTAAATAGAGAATGACACACACGTTTTCCTAATTAGACTTTACAATCCATGGTCCTGAGCCTGTACAACCAATAATCCAGTTTAGGTCACATTCTTGGGACATTCAGTGGGTGACTGTGTTTATTGTTATATGTTGGTCTGGTGATCTATTGAAAAGATTTGGGCAACCTTATTATACAACCTAGTTTTCAGTTGCTTATAACTTTGTCAAATGTTTTCTATCTGAGCTGAAATATTCCTTACTGGTTATCCATCTCAAGTTGAATTGGTTTGGAAAATGTCTGCCAAAATGGTCCCACCATGTCAGAGAATGAGAGTAGGGGCAAATATGTTGTCCCTCCCCCATTCTATGTGAAAATATTCTGGCAATCTTTTATTTGAACATCCATAGTAGCCAGCAATGCATACAAAATTAAATAAATATTGGATTTATTTTTTAAATGTAAATTAAATACAGTTTTTTGTTTGTTTGTTTGCTTGTTTTTATAAAAGTAAACCATTTAAAATTAAATTTGAAACCATGGCATGTTATGTAAGGCTTAAATGTACTAGAATGTATTAAAATCATATAAATAAAAAATAACATTAAGTATTACATGTTTGCTGTCTAAGTTTTAAAGAAAGACAAATCATTGAACTGGTAGAAGTCACTGTCTAAGTACCTGTGACACCAGTTGGTAGAAGTGCTAAACTGCTTTTTGACACCAGTAGCCTCTTATTCAATCAGTTCAAATCTATGACTAGTTCACTGAAAGCTTGTTTTCTGTTTCTAACCAATGAATAAAAACTAGGTGTGATATTATGAGATCTACTAGTTCTAAATTCTTGAAGGACAATGGACCAGGAACAATCTGTTAAATTTCCTAGCTACAGATGATACTTTCTTTAATAATTCAGTTAGTTTTAAATGAAAAACATGTTTGATACTATTTTTAGGTATACAGCACATTTAACTAATAAAAAATAAAGGGTTTTTATGCATTTTAATTGAATTAAAATTTACAGCCAAATAGCACTTGACATAAATAAAAAAGGAAAAAAATCCATAATTGTTCTTTTTTCCAACTTAATAAAAGTAGGATTTTGAATAAGCTTAAATTAAGCTATATTATTGTTTAAATAAATATATATTGATGGTGATACTCCTCTTTGGCTAAAAGAAGCACCAGTTTTAGTGTAAAGGTTATATATGATATATAAATGTATGTATTTGATGATCAGTTAGATCCTAAACACATGAGCAAGAACAAACCAGACAAGCACCTGAAACAGAAAATGTTCAGTGCCACCTCAGAGGCCTGGCCCACCCCAGCCAATATCCCATGTGCTGCTGTGTCAATGCCTAATGCTTCAGAGGAAGGAGATAAAAAGAACCTCCCAAATTCTCCCCATTGGGGTGGAGGAATCCCTTCCTGATCCTTACTGGTGGTCAGCTGAAACTCTGAATCATGAGCTTAAGGAACATAAGACATAAACCAGAAGTGAGCCCCAAGGCTGTGGAGCCCTGTGCCCCTTACCTGCACAAGTAACCCCATCATACAGAAACAGTACTCAAATTTCACTCCAGAACTTTCTTAGAATGAATTAAGTTGTTTGCTCCCACAGCTCCTACTGGGATGCTGTTCCAGACCCTCATCCCTATGATGGTTAGAAAACTTCTAATTTCCAGCCTGAATTTGTTCATTGCCAGTTAAGATCCGTTTGTTCTTGTGCCAATGATGTCCTTTAGCTTAGACAGTTCTTCACCTTCCCTGGTATTAATGTCCATAATGTATTTATAGAGAGCAATTAGATTCCCTATACGTCTTCTTTTTGTTAGTCTAAACAAGCCAAGTTTTTCAGTCCCCTCTCACAAGACAGGTCCCTCATTCCCCTGGTCAACCTAGTAGCTCTTCTTTGCATTTGTTCCAGTTTAAATTCATCTTTCTTGAAAATGGGTGATCAGAATTGTACATAGTATTCAAAATGCATTCTTACCAGTGCATTTTACAATGACATTAATGCTTGTCTCTTCACTGGAAATGCATGCATAATACATCATAGGATCATATTTGCTTTTTTCACAGCCATATCGCATTGGTGGCCAATAGTCAGCCTATGACCAAACCCGACACCAGGGTCTCTCTCCTCCAACTTGTGAGACCCCACTTATATCAGAAATTCTTATAACTCTAAGTGCATGACCTGAACTTTGTCCATTGAATTTCATCCCATTTAATTGCATCTCAGTCTTCAGGATCACCCAGCTCTTCCTGTACAATATTCATCTAGTCCAATATGAGATACTCTGAAAATTCAGATTTTAAATATTTAGTATTCTTTAGCATTTTAAACATTGAAAACATAGCCCCCATTAACTTCAGCTGTAGTTTTGAGTGCTCGGCACTTCTGACATCACATCCTAGAGTTTCAACTCAGGCACCCAGAAAAAGAAAGAACACATAGTTAGTGACCACCTGTGAAGAGCCTGCTTTACAAAGATGTTTAGGTGCCTAACCCCTAGACTTAGGTATCTAAAATCCCATTTTAGGTGTCACTGTGATGCAAAAATCCCTGCCCTGCTGCCTGGAGGTGCCTAAAAATCACATGGCACCTAAGTTTTTGCAGTAAAAGTTCCCTAGACCCCTAAGTTTTTGTCTCTGTGCATGTGCACTGCTATCTCCTGCCTAAGTGCCTATCTCCTGCCTAAGCCCCAGAATGATCCATGAACAGGATCCAATAAGGATACTCAGAGGCTGCCTAATGCTACACAAAAAATCAGGGGAGGGAGGAAAGGCAGCAGGCATCCTTCATTATAACCTTTATCCCAGTGTTTCGAGTGCTCACCCAGGACATGGGAGACACCTGGTTCAAGTCTTCCCTCCCCTTCCTAATGAGAAGCAATTTGAACAGGAATATGCCACTTTTCATGTGAGTACCCTAACCACTGGACTATAGATTCACTTTCTCTGGGCCAGTTAATATTGAATTATTCAATTATTTAGAGTAAAGAAACTTCAATAGGGTGCACTGACTCACATCAGATTATTCCATTAGAATATATATATATATAAATAGTTTCAGTGTTTGCAGAATTGGCCCCAACTCACTAAAATCAGTTTAACATTTGTTCCCCCCGCCCCAGATGTATAGCCTGAATACTGCCTGTCAAGGTTCATTCCCCACTGTGAACTCTAGGGTACAGATGAGGGGACCCACATGAAAGCCTCCTAAGCTTATTCCTACCAATTTATATTAAAACCTGGTACTCTGCCACCACCAAGTGCTTTAACGAGAAACAGGGAAAAGACCACTTGGAGTTCCTCTTCCCCCAAAATATCCCCCCAAGCCCTTACATCCCTTTCCCTGGGAAGGCTTGGTAATCCCCTCACCAATTAGTTCTGGTGAACACAGATCTTAAAACATGGAAAAATCAATCAGGTTCTTAAAAGAAGAATTTTATTAAAAGAAAAGGTAAACCTTTCATCTCTGTAAAATCAGGATGGAAAATAACTTTACAAGGCAATCAGATTCAAAGAGCCCAGAGAACCCTCTCTAGTCTTAAGTTCAAAGTTACAGCAAAGAGAGGTAAACCTCCTAGCAAAAGGAACATTTACAAATTGAGAAAACAAAGATAAAACTAACACGCCTTGCCTGGCTGTTACTTACAAGTTTGAAATATGAGAGACTTGTGCAGAAAGATTTGGAGAACATGGATTGATGTCCAGTTCCTCTTAGTTCCAAGAGCAAACACACCCAAAACAAAAAGCACACAAACAAAAGCCTCCCCCCAAGATTTGAAAGTATCTTGTCCCCTTATTGGTCCTTTGGGTCAGGTGTCAGCCAGGTTACCTGAGCTACTTAACCCTTTATAGGTAAAAGGATTTTGGTGCCTCTGGCTAGGAGGGATTTTTTTATATATATTTTTTTATATATGTAGTATTTTCTACAGGAGAGTTGTTACCCTTTCCTTTCTAGTTATGACACTGCCTTTCCACTGTACATACAGAAAATTCCTAAGCACAGTTAAAATACACAATAAACATGGAGCAACATGTGAGAATCAGTTACCTAAAACATAAATGTCAGTTATTGTATCTTGTTTAATAATGATCAGAGCTATGCTGTGACTAAGTTTTAAGTTTGCTTGAATATCTATTGGTAAACTACCTCACATTTATCAAACGTTAGTAAGCTTACTGAAATAATTAAATCTATAAAACATTATTATGTCAACATTACAAATATGTTTAAATGCAGGCTTAATCAAATAATAGCAAAAAACACAGTTACTATGAAACAAAGAGAGCACACTACAACCACATTTTAAAGCACTGAATGTTAAGACCAGATACAGCTAAAGAAGATTTTTTTTAAAAAAAAGTTATATTATGCTCCAATTACACAACCAAATGTAGGGTATCTGATTTTATATCCAGTGTTCAAAAAACATCCTTTGTCATTAGTAATCTGATCATCTAAGAACCCAGAAAGAGCATTTATATTAAAACTGACAGCAGGGAAAGATGGAATGAATAGGGGAAACCTCGAGGAAATAGTTGAGAAGTATAGCCATTAAGTGAATGTACCAATAAGCTATTGCAGAGATAGTTGAACAAAACAATGGAACAATCTACAAAATATGCAGACTAACCCATTCTGAAGGTTCAAATTTGTACACATTTAATCCAGTATCTGTTCTGCCCAATTCTGGCTATCTCGTCCCTGTTTTTGTTTTGCTGTTATCCTACAACGCTATATAATCCTAGCGAATCTGGTAGTAATGGCTGGATCAGTTGCAATCTTCAAAACACATGTGCTCTTGGGTTTCCATGGATTACCGCAGTCCCCAACATGTACTATACACTTCAAATAAATGAAAGACCTAGTGTGAGAGTGCTAGGGAGATTAAAACATATCCAGAAGAGACTGGCAGACCTGCTGAATCCAAAAGATATACTGTATTTGGAATGCTAGAATGGATGCTTGGTTTAAAAGACAATAGGTGAAGATGGGATAGGAGGAAGAGGAGGACAAGGCAGATGGAGAACAAACGTTATCACACCCAAGACTGAAGTTGGATCAGCCAGAAACTAAACTGTATTGTGAAGGAGGAAAGAAGAGTAAAGTCAGGATAGAAGGAGGGAAAATTTAATGCCTTGTCTACACTGGCAAGTTTCTGCGCAGTGAAGCAGCTTTCTGCATTGTAACTCCAGAGGTGTACACTCTGCCAAGCCACTTAGTGAGCAGAAACTGTGCAGTTGCAGCACTGTAAAAAACCACCCTGATGAGAGGTGTACAGATTTCTGCACTGGTGGTACAATGCTGTGGTACCCTGGTCGATTACAGTGATGCGACTGGCCTCTGGGAGGTGTCCCACAGTGCCTGCTCTTTTCTCTCTGTTCATCAGATTGAACTCTGCTGCCCTGGCCTCGGGTGACCAACCATCATCCCCATCCCATAAATTCCTTGGGAATTTTGAACGTTCCCTTCCTGTTTGCTAGGTGATGCATGCAGTGATCTTAGCACATCTTTCCAGGTGGTTATGCCTGCTCCATGTACCAGGCGATCCCCCACTTGGAGCAGTGCTGGACCTCCTCAGCATTTGGGGAGAGGAGGCTGTGTAGTCCCAGCTGCGCTCCAGCTGTAGGAATTATGATGCCTACGGACAGATTTCACAATGCATGACAGAAAGGGGCCATGACTGGGACACACTGCAGTGTGGGGTCAAAGTGAAGGAGCTGCAGAACGGATACCACAAAGTGTGGGAAGCAAACCACTGCTCCGGTGATGCTCCCATGAACTGCCAGTTCTACAAAGAGCTGGACATGATACTCAGTAGTGACCCAACCTCCAATGCAAAGGCCACTATGACTACTTTGGTGGCTCACATGCCAGTCGAGAGTGGACTGATCCAGGAGGAGGAAATCTTGGATGAGGATGTGAAGGGGGAGGTGGAGGGGGACCCAGAGGCAGAGGATGATTCAGAGGCCAGAAATGCATGCAGCTAGGAGCTCTTTTCTACCCCAGAGCAGAGCTGCCCAGAGGGGGGGCAAGTGAGGCAATTTGCCCCTGCCCCAGGTCCTGCACGGTCCCCCAGGAGAATATAGTATTCTACAGTATTGCAACTTTTTCTTATGGAAGGGGCCTCCAAAATTGCTTTGCCCCAGGCCCCCTGAATCCTTTAGGCGGCCTTCCCCCAGAGGAGGCTAGCCAGTCACAGATGTCAGATCTTGGCAAAGTGCAAACAGGAGAGGAGGCCCCTGGTAAGTGGCTTTGATTTTGGGAATTGCTGTAGCGAGTTGTTGGGGGCAGGAGGGTTGCAGAATGCAGGCTTGTGTCTGTGTGATGTGTGTATGACCACATGCCTAACCTGAGCGGCAGAACAGGGTGCTGATTGACTCCCTCACTTCACAGGAATCTGCCTCAGAGATTTCCAGGAAACACTCATGGAGATACTGGGAAATCCGCTGCTGCAGGTTCTTTGGCAGAGCCCTCTTGTTTCTTGCCCCATTAATGGTAACTTTCCCATGGCACTCTGCCATCACTGGGGAGGGGAAGGGGGAGAGAGGACCATTTCTGAACACAGGCAAGCCATATAAGGGCCAGGGAGGAAGCCACAGTCTTGGAGAAGACCATCACTTGATTTCCTGATCACCCTCAGCAGCGAGATATCTTCCATGATGATCACATCCTGTGGGGATAGGAATAATTATCAGGCTGCCTGTGGCAGGGCAGGGGTAAAACCCCATTTAAAGACCTGCCAAAATGCTGGCTGCAGCCTTCTCTTTGGCCAGGAGGCCAGGTGTAGAGATGTAGGTACTCAGCAGGGTGCCCAGCTGCAAGCCCTAAAGAGGGCTGGCTCAGAGGAACATGCTGAGCTAAGTAGTGACAGCTGGGCTGGAGCAGGAGTGGGATATAAAAGCCCTGGACAAACCTCAATGAGGAGGCTAGCCTGAGAGGAGACAGGAGGGTAGTACCTTTAACTCCTTACCAACAAGGAAGCCTCAAGGGCCAGGAGACCCTGGGGAGGGTCTGTGGGACACTAACTGTTGGGGGATCTGGGAACTGCACAAGCACTGTAAATGAAGACACTTGGGTCATCCAGAAAAAGAAGGCGTGGAAGCCTCTTTATTATACCAGCCTAAACACAGGGTGCAGGCACAAAAGTGGGAGAGCCTGTTTTGACCCTGTGACACCACCCTACAGTGCTGGTTCCCCTCAAGAGCCACGTGCCAAGTGTACAGTAGGGCCTCAGAACACTGATTTCCCCTGCAGCTACTTTCCATTTTGGGGGTCTTGTGGCTCATGTGTGCTTGCCTGGGGTCAGCCAGTTAGTGACAGGTATGTGAATACTGGCCGTGTTTTAAATCACTGAATCAGTGTTCTCTGTGTTGCAAATAATACTGCTTCTGTCAAATGCTGCATTTTGGCTTCACAGATATGATCTTGGGAGCCCAGCCTCCCTCTCTGTTATCACCGGCTGAATAGCTGTGCAGAATTAGAAAGCAGCCACGAAGAACTAAGCAGCACTTTCTGAGTGACTTCATGATGCACTCCGCAGCTAAAAAACAGGAATTGAAGGAATGGGGGGACAGTGAGAAGAAGGACTGAAAGGAGAATGCGATGAGCCAGAATGAAGCTGTGGAGCAGTTCTTAAACATTATGGAGCACCAAGCGGATACGCTCCAGGTGCTACTACCTGCAGTTCCACACCCACCCTCCCCTGCAGCTGCTGTTGCAAAAGTATTTCCCCTGCACACCCCAGACACCACCAACACACTCTTATCAACCTTCTGGCTCCAGACTATACCCACGGCATTCCACTTCTGCCCTGTTTCAGTCCAGCCCTGCGGACTCCCAGTACCCACTGCACTCAACACCCATCCCTCTGCAATTTAGCCCTGCTGAAGTACAGTACCCACTGCACTGTACTCCAAAGGAGGTTGGTTATGATCCCTGGACATACATAAATCTTTAACCGTCCTGGGACCCCACCTCCTTTTGGGACCAATTATCTTAAACCTCCATATTGCATTGTCTGCACCAATCACAATCACCTCCTAGCATTACAAGCACTGCATTCCCGGGCATAACAATGAATATTAGTGGCTTTCAGCTTCAAATTGCTGCCTCAAGGCATCCTTGATCCTTATGGCCCCCTCACTGTACCCCTCTCATAGCCCTGGTCTCTGGCTGTTCAAATTCAGCCTCCAGGTGCTGACCCTCAGCGGTCCAGCCCTGAGTGAAGCTTTCACCTTTCCCTTCACATATATTATGGAGCATACAGCACATGGCTATAAGCACAGGAATTCTGTCATTGGCCACATCCAGCTTCCCATATAGGCAGAACCAGTGGGCCTTTAAAAGGCCAAAAGCACACACAACAGTCATTCTGCTCTTGCTCCTCAGCCTGTTGTTGAACTGCTCCTTGCTGCTGTCAAATTGCTTCATGTATGGTTTCATAAGCCATGGCAATAAGGAGTAGGCAGGGTCTCCCAGGATGACAATGGGCATTTCAACCTCCCCTACAATGATCTTCTGATCGGGGAAGAAAGTCCCTGCTTGCAGATTCCTGAACAGACCAGTATTCCGAAAGATGAGTGTGTCACGCATCTTTCCAGACTAGCCTGTGTTAATGTCTGTGAAATGCCCACAGTGATCCACAAGTGCCTGCAGAATCATTGAGAAATACCCCTTCTGATTAATGTACTTGGTGGTTAGGTAATCTGGTGCCAGAATTGGAATATGCATTCCATCCATCGCCCCTCCACAGTTGGGGAACCCATTTGTGCAAAGCCATCCATAATGTCATGCACGTTGCCCGGAGTCACTGTCTTTTGGAACAGCATGTGATTAATGGCCCTGCACACTTCTGTCAACACGAGTCCAACGGTCCACTTTTCCACTCCGAACTGGTTAGCGACTGATTGGTAGCAGTCTGGAGTAGCCAGCTTTACAGTGCAATTGCCATGCACTTCTTCAATGGCAGGGCAGCTCTCCTTCTCGTGTCCTTTTACCACCCTTCACACAGTCCCATGAGTGTGACTTTCCTCATCTGAAAGTCCTACAGCCACTGCTCATCATCCCAGACTTGCATCAAGATGTGATCCCACTGCTCAGTGCTTGTTTCCCAATCCCAAAAGCAGCATTTCACTGTGATCAGCACCTCTGTGAATGCCACAAGCAATCTCGTGTCATAGCTAGTGCGCATGGCGAGATCAATGGTGCACTCCTCTTGCCTTTGTAGTTTAAGGAATAACTCCACTGCCACTCGTAATGTGTTTGTTAGGGCAAGCAGCATACTGGTCAACAGTTTGGATCCATTCCTGCAGTCTGAAAAGGCAGAGCAGAGCACACAGTACACAAACCATTGAAAGATGGTGCCAAATGTGGATAGAACAGGGATTGCTGGGATGGAAAGCAATATATCAGGGGGCATTGGGACAGGACCCAGGAAGCACCACAACCCCGCCCCCCCACCTTCTCACTACTCTTAGCTGCAGAAGAGGAAGAGATGCTCTGTGGGATAGCTGCTCAGAGTGCAACGCTCCAAATACACAGTAAGTGCCGGAAGTGAGAACTCTTTATTGCACAGGCAGCTGACACTGAACACACAACAGCGGTTTCCCTTCCGCACTCTCTGAGCAGCGCTATAGCTGCTGGTGCTGTAATTGCCAGGGTAGACGTACCCTAAGTGGGTTAGAAGGGACAGAGTACTGAATGAGGAAGTGAGAGGGATGGAAATTAAGAGATTCCAAAAAGGTTAAGATACACATGCAAGGACTTAGCTCAGCTGAATTTGTAGATGATCCCCCTTTCCTTTCCCCCCTAGTACGCTGTTGTACTGTGATTGTCCGGTGGGAAGTGATTTATTAAGTACAATTCAGTAGGGCCAACAGAATGGGTCTGAAAATTTGGGTTTTCCATCCAAATTTTGGTTGTCTCACAAGCTCTAGTGACCAATACAGAGCTCTTTATTTTCCTCCTAAACTTTGTATTTTAGCCAGTGGACAACACTACAAGTATTCTGCTTGCTATGATTTACATCTTTGACTTTTCTCCTTCTTTCTCCCTACACCTCCAGCTTATTTACCAAGTCTTACTGCTTCTTGAACTATAAAATAATCAGTAAATTTGTTCTCTCTCTTCTGTCCCATTGACTAAACCATAATTAATTGATGAATTAATGTATATTGTTCTGAACACTTAAGATTTGATCCACCTCCAATGGATTTGGTCCTCTGAAGCACTATATAAAGGCTACTATTATTTGGTTTCTTTCTGCCTTCATTACTGAAATCTCCTCTCGAACCTCCTTGAGTCACATAATGATTTCCTCTTGTCGATATAATTTAACAACTTCCTATGGGTACCCCAGTGCATATTATCTTGGGGCTAGCTCCTCAGGGCAGGCACTGCCTGCGTGTACGCATTGTACAGAGCCAAATACCTAGTAGCCACTTAATTAAATTTTAATAGATTATTGAATATGTTACTGCCTACTGTTTACCACATGTGGAGAATGAAGGAGTTATGTATATTTTATTGTAATAAATATAATATGCACTTCAGTTTAACTTTCATTTTATACTGCAAGGAATTAAATCAGTGGATGCTACTGTGGGTTTTCCCCAGGAATTTAAATTGGGGGGGGGATTCTAATGTATGGGCGTGATTGGAAAATGCCTAGGTTGGCCGAGTGTACAAATGAGGGGAAACAAACAGGAAATTAAACAATAGCAAAGATAAGATGCTGTTTATAGAACACCAAGGATCCTTAAAGCAACAATGGGGAACTATGAAGTGGGGAATACACCTGCCTTCCAACTAGCGTGGCTCACTTACTAAAGCTTGCAAGGAAAAAATAAGATTTAGGTAGGGGGAGAAATATGTGTATTGGCTTTTTTTTAATCCCTCTACCCTGCATGCTATGTACCTGTCGGTTAATGCATAGATAATGTTTTGTTTTGAAGCAACTGTTTTTGAGTGTCTGTAAATCAGCTGCTGGCACAGACTTCTGAAGGAAAAGGACTTACAAGTTAAAAACATATTTGGGCTTGTTGGATTCACACAGTTGGTAAACAGGGGGCTGCAGCCTAGAGATCCAGTTTGAGAAGTAGGACCATGTGGTTCCACCCAGAGATGTGAAGGTAGCAAAATCAGTCCTTGAATGAGTGCATAAGAGGGAATAAAAGGGACCTAGACCACAGCTCTCCCTTTAACTGTGACACTATGCATCACTATATAGGCATCTCAGAGAAACTATACACCTATGTGTACATCAGTCCATCTGGCTGCATATTAGAGGCAGGTATCATCTAGAATTTGTCCTGCACTTGCATAGCTCTGACCATTTTAAATATAAAAATATCACCCTCTTCCCACTCTAGCCAACCCCCAAATCCTCATACCCATGAAAAAAGAGAGCATCTTCATCAGAGGATTATTTACAATTTCTTTGTTTTGGAGGAAAGGCAGGCATGCAACCATTTCTGCATTGACTGTAGTAAACTGGCCAGTACTCATTACCTACCACAAGGATTATATGGTTAACAATCTACAGTAACAGCAGGTTCATAACATCAAGCTTAAAGCTTGCTGCAGTTGCAAATTTATTTCCCAGCAGATTAAAATGCTTGTCTTTGATTCATAGACCCATTCTTGTGCCAGTTCTTCCTTTCCCACCTGTATAGGGATTGCCACTCTGATGTTTATAATGTTGTCTTAGTCTCCATAGATGATAATACAATTGTACACTGACTACGAGAAAGGGACCGAGAGTGTTTTTCCGTTGGACCATATGATCTGGAACCATAAACTCAATGAACGTTAAATCTCACCAAATGAGGGTCAATCCATCCTCATCATCGTATGCACTCATTATACCCCACACCTGAACATAGCCATTATATGAACAACAAACCCTCATATCTCAATGTCTATACTTTGACCTGTTAACCTTTTACCCCCCAATCGAGGATATTGTAGATTTTGTATCTCTTACGCCATCGCATCTTAAACTGAACTTCGCACTCCTTGATAATGTGTATATTATTCCCTGATAACCAGAAACTTCTATGCATAAACTCTGTACCATGTACTTTTTTTAAACATCATCTTAATAAAATTTTTAAATATATATGCTTTTATTACTGAATGACCAGCATGTCTTTTACTCAATCTGTAATTCCCATTGTATCCTAGGATCTATTTTTCATTTATTATTTTTGTTCCACTATTTTTGTGGTGTGTGGATTCATGAGATAAATTACACACAATGATGTTTGCAGTGTTGTTTTTGCTGTGTTGCTCCCAGGATATTAGATATCTTGAGCTTACACAGAAGTCTTCTTCAGGTATGTGAAATGTATTCAAAGTGTCACAGGTAAATACAAAGTAGAACAACTTGTTTAGCATAAGTAGCTAACACATGTTATGATAGGCACGTACAGGACACATGCATCTAGAAAAGTGTATTGGGGAAGGTATTGATCATTGTAGCAGTAGAGACATTTCTACAGGTTTTGTATCTGTTATATTGGCAGGGTCTGATGCTGCTTTGAGATGTGTGCCTTGGCCAGTGAAAAGTTTGTTTCTGTGATGAACTTTGAGAAGTTGGGGAGTAGTTTTATGGCCAGAAGAGGGGGTTTAGGAAAGATTTATTTCAGGATGTGGTTCCCATAGATAGTGGTTTGTAATTGTTTGAGGATACCATGAATCCGATAGGCGGTGACAACTAAGGGTGTGCAGTCAGAGGGGGCCCTCATCTAGTGCAATAAATGCCCCAATACTAATTATGGGTAAAGACAATCACTCTGCATCACTCATACAGAAAAAAGACAAATAACACCCTATCACCTATGAGCAAACACTTCACAAAGTGATCACTCTATATCTGACCTCTTTGTCCTCATCCTCAAAAGAAACCTGCATAATTCCTTCCAACAATGAGCCTAGGAGCTTAGATTTGTAACTCTGTTAGACACTAAGAACCATGGACTACATAAAGACACTGGATTTATGTCTGATTACAGGAATCTATAACCCACTAAACATCACCCCACTCCAGCTTTGCATCTCTGCCTACCCCCCATGACTGGAGAGATGTTAATGGGACACTTAATCTTGAATGATCCCTTGAGTAATCCCTACTTATGCTAGTTAAACAATCTATTCCACCCTATATTTCCTTGGGACAGTCTGAGTACATTTTGCAGACCTGAAGAAGATCTTTGTATAAACTGGAAAGCTTGTCTCTTACCAATAGAAGTTGGTTCAATAGAAGACATTACCTCACCCTCCTTGTCACACAGTGTTCTTAGTTTAAAATACTCATGACAGACAGACACAAACACCTGCTATCTTTCTGGTTCCCCATATAACTACAGCAACAACCAGAAAAGAGATGCAAATGCTTAAACAAAAGGATATATCCTGAAGATTAAAAAGATGCAGGCTCTGGCAGATTGCCAGAGAGGCCACATTCTATAGCAGTATACCTCCACTCCCTCTAACACCATACGTGTACATGTGGGGACAGTTGGTAAGTGTGTCTGAGCTTATTTTAGCTCTCACAGTATTACAAGTGGAGCGAGAAGGTTCGTTAAGTGCCCTAACCACACAGTGTTTGCATTAGAGCTAAAACTGAGTTATTTAATAATATTCTGCACTTCTTCAGCACATTTGTCACAGGTTCTTAAAGTGGTTTACAATTGTTAACATATTCAGTCTCACATCATATCAGGTAATTATTATAATTTCCATTTTACAGATTGAAAAACTGATGCATAGAGGTGAATAACTTACAGAATCACTTAGCCAGGCCATAACAGATAACGGAAGCAAAATTTTAGTTCCATAAGTTAAAATACCATAATCCCCCATTTTTCTAAAGTTTTTTTCCCCCCTACTTGCAATAGCTTCTCTACTTCAACTTGCAGTCCATAGCACACATCTATAATATACTAAAATGTATGTGTCCCACTAAGCAGGCAGGCAGCCACATTCTGCATCAGCTAAAGCTTCAGAGTAGCTTTTAAGGGCAAATACTTTGCAGCCATAGAGGAGGGGGACTAGCTAGCTATCTTAGAGAAATCTATACAAGGCAGAGAGATTAATACTAGCTAATTAGAGGGACCAATCAGGGGGACTGATGGAATTGATATTGACCCCCTGGATAGCAAGGATTTGTCAGCTTTTTAATAATAAATGGCAAAATCTAAAAGTTCTCAGCTGTTTTGAGTATTTCTCATCTAGGTTAGAGGAGGATATTGAAATGTGAACCTCATTCCTTTCGTTTATGCCTTTGTCGTCTTCAGACTTTACCATACGCGGCAATCTATTGGGGGCTATAGCTCTTTATAAATGATCAAAGACTATAGTAAATAGGTACTATCATCTGAGGATCACATAGTAAATTTAAGGTAGTGAAGAATGCAGCTGTACACTTGCTCAGCGGTGTTTTCTGTAGGGAAAAATTACACCTGGTACTCTATAGTTCATACTGACCTCCACTTTCTGTCTGCATGCAATTCAAGGTGCTAATTTTAACCACATTCTTCTTAATATCGCTTTTGTAAAGTTAGAAGAGTTGTTGAAACAGTACCATTATTAGATAACAGAAGCTATATCTCTGGTGATATCCTCATATTCAATTTCAAAGATATCTGCATTTTTCCAAGTTCTGCATTTAACTAATATTTCCATGGGGATCAATTATAAACAACAACATAAGATGGATCATTCATGTCACTATAGTATTGATGGATTTGGGAATGGTTAGTTACCATAGTGATGACTTGGCTAGGGCTTGCTGGGAGAGATTAGTCAAAGAATAGGGGAGGTTGTGTTTTGCATGCACAGTCAACTTAATTGATCCTGACATGGTATAGAATAGAGGAGGAGTCCCTTGAAAGAACTTTGTTATGTTCAAGGACACAGGGAATGCCTCATAGATAGTCACAAGAAGATATTTATGCTAAAATGTTTCCCTTTTTCACACATTGCTATTTTGCAGTCGTTTGCATTTTAGCTCAAAAAGGCTAATTATTTATGTGTTTTGTGCACCAGTACTAAATTTAAATTGACAACCATTCATAAGGGTGTTTTTCATTGTAAAATGAATGTATCATGTTATCATATCCTTCATAGTTTAACAGTTTAACCTTAAAAAAGATTACTTTGTACTTGTCAAACATCCTTCAGCTGAGGATCTAAAAGCACTTTAACAAAGGGGGCTATTATGCAGATGGGGAAACAGAGAAACAGAGAGGTTAAATGTTTTGCTCAGTTCCTTAAATACATCCAATCAGACACAGCAGTGAGACTAAAACCAAAGAGTCCAGATTTTCAGGCTTTTACTATGTCTATTTTTCTTTTTTTATTTACATACATAAAGACAGCTATCCCTTAGTGAAAACATTAACAGTTTACTCATTTTTAATCTCTTTTATATGTGCAGATACATGTATTTGTAGCTCAGTGAGCTTGGCCTGGGTAAGGAAATAATGTAGCAGATAAAAGTGAATTAAATATTTATAAAGTTTGTACACTAAAATACCCTGTAAATTTGTTCTAAATTAGCATCTGTAGTTGTAGGAAAAGAACTTGTTGGACATTGAAAAAAAACTAAACAAAAATTTTACATGAACATTTCTTAAAGTAAAATTGCCCTTTGATTTTTAATGAAGTCATAAATCTCTGTAGATGGCATTGAGCTCATATCCAGACCAATGATTTCACAGAAATTGATTTTTAAGAATAGAGCTTGGAAAATCCAACTTGACAAGCAAGCTTTAAATATATATCTGCCTTTTTAAGGTTATGAACAGACAGAAAGATATAGTGTTATGTACTTTAAAAGAATTCAAATCCAAGTATTTTATAAAATTCCTATAATGCTCTGCACTCCGACTCAGATTGAACAAATCTTTTAATGCTCTCTCAGTTCCTTTCAGAGGTAGCTGTTCACATGATGATATCTCCGAATTACTTTAAAAATTAATGTGTTTGATTCAGGAAGGACTATATGTGTATGTCTGTATTCGCTGTATACTCATCCTACACATATGCTTTTATGTCTGTATTGAATATCTGCCTTATGTCGTTGTGGCTGGCTTTTAATTGGCTCAATAGAAAGTTAACTTTTTTTCTCCATTTAAAATAAGCTGAATTGTTTCCACAGACAAGTCCAAACCGACAGATTTTATGACATTTGGCTACAACTACAGACCTAAACATAATTGTGTAAGCCTCCTTTTTAACTATTTTCAGTGACAGATAGAACAACAGGACTTTTGTAAAAACTTGTTTGTAGCATTAAGATAATAGACAGCTTTTGAGACATAATTCCTCCATTGCTCCAAGAGGTGTAGTAATAGTAATCACAACAGCAAATTGTGATATGCCCCTGTCATAGTATAATTCCCCAATCTGAACCTTAGATCCAAACGATGGGGTACCAGCATGAATTCCTCTAAGCTTAATTACCAGCTTAGCTCTGATAAGCTGCCACCACCCAAAAATATAGTGTTTTGGGGAACTCTGGTCCCCCCAAAAACCCTCCCTGGGGACCCCAAGACCCAAATTCCTTGAGCCTCACAACAAAGGGGAATAAACCATTTCCCTTTCCCATCCTTTCTTCCTCCCAGATCTTTCTCGCCCTGGCTACACTAGGAGATCACCGTGATTCAAACTCCTTGAATTACAACACAGAGAAATCAGGGTTTTTCTCCCCCTTCTCTCCCCCTCCCAGGCTTTCGCTCCCTGGGCTATCCTGGAGAGATAGACAGATTCAAGCTCCGTGAATAGACAGATTCAAGCTCCGTAAAACAAAGGGATTCCACCTTTCCCCTCTCCCTTCTCACTCCCTGTCTCCCACCAATTCCCTGGTAAGTACAGACTCAATTGCCTTGAGCCTCAACAAAGGGGAAAAATCAAACAGGTCTTAAAAAGCAAAACGTTTACTAAAAAAGAAAGAAAAAAAATTAAAGTTGTCTCTGTAATTTAGATGGTAAAAGTTACAGGGTCTTTCAGCTTATAGACACTAGAGAGAAGCCTCCCCCCAGCAAAAATACAATTTTAAATACTTCCAGCAAAATACACATTTGCAAATACAGAAAACAATCAAAAGACTAAACTCGCTTTTTTCCTGGTACTTACTAAAATTAGAACAGAAGAGACTTTTTCCAGAAAGATTGGAGGAATTTGCTTACATGTCTGGTCCCTCTCAGAATCCAGAGAGAACAGGGACAAAGAAAGAACACACAAAACAAAGACTTCCCTCCACCGAGATTTGAAAGTATCTTGTCTTCTGATTGGTCCTCCGGTCAGGTGGTCCAGGTTCCCTGCTTGTAACCCTTTACAGGTAAAAGAGACATTAACCCTTAACAATCTGTTTATGACAGCCCCCATGACAGCTTGGCCAATGAGTACAGGGGATCTCCTGTATACATTGGGTTGGCATTCTTGAGAAGGGTGATGGATACCAAAATAACTTATACTGGGGAATTTTTCCCCATAAGAAATAATGGAATAAGGGGGAGATGCGTTCACAATTTCACCACACTCGCCTGTAACAATGCTCTTTTTGCCTAATCAGTGTACCTTTTTTTACAATGACAGGCTACAAAGTACACATTTTACACATAAAACATTGAATAACGTAATGTAGGACCCTACTAACATGGTTCAAACACATAGAACATTTTAAAGCAGTAATATAAAACAGTGTCAATTATGCTTAACTTAGGTAGGGGTGGCAGCTAGGTTTTCTTTGACTGGCTTTTCCCTGGCTGGCTTTTTGGTTACAGAAGTCTTATAAAAGGATTTTATCAAAGTCTGCTCTCCTGCATGAATCTTTGAATGACAGATCTCCCTGTAGCAAGCCACTGCATCAGTGAGAGCCCTGGAGACTTTGGCAGACCGGTCATGAAAAGGATCACCGGTCTGTATGATTTCCATCATCTCATCCAGCAATCCAAAGAAATGGGAGATTCTTTGTCATCAGAGTCCTGGCTTTCTGCCCTATATCATCATCATCATCCTTGCTTTCTTCAGATATCCATTGTTGGTCCTGCTCAATTAGTTCCTCAGTTGCTCAGCGTGACACACTAACAACTCCTCTACATCATCTTCCTCTACCTCCTTGAAGCTGACATCCTTCACCAACTTGACAATTTCTTGCTTGAGAGCAGGAACAGCATCAAATCCCACAAAGCTGTGGAAAGCATCTGGCTATGCATGGAGCCAAATGCTGTTCATACATTGCAAAATGACCTCTTCCCATGATGCGTCAAAGTTTTCCACACCATTCAAGATGTTGTAGGACTTCCAAATCTCCTTTACACTGGGCTCTCCTTCACCTGCCGTCTCCTTAATCAGTATGGAGAACATTCTCCCTAGGTAATAAGCCTTGAACGTGGCCGGTGGAAGCAAGTACAGTACTGTACTGTACAATAGGAGAATGTGTTCTAATTCACATCAGTCCCAATACATGCAAACAATGGATATGCGCATCAAGACCAATGTAAATTGGAACACGTTCCCCTATTGATGAGTAATGTATATCTGAAACAATGGATAAGGGGGCAATGCATACCAGGTACCCCCTGTAGCTGCAGTAGTGCCAAGGCTCAGCCCTTTCTGCATCTATTCCCCACCACTTCCTTTGCCACTGGCTCTCATAAGGGAATGAACAGATGCACAGCAGCTGCCTACTCCTGTATAATAGGACCACAGGTCTGGATAGCCAGTGTAGGAAGAGAAGAGGCTCATATTCCCCTGCATATGTCAAGAGTCCAACTCACAATCTAACCCTGGATATTTATAATTTCTGCTTTTCATACATAACCACTAGAGCTAGATATCATTTTTGTAGTAGAATAAAGGGTGATAGAGAAATTTCTCCTTTTATAAGACACTCAAATAATATTTTAATTTAAAATCACTTCCTTTTCTTTAATACTTTCCAACAACTCCCAAAGATCAATTTCAAACAATGCTTAGCCACTGCCTAATTAGCAATTACTTTTAGTGTTTAGACCTTGGCCACAATACTGTGAACTTTGTTTCAGTTTAGACTCTTCTTCCTTCCAGCTAAGCTTACATTTAAATGTCATCATTTTTCCCAGTCTTTCCTCACTTGGATAGAGCACATTCATCCTATTATTATAGTCCTGATCCACTACTTGTCATATTCGGTTATTGCTATTAAACACTCTGATCTTTAGAAAAGCAGAATTTTTAATTTCACTTCAGGTGTATCTAGATTATGTTTTAAGAATGTCAAGTGTGTCAAGAATGTCCATGTTGAGCAAAAAAGTGTTCTAGAGGGTTAGTAAATGGAAGCTGAGTGACCTGCAATGTCTTTTTTTCCCGTTAGAGGTACACACTGTTTCTCCAGAGACTCTTTTAACTATGTAGTACTAATTTCTTTAAGATATCACAGGAATAAAATGTGTGCAACCCAGAAGCATTTCCTTCAACTCTTTGCTTTTCATACATATCCAGCTTTCAAATCTAGGACACTTAAATTAGATATCTGGAGTTCATTGTATTTTCTTTTTTAATATCCACTAGTCTATTCTCTATCATTTTTCTTCTACAAGTACAAAAGGAAATTAGGTAAGTGTATTAATAAAGCTTTTCTATATATATCCTCTGCTATGACCTTAAGATAGAAATTGCTGTGGGCAGTTTCCTCCATCAGAAGTCTACAGCATGTCAGTCTTGCAAGTAAAGGGGATAAGAAAGGAAATAAGAGGAAGCTAAGAAATTCAAGTAAAGACTTGCATGAGAAATTGAATTTAACTCGGAAATAATTACATCCCCCCTGCACTTTACAAAGAATAATTTGGCATGCACAGGGATGGGAAATAGAAAGCTGACAATAAAGTGAGATGTAAATGTAGAACACTAGATTTGAAAGCCTGTAACTTCTATGCAAAGTTATTTTCCAAAAGCAGGGCCAGGACTGCTAGCTAGTTCAGTACACATAGTACATCCACAGAGGTCAGCCTGTGAGACCTCTGTTCTTTCATCAGTTCCTCCCAGAATATAACTCCAAGCTCTTCTGACTACTGTGACTACACTTTTGAAAAACAGGCTTTGGAAGCAAAACATCCACAGTCAACATGATGAGAAGTGCTTCTGTGATATTAGGACTGGATTCTTCTGTGGACCCATCCTGTCAGCAGGCTGCAAAACCCTGCAGAGAAATGGTAATTGAGCCCTGCTGATTCACTCTGTCATCTTGGAGCTTCTTAACTCCATTTTGGATATATGGAAGCATCCCTATAGGGTGAAGAAGCAGGTATTTCACCTCACTACACATATCATTACACACTTTTGTGAACACAATCACTTTGGAAAAGTAGGCCACACTGTGCTTCAGTGAGAAATGTGGAGCATTCAGCAAATTTGGACTACCACTCTAGTAACTCTGTTAGAAGATTCCAGAAGGCTTCAGTTACAGATCAATACAGAACTTCATGGATGAATGCAGGAAGTGATCAAGGGCAATGACATGTTGCATTATCTAGCCATAGACACACAGACAAAGTCACTCTCAGGTTTCTACCTTTGGAATCTGTTTAATGTCCATTCTGGAAATAGTTATAAGGCCTGATTTTGTGCAGTGTTCAGAGCCATCAACTTCCATTAAAGTCAAGAGAATTGAGAATACCTAAGACTTCCCATGAGATGATCAGCGTTTTGCAAAATTGAGACTGTTTATGAGAGGAAAATTCTGCCATGCATATGTACACTGCGTGTGGTAACATTTAATTAAGGTTGTTGTATATATTTTGACTACGTATCCCCTGCCTAGCTCACTTATGCATTCAAAATAAATATTCACCTACAAAACATTTGGAGACTTTAAATAATTCCTTGCTGGTAGAGTGCACTAATGAGACAGATTAAAGAAGATTGACCTTAGTACTAATTGGGCTTCAAAATGAAGCTTTTTACATATTTTCTTTGAAAGCTCGCTATAACTAAATCTAGTTCAAAGCTTGCTAAGCAATACATACTAACAATTACCAGTGGCAAAGATTACATTAAATGGATAACTGCTGGTTTAACCATCAGCTATTAAAATCTGGTACTGCTACATTTAGAGAAGTAATACTAGCTGGCCTGGATTCTTTCAAGAAGCAACTTTATTCTACAAACTCTACATGCAGAAAAGTCCAAAAGAAAGTAAAACTCTGTCTCATTATTGTTTCTTATTTGCACAAACCAGCCTAGATTCCCATCTCTTCCCAATAAGCAGTGGGTGCCACACAACCCCTGTAGAGCTCCTCTAGCTGGACATGCCCCAAGCTGTTCTGTTTGGGGTCCAATATGCTAGATTCAAATGCTGTTAAGTTAGGCTTTGGCACTGTCTCTTTCCTTGGCCTCTCTGGCACAGTTCCTGAGTACAGGGTCTGTCTGTGACTCCTTAATGGAAATGGGACCCCAGAGCGCAGCTGCCCTAGGCCTCCACGGCTAGTGCTAATTCCCCAGAATCTTAATCACACCCTTTCCTGGAGTTCCAATCTCCTGGGGACTCTGGATAACAGTTCACTTCTTCAGGGACACACAGTCATGAAAGCAAGTCACAGAGGCTATGAAAGAGTTTAAAAAAATCACACTTAGCTAGCACAAGAAATATGCAGATCTAGAGAAAACAGTAATGCATCTATCTGCATTTCCCTGTCTCTGTTTCCTCATTACTCCCAGAATTCCTTCGATTGAAGTCATAGACTTCTCCCTCTCACCCCTGAAGTCAGTGCCCTTCCATAAGCTCTCTCTAAAAATGGCAGGTGAAAGACTCACTTTCTTATAGCCTCCACTCCTCTTTGTGGGGTAGCCCCCAATCAGCCTCATGAGTTGAGTAGAGTTTCCCCTCTTAGGTGGGTGCCTGAACTGCTACACTACAGAAGCATTTTCACACTGGTCCAGTGACTGGATAAATAGTTACGTAGTCACTGGGATAGCATGAGAATGATTCTGTAGTCTAGCGAGTAGGGCATCCACCTCGGAAGTGGCTCCCCATGCCCCATACTCCAATCACACTTTCATTATTTATCAACAATGAAACAGCTTCAGCTGGGGAGAGTGGGAGCCCTCACAACAGAATATCCCACAGCTCAGCGGTTAGGGCACTCTCCTAAGAGAAAGGATTTGACCTCTGTTCAAATCATTTCTACCCCGCCTATGGCTGTTGGGTGGAGGGAGGCAGGTACCTTGCTCATTTTCCCCCCAAAAGTGACTTAGAGACCTAAGCCATCTGACTTCAGGCAGTGGGTTCCTGTGCATGGATCACAAGCAGTGAAAGTTGCTTGCCTGCCAGCTGGCCTTAGGCACCTATTTCCATGAAAGGGGCAAGATTTAGACCACATCCCTCTTGTTTGCATCTCTCATTGGCTAGCACAGGTGGTGCTACACTTTCAGGCTAGCTCTTGGGGAACGCATTCTAAGAAACCTCTCTCTCCTCATTCTTTGCATAGGGAGCCTAGGTGCTTAACTCAGCTTCGTAGATTCTAGTGTTCTTCCGAGGATTTTCTAGGTGCCTAAAACTTAGGCTCTGTGAGAGTCAGCATTGCAACACCTAAATCCTTTCCTGGATTCTGCCCCTCCTTCCCAGAGTTCACACTTGAAAGCCTGGTTCACTTTGGGCGGTAGGCAACCTTCTGTCCAAGCAGGCTACAGCTGAGCGGATGATCAGAGTTTAACAACTCTCTACTGTTAGCCCTGTGCCAGGTGCAAAAATTTCTCCTGTCACCTTCTGTGGGTTTTCTCTCAATATGCAGACAAAAGACAATAGGCTAGGCACACAGGGTCCAAATTTAAAATGGAGTTTGCAGTCTGACAGAGACAAAGCCCCCCACTATCTACCAGAATTCATACACTGTGCATATATTATCCAAATCATTGCACCTACCTGTTCCCATTAAGTACTAGGTGCACCTTCGAGAAGGAGCCATATTGGAGTTGTCTGTGGCTTCAGGCCTAATTATGGTCCAAACCGGCTAGTTAATTAGATCTCATAAGAGATCATTAGAGTAGAGCTCTAACCATACCCTCTGTAGTAGCACAGGAAGTAATTATGGCATAGAGCCAACTACTCTCTCTCTCTTCCATCAACACCTGGGAGAGTTCCCAGCTCACTGATTAACCAGAGCATGGTCTAAGGCTTTAACCTAGTATATTTATAGACTTCACAAATATTCTTTCCTTGTAGAGATATACATATTTTTGTGTGTGTGTTGTTTAAGCCATTTCCTGTAAGTCCTTTGGCTTTTGTTTTAGTTTACATGTGTCCCCACTTGAGTTGTGCAATCAATCCCCAGAGAGTTCAGTTCATATGGATAATATGAACTAGAAGGTGATGGGTTTGCTCACAGTGACTGGCTGTCAGCCAGCTCCCTCAAGTTAGAGTTTCACACAGATGCAAAATTCCCTCCTACCTGTCTCCACCACAGCTCCTCCACTCCTGCCCTCACCACTTCACCTTCAGGAGGCAAGTCTATACACCTGGGGCTGAATGTCTTCTCCATTTCTCAGAGGGTTATTGGGTGGCACTGAGTTGATGCTCCCTCTATTAGGATATTTCCTAGGATGCTCACTCCCCATTTATAAGTTTTGAGGGGACATATGCCTCAAATAGGCAGCTAAGGAAAGAAAAAGGCAGCTAAGGAAGGAAAAAGTCCAGCTTTACTGCCATATTGTTCTAAGCTAGTAGAACAAATGCTCCATATTCCCTAACATGGTAGCCAGAGACAGTGTAGAGATCACTCTTAAAGGCAAGGAATTATATGATTTATTTTTCCATTGTGCAATTACTAAGGAGCCCAGGGTATTTCTTGATACCTATTTACTAGCATCCCTACATCCACTGCCCTTTGTGACAGGCACTACTTGCTCCCACTAACAACCCTGTAAGATTTTGCGGAGAAGTGAAACTATAATGGGTGACATGATCTGCCAGTATGGGGGTTGGGGTCTGGTTAAAGGTGTCAACTTATTTGTAACTAACCTTCAATAATAAGTATGTATTGGATGGGTCACAAAACAATTTCTGATTTTTACATACCTGCAGTTACTAGACAAAATGAAGTGCATTGAACCCTTCAAAGCCAAGTGGCAAGTTAGCTGAGAACACTGATTCACTTAATAGGGTACATTGAGTTAACTCATCACTGCTCACCTAACTGTTAAATTCAAGTCAGGAAGTGGGTGTCCAAGAGGAAGGTCCATCATTACAGCTGATAAGGAACTTCACCTTGTTGCACAGATACTGACTGAACCACCTCGTGGGCTTAAATAGGGGGTGTAGGCCACAAGGGAAGCAGTCAGTCTGCCTTCTAAGGTTATACTTCCTGTGGTGTTTATCTCCAGAGGGTCTATGTGATAATGTCCACATCCCTATGATGGTTACCAGAAAGCAGTGGTGGGTGGTCTGTGGGGGGCAGGTCTGAGTTCTAGCCTTTGTAGAGCTACATACATACTAAGTTTTTAAAATGAAAAGGAGTTCAACTAGCCACTCTCTGTGCTCCTATAGGATGGATCTCTGGGATGCTTGCTTTGGATCTTGCTTACACCAGATAGATACCTATATTGACTTCTTGCTTGAGCTCACCCTGGTGTGAATCAGGCCACAGATCAATTGCTAAAATGATATTTAGGAATGTTGTGCACATACGGCATGCCTTTCTGATGTGCTGGCCACTCACAATTCCAGTGACTTCCTGAGGAGCTGAAGATGCTCAGCAGTGATAGACCTTGAAGATTGATGGCATCCTCTAATCCTCCTTAATCTCACATAGACCCACAAGATTGGGTGGTGTTAAGGGACAATAATAGGGAACTTCAACTGGGAAATGGCGGAATCTGAGAGCAAGCACCTTTCATAGCCTGCTCCAAGCACCATTTCCACACACTATATAGGGTCTAAATTTACCCCATTCCTTGGGTTTTGCTTTATTTACAAAGAAATTTACAATCAATGGAACACAGATTCTAGCCCAAGCCTTCTCCCCAGGCCTGACTGCTTCTGCAGTTCTTCCCTAAATCTGTTACACCTAGATCCTCTTATTTCTGAGGACCAAGGGGAAGTTAATAAGTCACTTAGCATTTCCCAGCAAGATCAAAATCTAGTAGCTGGCAGAGTCAAGGGAGGATGCTGTTAGCCAGTTACAGATTCTCTGATGAAAAGGAATCAGTGAGATTTTAGCCAGAAGGCATTATATTCTATTCGGAGAACACATGGTATGAAGTACCATATTTAGTTATATATATGTAGAGAGAGAGAGAGACCAACAGATATAAAGATGATGAAAGCTAGTGCACCTTGTTAGTGTTCACAGTACATGGGATAGTTTTCTTGATGCTTTGGACAGGTAGTATTTGGATGAAGTGTTCGTTAGCTTTGGACTTTTTTTTGTGAAGATCTAGGTTTTTGTACAGGATTTTGCATGGGATTCCAGTAATTGAATATATGTTGTACATGTGCATGAGATCTCTTCATTTCTGAGATTAACAGATCTGAGAATTTTTGTAGTCCTAGGCAATTCACAAAGGTGTTTCACTTCTAAATGACCTTATCTGTGACCAAAAGCAGATTACTTGGGAGACATTCAGATAAAAAAAAGAAATCGTAGGAATCTAATCTTGTTACAAGTCCAACACCAACCACTGTCCTTTAGTTTTACAGCATTCATATGAAAGCAACAACTTTCATGCAGTTTTGTAGCTGTGTTAGTCCCAGGATATTAAAGTGGGTCAGGTAAT
Source organism: Gopherus flavomarginatus (assembly GCF_025201925.1). Lineage (NCBI taxonomy): Eukaryota > Metazoa > Chordata > Testudines > Testudinidae > Gopherus > Gopherus flavomarginatus. The sequence continues at coordinate 16,100,401 of NC_066630.1, read as the reverse complement.
ATGTTTTCCTGGACCAACTTCTGTTGGTGAGAGACACAAACTTAAACAGAGCTCTTCTTCAGGTCTTGCTGACGGATTAATCACAATCAGTACACTATCCAGAAAACTTTCATCATATTGTAACAAATCTGTGACCACACAAACACATCATGGTTGTCACTTCAAAGCTGCATACCATACTTACTTAGAATTTCATAGTATCAACTGGGATCCAACCCAGAGCTTCCAGGTTCAGATAATCTCTCCCACCACTTGAGAACCTCTGTTAAGGCTAGATCTTTCAACTGGATCTGCCTGGGCACACTCCTACCTTGGTTGAGCCTCATGGACTTTTATGGGGCTCTGAGTGGGCTCAGAGGTCTGCCTGTGAGTTGTAACTTGTATGCTCACAGCCTTTGTTGTCAACACAGTTGTGCACTTCTGGTTTTATCCAAAAAATATGGTGATGTGTGTACAAATTAGCCAGGCAATCATAATTCAAATAGTTCTCCGCAGAGTGAATTCCCAGTTAAAAACAAAACAAAACAAAACAAAAATGCCACCACCAACAAAAAAGGTAGTTTTCAGTGCTCACTTGTATATTTGGGTGAGTATAAACTAGAACTTTGCATAAATAAATAAATAAATAATATTAATTAAAAACTGAAACCAGGCACAGATAATCTGGTTGCCATGCTCCCTAGGATAGGGGCTTTTGTTGAGCTTCCGGTGAAGCTGGGCTGATGCATGGTTTTGCACTTAAATCATGGAAATTACAGTGCTTTTTAGGCATTTGTTAAACAAGATAAAGTCTGAGCAAATACAAAGGTGGAATCCTGTGACAAGGCAGTGAGATTTTCATGGATCCCTGCAAACTGAAACTGCCCAGTTTAACAGAGGTCTTCATGAATGGGTCTTTGCAATATTATTCGCTAGCCTATTCTGCTCACAGAATGTACAGCAGGAGTAGGGATGCCAATCCGACTCAAGATGAGAAGGTGTTCCTATCTGATGGTGCAGAATCTGCCAAAAGAGTCCTAGACACCATTTGAGTCTCCCCTTTCCAGTATTTAAGGACAGAGATGATGTGATGCACCAGAGTCCTTGGTTCTGTTCGGTGGTTGTTAGAGCTGAAATCACTGATGAGCAGGTCTAGGGGTAAGTCTACAACCTGCTATGGGGACAATGTTGTAGGCAATGAAGAGGCAGTAGCAGAAATTCTCCACTAGCCAGTTAAATTAGAATTATAGACTCATAGAATAACAGGGTTGGAAGGGACCTCAGGAGGTCATCTAGTCCAACTCCCTGCTCAATGCAGGACCAATCCCCAACTAAATCATCCCAGCCAGGGCTTTGTGAAGCCTGACCTTAAAAATCTCTAAGGAAGGAGATTCCACCACCTCCCTAGGTAACCCATTCCAGTGCTTCACCACCCTCCTAGTGAAAAAGATTTTCCTAACATCCAACCTAAACCTCCCCCACGGCAACTTGAGACCATTACTCCTTGTTCTATCATCTGCTACCATTGAGAAGAGTCTAGATCCATCCTCTTTGGAACCCCCTTTTAGGTAGTTGAAAGCAGCTATCAAATCCCCCCTCATTCTTCTCTTCTGCAGACTAAACAATCCCAGTTCCCTCAGCCTCTTCTCATAAGTCATGTGCTCCAGGCCCCCAATCATTTTTGTTGCCCTTCGCTGGACTCTTTCCAATTTTTCCACATCCTTCTTGTAGTGTGGAGCCCAAAACTGGACACAGTACTCCAGATGAGGCCTCACCAATGTCAAATAGAGGGGAATGATCACATCCCTAGATCTGCTGGCATTGCCTCTACTTATGCAGCCCAGAATGCCGTTAGCCTTCTTGGCAACAAGGACACACTGTTGACTTATATCCAGCTTCTCATCCACTGTAACCCCTAGGTCCTTTTCTGCAGAACATCTTCCTAGCCATTTGGTCCCTAGTCTGTAAAAGTGCATGAGATTCTTCCGTCTTAAGTGCAGGACTTTGCACTTGTCCTTGTTGAACCTCATCAGATTTCTTTTGGCCCAATCCTCCAATTTGTCTAGGCCCCTCTGTATCCTATCCCTACCCTTCAGCCTATCTATCACTCATCTCAGTTTAGTATCATGTGCAGACTTGCTGAGGGTGCAGTCCATGCCATCCTCCAGATCATTAATGAAGATATTGAACAAAACCGGTCCCAGGACAGACTTTTGGGGCACTCCGCTTGATACCGGCTGCCAACTAGACATGGAGCCATTGATCACTACCCATTGAGCCCAATGATCTGGCCAGCTTTCTATCCACTTTATAGTCCATTCATCCAGCCCATATTTCTTTAACTTGCTGGCAAGAATACTGTGGGAGACCATATCAAAAACTTTGCCAAAATTAAGGAATAACACGTCCACTGCTTTCCCTTCATCCACAAAGCCAGTTATCTCATCATAGAAAGCAATTAGGTTAGTCAGACATGACTTGCCCTTGGTGAATCCATGCTTACTGTTCCTGATCATTTTCCTCTCTTCTAAGTGCTTCAGAATTGATTCCTTGAGGACTTGCTCCATGATTTTTCCAGGGACTGAGGTGTAGTTCCCTGGATCCTCCTCCTTCCCCTTTTTAAAGATTGGCACTACATTAGCCTTTCTCCAGTCATCCAGGACCTCCCCTGATCGCCATGAGTTTTCATAATCACTGAAATCGCTAAGAGCTGGGATAAGCAGCAGAACCTCAGAACATGGCATTGCAGAAGTGGCAGTGATAGCAGCAGACATGAGCAGCGGCAGAGATAACAACGGCAGGAGCAGTGAACTAATTGCAGATGCGAAGGCATTGGTCACCTCCCTCCCCCATTTTTCCTGTGTGGGAGGTGGACTAAGGACAGACAACTGTGAGTGTGCTGCAATGGAGAGAAAGGGGAGTGGCGTGTTAAAGGGGCATTTATTCATCAGACTTTCACACCACAAAATTCAAAACTGAGGCAACAGACACTTCCCAATGTACGGTGGGGTGGATGTTTGCTTATGATTACGTGCTTTCAGTCATGGTTGTGGTGTTTTCCCAAACGAATGCCTGGTCTCCTCTGCCTTGTAATAAACATTTTCTTTTGTTATATACAGATTAAGTGCTTGGGAGTGGGGAAGTATTGCTTCTTAGGGGAGCCGCATGGCAGTGGTGAATTTCCCCAGATTACTAGGTGAGGGCTCCAGCTAGTTCTGCTTTGAGATGGGGATGAAGGAAATTGGGTAGTTAGTTGTGAAGGCTAAATCAGAACCTCAAGCAGTCATTGTTCTTGTTAGTGTTTAAGGTTGGCCCTAGGAAAAGCCTTGATAAAATATGAGATACTTTTCAAGAATGGAATAAAATGTCTCAGGTTAGCAAATTACCATCATATATCTGCACAAAGCAGCAGAATACCCATGATCTAACCATAATTATCCATTTTATTTTCTTTCTGAAAACAAAATTGCATGTCCAAACTTACGCATTTTTTACTCTGTATTGAGCTGGGTCCATCTATAATGTAATGTGCATCCTGTGTAATGTGTTGTATACATTGCATACAGCCACCTATAAACAGTCATACTTCTTAGGCTTTTTAAAGATGTGGGTAGCGGATCACCTGTACCGCCTGCGAGTATATTATGCTTATTATTGTGGATTAGTTGGTAGTTTAACACCTCAAACTATCAATTTTGTATGCATCATGTAACAAACCTTAAACATTTGTTATAATTTCTTGTTAAAGTTCCATTTGTTTGGAATGTTGCACTATAATCATTGAATGTTTTCAAACTCTATGATTAATCAATTATTTTCACACTCAAATTTTACAAGGACACAGATCTTTGTTTTGCATTGCAGAGTTCTGAGAGATTGTGCTATGCTTTATTCGGAGGCTTTGCTTTCTTTATAATATAACAAAGTTATCTTAATTTACGGCTTGATCTGAAGTTTGTCTCCCCCAAATCCCCAGTGAGTGCCCTAGCCACAGGACTAAAGGTTAAAGAAGGCATCACCAGCTCCTCCTTTCATCCTTTTTCCGATTTGCAAATGATGCCCATGTCCTGAAAAATTATTTGTAGTCAAAATTATTTGGCAAAATTGTGCGATATTCACAAATATTTTCAAGTCACTAAAACTGAGGGGGTTTTGTGAATACACTATTCAACTTAAAAAGTTTTCCCAGCTCTATTTGCTGCATTCTAATGCAGGGGTTCTCAAACTCAGGGTTGGGACACTTCAGGAGGTCGTGAGGTTATTACATGGGGGGGGTCGTGAGATGTCAGCCTCCACCTCAAACCCCGCTTTGCCTCCAGCATTCAAAATTCTGTTAAATATATAAAAAGTGTTTTTATTTTATGGGGAGGGCTCGCACTCAGAGGCTTGCTATGTGAAAGGGGTCACCAGTGCAAAAGTTTGAGAACTAGTGCTCTAATGCATCTATTTACTGCATTCTAATGCATCTAGTTCAGAGATGGGAAGTCTCTGATACCACTTCAGCTCTCTCTGTTACTTTCTTTTATGTTGTTCTGGTGGCTTTAACAGTGGCGAAAGTTCACTTTCAGGTCAGTCGAAAGCCTTTTAATTGTGAGCTTTGCTGACGGGCAGATTGAAATTCTGAGCCTAAATGGCTTTGATGTGTAAGTCCCATTTACTGACAATTAGGCTCCTAAGTGCCTACATCCCAGTTATTTAAAGTTATTTAGGTGTTGCTGCCCTCAGCCTTGCACCGCCTAACTGATGTAAGAGCCTCAATTTCATTTTCAAAGGTGATTTAGGCACTTAAATCCCATTAATGGTGTCATAAACAGATAGCTAAGGGTTAATGTCTCTTTCACCGGAAAAAAAAAGCAACCTGCAGCACCTGACCAGAGGACCAATCAGGAAACAGGATTTTTTTCAACTCTGGGTGGAGGGAAGTTTGTGTGTGAGTCCTTTGTTCTTGGTTCTTCTGTCTGCCTGTATGCTCTCTCAGCTATGAGGGGATTTCTATTTCCTGCTTTCTAATCATCTGTTTCCCAGTTGTAAGTACCAAAGATCAGATAGGGATTTATATGTTCTTTTGTATTTACATGTCTATAGTTGCTGGAGTGCTTTAAATTGTATTCTTTTTGAATAAGGCTGTTTATTCATATTTCTTTTAAGCAATTGACCCTGTATTTGTCACCTTAATACAGAGAGACCATTTGTATGTATTTTTCTTTCTTTTTTATATAAAGCTTTCTTTTAAGACCTGTTGGAGTTTTTCTTTAGTGAGGAACTCCAGGGAATTGAGTCTGCAGCTCACCAGGGAATTGGTGGGAGGAAGAAGTCAGAGGGAAATCTGTGTGTGTTAGATTTACTAGCCTGACTTTGCATTCCCTCTGGGTGAAGAGGGAAGTGCTTTTGTTTCCAGGACTGGAATTAGAGAGGGTGGACTCCCTCTGCTTAGATTCACGGAGGTTGCTTCTGTGTCTCTCTCCAGGAGCATCTGGAGGGGGGGGGAAGGGAAAAGGTTTATTTCCCTTTGCTGTGAGACTCAAGGGATTTGGGTCTTGGGGTCCCCAGGGAAGGTTTTTGGGGGGACCAGAGTGCCCCAAAACACTCTAATTTTTTGGGTGGTGGCAGCAGTACCAGGTCCAAGCTGGTAACTAAGCTTGGAGGTTTTCATGCTAACCCCCATATTTTGGACGCTAAGGTCCAAATCTGGGACTAAGTTATGACAAATGGTCAATGAGATTTAGACTGCTAAGTACCTTAATCATCTTTGAAAATGAAATTGAGGCTCCTAAAATCAGTTAGGCGTTGCAAGGCTGAGGGCTACAACATCTAAATACCTTTAAAAATTGGAGCCTAAGTCACTTCTAAAAATGAGATTTGTCAATTGAAGTCACTTACAGTCATATTTTCAAAAGCACTTAAGTGCCTAACTCCCACTGAAAAGTATGGGGCCCTGCAACTCTCATTGAGTAACATCTAAATACCTTTAAATATCTGTGCCTGTACCCATGATAAGTTTGATGTATTTAAGTAATTCACTTTTTCAATTATATCAGCATAAAAATAAAAATCTAAGATTTCATTACTTTAAATGCTGCAAATTCTTTTAAAACTCAAAAGCACTGCATTTTTAAATGCTAGCCCCCCAAACTATCAAAATGGATACTCACAAAACTATTGTGGAGTATTCATCTTTGGGCAGAGAAACAAAGATGATGAAATTGTAGGCCGAGCGTGATTTTGCTGGGAAGATATGTGCTTGAAAATTAAGGCCTGCACTGAGTGTGCCTCCTCATTTGTAACTATAGAGCCACAGTCACAATGCTGCAGTAATGATTTGCAGTGTTCACTTACATCTTTCTCAGTCATGCAAGACAAAAGTAATAGACAAGGGCTATAAAGATTGCTGCAGTAATGCAGCATGTGCTATCTGACCTTTGTCAGCAATGCCAGAGGCTTTTTCATATGCTATTGCTAGTTGTCATTATTAAGAGTGACCATTAATTTCTTCCTGTCATAGTAATCAGTCCACATGAGATACGTTTCAGAGGGACTCCTACAGAGAAGGTCACTGGCTCTTGATCTCATCAAGCTGCTTTCTTCGTTATTGGAAACGGCAGGGGAGAAAATGAGTAAATGACACCCTCAAGATTTTTAGGAACACTGGAAACTAGGTATTATTAGGCTTTCAGACCAGGAAATCAAGTACAGTATTGATCAGGAGGACAGGGAATCTTGAAAGAAGGTTATTTTGTTCTCCCTTCCCATCATCTGGACAAATTAAATTTTACAGTGTCACACCAAATATTTTAAGTATTGATTTTTTAGAATCTTTGCTTGACAGTTGAGGTGACTGAAAAAATTCAGTCTGAGGGCCAAATGAGGAGAAGGGTTAGGTAGGTAACATTGGATAGAGTCTCTAACCGGCAATGCATTCATCATGTACAGATAGGCTATGAGCAAGATGGATATTAACACATTTATTTATTGCTATTTAGTAGTTTGCTTCAAATACTCTGCTTAGCAGTTGCAGAACACATCACAGGTGCTGCTTTGTCATTATAAATGCAATGTAGCCTGTCCACTTAAGGTAAAAAAACCACCCTTTTATATACATGTGGCAGGAGCTCCCTCTACTGAAAATGTTTCAGTCTACTGAGTCTTCTGGTTCTGGCAAATGTAATAGTATACAGACACATTTGAAACAGGTACACATTTCAAATGGGCCTTTCCTGCTTTTTCAGAATAGCATAAAAAGAAGTTACAATTAAAAGGGTATTACATTAATTTATGTAATTTGCTATTTGCGCAATAGTCTAAACTGTAGACTTTGTTTTTTACCATTAGACCTTTCAGAAAACAAATACGATAGCTCAGAGAAATGGCTTTGAAAGTTATCAGTGTTTTTGTGTTTCAAATATTATTTTGAATTATGGAGGCCAAACTCTTACCTTAAATGCACACATCACAATGGGATCTGGGAAGGTATACAACTGGTCCAAATTCAGCCTTTTAGTAAAAAACACATCAGGCATGCTAAGAATCCTTATGAAAGCTTATGCCCAAATAAATTTGTTAGTCTCTAAGGTGCCGCAATGGCTCCTCCTTGTTTTTGCAGATACAGACTAACACGGCTACCACTCTGAAACCTGTGCATATTTGCTGTCATGAGTTTACTCACAGATTCCCTCTGCGGGTGGTTAACATTGTTGCATGCTCTTGAAAAAGGATGCCTAATCTTACTTTGTAGTTAAAGACTGTCCTTGTTTAATAATTGTTATTACAATTAGTTTTTGATAGAGTGTGATGCATTGGACATGGTTGTTATATCTAGGTTCACAAACCACGTTTAATTAAGGAGCAGCATCCCAACTTCATTTGTGTAGCTGAGGCTGGACTGGATGATGTTTAGACTTTTGTTAGCTCAGCTCTCTCCAGTCAAATATTTAGTTCACCAGTCATGAACTGAGAAAGGTGGTGTAGCTATGAACTGGACTGTAGGAGGTGATAGATTCCCAATGGTATTTGCTGAGTGTTTTCACCCTGTGTTAGAAATTTATGATGAGGCTACACTGGAGATACCGTATCTGTATTGGAGAACAGGCTGCTCTTGTACCTTAGAGCTCCTAAGCCACTTTTTAAGCTTTCTGGGTTGAGTTAGGATCCCATGGTGGCCATAAAGAGCACTGCAAATAAATTATATTTATTTATGGAGGATTTAAGGTGTCTGTAAAGCACCTACATAGTACAATTAAGCTACAATTAAGCAGAATCTGAGGGTGAAAATTCTGGTTGCATTGAAGTCAGTAGCATAACTCCCATTGACTTCAGTAGGGTCAGGATTTTACCATTGGATTTTGAGAGCTTATTCATTATATCAGAGGCTGATATAAGGATAGTTGCTTTTGATGATGATGATCACAATGATGACGATATGTAAATTAAAGGATGGGAAAGTGAAAATCTCTCCACACTTTGGGCCTCTTCATTGGATCAGTGCTATCCCATTATCTTCAATGAAGTTGTAAAGATGTGAAGGTAGAATTTGTCCTTCTATCTGCATACACCTTTTTTAAAGTATAGGTCAGCTAAGCCACATGTATATACATTTTAATGCTGTATGTCTCTTGGCAGAACTCTAGGCTATAATCTAGGGATTATGGGGAGGAAAGCCTAGTCAAATAGATTGACTCTCCTGTGCTGATGGAGTCAGCTCGGGGCTTCCATACTATTCGAAACAGATCCTAGTTTTCTTTCAAGAAGGCTGTCTCAAACAATCATATTTAAATATTAATTACAATATTGTCTGTCTGCTCTATATTTTATTTTATTTTAAAATAATATGTAATTGAACTAAAAGTGGTATCAGCATCTTAAGAAACATTTTATTAAATTGTGGATATGTATATTGCAAAAGAAATGTGTTCAGAGATGGCTTATTCACAAGAAAATATGACAATTTTTTTAAATGAGATTACATTTTAATATTTATGCTCAAGTCTACTGTACAGCTTAACCCAGATTTCCTGCTCAAAATGCGGGAAATACTGTACTGTAATTACTGTAAAATATTACAGAGTGCCTAGATTACAGGATCTTAACAATTAATAAGCATTAATTTATCCTCAAAACATCTCTGAGAGATAGAGTTTAATAAGAAGCATTAGTTTCACTCTTCACAGCTAGCTGAAATAAGAGACAGGAAAGTTACATTATTGGCCCCAGCCCATGGAGCAAGTCACTGGCAGAACCAGGAATAGAATTTGGTATCCTAGTCCTAGTCCTGTGCCCTTAGAATTAGACTACATTTTCCTTCATATTTCCCCCTATTGTAGCCAAAGGTATATTCAGGATAGAGAAGTTTGATATAAGTATTGATTAATGCTGTATCACAAGATCTGCAGGCCGTAGGCCTGTAAGACATTTAGCCAAACAAAGCCTCAGGCCTAAAGGTAGGCTGACCTGAGTAACTACTGGATGAGTAACCCTCTGTCACAAGAAGAAAGAATTAAAGTAATAGATATGTTAACTGCTGACATATTACTCTAAGGCTGGTTAGAGTATTTGGGGGATTTTTGCAGACATAGGGCATCATCAGTGTGATAACTGCAAGTTGTTATGGTGACTGAGTGATGTACATGTTAATGAATATAAGGGGAACTAACAAGTTAGCCTATGAAAAATGGGGCATCTCAAATTTAGTGGGATGTGGGAGTATAGATAAGGAAATGGGGTTGAAATGGGCATCAGCACAACACATTATGAAAGCTGTATCCCAGTCTGAATGACTTTGAAGTCACGAGGATGACACCTACTGGTGATTATGGTAACAGTGATGATGATAAGGAAGATAAAGACTAATACTCTGAGGTTCCCTAGCAGGAGATGTGAATGACGCCAGCCATAGGTCTAAACACCTTGTGCTATCTCCATATCTGCTCTTATATTTCTCTGTTAGTGGGATTGTTTATCTACCTAGGAAATTTGTTAATAAAGGGACTTGTGATAAATTGCAGTTGTTTCTTGTGTGCTGCTGGGATATCACATTCTAATGATACTGGCAATAATCTTCATGATGCTGCAACTTCTCTGGGAACCCATTATCGACCCCACTATGGTCTAAGAGATTAATCAATTAATCTATAATCAGTACACCAACCCATCAATTAGGTAACACTATAATGTTGAATTCTGACCTCAGACATACATGCATATCTTCCCTTGTATTTGACAGGAGTTGTGTGTGCTCATCTAAGGAAAAAAACATAGCCCACTGTCAATAGTCTGCAAAAAGAACAGGGGTACTGGTGGCACCTTAGAGACTAACAAATTTATTTCAGCATAAGCTTTCGTGGGCTATAACTCACAATAGTCTGAGACTTTTGTTTCAAAGAGGAAGACTACAGAGTAATGCTAAATCATTAACCATTCACTTGGAAAACCTATCTTTTTAGAAATGTATCATTTTGTGGTTATTACACAACTGAGTACGTATCACCAGGTTACTATTTTATGTGCAGGGATTAATGGCCTGATTATTCAACCCTTACTTACATTGGTGAGCAGTTACTCAGAAAAGTAATCCTGCTGAAGTCCCTGGGACAACTCACAGGAGTAGCTGTTCACCAGCTGAGTAAAGGTTGCATAATAAGTCTGTAAAACAGCAGATGACTGCAGAGGTTAACCGTTTTTAAAAGTAATGTGGATTAAAGTCAATTACATTCCTTAGCAATCCTGTTATTTCTGTCCCAAAGGCAAGCAATTACAGTCTCGCAATGTATTGCCAATGTGCAATTCACACAAATGCTGGGGAGTACTTTTTCCAGAACCGAACAGAAGAAATTCAGACAGCAAACCCAGTGCCCATCACGACAGAAAGATCAGACAAAAAGCTGGCTCTACTGTCTCTGGTTGCTAGATTTTAACACTGAACAAAAGTAATAAATGATCAAATATTACTTCAGTGAAAAAGACATCAATAATATGTAACTTGATCACCTTTTGGATCCAGTAATCAAATGTTTCTGATAATTGTTTCAGAGATATGCTTCAAGAAACCATAACAGTGCCATCGTTTCTTTCTTTTAGTACAGCGTTAGTGATTTGTTAGGAACATCCTTCTCATCTTCTTTCATTTTTCAAGGGTAATTTACCAGACAAGAACAATGACAAACTTGTATTCCCTTTGCCAAAATATTCTGAATAATCTTATTTACTCTGATACAGTAGCTTCAAAAAATGCTGCAGTTGTCAGGATTTTTTTTTATAGAGTTTCAGTATGTTTTCTTTTGTCACTTCATCATATATGTTTTGTCAATTTATATCTCTAGCTCCTCTATATCTGACTCCCCTGCCTTTCAGTAGAGCTTTCATGCATCTTTGGGATGATGTCAAGTACTGTGAACAGCAGATAAGGAGTTCTCTGAACTGCCCAAATAATAAATGGGAGAACTTTATAATAACAGAACAAAACTGATTGAAATAGTGAAACTGATGATAGGCAAGGGGAATAAAAAGCCTGTATTGTGAGATTTCTCTCCTCTTAAAACTTGTCTACCCTAAAAATATTTGTGTTTGTTTTTTAGACCTAGAACTTCAGCATCCATGCTGTCAGTTCTAGTGGAGGCTAGGCATAGGTGGTTTTTACCACCATATCACTTAAGGCTTCCTACAGTTTACATCCGTGAAAAATGTTGTTTTCTCAGTGTAGATGGACCTTTGAAGTGAAGTCTCAGTCCATCATAATTGTCCTGAAATGCAGCTGCAGTGATCAGTAGCTGGCAGATATGAAGTTCTTCCTTCCAAGGGGAGTAGCATCTCCCCTGGAGACAGATCAGATGAAGAAGAGGAAGAGAAGATAAATTGTCACTAACTCATGCTGAAAGGAGTCTCTGGTTCTCCATATTACAGTGAAGAGGACTCTGTGCAGTAGCAATTTCTCTGAACATGATTGCAGGCCAGTGCTAAAATGCTTCTTACTCCCTCTCCTTCTTATTCCCTATTTGAGGAGGAATTCTGCAGCTAGATATATATGTAGAAACAGAAGTGAAAAAGAAGTGTACCACCTCCCTCCTGATACTGACCTTCTTCTGAAGAGGTAAGAAGCTGTGAAATGGTCCTTGCAACTGCAGTGATTGAAAGAGAAGTCTTGACACGTCTTCCTGAGGTGAACAGAAGGGAACCATATTTGTCTGCTGCTCCATATTGGGGAAAGAGGGGGTGGGCAGGACTTCCTACAGCACCAGCAGACACATTTGTTATTGAGCCCTTACCTAACACCTTTCTGAAGTGTCTTATATTGGGGACTGACAGGCTATTATGTCCAAACACCATCAATAAGATATCCCTGGCTCAAGATGGATAGTCATGGGTCAATATCCCTGAGAACATTGCAAGGTGAAGGATTCTGTAGCAGATTTTATTTTTTGGAGGATCAGGTCCAGATCCTCCTCTGCCATAATTCATTACATGACATCTCTAAAGTCAATGAAACTAAGCCAATTTACATTAGATGGTAATCTGAACTTTCATTTTTCTAGAATCCTGTTTATGTAAGGTTTCATCTGATTTTTTTTTAAAAATCCAATACATACTAGGTAACAAATTACTCACATTAATTATAGAGACTGTACAGCATGTATAAAGAACTATTAATGCCATCTCTGAACATTAAGCTGTAACTGAAGTGTAACAAAAATTGAATGCTGCCAGATCTAAGCAAACACTGTGACATGTGATGTGAGACTGGCAAACTTTGCCAATTTCAAGATCAGATTAAAAACAATTACTTTCCTCATTTTAGCCATTGAAAATGCAGTTTGCTTACTAAAAGTGAAACAATGGGATATCTCAGTACCTGATTTGTGGGTGCTATAATATGTTCAAGTGACAATAATTAGGCCCACAATATTACCAGAAAAAGCTGTCTAGTTAAGGCCTAACTGAAAAGCTGACTCTTAGATTTTAAGGCTGTAAGTGTTTCAGGGCAGGGATCAGATCATCTTCTGCATGTTGTATAATTCTGCCCATACTGTCAATAATTAAACACTAAAATATGATTCTGGTATATTTGCTAGCTTTTTTTTCAGATGTTTTTGGCAGAGTTAGGCTGAACTTTTTTGCTAGAGATTTTAGAAATTTGTATACATCCAATGCGATACCTGGCTTCAAGCACTGTTTCCAATTTTTGAAACCATGAACTTCGCCTTTCAAAATATTACCCAAAATTATAATTATTATCCTGCATACAACATTCTGAATTGTGCAGCTAAACAATGGAATCCCCTCCAGCTTTTGCACTGGCAAGCATTTTCTTCTAGAAATATTATACCATGCTATTTCTGGGTTCAAGGATGTTTTGCAGAGAATAGTAAAACAAAGATGGTAAAAGTAGTGCAAGAAAATCATCAAAGCTTAGTCAAAAATATGTTAGCCAAATTCCATTTTCATTTTGTCAAATATCCCTACCTAAAACTGAACACATCTGCTATGCCTAATATATCATGAATGGCTTTTACTTGTCTTATTTTGCCCCTCCAAGGTACATTACAAAGCAAAGAGGGATTCCAGGCATCGAGGAGCAGTTGCCCAGATTCAGTACAAAGCAGCATGATCAGATGTGACTAAGGAAATATTTTTTAAGAAATAACCATACTGTTAGAAATAAAAAGGAAGAAAACATTGTTTAGAAGTGACTAGGTCTACAAATAAAATGTCTGAGTCTCTTGACTACCTGCGATATAATTTTGGGTTTATTTAATTTTTTCCCTTACACAAAGTGGTTAATTTGTGAAAAGTCACTTTAGAAAGATCAATTAGGCATCCTTCAGAGTTCCCTTTAGAGAAACAAAGGGAAATTACACTAAAAAGAGAAATTTGCATATAAGAGAACCAAGTATTCATGTATTAACCACAAAGTAGAGGGGAGAGATTGCTAGGATGGATCTATCAGTAATAAGCTTTTCAGAAGAAAGAATGAAGTATAGGAAAAATAAATCTAAGAAGACTTTTCTGTATTATAATGTTAACAACTACCACTAAATTAGTGCAGTATTTCCAATGTTTTTAAAGGACTATAATACTTTGGGAATAGCAATTTGACATGGTCTGAAAAGTGACATACAGAATAAAGAGTGGTCTGTTTCTAAATTATATCTGGTAAGCAAGACAAACAAAACAAGAAGGCTTTATGCATTTGTCTGTCTGAAAATTGTTATTTTGAAAATCGTCAGTCATTTCAATAATTGATCAAGTGTGGAAAATTGCTTAGAAAGTATTATTTACTTGTCCTGTAGGAATAAATAGATGCAAAATACTACCATAAAGAGTGTGATAAAATGTAGGTGCCTATTAATTTTAAGACTCTCATTGATTATCAGTTTGATTTGGATCAGAACCTAAGGTTTTATATATATGCATACATATATATACATACACATATATATACATACATACATACACAGACAACAAATTTTACATGTTGAATTTTGTATTTTGTAGTTCAATAGTTCTGGTTGCACTTTGGTGTCCTCAGACCCAATCAAAAAAAACTAGATGTGTGAATCAGAGGCAGGCATGTTGAAAGAAAGGGGACATTTAAAAATGTCCAACCCCTAGAACTTTCTTATAAACCATTGAAATTCCACTGTCAGCCAGTAATGGATTCAGTATTTCTTGGATGCCACTTTAAACTCTGAAGAGTTGCTCTTCTACCCAGTGAATAATGTCTCCTGTCCATCTTGAAATTGTTGTATTGCTGTATTGAATTCTATCAAAAATAAAATAAACTACACATTCTGAGATGTTGAATACTGAATACAGATGCACATATACAGTCATTTAAGGTGAAGTGTACCATTTCTTGTGTCCTCTTTCTTTAATTTATGAGGAAAAAAACTGGAAAAAATGTTATTTTTTAGCGTTGTAGAATTAGCTGTTGAACAAATGTTTCAGTCACTCCCTGTGTGTGAAATCAATGAGAGTAAATTAAGAGCTAAATCTGGATACATTGAGTTCTGTAAGCTTCTTAGACCATTGGCTTTCAAATCTTTCATTTGTTGAGAGCAAACTGTTCATGTAGTAACTACTGTAGTATAATTTAAAAGGTGTTTTGCACATTTTTGAATGAAAAATAGACACTCAATTGACAATTTGAAAACCTCAACAGCCCAAGAATAAAAATAAAATAATCTTCATGTCATATTACAGTATTAGCAGTGCTGGATACAACTATGTCAGATAGCCAGCTACATCTACATAATTGCTCACTACATTTTTATATCAGACCATTTACATGAAAAATGTATGTGCTCTTATGTTCATTCTTCTATCTATAGAGTTGGGGGGGGTTGCAAATTTAAAAATCCATAGCTTACACATCTACTCACACTGCTTAGTTTTGTAAAGACGGTGCTTCTCTTACAGTCTTTATTTACTAAAGATCTTCACTAAATAGAAAAAAGTACTTGAAGTTTAAAGTGTCATGGAGTCTTAATTTCATATTCTGCCTTAGGTATGATAGCATTTATGCTTCTGTATCTAAATTCTATGGTTTGCATTATAATTCCATGGTGAACTTTTACAAAGAATTTTTTTTAATCTTATATATACAATCTGTAAATGTGTGACCTGCTAGGACTTGAACGCTATCCTTATCTATCTTCCCCATGAATTTTCTTTCACAGTAGCTGCAGATCTTAGGTTTTGAACAAATGTTTGCTGTGGCATCTACATACCAGAGATGAGTGCCTTTACAGAAGTGTTAAGTGGACAAAGTCTATAGATGCAGATACAGAGTTGTTCTTACTCAGGCAAATTTCATGATTATTTCCATTTCTAGGACTTTTGCCTGTGTAAAGAATGGCTCAGCAGTGTTCACCTAGTCTTGGATAACAGCAAAAGGATGGTTTTCCATATGCTGCACTACATTAACAATTGGGAATCGGCTCTAATGTTGTTGGTGACATTATGGGTGCTGCTACGGAAACACCTGCCATTTTCTTAGTTTCTTTTGCAGTTTCATGGGCAGCTTCATGGACACTTTCAGGTGTCAATTGTTATACCAATTATATTAGACCAGTAAAAACCAGCAGGATCTTATTAAAGGGGACAAGGCAAAGATGCCACATTTATTATGATAATTTGATTCATGACTAATAACTAATATCTTAATTCTTATACACACATTATACCTAATACCTATACACACACATTCACACACACACACCCATCAGATGTTCTGCAGCTGCTGCATAGTTACCAGTCCTGAAGATAGCTTAAGTTCATAGCTTGATTTTGTAGCTTGGGTTCGTAGCTTGTGGCGGCTAACTGGGCAGGAAAGCCAGGCACAAGGACAAGCTGGATCTCTGTTGGGCAGGCACTGATGTCCTTCCATGTTGGCAACAGAATGTTACCCAGAGTCTCTCATCTCACCCTTCTTTTTTTATAGGCTTTTAGTTTGGATTCAAAGTCTATAGGTCTTGCTGTGTCACGCTGCCTCTGGGTTTAGATTGATCACCCATCAATTGCAGGCATGACTTTCAGCCTTGAACCTGGCTTTGATCTTCCTTCTGTTGTTCTGTTGTCCTATTCTTTTTAGGGTGGATGCTTCTTACTTTGTTTAGGGCTGTTGTCTAGGTCTTCAGCCGTTGGTATTTGAACTTTATCTCATCAGGACAGGCTGGGGCTGGAGGTTGATTCCGTCATCCATACATACCTCATTCACACATCTAAACTAAACTAATAAGATTACAGCAGGGTTTGCAAAAATGAAGGTTGGAGGAAGCTTTTACAAAATGGAGTGAGTGTTTTTAAACTGGAGTTTGAATTACAATATGGAACAGAAGTTACAGTGTAGGCAAGTGTAGTGTGGATGGTGAACAGAAGTTAAATTAATAAATTATAAACAATTTCATTTATCAGTTCTACACAAGTATCAGCCGTGTTAGTCTGAATCCACAAAAACAACAAGGAGTCCAGCGGCACCTTTAAGGGGTGTCACTTTCAGGTGTGTCACTTAAGTTATTACATCTATCGCTTAATTTTCCAGTGGAAGTGGGAGAAAGAGGGGAAATTATAACTGGGCCTACAGAGCATATTTTTAAGAGATCAAGTTTGAGATTTGCCACATTGCGTGCATGAGATACATGTATGATTTTAATTCTACAATTAAGGGGTGAGTCACAAAGTTTGCCACCATGAGTTAATTGCTAGTAGACATTTCACTTATTCTGCAGTCCACAATTAGCAGTTGGCATCAGTATATCCTTTGGTTTCAAATTAACTTTGCATGTATTCAAGCATGACATGCATGCAGATATCAGACACACAGCAGCAGATAATTTAAACTTACTAGTTCTGACTTGCAAAATAACCATGTCAGACAGATGATGGATGACAACCAAATTGGCAACCGGCCACCAGTGGATGAAAGTGATGAACAAAAAATTAGCTTTATCAGTCTTGTATTTCCCAACATTCTGGTGTACAGACAACTGCCACAGTTCCAGTATCTTCTTGAATACATTATAGTTCCAAAAATAGCTCAAGCCTCTGCTTGATCTACAATAAGTTTTTAGCAAGTTGTTTTGCTTCTGCTGCTGCTGCTCAGGGACTTTTCTGGATTTGCAGTGTTACAGACTCTTTAGGATTCCAGCCTACCCTTTATCTGGTTCCTGTTCCTGCCTCACCCTTGCTCAAGCCTTGTTCCATCCTGCTTCATCCCTGTCCATTCCCTCCTCCAACTTTGTTTCAGCCTTGTTATTGATGAGCTTCCCCCCCCGCACCCATTTCCTGACCCCTAGATCCTCAAACCTACTCCACCCTATGGCCTTCATTTGCACTTCGACTATGATCCTGATTTGGCTTGTCTACAGACTCTGTCCTTGGTTCTTATGCACAGCTAGTCCCCAGACTCTGATTTCAGTTCTGCACTAGGCCTGGTCCTGACTCTGTGAACGGTTTTGACCATGGGTGCCTGTTTGAGACCACAGATCCAACTACCAGACCTGACCACCTAGAACCCAGAGCCTGAAACACTAGACGCATTAAATTAGGCCTTTATGGCAGTCAAGGATGGGTGGGGCACCATGATGCTCCACCCAGACTCCCTTTTCCCCAGTTATTGCTGGCTGGGATGCTCTAGGAGCCACTTCTTGGCTTTCATGAGATCTTCCACTGGCTAGAAAAACATCAGGGCCACTGCCAGAACACATGGGAGAATGTGGACCAAAATTGTGGCATTGTCTGAATATGCAGCAAGTATGCCTATAAAAGTAATATATTTTATTAATTACATGAGCTATCAGTGCCCGCGCAGGTATCTGTAATTAAAATACTTTGAAGAAAATATTTACAGAAAACTATATTTACAGACAATATTGGCTCCTTTCAGTAATATCCAAAGGAATAGCTTATGGAAAGCAATAATAAATCAAAAAGGCTCAGATTACTACATAAAATTTCAGAGAGATGACAATCAGTAAAAATGGGTAAACCACCACAAGTTGGAGCTCTACCAAGCATTCTGAGTGTTTTGTTTATGCTGAGCCATATTTGTACATCATGTTTTCCAGATGAGGACTTAGCCAAACTTTATCTAAACTATTCAATCCTCATGTGCAAAATTGGATTGAAACTTTCAGAAAAATTGGGTTGCTTAGAAGTTTTCAGTTTTTTTTCTTTTTCTATATGTGACAGAAATATCCTGCTGTAATTTACCATTTAGACATACAGTTAATCAGAAGCAGAAAGTGCAGGACCGTGCAAAAAGCTATGGTCTGATTTTGGAGCAAGGGTTTGGGTTGTGTCTCTATCTGAATAAATTTGCCTAAGCCTACCTGAACATTTAAAATAGATGTCTCTGAAAATCTGTTTGTTAGTATGTTTCAACACACTGTACATAACTTAACCATAAAATGTTGAGTGTATCATGTTTTTAACTATTAATGAACAAAATTCAGATATCCAGAATTTAACTATAGAAAATAAGAGTCGGGTATAGGTTATTAAATTTTACATTGCAAGCAAAATCCAAAATTGACTGAATACAGTAAAGACATCTCCTTGCTTACCACACACAATGCCTCCACAATGACTTACCTATAGGCATTGCAGATAAAGGACAAAGCATGTACAGAACATAGATGATTTCTCCTTGCATAAAACACAGAGTATTTTATTAGAAAAGATTGTAGGCTTCGATGCCTATCTCCCAGTATTCTGATTGCTTAACATGCTCAAAAAGAGAATAATTCCCTGGTGGTAGAGTAATTGGCATGCCCTAAATATCTGGATAGATAGCTAGATATGTTTTTGAATGTATACATAATTGACAGTTTCAGATATAAGGGGAAAGTGCTGGGCTCCTTTTTTCCTAATCTATTTTTACAGATACTCTTACTGGATCAAAACCTTTTTAGGACCTATCTGTCAAAATAGCATTTGAGAATTTTAAAAGTATAATAAAATAAAAATCAACACCATAAAATAGATTTTAGAAAGTGTAACAACTAATAAATAAAGCTCAAATCCATACTCTTATGCACCATACTAGCTACAGAATAAAAGTTTCCACAAACTTTTTTTTTTCTACGATTGGTTAGTGATCATGAGGATATTCCTCTAATAACAACCCATTATCCAAGAGATAGAGACTATAAACACATACTGTTAAAGGCTGAAATTCACTGTGTGGAGGGGCAGAATAAGAACTATGATCCACTGAAGTTCAACTTAAGCTCTATTTAGTGTATCACAGAAAAGAAACTAATTAAGAGGATCTAGCAGTTGAATGTAGAGTCCCAGTCTTACAAGGAGTTCCATGCATGTGGAACCAATTGGAGTCAGTTGGTATCATAAAAAGTCAATAGGGTTCTGTGTGGGAGCAGAGCTTGGCCCATATGGAGCTCCTGGTAGAATCAAGGTCTAAGCCTGTAAAACTCTGAGGACCTGTGACAGCAATATTTCTGTTTTCAGAAAATTGTGCTTCCTATTCTTGGTAACATGCACAATATAGGACCCTGGAGTTTTCCCCTGAGGTGCTCTGGGAGCTACCGCAAAGCACACTGTGTAGAATTTCCCCTAAATCAGGAGTAGAAGCTGTTTTCACTGCAGAATTCAGTTTTTGATGTAAATTCCTCAGGGCTTTCTAAATTCTTCTAGAGTCTACTGAATATTTATGGTAACCATGGACTCCTTTCATATCTGCACATGCATTGACCTCCTGTGGAAATACTAAATATTGTGTTTGCCCAAAATCTTTATATGTTTTAAATGCATACTAAATTCACCCATCCCAGAATCTCATATATCCATGGGCTTTAGAAATCAAATGAACTAAAAGCAGGTGACACAGAACAGCCAACAAATAAATTAGCTCTGAGCCATATCTGCAGCAGGTGAAAATCCACATAGTTCCATTGACTTCAGTGAAACTATGCAAGCTTATGCTAGCAGTGAGTCTGGTCTTTTATCTGAGCAGTTTGTCCATCGAGGTTCAGACATGTCACCATTACCAAGGTATGGACGTACCAGAGACTATGGTATCTGAGTTAGACAAATCAAAGTAGGAAGCTTTAGGTACTAAATCTCCTCGTGAAAACAACCTAAAATTGAAAAAGATTTAAGGACATTAGCTTAGCTTTAATCTTGGTAATAGAATATTCACTTTATAATTGAAGTGATATACTTTAGCAAGCAAATTAAAATCTCAGAAGCAGCTGTCATTTTTAAAATGTATCATAAGCACATTAAAGGCTTTGCAGTTTTACTGTATGAACCTAACAGATAACATTCTTCACCATTCCTCAAAGTAACACTCCATACAGCCAATGACTGAATTGTTAAAGCATTGGTCACCAACCAGTAGATCGTGATTGACTGATCAATCGTGGAGCCTCTGACAGTGGATCTCAGTCTCAGTGACTCGATCACAATAGGGTTGCCAACCCTCCTGCAGCAAAACCAGGAGGTTGGCCGCTAACAGTCCAGCAGCAGAACAGGGCTAAGAACAGAGCCTGCCTTAGCCCCACTGCGTTGCTGCCTGGGAGCTGCCTGAGATAAGCAGCGCCCAGCCGGAACCCGCACCCCAAACCTCTCCCACACCCCAACCCCCTGTCCCAGCCCTGCACCCCCTCCTGCACTCCAATCCCTGTCCTCAGCCCTGAGCCCCTCCTGCACCCCAACCCCCTCCCAGAGCCCACACCCCAACCTCAACTCACTGCCTGAGCCCTGAAACCCCTGCTGGAGCCAGCACCCTGTGCTCCCTCCTGCCCCCCAACCTCCTGCCTCTGAACCCCCTCCTGCACAGCTCCTGCAAAGACACAGGATTTCTATGTGGAGAATGCTGGCCTACTGCTGATCCTCCCCCCTTCAGGCTTCCATATATGCAAGATGGGAGGAGAAAATCAGGCTTTTTTATTATTGATGTATTCACTGAGAGTAGAAGTGGTATATTTTCAATGCTGGACTCCCTGCTATTTAATTTGCTCACTACAGTGGTTCACCACAGGCTGAGTTTGCTGACATTCAGAATGCAGTGCAAGACACTACTTCTTGGTCAAGCATTTGTTTGATGCTTTAGCTGTACTTAATTATTTATTATTGTTGCTTCAGACGATGCCAAAGCTGGGGATCTTTATCCTGCCTGTTGTTGTCATGTAATGTTTGATGCTGTAAATCTTTACTCAGCAGCACTCCATTGAGGTGACAGCAACATAAAACAACCCCCTAAATAAACAATTACAAAGTGGGATGAACACCATGCTCTCATCAAAAACAAAACAAAGATAAAACCCAGCAACAGCCACAACCCTGTATTTTTAGTGATAGCACGTGGATATGGTTTTATTTGGCTTCTGAAAGTCAACATATCAGCAGCACAGTGCTCGCTAACACTTCGCTGAGAAAACTGTCAAATTCTGACTTTAGAGAAGTATCCTGCTTACTGAGTCCCCGCTACCACTTAGCTGCAGCAACTATCCGAGTGACTTGGCTCAGCTTGCTTAGCCTGAAATTTGACTAGAACAAAGCCTGAGGTAGTGGGACTGTAGCTTAAGTAGTACTGAAAGCAGCCTATCTTTTCAAATTAATCAACTACCCCACCGTACACACACACACATTTAACACAACACAGAAACAAATGGAAACATACAATCAAAGAAAGAAAACGTGAGTATAGGACTGCAGAAGTTGCTAAACACTCACAAGGGAGTGCTAGAGATGAAAAAATGTTTGATATTAGAGCTAAAACATGCTGACACCAAACTCTCTCATGCTCTTCTACAGTCAGTTTTGAGTACTCTGTACAAAATGTGTCTTTGGACTTGTCTTTCATGTGCTCTTATTACTAACAATAGAATAATGGCATTGTCTTTGACACTGCCTAATCTGTGAAATGATAATTTGAATGCATTTATTTCCTCCCTATTGTCTTAGGTGACAAGTGACAGCCCCCACTCTTGACATACAGTGTCATATCCAGAGGCATATAATACAGCATTACATATTCATTCACCCTAATAATGATGAATTTTGGAGGGTGATAATTCTGTTCACTTGCTTTTGCATTTGTAAGAGATCCCCACTTTTCTACTCTAGAATGCAGATCTTAATTTAGCACCTGCCATATTATTCATTTCAAAACTGGAGAGGACCTGGAAGCATTCAATCTTTAGACATCCTGGTTCAGGACAAGGAATGACAAGGGCATAGCCTGCATGCAAATGAGGCCTTCACCATCTAATCAAGCCTGATTTGTGTGTCTCTAAAATTGGTTGTCAACACAGCTGTAGAATTAATTTTTAACAACTCCAATTTAACTGACAGAGAGGCTTGCTTGTGAAGGCAGAGCAAATTCTATATATTGCATTTAAATATTTTTTTTTAAAAAGTAATCACAGTTACTCTGCATTTAGCATGTCATCCCTTATAAGAAGTAAATCTGGTATTCTCTTTTGTTTTTTAAGTATTTCTATAAGGCTCTCCCAGATTGATCTAATGATACTGCTAATCAGCTCTGAACATGGATCACTCAATAATTACCCTGTTCTGTTCATTACCTCTGAAGCACCCGGCACTGGTCACTGTTGGAAAACAGGATACTGGGCTAGATGGACAATTAGTCTGACTCAGTGTGGCCGTTCTTATGTTTTTATACTTTCTGTATCATAACTATGTTATTAGATACATTGGGCCATATTATACCATTGATGGGAAGTTCTGCTTAAAGATTAATGGTACCATATGACCCTCTGAATTAACAGTTGTCATCAGAATAAGGCTGTTGCTAAAGGGAAAGGATTCAACCAAAACAGGAGAATTCTGCATCTCAAGATGTCATTGCAACGGGAGTTGGAAGGTGCAAACTGGAATTAGGCTCCTCAGGTAGAACTTGAATGCTTGGAATTTCCTATTAGTGGAATCTTTAGTGAAGTTGTCCATATGAGATATGACAATCTCCTGCAATATACGGGACAGACCTTACTGAATGAATTGAAATCTTACTGAATTAAATTTAAGTATCTTAGAAGATCATTGTATTAAAATTGAAAATGTATAGCAAGGCTGTCAATTAATGGCAGTTAACTCATGTGATTAAGTAAAAAAATTAATCACGATTAATCACAGTTTTAATCACACTGTTAAACAATAGAATATCAACTGAAATTTATTAAATATTTTGGATGTTTTTATACATTTTCATATATATTGTATTCTGTGTTGTAACTGAAATCAAAGTGTATATTATTTTTGATTATCATTTTTCCAATGTAAATATTTGTAAACACAAGAAATAGTATTTTTCAATTCACCTCATACAAATACTGTAGTGAAATCTTTGTTGTGAAAGTGCAACTTACAAATGTCAATTTTTTTTGTTATATAACTGCACTCAAAACCAAAACAATGTAAAACTTTAGATCCTACAAGTCCACTCAGTCCTACTTCTTGTTCAGCCAATCATTAAGACAAACAAGGTTGTTTACATTTGCAGGAGATAATGCTGCCCTCTTCTTATTTACAACGTCACCAGAAAGTGAGAAGAGATATTTGCATGGCACTTTTGTAGCTGGCATTGCAAGGTTTTTATGTGCCAGATATGCTAAATATTCATATGCCCCTTCATGTTTCGGCCACCATTCCAAAGGACATTTTTCCATGCTGATGACATTGCTAAAAAAATAA
The DNA here is from genome assembly GCF_025201925.1 of Gopherus flavomarginatus. Taxonomy (NCBI): domain Eukaryota; kingdom Metazoa; phylum Chordata; order Testudines; family Testudinidae; genus Gopherus; species Gopherus flavomarginatus. The sequence continues at coordinate 16,076,257 of NC_066630.1, read as the reverse complement.
TGCGTTAATTAAATTTTTGACTGAACTCCTTGGGGGAGAACTGTATATCCTCTGCTCTGTTTTACCTGCATTCTGCCTTGTATTTCATTTTATAGCACTCTCAGATGATGACCCAGCACATTTTGTTCATTTTAAGAACACTATCTCTGAAGATTTGACAATACACAAAGAAGGTACCAGTGTGAGATTTCTAAAGATAGCTACAGCACTTGACCCAAGTTTTAAAAATCTGAAGTGTCTTCCAAAATCTGAGAGGGACGAGGTGTGGAGCATGCTTTCAGAAGTCTTAAAAGAGCAACACTCTAATTCAGAAACTACAGAATCCGAACCACTAAAAAAGAAAATTCAACCTTCCGCTGGTGGCATCTACCTCAAAGATAATGAAAATGAACATGCATTGGTCTGCACTGCTTTAGATTTTTATTGAGCAGAACCCATCATCAGCATGGACGCATGTCCCCTGGAATGGTGGTTGAAGCATGAAGGGACATACAAATCTTTAGCGCATCTGAGACGTAAATATCTTGCAGTGACGGCTACAACAGTATCATGTGAACACCTGTTCTCACTTTAAGATCACATTGTAAACAAGAGCGAGCAGCATTATCTCCTGTAAATGTAAACAAACTTGTTTGTCTGAGCAATTGGCTGAACAAGAAGTAGGACTGAGTGGACTTGTAGGCCCTAAAGTTTTGCTTTGTTTTATTTTTAATGCAGTTATTTTGTACATAATTCTACATTTGAAAGTTCAACTTTCATGATGAAGAGATTTCAGCAAAGTACTTGTATTAGGTGAATTGAAAAATACTATTTATTTTGTTTTTCTTACAGGGCAAATACTTGTAATAAAAATAAATATTAAGTGAGCACTGTACACCTTGTATTCTGTGTTGTAATTGAAATCAATATATTTGAAAATGTAGAAAATGTGGAAATCATCCAAAATATTTAAATAAATGGTATTCTATTACTGTTTAACAGTGCAATTAATTGTGATTAATTTTTTAATTGTGTGATTAATCATGATTACTTTTTTTAATCACTTGACAGCCCTAATGTGTATATATTATTCTGGGATTGTATGTAATTTCTCTCAGGAGGAGACATGACTAATGTAAACAGTGGGAAGTGTTATGAGCTTTAAAGGAGTCTTTGAAAAAATGCAAACTTTTAAGATTAAGGAGGTTTCCCAGGAAATCTCTAGGGGGAGATTTGCAAGGACTCAGATTATGCAAGAACTCAGCCCTTTGGAACTTTAGCATTAGGAGAGGACTCTTGTCTGCTGAGCACCTGTTACATGAGGACAGTTCAAAAACCCAAATTGTATGAAAGGAGTTAAATAATTATGAGGGTGCTTGCTCCAAACTAGGGCAATTATGAACTTGTAACTACAAAATAACTGCTAGGTGCGGTTTGAAGAACGATTCACCTGGCAGAACCCTTGTTGTTGTGGGGGTGTTCTCTGCAAGTTTATTAGCATGTGTTGGAGTTCTTCTATTCTTTTAATATGTTTTCTCTGTAATGCTTTCACCTTAAGAATAAATGTGCTTGCTTAGAAAGAGCTGTGTGGTAACTTAACTGTGGGCAGGGATGCCGTTTGTAGCCTTTGAGGAAAAGGCAAATCAGGCCTACTTAGGTGAATTCACTTGCTAGGGAATTCACAGTGTAGACAGGGAACTGTGCAGGCTAGAAATACCCCAGTCAGGAGGAAGAGAGATGTGTCTCTGCCCAAGAGAGTTTATGGTTTTGGAGTTGGAAGCCCAGGAATTTGTGCTCTAGGTGGACCATGAAGGGGAATATAGGTGCAGTTGCCCTAAACTGTGACAGTCAATTCTATAATTAGCTTTCTTTGTCTAAGTAGTACAAATAAAATATTTTTTTCACTCAAGGTTGTATTATGTTCTCAAGAGTTTCCAAATGTAAACTCTCTGTTAAAATATTGGGGTGGAGGGAGGTTCGGTCAGAATTAAAGCTAAAATTAAGGCATCTGTTTTTGTACCATACAGATAATAAAAAGTTGCATGTAGGAAATCAGCTTTCAAAATAAAAATGTATATATATATTTAGCCAATGAGTGAATAGACAGAAGGAAAGATACAGTAACTAATGGCACAGAGCCACAAACTTAATTAAAATGCAAATGGTGCTGCAGAACGCCAGGGAATATTTGGCTTACTGTAAGAAAACTAACCTTGAGAATTCAATTTCCTTTGTCCAAGAAACACCATCACTAATCTAATAGGGTAGTTCATGTGTAATTAGTGATCAATCAGGCAAATTTCCAAATTAATTAAGTAAAATTAGTGAATGTTTAAAGGGACCATTAAAATTTACAGATATATGCTGTTAATTTAGGTTTTGTACACTGGGACCCTTTCATGTGTGTTATTACTGAAAATGAGCAAATGTATGTCTCTAACTAACTTCCCCTTTAGAGATCTTAACACATCATATGAATGGTTTTTATTTATATGCATTTATTCTGCTGTTTAGGAATGGGGAAAACGTTAAATTCAACTATAGAAATAATCTGGATTTTCAGAAGTACTAATGATTCACACAAAAAAATCAAATATTAAAATATGTTCAAAAGAAATTAAAAATAAATCAGTTTACTACTTTGGAAATTGATTAGATTACCTTGTATCTTGTGATATGGAAACTATACAATATATTGGCTAATCCACCTCCTTGGTTAGGACAAGTGATCCTTCCAGTGTGATTTTTCTGTCATGGATGCCTCTCCTCAAGACTAGCTCATTTTCTCCTAAATCACTTTTTCTACTTCCAATGTTCCTTTCCTTTCTGCTCTGTTGTGAGAACCAGGAACATTGTCACCATAATGAGATAGCTAGAGATAGCCCTATATATAGGTGTGACATACATATTCTCTGATTTTCATCTATATATGATTCTTCACTCCTTGAACTTTGAGTACTTTGAAGGTGATATTACAAGAGCCATTCATATCCAAAATAGTAAAACAAAGGTCTAGGACTGTAACTTCAGGCCTAGCCCTGAACAAGGGGTGGTCTATAAGTTGCATCACCCAGGCTGATGCAGACACTCCTCGGAGGCAAAATTTCTACCCTGCTTCCTCTTTGCTGGGGTAGGGTTGGGTGGTAATTTGCTGCTAATCCTATAAATTGCCCAATCCTTATTTATTACTTTCAGTTCCTGTGAAGCCAGGCAGAACAGAAAGAAATAGAAATTATGTCTATGGGTTGCTATCTACTAATGGGATTTTTTTATGTGAATGTCAAGAGAAGAGGATAGAGGATTCACCCTAAGGCCCCGGATCATGCAAACAATGAAGTATGTGCATAACTTTAACCGCAACTTGTCTCATTATCTTCAGCAGGACTATTGATGTGAGTGAAGTTTCAGATGTGCTTAACTGATACAGAATTGAGGCTTTCGTTATGGAACTAGATAGCATTTGTATGGCAAAAACAGGTAATACTTACACTCCTATCAACCTGTCATCAAAAACTTAATTATATTCTACCTTTTCTATTTATTTTCTGTCTTGGTTAGTTGACTCACTCCCAAATTTGTAAGAACAAGTATATTTTATTCTAATTATACTTCATATACATAGCCCTCAAATTAAGCTTTCAGAAATATAGGTACACTATGTATAAGCTGTTTTACAATTATGACCCTCCCAAATAGTACAAAAAAAAATCACACAGAAAGGTAAAAATTGCTTGAGGGTGCCAAATGCTCACTGTCACAGAAGGTGAAATTAGACGTTACCCAGAGAGTTATTTTGCTATTGAAAATTTTGTTCCACCATTTTTTTGGGTTTTTAATCTTCTGGCTTAAAAGTATAAGTTTAAAAATATGTTTGGACTATTCATTAATAAAACCCCAAATTATATTTTTTAAAAGAACTATAAGTCTGATATAAATACAAAGTGCAGTTTGATTGTGTTTAACAATAACAACTTCTCTCCGCAATGAAAGCAGTTAAGGAATAACAAAACATTTTTGATGTGTTTTCTTTCTTTGTCATTTTAACCCAATGGGAGTTCTATGTAACTGTTCATCTAAGAATGAAGAAGACAAACAAAGAGAGGTCAGTCAGAACCCTTATCAACAGTAGTACATATTTATTTATTTATATGAAATACTTCCCTAAAAATAAAGGAACACTAACCAAGCAGTAGCTCTATACTATAATTATGTATATGGTTTAAAAATAAATATTGAAAGTCATAGAAAAATAGTGTCTTATTAGTGGACCTGATCCCCCAAGTTTATACATATGCTTAATTTTACAGACACCATTAATCCCATTGAATCAAGAGTATTTATCTGCATAAAGTTAAACCCATACCAAAGTGTTTGCAGGACTGAAGACAATATCTCAAGACCTGCGATTTCATGCTGTGGTCTTGCTATATGTTTCAGATTTAACTGAGTGAGGATAGGTTAATATGTATTCAGTATTGCCATTGCCAAGTATACAAAACTCAAGAGTCAAGGCATCCCAAAATACCTAGATTAGCTCAGAAATCATGAGATTTTAAATATTAATTAATTTGGGGTTTTTTTATTTGTCTTTTGGGTTTTAAGCTACAAAGATACACATTTTCAAACTTTTTTATGAAATCATAAGAAATACTTTTCTTTTACAATGAAAGCTGAGATTGTCTCATAATCAAATGAATTCAGGAGCTGGAGCTTTAGGAAAATACCCTTTGTATAAGAAAAAATCACTTAGAATCAGAGTCTTGTGATTCTATCATGAGAGTTGGCCACTCTGATTATTATTGACTATTTGTCTTACGGTAACTCTTGGGACCCCAATCAAAGAGCAGGGCCTCACTGTGCTAGGCATTGTAGAGATAAATTAAAAAGACAGTCTGTGTTCCAGAGAGCAGACATGTCAGATAGTCTGCAACAGACTAACAGGGTATGAGTAGTTTGGGAATCAGAGATAACAACCAACTGAACAGAGTTTAGCAGAAGTCACTTTCTGATTCAATAAGTGGTACATTACCAATATCCAGCCCTCATTTTGTTTTAAGCATCAAAATAACTGTTTAATCATTAAGGGATAGACTCTGATTGACCTTTGTGCAGGTGAGAGAAGACCCAAGGAGTTTTTATCCCTTTTCACATTTCACACAAAAGCCAATGACAATCAAAGTTGCTGAGTTGGAAAGGAGTGCAGGAATTAGATTCTGCATGTACCCCTTGGGGTTCAGACCAACAAACCCAAAGACAGGACAAACTTGGAGGATGAAATCCTTGACCCCATAGAAATAAATGGGAAAATTGTCATTGATTTCAGTGGCATGCTGATCATTTGGACAGGATTGTTTTATTTTATTTTTTGGTGATAGCTGGGAACCCACCATTAAGCTAAGCAGTCTTCCCTTATCTCTCTGACATATGAAATATATGTATCATACAGTATTTGTAATGGGTAACACATGTAATGACATATATAACATACAGTACTCAAGAACTGTTGTGGAAAGCAGCTTGACATGTTTAATAACCATAAGTGACAAGGATTGCAGTTTTCTTTTAGGCATTTAACAACTGAGTGGAGACATTACATATATCTTGCATTAAATGTGTGCATTTTAGGAAAGTCTTTAGTTATGGAGAGAATTACACCTTTAGATAAGTATATGCAGTGGAACCTGCATAGGGATTGATACAAAGCTCACTGATTTCAACTGGAATCTTTAAGTGATTTTAATGACCTTTAAATCTGGCTTCTAGGGCCTGAAGCAGGGCCAGTGAAGTCAAGTGAAATATCCTATGGACTTCAAAGGGCATTAGATCAGGCCTTTGGAGAATGCTTATTATGAAACTCAGTTTCTAGTGAAATAAAAAGAAGTTCTAAATTTTTTCAGTGCATTGCAATGTGTAAATTGCAGTTCTTGTCACAGTGATTTACTTGGTGGGATTAAAAATAGAGAAAAGAATTATACTATTAAAAGTTTTTATTGTACCTATCTTTTTACTGGACATATAGTGGTCTAGTGGTCTAGTTAATTATACTGTAATTTGTTAATACTTAAGTAGGTTCTATACTACAAGCATTGATGCATGATCTTCTTTGTGCTGTATGATTCTTTATATGGCAGTGGTTGCTGTGAATGTCACACATTTGTTTTTCTACATGTATAATTGTTTACACTTCTTGGGGTGTGGTACTGGTTTAAAAGTGACATTCTAATTCTGCTTTTGATACTGGATTCAAATAGAAATAGCACAATCAAATGCATGTGGCCCAAACTTGTATAGGCTGGAATGTGCTAATGTAGAGACGTGTCATTGCTGATATAGTGGAAAAATAGTGATCCTCTACCTCACAGAGTCATGAGTGAGTGGAGTCACAAAGAGCCACCAAGTGGCAGAGTTACTTTATGGTTGCCCATTGTGATGATCAGGTCATGGCATTATGTCTTCAAAAGCCACATACTAACGTGTTGATGCAATATTACGAAGCAAGCATTGGAGTGTCAAATCCTCAGTCAATAAAGGTATATCAGCTTACAATGGCTGAGGCTTTGGCAACAAGAAATTAAGCAAAGACTATTTTGTGTCTCTCTCTGAGACTCCATTTTACACCATTGTCCTCCATTTTTGTGCTCTTGAGAGGAAATGTTGGGTTCACTCTCTTTTTCTGCCCTTCATCAGCCATCTGGTTGCTTATAGGGAAAGGAAACAGTCTTAAGTTGTAAACTCCACTACAATGGTGCCTGGATGCTTTGTAATCAGACATCATACTGGTGGGCACAGAATATATACTTTGAGGAATAAAAAAGATTAGATAGAATGTGGTGCTTCGAAGACACAGTGGTGGCTGGAGAACTCCCGGCTGAGGATCACTACATTCCAGCCTCTGAAAATATTTGTCATTCAGCCGATGCCATGATGTGAAGCTTTCTAGAGTTGGTGCAGAAGGAAGTGATATAAAAGATTATCAGATGGTTACACCATACACACAGAACATGGGGGACTGGAAGATTTTATTTCTGTATGTATGTTATGATGGCTCATTTTTAGGCCATAGCATGTTCATGACTCATTCTTTGGAATAAGTTCGGATGCTATTATATTATTATCCCAAATTCAAGCAAATATTCAGTGTGCTCTTTCCTTTAGAGATTACATTTTTCTTCATTACTTTTTTTCACATCTTTTCCCCAAGAATCATTTCAGCTCATCACACGGAGGCTCCTGCAGCACTGAGGCCATAGTTAGTATTCTTAATTCATAACTAATTTGGAGTGTTCCTCTCTCTGTCAGACACAAACTGACCAGCTACACGAGTAAAGGGCTTCAACGCATCTATAAGACAGACATCTGCCATCTTACCCCACTGAAAGTACATTTTTTGGAAGAGACTGGAGCCCAGCATGTGGGAAGAGAAATCTGCTATAAATGAGCAATTGGTTACATTACTGGGCAGCTCTTTCCTATATCATCCAGCATTTTTGCAGTTGGAAGAGATTTGTTAACAATGCCACTTTGTTTGGCTATTTAATATTTTATTTAGTTTTGCTCTCTCTGTTTTATGGTTAGCTGTATTGTATTTTAATTGCTTGTTCAGCATGCTGAACATCTCAGTGAGAGTGTATGGGGAGCTTTATAACATTTTAAATAATTAATAATAATTAATAGACTACTTTAAATCAAGCTTCTTACAAATTTCTCCATATCTTCTGCTTATGGCAAAGCTTTCACAAGCTATTTCATCTTTTACAAGTTTTCAAACCATTTATTTTCTCTGAATATAATGTGGACTACTTGAAAAGCTTTTGTTTTGTAACGAGCTGTTTCCTGCACTCCAAAAAAAGGAACAAATAGATTGGAGAGATTTTATACTACATTTAATTTGTAATGAAACTGATGCAATGAAAAAAAACGATGTACTATAATTTGATAGGGCCAAGTTTTCTCATCCTCAATCTAGCAAACGCTCATTGCCATCAATGGGAGCTATGAAGGCTTAACACCTCTGAAAGTCAGGTCATTTTCATGTTGGTGCCTGAATGTAGATGTAGGAGGTTAGCCTTTGGTATGCATGTTTGACAATATTGGCTATGATTACAACATTACAGAGCCTGATCATAAGTCATGGAAGTCAATGGGGATCTTTTGATTAACTTGATGGCCTTTTGATTAGACCTGTAGAGAGAAACCATAGTTTAAGGCACAAAAAGAAGATGAGCATTATGGTAGAACTTTAAATATTTTCCTGACTGAATGCTTAATTTCTCATCCTTATAGTTTAAAGTCTCTAAAGGTGGCACATAGAGCCATGACCTTGTTTTCAAGATATCACAGTAGAAAAAGATTCAGCAAGATGCTGAAAATGTAGATATACATACACTCATAGTGGGAGGAAGAGCAGGAGATATATTGGGTCTCCAGTTGACTTTGTACCTGAGCAAGGCAGTTAATATGCAGAAGCTGAGAACTCATATAAACTAGATACAGAAGATCGTATTCATAATGATTTCTGGCTTTTTTTAATTGTTAAATGATATGGCTTTAACATCACAGCAATCATATTACTGTAATTTGCCCCTGAGAGTGAGATACATAAGCATCAGCAGCATCTACTGAAACATGTTCACTTCCAATTAGTTTGATCAGCAGCTATAATTTTCCAGTCGTCTGTGTCAATACTGAAAATGCCTTTGAAGTATTATTTCTCCCGCCTTGTGTCTGAACAGTAAGAGATGCAGTATTTGCAAATGAAATAAAAAAATACCTTGCTACAATCATGGTTATCTGAATGGGTTACCAAGAGTTGATTGAGAACAGAATCATGGGAAGAAGTAACCACAAAAAGACACTCTGTCCAAAAAGGAATAAAATGTTCAGGTGACCAAATCTGTTCATCAGCAATAATATTTAACACATCTACTCCACTAGCACACCACATTTGTTTGATCTGTGGCCAATCAGTCACAATCAGCTGATATAGTGAAGAATGGACTCATAAATCAACATCCATCTTTTGAGTTATTAAGAAACATCCAGGAACATCATCACTAAAACATTTTAAAATTAAAAGGTGTTGTGAGGCATAACAATGACATTGTGAAGTGCTGTTGTGTATGGGGCACATAAGAGATTCTAAGTAGACCAGAGTAACAGGAAAAAAATGCAAGTCTAATTGAATGCCTAATTTGTGTACGCAGTTACAATATTTCTGTTCACAAATCAGGTATGTGAGCATGCAAATACCCAATTAGACATCCAGCTGGGATACCCAAATATCCAATTTAGATGTGCAGCTCTGGATACAATTAGACACATGAGCACACATTTATTTTAGAATGTGAAGGGTGAATGTCACAACTTTTGAAAAATCTAGCCCTAAAGATCTGAGGTCATTTTTTGTAAGACTGTGGGTATTAACTCAGGTAATTACATTTTGCACTTCCTATATACTCTCTGTAGTTTTGGCTGGATATGACATTCTTCACTTTCTTACTTAGGTCTGGAGAGAGCTCTTAACTTAAAATGTGTTCAGTTTTAAGGACCTGAGAAGTCCCACTGAAGTCAGTGCAATATAAAGTTGTGCATGTACTCCAGAGGTAGCTGCACATTTTTGAGTTGAATGAAGTGATCCTTTATCTCACATGCCTGGTTTGTGATTTTATTCATGTTTCTAAAATGTTTTGAAATACTCAGTCGAGGCATTGATTATAAGTGTGAAGTTGTATTATGTTTTATTTAAGATGGATGAAAAAATGCTGCGTAGGTTTGTTAAGGAAGCAAGGGGAAGGGAGTGATTTTAAATGACAGCTTTCTGCAGTCAGAGAAAACAAAATGAATATGATATTTTGCTTAAAATTACGTTCATAACCACAGTAGATCCTCTCCCTGTCCAATAAGACCTTCAGTTCTTTTAAAACATGTCCACACTAGCTTGAATCTATAAGAAGGCAAATTATTTGCTAGTATCTAAACTTCTCCGTAACTTGCAGCTAAGGTACCTTTGCTGCTGCAGGTGTTATTTGATTTTCTGCTACAAAGCTTCCCTTTCATTTAGATTTATTTATAATAATCTACAATGTGTTTCTTTGATGTTTCAACTAGCTGGAAATTTTTTTCCCCTTTAACAAAAATTACCAGTTGCAGGTCTCCTAATATTTTATGAAACCTACATAGTCTTACTATTTTACTATTTATTATTCCTCATATTTCTGGAAGCCAGCAGACAAGTATGCTAGAGACCGAAAGACATCATTATTCCATGTGTCAGGGTTTCTCTTTTGTCTTCCTTTTCCTCATCATTCATTAATGGCATACAGACAGTTGTCTTCTGAGTCTTTTATATTTCTTTATTCTTCATATTTTATGATACATAGAGCTGTTTTACAGACCCATCAAAGTCTTCAGTATTCTACACTTACCTGTGTCTGCATTAAAAAATCTTTGTCATTTATTAATATTTAAATAAGCCTTTTTGCATCTTGAAACATTCTTTATTATTCCAGTTACTTCTGTCTCACACCTCACAGATATATTTTTTCTGTTAAATTCCATAGCAAAATATGAAGGATGTAAATCATCATATCCCCATTGAATTCAGAGGTACATACTGTAGACTAAATGGAGTAATGCTGATTTATACCAACTGAGGATGTGGCTTGATTATTCTAAAGTTATCTAGCTCATCAAAGTCAAAATTCATAAAGGGTTTCCTTTTTGTATCTCATGTACCTTGACTTTCATTTACAACCATTTATATGACGGTCTCCTTTCTAACCCTTTAATAGGTGGTATGACCCCCATTTCTGGTTCTACCATAAAAGCTTTTGCAACCAAAATCTTCTTCTGAGTGAAACATGCATTCATAGATTCAAAACATTCCTTCTATTTCTATCACTTTTGTGTACTCTCACATATCTAGAAAATAACATTTATATTGCACATTAAAACTGAGTGAAAATAGCACAGATATGAGGCTTATGCAGTCTACCAGTTAGGAATGCCAGTGACACTGAATACATAAATAAGCCCACTTGCAAAAATAAAAGCCTGGATTGAAGCCATTATGAAAACTCATCATGAACCACTGTATTTCATTTTCTTATTCCTCTTTGTTTTCGGACACATGAGCAAATCACATTTTAAAATGCTTATCTCTTAGAAGAACTATATCACCCACATCCATTATTATGTTTGAAGACCTGTGATTCTTTCCATCATCATTAACTGAATGATGCGTTTCTTCTGTACATTAATCTAAATAAATAAATACATCTTAAAACTCCAGTATCTATAATTTGACTGTATTCTTTTCCAAGTTATCTAGTAGTCCTGCTTTCATAATGGTGATTGAGGAAATTGTCTCTCACCCCACCATTTCTACTTGACATTTCTCATTTGACACATCTTCTACACAAGCAAGTATGAGCACTGTCAACATCTATATAGCATTCTAATCAGAGACATTGTTTATGTGTTGTAAATGCTACTAAATAAGAATCAAGATAACCAACATAAACAGTCTGCAACTAAAGACGTAGGACCAAATTCTCTGCTGACCCAGGAGGCCTCATTCACTACTGTCAGCAGAAACCACAGGTGTGGAAACTTTTTCTTCGGTGGAGGCACAGTGTACAAGCCACCTAGAAATCTTTTCATTGGGTACATTTCTTAAAGTGGGTAAAGAAAACCAGGGAATGCACAGTGAGAGTGAACCCAAGAAATGAACTGAGAGAGCCCCTAGATGGGGGCTCAAGGCCACCAAAAGCTACAATGCAGTTATGTAATGATGGTAGGAGGAATTTATATGGTAAACTTTAAGAAAGAAGCCCATTTTCAGAAGTCATTTGAAGGAAAGAGAGCCAGCCTGATGAGGTGCACTTTAGGTGAAAGGCTGTTAAAGCACATGGGAGCCATGAAATCAGCTGCATATTAGGAAATGAAAGAAGAAAAGGGAAAATATTGTGCACTTCTGATTAACATCTAGAGATGCAACCAAGAAGAACTGTTTAAACTACCAATCAGGGAGCATTTATGTATATGTAACTTTTAGCTAGGGATATACTATCTGCACCACTACAAAAGTCCATTGATGAGTGTTGACATGTTTTTCATATCCCTGAAAATACCATATCTCAAAAAGCATTCCATATCTTTAGGTTTTTAATGGAGGGAATGTGGACTTGTTCCCCCTGTATATTTTACTTATTGTACCATGTTTCCTATTATTCTTGGATGCCGATCATCAGCATATGTGCTGGAACTGGGGGTGTGGCCGCACCCCCTGGTTTGAAGTGGTTTCCATCATACACAGGGTTTACAGTTTGGTTCAATGGCTCTCAGCATCCCCCTACACAAATTGTTCCAGCATCACCGATCATCAGTAGTGTGGTGGGCTTTTTTTGTTTTTAAGAACAAAGAAGTAGCACTCTACTAGCCTCCTGGAAGTCAATGTGAGTTTTGCCATTGACTTAAGTGGGATGAGTGTTTTGCCCGAGGCTTCTATTTTTTGGCAGTGCTGATATAAACTGAATTTTCTGAGAGTCTGAATGGGGAGGGGAGTGTCTGTTTTAAACTATTATAATTTTAATGGTTTTATTGGAAATGGGGTAATCCACATAAGTTATGAGAACAAAGCCTTTTTACCACTATCAAACCTTTAGAAGTTGTGCTTGTGGTTATGAAAGTAGTTCATAGCAGCTATTAGAGAAACTAATACCTATCACCCAGTTTAAATTGATCAAGTAAAGCAACACTGAGAAAAAACAGAGTCATGATAGCTTCCTGCATTTCTGGCTGGTGTTTAATATAACTGAAAAAAACAGAAAAAAAAAAGGGCAACTGAAGTTATGGAAAGAGGTGAATTAACTGTTTGAACACTGACACCTTCAGTATGATAGTCAGCTGGAGGCTTAGGAAGATAGATATTAAGACTGCAGTCTCCAAAAGATTAGAAAAGATAAATAATGCAGAAAGGCAGGAGAATAAGTCTACATTTTCGATGGTGAGCCATATTTGGTGTTGTGCTTTACAGGATCTGGTCCAGATCCAAATGTATCAAATGGAAGCCTGTCCATTAACTTCAGCATGCTTAGGATCAGGCCCATAACTCTGCAAAAGCTTTAAAAATACACCAAATGTGTAAGTTTATAATGTTGTTATTATCAGGACTTAAGATGGGTATATCTGTAGTTCTGAACACACATCCTCTATGTCTCTTACAAAAAGAGAAACTATTGTTTATATAAGTAATTAAGTTGATAGGTCTAGTAACTACAGCAGACTATGAAGTGACAGAAATTGTAAGTTATCCAACTAAAGAAGGAAGCAAAATGGTAAAGAAAAATGGGGAAAGAAAAAAAAAGGGTAAAGTGATACAGAGACGCATGGTACCAGTGACAGGTGAGTTGTATTAATACATACTTGGGAAAGAAAGATAAAAGTAAATATCTACAAAATGTTGGTGAATATCCAAGTGAGTAAAGAATTGGATTTACTTCACTTTGTGCATTTTTAATTCACTTTTTCATAAATATTCAAGAGAACAAGCTTACTGCACCTGTTTTTATCACAGTGGCTCCCACATTGTTCAAACAAGGAGTACCCTCACCTTGTGCTGATTAGCACCTTGCTCCAGGAGTAGTCCTATTGGGACTTTTTGAAGAGTAAGGTGCTACTCCACATGAGTAAGGCTAGCAGACCTCTGGTCTATAGTAAGAGCTAGTTTCATAGCCCAAAGAACTTCCAATCTAAGGGCTAAGATTCTGATACCCTTACTGACACTGAATAGTACATTATTCCATGGGTAGTCCAAATAAAGTAAGAGGACAGAGATGTGATAGAACCAATGTAGCGCATGACAGAGATCCTGTGATAGAGCAAGGAATTGAACGTATATCATCTAAATCTCAGTCCATTGCCTTAAGCATAAGACCATCCTTCCTGGCAGAAATGTTCATAGAAATAGTGAATTTGATAAACTATTTGCAGAAAAGAACATTTTGAACTGAAATGTGAGTACTCAGGTTGAAATCTATAGTCTAAGGATTATGCTCAGGAATCAGTTAGGAAACAGAAGCATGCCCGATGTCCTGTTTGTTCAAATCACATGCAACTAAAACAAAGCAAATTTGCTACTAAATTGTTCCCTAACAATCTATGGGCCAAGAGTCACTTGTCAATATTATTTATCCAATAATTTCAACTAACAGATATATTTAAGAAACCTGTAACATGCTTGCAGACAGCTGACCAACATAAAAGACTTAATTTTGTTGACTAAATTTTTCACCATGGACAAGACTGTGTCTTTAAGCAAGATACCTGAATGAAGGGTGGTGTGGAAGGTGCTTCACCACAGGAGGAATTGTGACTCTTCTACTTCTTCCTTGTTCTGGGGGAGTAATTTTCCTCCAGCCTATACCAGCCAGTGTCAGAATGCAAAAGAGATTCCTTCCTCGTTTCATGGGTGCATAGCCCACTTGTTTGTTCAGTTATGCTGCCAAAAAGAGGAGAAAAAAACAATTATATACTTGTGAGATTTTTCTCAGCCTACATCATTAAAGTATTGTCATTTTTATTAGTTTATTTTTCTAAATGTAGCTGCTGCTCTTACATAGATCCTTTCACTTGGTATTACTAACATGCAAAGAGAGTAATAGCCAGCTATCTAATCACAATGCAAAAACCTAGAAAAAAGTCAAAGTTCTGGAGCAAGCCCTTGGAATTCATACTAAACAAAAGGCATTATAATTCCAATACTTCATTCCTTTGACAAACATTATACCAAGGACAGAAAATGCCCAGAAATTAATCCATCATTCTGACACAGTTTTTAATGAGAGAGAAATACCAAAAAAAAATCCATTATCATTGTTATTCAAAAACTGTAATATCATGGACCAGCTTAAACTGCTGGCTAAATAATGTCTTAGATATTGCTTTCATGCCTGTAAGACTCCTGTTCATTAATTTTTTTAAAAACATATATTAAAATTTATTTTGTCCAGAATATTTATAAATGAGATAGGCATGGGTTTATTTTATTTTATTTTTTTGTATTTTAAAGCATGAACAAGACAAAGATACTTCTCTTTTACTGTTTTTGAAATGTTCTTAATTTGACTAAAATACAAGGTAACAGTGTCCCCCAGTGGCCAAAGGGATTTATAGGAGATACATTCACTTTATAGAAGCCAGGTCCTATAACAGTCAATAAATTGGGAGCTATGGATTCAGGGTATTGCATAAACCCTCAACTTCATTCCCACTTAAAGCTATTCCATAAACAAAAAAGTTCCAAGCCCAGAGGCCTGCAGACTACAGCATGGACATAACTTCAGACAACAGTTGTATTTAGGCAAAATGGCCTAGTGTCCAGCACACTGGACTGGAATTCAGGAGACCTTTGTTCTAATCCTTCCTTTACATTCGCTTCCTGAGTGACCTATGGCAAGTCACTTTACCTATGTGTCTTGGTTTCCCTATCTGTAAAATGGGGATAATTATATTTACTTTGAGATTTACTGGTAAGAGCTAGATATAATTATTATTTAAAACCAGGTAGTGAAAATAAGATCCCTTGCCATACATATATCAACTTCTTATTACAGCATTCACTGCTACTGGAGGATAGGTCCATCAGAGGCTTTAAGCCAAAATATTCAGGGATGCAACCTCATGCTCTGGGTGTCCCTAAACCTCTGAGTCCCAGACAGTGGGACTGGATGATTATTGCCCTGTTCTGTTCACTGGCCATTGTCAGAAGACAGGTAGGGATGGCAGGTTTGTAGTAATTTTGGTGGTGCCCAGAACTTGCCCCCCCAAATTCTGTGCCCCACCTGCCTAAGCCTCTGGGAGGAAGTTTGGGTGGGGAGAGGAGGTCTGGGGTGCAGGTCCTAGGTCGGGACAGGGATTTGGGTGCAGGATGGGTGAGATGTTGGGCTCTGGAAGGGAGTTTGGGTGCAGCAGGCGGCCTGGGGTGCAGGCTCTGGGATGGAGTTTGGATGCAGGCTGGGGATGGGGGTGTAGGCTCTGGGCGGGAGCTTGGAGATGGGAGGTGTGGAAGGAGGCTGTGCAAGCTCTGGGAAGGAGTTTGGCGGTGAGTCTGGGGGATGCATGAGTAACCCCATATCTTTCACATGTAGCTAGCTAGCTCAGGAAGGATCAAAGTACAAACATGAATGAGTCTCTGCACAGCATGACATGTATCCTGTATCTCTAGTTTGGCGGGCAGAAGGAGGGGGTACAGGCTCTGGGAGGGGATTTGGGGGCTGGAGGGGAGTGCAGGCTCTGGGAGGGGTTGGGAGGGTGCAGCGCTTACTTGGGGCTCCTAGGCAGGGCAGGCCAGGCCAGGCCAGGAGTCTCCATGTGCTGCTACCCCCAGGCACTGCCCCTGCAGCTTCCCATGCAGGGCACTTGGGGCAGACCCACACCATCCAGGGGCCGCAGGGAGGGGCCGGCAGCCATGTGGAGCGAGCAGGGAGAAAGCCGCTCAGCTTTGCTCCACTGCCAGCGGTGAGTGGGGACCCCAGGCTGTTTTAAATCATCTGGGGGATGCATGGGGAGTTGCAGAGGCGGATGTTGGGGCCAACGGAGAGTCCTGGACCTAAACATTTCTGAAGCCAGGAATATTCCTGGTGCCAAAGCACCTTGAGCTCATAAGACTCACCGCCCATGAAGACGAGATACTGGGCTAGAGGTCCCATGGGTCTGGACCAGCATGACCATTCTTATGTTCTTTCTTTCCTTTTTTGTTAGATTGAAAACTAACATTTTGAAGTGATCAGCATGAGTGCATTAAGCAGTCATCTCAGCCAGTACTTAAATGCAAATCATTTGAAATGTTTAGATGATTCAAGAGCAAAATATCTTTAAACATTTGGCACAAATTTAGTGCTTGTGAATTTGAGGAGCTAAAGGCATAGACTTGAGCCAGGTACCGCATAAGTAGGCACTGTGACAACCTTCCATGCATCTCTTTCTGGCTTATATAATTAAGGAGCATTAGCAATTATTCTTCTGAGCACAGATTGTCAGTGGGGGTTTTCCTACTTCTGACAAACGGGCACTAAAACCACAGTTCTCACATGTAACCTAAGAGCCTGAAAAATAGTGTACTCAACTTGTATGCCACCTAATAGCACAAGCCATTGGGGATATACTATGAGTGAGCTGGATTCCTTTTTGGAACTTCTTAAAAAACTGAATTTCACATCTGTAGCTACTAAATTTTCTCAGCTGGGACTTTTTTTTTTTTGGAAGCCCACCTTTTCTATATAAGAGGACATAGGTCTCAGCAGTGAACAGAGCAGAAACATACTGTTGTCTCTCTTTGTCCCAAGCAGCTAGTCAAAGCTGGAGTTGTTCCAGCTGAAAGCAAAACTTGATGGAGTCTGGTATTTTCTTGGATACAATTTTATTTAAAAGCAATATACAAAATCCCGCTTCTCCAAATTCAAGAGAAACCAAGAGCAAAAGAAGCAGTTTCTTAGCGTACACCCCAAGCCTTAGCATACACCCCAAAAGCTCACTTTCTAGCTTTTTCCAGGTGTGTTCATCTCCTTGCTTGGCTTTATTGCCTTTTTCTTTCTCTCTGTCCTATCTGTTCTGAGTGTTCGTGTGTTGCACATTCCACACACCCACACACCGAGATCCAAAATACAAACAATCCTCAGCAAAACCCCTCTATCCACTCAGTCTAAACTCTTGGGTAGATTTACAATCCCCCCCCTTTTTTTTTTAATTAACTCACCTTGACACCTAGATGAAGGGTGCATTCACACTCAATCTAAAAGAGATTGGTGACCAGTGAGGTCATCAGTACCTATACGCATAACAGTATGAAGTAGTAGTACTGGGCTTTCCGTTGCTAGTAAATTGCCTTACAAGCAAGTGGAATTCATGATTAGAGATTGGCCATGTCAGTGAAATACCTGCTGGGTGGCAATAAGCCTGCGATAAGTTACACCCAGCCTGAACTTATTCTTGACACAGAAAACCTTCACAACCCCCTTAATTAAGGAAGCCCAGCCAGCTGTTCTGTGTCGCAGAAATACTCTTGATCGGTCTGACCAAAGACACCTAGCTCAGCATAACCCCATATCTTTCACATGTAGCTAGCTAGCTCAGGAAGGATCAAAGTACAAACATGAATGAGTGTCTCTGCACAGCATGACATGTATCCTGTATCTCTAGCACAAAGCGTGGTACAGTTACATTATAATGCAACAGCATGAATCTCTTTTCTAAGGGCTGCACATGTTGCTGCAGATGCTAATGCTGCACCAGGCATGGCCCCTCTGTGAACATTAGAGAGCCCTGTTAATTGCAGTATTGTCGTTAGCTGAATTCTGTATCTTTAAAGTAATTCTTTTCAGATTTGCATATCTGAAAAATTGCCTCCTCCAAGGATGTGTAAGTGGGGTATGTAAATGTATCAAGGTGGAGAGGGGAAGAGTAAAGTACTGAGGGAAGTAACTTGACTTCAGAGGAAAATTATCCCAGTGCTGCAGCAGCAACAGCATAAGGGTTTGTTTTAGTTATTATTAGAAATCTAATCTGGCCCTTTAATATGTATGAGCAACAGCTGCTACATAACAGCAAGTGTCTGGTCTTGATTCTAGACTATTCCCCAAATCAGTGCTTCTATGGCATTGTCAAATATGTTAATATTCCCTCTTCTCCCTTCCCTCCCCCACCAACCATGACAAGCTCATCAGCTTCTTTAATCAGGAAACCACAATTTTTAAATGTTTTAAGATTCCTACATTTGTTAGGATCTCAAGACTGAAGTTATCCTTAGTACAATTTAGTATTTCCCCCTGATTTCTAAGAAACAATAAAGAGTTTGGTGGCACCTCAGGGACTAACAGATGTATTTGGGCATAAACCCATGCAAGCTTATGCCAAAAAAAATCTGGGAGCCTTTAAGGTGCCACTGGACTCCTCGTTGTTTTTGTGGATACAGACTAACACAGCTACCCCTCTGATACCTGATTTTTAAGCATATTCTACCTGAAATTTTGTTCTTATTTCTCGTTGGAGACCTAATTTTTAATGACTATTTAATAAAATAATTAATAGTACCTATTTCATTCATTCAATCATTAATGACAACCCTTTGTGCAGCACTTTTTCTACAGCAGAGGCAGAACTATGGCTTTGCTCTCAGTTACAACTTTGTGTGCTGTGAAACTGGCCATTCCCCTTTATAACTTGTTCTTCTGTCTCTTTAAGAAAGTTAGTATTTTGTTTATACACATAACATGCTAAATAGAAAGAAGATTCAGAATCATGTTTTTTACTCCAAACTGATTTTCCTTAAGCGTAATGTACAGTCAAAAAAAAAACTCTTTCTGAAAGCTTTGTTGGAGAGAAAAGAGGAAAAAATCATTATTTCCCCCCCAAAATATTCAATATTTTACAGTTTTTGTCCATCTCTATCGTTAGTTGAAAAATATGAGGTATTTTATGATAATTGTCATGATTTCCCTGTTGCTTTTTAATTTCTAATTTTTGTCAATTTCAACATTTGAAAGATGTTGACCAGCTCTACTATCTGGGAGGATTTGCAATCCGAATAGGAAAGTTACATATTTTTTGTGGGGAGTGGGGGAAGGGATAGGGAGCAATACTGCTGTCTCCCATTCAAGGAAGCTGCTCTTTGTGTCTTAGGGCCTTTCCTCACTATCACACTACATCGGCACCACTGCATTGAGTCAGTCAACCTTCATTTGTCACTCTTACTGCAGGATAAATCCTGGCCCCGCTAAAATCAGTGCAAAACAGCCATTGATTTCAATGGAGCAGAATTTTACCCATTCTCTTTAATAGTACTTAAATCTCATTTTTTGTCTCCCTTATCTCTGCTCCCTTCTTTCATCTGGTGTAGTTTCACTTTGAATAAGCAACCTAGGTAACATAGGACAAATCTCTAATGTCTCCATCTCTGCTGCTTCTTATTGTTGAGTGTTGTTGACCAGCAAAGTCACTTCATGCATTCTGTATGGGAAATTACTTATCATGGCAGGTGGACATAGCTGTTCCCCAAAAGCTCTCCAGAGTACAGAGGTTGTTAAATGAGTCAGATAAACATGGCTACACCCTCTTTAGTACACCTAGACACAATTACTGGGTGTTAGTTAGTGTCAGTGAAGGAGAGAGATAATTACAGACCAGTACATGAAACTCACATTACGTTACTTTATATGGGGTGAAATAATATTTGTTCCATCAGGGAGACAGAGTTTGAAAAAAAAAAATCCTCCCCAGCATCTTGGAAGAGAAGCAACTAGAGAAATAAAGCAAGGATTTGTCTGCACCCTTTGTATGTAGGACTTCTCAGGCACATGGAATTGTTTCTCTTCTCCACCCATCCTCTGCCCAGTATGTGATAGGAGAATTAAAATTAATCAATATGCCCAGCCAATAGATACCACAGTAGCCTAATTATGCATCAGGCAAAGTCCATGCACCTTAAAGGAAAAAATTCACAGAATTCCCTATTCCTGTTTCGCTCTCTCTTTCTTCTAAACAGCTTATACACTACTGCAAAGCTTCAGGTCCTCCTCTCAGTATCACGTTAATGCTCTAATTAATTATGCATATAATATTGCTGAATAATTTTACATTTGAGTGAATCACGATCTGCTCATGGATAAGAAATAGTTAAATGTCAGATAATTTGTCTGCAATTAATTATTTGCTAGCCTTTCCAGCAAATACGAAACTAAAATGGATTTTCTTTCTTAGATATTTAAGTGCTAAGGAATATACTCTTTCTACTACTCGACACAGAAAGGTAGTGCCTCTGGCCTGAAAAATTCATGCTGTTTAACTTAGCTTATCCATTATTTATGAAAAAGAGTTTGGTCTCTGGCCTGGTAAATAAAAATTTACAATGTTTGTAGCAGCGTGTGACTCAGGAGTGCATCTTTACACTGACTTTTTGCACATCAGACCAGCTATGTCTCTGTAAAATGGTTAATAAAGCAATACAATGATAGAGTTTCAATACACTTTTTCTGAGCATGCTCTTCCCAGTCACATCTGAATTAAATAACCATTTAGGACCTGATCCCGCACACACTTAGGCACACACTTACCTTTTTTGTGATTTTTTTCTTATTGCTAAAGAAACAGACAGTGAAAAGTACAAAAAGATAAATGACTTATAGTTGTAAATGTTTTTAATTACTGCATGTGTCTCAGCTCCAACAGAATGATGCAGTCCCACAATCTTACAACTTGTCAAATGCGTAAGACCAGATACAAAATCACACACTACTACACAGAGAAAACTGGGAGTAACAGTAATGAAATAGGAGACGAGAGAAGGAGGGGATGGGAGAGGAGAGGGGAAAAAAGGAAGAGTTAAGTGGAATGGAGGTCTGCATTATTTGAGCCATCTCAACATTTTTTATCCGTATGTATCTTTATCCATATGTATCTAGAAATGATTAACAGACTCTGCCAAGAGAAGTTTGACGGGAAAAGCGCTGCCTCTCCAAGACCTACAAACCTGTCCCATAAACTGGAAGGAATGGCAAAGAATTTGGGCTTTCAACAGCAATAAGCAATTTTATCTTTGCCTTCTGTCTCAGACAGGTTTAAACAGCACTGCTCTATGCTGGGCATACTCCTACTACTGCACACCCTACACACTACTGCATAACATTTGTACAACATATGACTTGTGAATTATCATATGAAAGCTAATAACACACAGGAAATTAATATCATTGTAAAATGCATGTGTTAACCTTACATGCGAAGTCCCTCTATATAATGTTTCGGGAACATATTGAAGACAAAGACCGCCTAGCCTAGGTAAAGGTGATTAACAGGTTTTCTCCAGGCAAAGGAAAAAGCCTGACACCTAAAATCATGAGTGGCCCAAATTCAATGGCCTATTCATTTGTATAAGAGGTTGCAGCGGGAAGAGAGAATTTTCATAGTAGCAACTACCAGTAGGGGAGGAAACAGCAGGGAGTCTTATCTTCAAGACTCCTTTACTCAGCATGAACTAATGAACTTTATATGGGGGTACCTTTCAGAAGAATACATTTCAGAGAGTCACTGGACAAAAAAGGAACAAAGAACCCCACTTTATCTTTCATTGAAGGAGACAAAGGAACCAAGCCCTTTAGACTTTGTGGGAGATCCTGTCCAAGGAGGTGGTCAGTGCCTTAAAAAGGAGTTGTGATAAGAATCTCACCTTCAACCAAGACTGTAATTTTGTCAAGTCTTGGACACTAGAAAACTTTTTTCACTTTTATTTGTTTGTAGCCATTTCTGATTTTATCCCTTACACTTGAACTTACTTAAAACTTGTTTTACTTTAATTCTAAATCAACCCCCTAATATGTTTGACTTGAAGTGACTATTAACTCCAGTTAAAGGAACAAGCTGCAGCGCTTTTGTCTTTTTAAAGGAACAACAAACCTTATTAGTCCTCTAAATGTTCCTGGAAAGGGCTGCACATTTCAGAGCAGATGGTTTTGGGGAAATTCAAGAACAGGGGTGTGTTGAGGGCCACTTGGCTAGTAGTAACCAGTGTTGGTGGAGACCAGAGTCCAGCTGCTGAAATCAGAGTTTCTGAACTAGAGCTGCTTAATACACAGAAATACAGTGCATGCTTGTATGCTGGCTGAGAGCATTCAGGCAGGGAGCGACAGTAGCAGAGCATCTTAAGGTACTCAGGATTATAGGACAAATATTGATAACCTCTCATTGGTCTCGGTTAAACTTCAAAACATGACAATTTTGCAAAATCATGCCTTCCGTGATCATTGCAGCCCTCAAGAACCAATGTCCCAGAAGTCTTAAGGTATCAGCAGGCTTAATGAGATCCAGGCTCAACCAGTTTAAATTTTCTGGCAGGTTGGTGGCTCAGTGGCATCTGGTGGGATTTTTTTTTATATAAATTTGTTCTTCATTGTGAGCCTCAGGATGTTTGCAAGGTTTCTGTAAGTGAGCTTGAAGGGCTTGCTCACCAGAGCTTGAATTACCAGTGGGTTCCCAAAATCAGTTTTCATCTTAGGAAGGAAGGAGAATTCAACGACTTCAAATATAAATCTCTTGTACTTAGTGCTTTCAGAAGCATGCTGTAAGTCTTGCAGTATAGTATCCTTAGCATTTCTGGATTAATGCATCATGTGTGTCTAAGGTTTTTTGTGTTTTTTCCTTTGCTGGAGCAAATGCAGCACAACTGCAAATACATCTTCCGTGAGTATGCACCTTAGCAAGTATAAAGATTAGTAATCACACAGAGCAGCCATTTCATGAAGAGTGACAGAGCCAGTGTTTGACCTTCATTTATAACAGGAAGGACATCACGTTTAGCATTTTATACAAAACCCACAATATTCACACTTTGTAATCCTAGCAAATTTATTGCTTTTTGCTTATTTCACCAACACAATTACACCACCTCTAGTCATATAAAAGCAGGCTTTGCAGCATTGAGTAACATAGTATAGAGTTGCTGGGTTATTTAATTTTCCAGTATATTTACTACTAGAATATTGGGGAAACCTATAAAGATGACACAAAAAACTACATTAAAAGAATATTATTAAGGTTGTAATCTCAACCTATGAAAAATTAGGAAGTGCCAGACTAAAGGCTACCCATGCAACCTTAATTTGTCCCTCTAGTGCATATGCAGTTATGATACAGTCTTTAATTATATTCACATACTATTTTATATAATCACATACTATTCTTCCACAAGATTCCTGCCTCATTCAGTTCACAAGATGGGCAATGCTCACATAATGAGTAGCTATTCAGTAGTTTGTTTTCTCCTTATTGTTCACTGTTTGACCCTAGGCCTTTTTACTGCTCACTATTCAAATCCATCTCTGAAGAGGGAATGATTAATTTCCCCATGGGATTTTCCATGGTGCTCATCACTGTCATATCTGAGTGCTTCGCAAACAGTAATTTATCTTCACAAAACCCCTGTGAGTTGAGCGGTGCTCCTATCCTACTTTTATAGATGCGGAGCTGATGCACTGAGAGGTTAAGATCAGAAGTGGCAACTAATATTGGGTGCCCAATCAGAAATGCCTGTGGCCTGATTTTTCAGAGTACTTAGCGTTACATAGCACTTATATATTCAAGCACAGATTCTACTGAGTTCTGTTGTAGCTGTGAGTGTTCAACAATTCTGCATATCAGGCTCCAGAGTCTCAAGTTGGGCAACCAAAAATTGAGAAACAGGCATTAGTGACCACATGTGCAAAGTTTGGTATTGTTTATTTGCTGGGAACACTGTGGCAAAGTCTGATAGGGCGCAAAAACACCACACTGGAGAGGTGGGGGCAGGAACAATTGTAGGCCCAGGAAGCCCGATCCCAGCAGGTCTCTGGGCATCCTCCAGATGGAGGAAGGCCTTAAAAGATTGTCTCTTCAGCACAGCAGGTTGGTGGGCAGACAGAGATGGACTTGTGCTCTCTGCTACAGAGGAGTTATGCCAGGAAAGTGTCCCTAGTAGGAGAACTACTGAATGAATCTGGGACTCCCCAGTTGACAGATGCCCATGGGCCATATTTCAAGGGACAACTGCAAGCCACCATGTGACCTGAGGAGGATAAAGAGATATCAAGAGACCCAGGGCGATGTTAGCTGGACTGCAGGTAGTGGATGCTTTCCTTATGGCATCCAAGAGGGCTCCTGTGTTGGAACCCAGTGGAGTGTGAGGGTGTGGGATCTCTTATCACTAGGCAGGACTGCTGCCACAGACTTTTGTTGCTAGATGAGGGGGCGCTGTCCCCACTCACACAGATTCAGAGATACAATCCAGTTATCTAGGGCATCATTCTAATGCCTTAACCACGTGACTCTCCTTTCTTTTTCCAGAATCCCCTGCCTCATTCACTATGCGACTTCTGCAACAGTGGTCTGGGTTCAATGGCTTCAGCTGAGGGGGTGAGTCTTTATCTTTAGGTGGGCTGGGCCTGTCATCGCCCAGTAATGACAATCCATATACAACTGCTGCAACACACGAAGCAGGGGTCCAACTGACAACAGACTCCTTTATTACATAATCCTGATTAATCCCCAGAGCACTGTCCATCCTATACAATGAATGTGGCAAGGGTCCTGTGGCAAAAACAGTAGGTGATCATGAGCTAACAGAGTAACCAATTGCAATAGTAGTTTGTCATCCTCTATATGGACCAATGTTAGGGGGGGATGAGAGACATACTTTGCCAGTGGGTTTCACAGATATTTGCTGACAGAAGAATGGTGAGACTGGAATCTTGCAATGGGTGGCAGAGATGAGATTAATCCCAGGTTTTCCATTCTGTAGTCCCTAAAACAGAGGTGAGCAAACTACGGCCAGTGGGCAACATCCAGCCCACGGGACCATACTGCTCAGCCCCTGAGCTCCTTGCCCGGGAGGATAGCCCCAGCCCCTCCCCTGCTGTCCCCCATCCCCCGCAGCATCAGCCAGTGCTCTGGGCAGTGGGGCTGTGAGCTCCTGGGGCAGCACAGCTGCAGATCCTGGTCTGACCTGGTGGTCTGTGTTGCACGATGATGGTGCCAGCAGCAGTGTGGCCTGGTTCCAGCTGGGCAGTTAGGTTGTAGTGCCTCTAGCCATCAGTGCTCCAGACAACGCGGTAAGGGGGGGTTAGATAGAGGGCAGGGGAGTTTGGGGTGGTGGTCAGGGGGCAGGGGTGTGGATAGGGGTTGGGGCTGTCAAGGGGAAATAGGGGATTGAATGGGGGCAGGGGCCTGGGGTGGCAGTCAGGAAGGAGGGGGGGTTGGATGGGGCAGCATGGGGCAGTCAGGGGCAAGGGTTCTGGGGGCAGTCAGGGGACAGGGAGAAGGGGTGGTTGGATGAGGCAGGGGTTCCAAGGGGGCCCTCAGGGAACAGAGGGGGTTGGATAGGCGGTAGGGGCTGCACCCTGCCCCAATCGGCCCTCCATACAATTTCTGAAACCCAATGTGGCCTTCAGGCCAAAAAGTTTGCCCACCTCTGCCCTAAAAGGTCAGATTGGAAGACAGCGTGTGTCAAATTGCTTACAAAATTTGCCTGCAAGCTACTTTAGGCACACACAACCCAAATTTGGTCTTAGAGAAGGATATTTGCATAAACAGATGAGAAAATTACCTGATTTACATAGGCAAATATCTGTTGGTAGGTACAAAAATAAGTTGTGCACAAGCAAAGACATTTGAGCATATTTGCAAGTGGGAAATCCGTGCCAATGGCTAATACTTTGGCCTATACTATACACTTTTGATAGGTACACATTGCATACTGCATTGCTGCAGTTGTTTTTTCAAAGTGCAACGATGTTGAACATAAGACACATATACTATATGTGTCAAAGGTAATATAAGTAGAGAAGCACACAAACAGAATAACAAATAGGTTCACATTGCATTTTATGCTTCTATATTATAGAATTAAATTTTCAGTCCTAACATAGGTCACAGTAGTCACAATGGCAACTTTTAACTTGCTTTCTAGGCACGTAGTACAGTTAGGAAAGATTTTCACATAATCAAAGTTGTATATTTCTAGAGAGATCAAAAGAGTCTGTGAAGTGGAGAGCAGGTGCTACAGACATCTTAGAGGATCTGAGAATGCAATTAACCAGCAAATGAGCCTTGGAAAACCTAGCCTTCCTGAACAGATGAGCACAATAAAAGCCACTGAGAGATGAGATGGCCGAAGCACGCTAATAACAGCAGTGAACATATAGACATCTGCCCTGTATCTTAACCTTTAGGAAAAGAGAGAGGATCAGATACAGGGAGGCGAGTAGGTACAATTATGTAAATGTCTAGGCCTCCTGGAGGAGATGAAAGTTTATTGATTGCTTTTACAGAGGCTCAGTTAAGCAGAACACTACTGGCCTCTCTTTTTTAGCTCCAAGTGAATTGGTATTTGGGATGGATAGTGCCGGATGAAAACAGTAATGTGGCTTGTGGTAAATTAGAGAAAACAAGTGATCAAACTTCTTATTTATATTCTAACTTTTTCTATGATTATTGCTAGCATCGAATTCCAGCGGTAAGGGTATCTAGCAAACTCCTTACACTGTATGACTGTTTAGCCTTTGGTGGTATTTTGCATTAAGTAAGTTCTGAACAAGTGAATGCACAGAAGAAAATAATCTATTCTCAGCAACTTCTATTATACCAAAAATTATGCATGGCTTATATAAAACAGTGGAAAAGTGAACTCCCAAACTTTTAAAATGGGACAGCATGAAAACTCTTCTATAACTCTGCTCGTATATTTTTTTCTTGAGCTCTGCAATATACACTTCAGTAGCTTATGTATGTACAAGGTACTAATCACAAAATCTATCCCATGTGACACCTGGTTGGGATATTATAGACATTGGGTTTAAAAGATGGATTTTCTGCTCTGACTCAAGGGATCAGTGCATGTCAGGGCCATAAAATTTGCTCTTATAAGAAAAGACAGAAAATTCAGCAGTGCGGGGAAAGGAATGGGGTTATTCATCCTAAGACAAGCAGAAAGATACAGTAAGCAAATGTAGTTCAGGTAACTTTACTAGTCCAGAGATATTTTGCCAAAAGAACGCTATCACTAGAAAACGCTCTCTCTCACACACAGTACCCAAAGTCCTCTGGACTTCCAAAGGGTTTTGTGTTCATCATTTGAACTTACTATGACCTACAGAAACTTGGTTCAAGGCTGACTTGACTTTCATTTCATCTAGCATGCCACTTTTGATAGCTTAACTTTTTTTTTTAAAGGCTTCATCATATGACCATGGCAATGACATGCCATTTATTGTTAAGTCCTTATGATTTGTTTCTCTGATCACTTCTAGTTACTTTGCTAAGATTAAGTACCTTGCCCTTAGGTTGACTTTGGACAATTTTATTTTTTATAACTGATGTTTATCATCCACCAGCCTGCAGTCAGGCAGACCATGTGTTACATAATTTGCCGATTTGACATTTTAAATTGTCTTTCAACAATGGACTGACTCACATGGAGTAGTCCCACTGAAATCATGTACTTCAGGTGTTGATGAGAGTCAAAGGGTACGTTTCTAACAATTTGTTTCTTCTCACTATTATTATTGGATTCTAAACAGATTTTACATAATTGTCTAATTTGTGTGTTAGAATTCAGGGCCAGACTTCAAAACCCCTTACTCATACTGAGTAGTACCTTATTCCCCAAGATAGCCTGCTCATTTAATGGAGCTACTCATGGAATAAGGTCCTACTCAGGGTGACAGATGTTGTCAGAATTTGTCTTTGATAATTTTGCTTGTATATTCCCAGCTGCCATCACCTTTTCTTTGCCTCCTTTCTTCCCACTTTGTGACATGCAGTTACACAAGACAAGTACAAGCTATTTCCTGTCCTGATGCTTCTTGTTCACCCGATAACTTCATTTTAATAAGTTATCAGTTTGGCAAGGGAGACATCACAGATTTTTAATGATTTGGCTCCAACACTAGGATGGTTAAGAATAATGATATGCCCCTGTCATTTACCCAGGATTAGGAAAGTTAAAAACTTCCAGTCATGGAATTGCTATTTAGAAGTCATCAGACTCTGTGATTTAGAAACACATTTAGAAATGCATTATGAATCATGCTTAGAGAAAATCTTACACTTAATTTTAATTACTGCAGAAGGACCAGAAAAATTCTCTTCTCTTCAACTTTGTTCATTTTACTTTCAGCTGTGGCTAAAGGCATTAATTTTTCTCTCATAAGGTATGTGTAACAGGCTGCCAATGTTTGCCTGAAGCATGCCATTCTATTAGTTCATTTAGCTCTTGCTAGAGAATCTTAAGTGGTTTTTTGTTGACTCACTGAGATAGGTGGCTCTTTATCCCACCCAGTTATAAGGGAGCTGAGAGTAACTCCTTAGAAAAAAGACACGGAGGATGGGTGGATATATAGCCAGAGGAAGAGAGTGTTTGAACTGAAGTTCTGAAAGGAATCCTCAGAGCAGCCAACTCTTGTGAGATGGCTTGAACTAAACTTTAATTCCTTCAGACCATGTTCTGACACTTTCACTCACTCACTGAGTAATCTCACTCAAGTCAATAGAAATACTTATGGAGTAAGGTACTATTTAAAAATATGGCAGAATCCATCCCAATGTTAATAGAGCCAGACTCGAAAGGGGGTGATTCTTAGCTCTAGTCTGCACAAACTTGATTTTACTTATTTACTTAGAATCTCCTGTGCCTTGTGACACTTCCACATTGGTTACACTATCTCTCCAATTCATTCCCAAGATACTTGCTCAACAATGTTGGTGAAATGCATTCATCCTCCCTGATCTGTCTTGTTTCTCAGGCATGCAGTAGTGATGAGAAGACAACAGCCTTATACAACATCATTTTAGTATGTAGCTGTATTTTCTTACTGTTCCAGATGTTTCACAATTGGGAAAATAATTGACTGGCTTTGCCAATTCTTATCTTCACTGGCCAGTAACACATATTATACTTACAAGATAGGTGAAGTTGTCATCAGCGCTTTCATACGCCTTTCCATCAATCACACATGTACCAATGTTGAAAGCATTCTCTCCTAGCTCCATAGTCTTGATTTTCTGCTTTTATGCTCATAAAGAGTCTTTTCATTCCATCCAAGTTGATATTTAGTATGATTATATCATCTGCAAAATCTGCATCTTGCAGCTTATGTCTTACCAAGACTCTACCAGTGTCCTCGGCAGCAGCCATTGTGCTTCTCATTCTCATGACAATGCAGAAGGGAAGTATGGATAGCACACAACCTTGTCTTACACCAGAAACAAACAATCTGAAACCAATCTATGTCTCCTCTCTGTATTATGACACAGCATGCAGACTCATCATACAAAGTTTTTACGACATTAACAGTCTTTTTGCTAGAACTCCACAGTGTCTCAGGATATTCCAAAGGTCTTCTCTGTGGGCTCTATCAAACACTTTCGTAAAATCAAGGAAATTAAAACCATCTTTGGCTGAGTCTTTATGAATAAGTTTTCTTAAGATGAAAATCTTGTCTAAACATGTCTTCCAGAGAAAAATCCAGCTTGTTTTCACTGACTGCTTTATCAACAGTGGTTTTCATCCTATTCAAAATGATAATACAAAATCCTTTTTCAGATACCAACAGAAGTGTCACCTCTCTCCAATTATCACAAATAAGCTGGTTCCCTCATTTTAGGAATTGTAAAGATAAGAAAACTTCTCCAGTGTTCAGGAAATATCTCCTTTGCCAGATCATTATATCTAACCTGCATATGTAACTCGCCATCACTTTCTCTCCAGTTTTTAAAATTTCAGCATCTATCTTATCATAGCCTGATGCTTTACCACTCATCATTTGGTTTATGGCATTGATTACTTCCTTAATGGCAATTACTTCTAGCGATATAGACATGAAGAGATTTCTTCACATCTTTCATTGTGTGCTAGTGCATACTCTTGTTGCAGAATAGCTCTCTTACTGCTGTTTTGTTCTTGTTGAAATCTCTTCTTTATTCCTCTCTTGTCATTAACAAGCCTTTATGTTTTTGGTTGGAGCCATTCTTCTTTCTTGGATCCTCTCACTGCCACTGTAGGTCCAGCTGCATCCACACTTGCTTAATTGTAAAAGAGCAGTTCTTCCTCAAGGTCATCCAGCAGTGTCTAATTCTTCACATCTATTGCTAAGTTGCAGCTTGAAATGTACCTTCACTGCTGGATCTACTAATTTTCTAGTATCATGCAACCCTTTGCCTTGCCTGATATTATCTTCTTTAGTGAAGTTGGTGAAAGTAGAACTCCTGGTAGGGCCACCCGAGGAAGACAAGTCAAAGGGTAGGAACCTAACTAAAGGCAATCCACCGGTATTCCTGGTAGGGTGTTGTAAATGAGACTGATAGTCTGTCCACACAAAAATGCCTTTTGTTATGGAAACGTTTTGGTGAACCCTGCATCCTATGCAGTCTTTGCATTGGGGATACACTATTTCCACACAAGGAAAAACAAACTGTGATGGACACCATATGATGGCTTCACCCACAAATAGTTTGCTCATATTGCCATTAGTAGGTTCTGGAGAAGATCACTGCAGGATGCCATGGTGTTAATGTCAGAAGTAACTATGGGCTTGTTATTGGGACAAATAAAATTAATGTTAGAGAAAGGCACCTGTTATCAGCAGCTGTAATCCAAACCTTTGCATCTGAGTCTTTCCACTGATGTCAATGGACTGTGGAACAGGTCCAGTATGTTGTGGGTTTGTTTCTGAATCTGCCACTGATTTCCACATTAGGATAAATTTAACCATTTACATTCTCTTAGGTAGTTAAGCTTTGCTCTATTAACTTTGCTTTAGAAACACCCTAGGTGAATGTCGATCGATATGTGAATATTTAGAAAATATTTGTTGGAGAAAAAGAATAATCCTTGTACCTGTAGAACAACTCAAGTTATACTGACAATAGATCCTAGGCTATCTCGGGGCTATACAATACACTGAAATTGCATGTTAACTGGTCTTAAGGATCTGACCCTACATTTCTCCTTGAGATCTAGTGTCCCTGAGAGACCCATAGCAGACTAGCTACTATATTTTCAACTGTTATCCCAACTCATATTAAGAATGAACTCAAAGAGTCTGCAGTGGTGGCATGTTACTGGTCAGCTGGAAAAACATGCGTAAGTGGCTGAGTGAAAATATCCCTCCATCAAACACTACTCAAAGAAAAAACGTATGGGATTTAACAAATATAGAACATGCAAGGAGTGGCCCATGATAAACAGGGATGGCAGAGTCTTGTTCGTGTCCTAAGCAATGTCTGACATTGAGGGAAGATTGACATGCAGAATCCAATTGTTTTCTGTCTTTTCAATATGTATATAAGCCAAACTTCTTCCTCTGATCAATCCACCCTGTGTATCTCTTACACACGCTGCAGTCATTCCATGCACAACTTCCATTGATATTGATGGGAATTGTGCTAGTTAAATACATGCGTATAGGCAGTAGAGACCTGCAGTGCATGTTGGAGAAGTTAATTTTGCCCTCATGATGCAGTAGACCACTGAAGACAGGATTTTAAGGAATGTGGGTTGTAGAGAGAGAACTAATGATGATTTATGTTCAGTTTTAATCCAACTTGATTCATCAGCTGCTTATGACATCTTGTGTCCTGCCATTCTGTTTGATCATCTAAAGCAGATACTGTTTGTTTGTTTTTTGGGTCATATAATGGTTTGGGCAGTCAACAACAAATCATTACTTAGATCAGTGGCTCTCAAACATTTTTACTGGTGACCCTTTTCACATAGCAAGCCTCTGAGTGTGACCTCCTTATAAATTAAAAAAAATTTTTTTTTTATATATTTAACATTTTTGTTTGTTTTTTCCCAAACATTTATTTTTCTTCCCAAACTTTCATAAAACATTAAGAAATATAATAAAAAAGTGTTGTACAGTTCTAAACTAGAATTACACCAAATTAGGTAAATAAAGTATATAGGCTCAGAAGAACATACATACATTACACATGTCTCAACTTTAAGAATTTGTCAGTAACTTGACTAATTTGTCACAGGCTGTCAATTTCTGCATATTTTAACAGAGCCTTTGGCTCCTACTTTTTTGAGTTATTTATATATTCTGCCATCTTTGTGGCTGCATGTCGCTAATGAGAGCTTTTAGGTTTGCGGGGAACATTACAGAGCTTGTTAGTTTCAAGAATTTTCTTTTTTCTATTTGATACTCTTTGTGGGAATCCATTGCTCACCTCTTAACGCATTCCTACAGAGCTACACTATTTACACTAACAATCGTCCGAAAATAACTACCTTCACTCCCTTCCATGGGTATTATTATTTAGGTGTGGGGGATACGTCTTGTAACTATTACATTGGTACAGTAACATGGAATTCAACCACTGTGTATTCTTTTGGAGTATTTATAACTATTGACATTAACTTTTCTTAATACAAAAAACTGCTTAATAAAATATTTTTCTTTATTTCACTAATATTGCCTGCAGGATAAAAACTGCACAGTTAATCACTTGAACTTTTTTCATGTAAGTTGATTAATTCTGTAACCTTCTGTGTACAAAATAGTAGCATGTTAAAGTACAGGTGGGATGCACAGAGTTTTATGTGGTTTTCAAAGATATGGTGAAAATTTACATATGTATATCAAGCTGATGGGTTATGTTTAAGAACTTTTCCTTTTGTGCCAGGTTAATAGCAAGGCCTGCATGTGCTACAAACAGGTTATTGCTAAGTAGTCATAAAGAATCCCTCCCTTGGTAATGACTAATTGACATTTCCAAGTATGCCTTAGGACTGGCCCTTAGGGTATGTATGTGGGAAGGGCAGGCCCACAAAACTTCTTATTCCCATTTCAGTTTTGATCAATCTCTGTACATGAGATGAACATAAATGGAATTACTTTTCTCTCCTTTTCTGCTCTATCTTTAATCTGTCTTCATTTCTTTTTCTACCCCGGACGTATGATTCCTGTATGCCTACAGTATGAATTTCACAAGGAGTGAATCTCTTTCTTTTCTAGTCCCTCGTTGAAAAGCAAGCCTCTGCAATGCAAACCTAACATTCTCCTCTCAATGTTAACACATTTCCTTCCTTATAAAAACACTCTGAATCACTAGACATCTAGGCCTCTTATTAATCATGTTTTCTAATTATTTATTAGGACAAGGGATCTGTGCACCTGGCAACATTTACATTTGCAAGTAGGGGATTTGATTCTCTATGGCAGAAGTCAGGTTTTATTATTTGTATTAGCCTTGTAAAAGTCAGCTGGCTTAGCTAGAAAGAAATTTGTATTAATACAAGGAATAATGAAATCCTGAAAAAATAACCCATCTTCCCTCAGTGGTGCACATTGAGCCAAACGTGGCATCAGCTAAACACACAAAGTCTCATTGACTTCATAGTATTTAGTCTGTTTAAATTCAATAAATACCTATAAAGATTGTACATGAAGGGATATCCACGTGCATTTGCTATGGCTTTTAATACAGCAACAGTCAGTCTGTGATGTAAAACATCAATGCTAGCCTCACATTGCTAGTTTAAATATTTAAGAAATGCTAAGAATTATTTCAAATCTAGGAGACAGATCCCACATATGTATACATAAAACTTTTTCTGATAATATGTTATGGATATGTATTAATGAGAGCTTTTCATCACTGGCTCTCAAAGCTGTTGCCGCCGGTAGCTATTCCTTGATATAGGAGGAAACAAGTCATTGATGAGACTTAAGATGGCTGAGGAGTCCAATCCATGCTCTTCAGATTTTTCCACATATGTGACAGGTAGTTGCTTGGGGAGAGCATAACTGCTGGCAGGGATGCTGTACACTTTCCTTCCTCCTCTGTCGTTTCTCAGCCTCTTGAACAAAGTGATGCTCTTCAAAATAGACTGAGGCTTGATGTATGATGTGACACCATTGCAGTCTATTGCTCACCAGCTCTTCCCAATTTGTATGGTCAATGCTTCCCATCTTAAGATGTATTTCCAGAGTGCCCTTGTACCATTTCCTCTGACTCCTGAGAGTCCTTTTACCATGACTAAATTGAGAAAAGAGAACTTGCTTTGGAAGACAGATCTCACAGCACTTTACAGTCTAATGTATTTAAGAATACAATAACTTTTTAAGAAAGGAGGAAATTAAGAGTAATTAATTTTTCGTAAAGTCAACCAATTTCAATATGTATTTTCCTGAGTTTAAAGCATGCCACTCATATACTCAATAATTCTGACTGTTGCCAAAAACCTAATCTCTCGTTAATCTAAAATTGGCAGCCATAAATTGAAAGACAAAATAAAATCATCATTTCTGTATGTACTTCTGTTTCTATTTTTTTTTTCTGATTTCAAGACAACATGCAGGATTATGACCTCATAATTCAGGCAATCATGGTATAATTGACTGAGTTTATTTGCATTCCATAGCCCTAATGATTAAAGTCTTATGTTACTTGAGAGATTTCTTCACACTTAATAAACATATTTTGTTTTTCTATGATAACCATGACCCATAATGTTCTTTAATGAAACAGTAATTAATATTTCATGGCAAACTAGGCGTTTTGGAAAATTGACTAAAACTGAGATAATGGTACTTCATCTTTTAAAACATGTCATGTTTTTCCCCTTTCTGTTTCTTCTCTTTTTTTTCCTATGAGTGACTTTGATTGCTGAATACTAATGAGTCTGTCATTAGTGTAACTTCGGCCAGTTCATTTTTGAGTTATTATTTTGATTTCCAAAACAGCTGATCTGAGTTCCTAAACTCTTGACAGGATAAGTTTGAGGTCTAGAAACCTGTGAGAAATTGGTACTATATAATTTTGGCTCTCTGAGAGAGAAGGAGGTTTGTGTCAGTCCACATACATTGCATTCTTGTCCCATATGTCTCTTCATGTTTTCCTAGTTGAAGCAAAAACTTTGTTTATGATCCTGTTCCTTAGACGGGGACTCTCATATCCCTGGCACTTATGTCAAGAGCTGCAGAGAAACTGAACATCTTGCAACTCACCAAGCCAGAGTGATGGGGAAAAGCTGAAAATTCCTCAGAGAGTGAGCGACATCTGCTTGATAAGCAGTGATAAGTAATAAACTCATTTTAACATGGAGGGGGAAAAAAGGGTTTTGGAAATGCTGATTATTCATTTTATGCAATTAGATTGCTATTAATGTATTTGACAGTCATGAAAAAGCAATCATGAAATAATTCTGTGCTTAAAGAAACAGATCTAGGGACCCTGTTTTGAACTTAATAGATTCATAGATTTCAAGACCAGAAGGAACCACTGTGATCATATAGTCTGACCTTCCCCAACATACTCCCCCTTTCCTGACCAGGGAACTTTCCTAACATAACTCCTAGAACATATCTTTCAGAAAAAAATATCCCATCTTGATTTAAAAATTGTCAGTGATGGAGAATTTAACACAACCATTGGTCAATCATTCCAGTGGTTAATTACACATCCCTTCATCTTCTGTTGTTAGACTGAAGGAGCTCAGTCTATATAGCTTATCACCATAAGGCACATTTTCAAATCCTTTAATCATTCCCATGGCTCTTCTTTGAACCCTAGCCAATTTATCTACATCCTTCTTGAACTGTAACTGGACAGTATTCTAGCAGCAGTCACACCAGTGCTAAATACAGGAGTAACATAACCTCTCTAATCCTATTCAAGATTCCCCTCTTTCAACAATTTATAGTTCAAGAAAATTAGCCTTTTAACCCATTTGGGAGATTTTCTTAGGCAAGGAGCATTGAACTGGCCATATATCTTTCTATCCTTACCAGGTTTCAAGGTGTTGCAGAGGCTACATTCATTTGGTGAAGCATCAGAGTGAAAAGTCTGTGGTGATACTCATTGTTTTGGGAAATATGAACTTTAAACACAATGAAAATGTTGTCCAGTTTTGTCAAGTGATCATAATCTAGTAAACTATCACAAAGTGAATAATGTGACTAAAACTTTATCAGTGGCAGGGGCCCCAGGCAACTAGAGAGCCAAGGAAAAAAATTTGCCTTTGGGCGGCGGAAGCCTGGAGCCCTGACTGCCAGGCAGGTGAGGCAGAGGAAGCCTCCGTGCTCTGACCCTGCTCCCTGGCACAGAGCGGGTGGGTGAGGCAGGAGAAGCCCCCTCAACCCAACCCTAGCTCCCCAGCAGAAGCCATGGGACAGAAGAAGCCCCCACAGCAGCCCCCCATCCCATTCCTGTCAGAAGCCCCCAGGCGGGGAAAGTCTCAATGCCCCCCTCTCATTCACGGCAGAAGCTGCAGGGTGGCAGGAGAAGCCCCCACACCCAACCCCACTCTCTGACAGAAGTGCCGGGTGGGTGGGGAGGGAGAAGTCCTAGCGCCTTGACCCTGGTCCCCCACAAAAGTGAGGGGGGTGGCAGAGGAAGCCCGAGCACCTGGACCCTTGCTATGGCCCTGGGACTGGCAGAGCTCTTGCTCCCTACTGTGTCCAGGGGTCATGGCATGGAGACAGAGTTTCTCTGGTCTTGGGGCCACAAGGGTGTGGGGGCAAGGAAAGGAGCAAAAGGGGTTGTGGGGCTGCAGTGGGAGTGACCCTGGGTGGAACAGGGGAAGCCCCAGAAAGGGTAGAAGTGTGGGCAGGGCCACAGGTAGAAGTGGTGGACTGGAGGTGGAGCTGCAGGCAGAAAGGTTTGGGGAGGTGCCCCTCACTTGCTCTGGCCCAGAGCCCCAGGAAACCTTAATCCACCTGTGCTTAATATAACAGGCCTCCACATCTCATCCTTGTTCTACATGAGTTTATTGATGTATGAAATGGGGATGACATTCCACACCTGTCTTCTGCTCTGTCTACTGAGACTCTGAGACCGTCAGTTGTTAAACATTCCAGGGAAATGTGTTTACATTTGCTCTTCCCACCACCTGATTGATCTGTATACCATTTTATTTAGTTTCAGTTTCTCCCCAGTTCTCTGCCACGGAGAGAAGAGAAGATCTCTCTGTCTACTACTAGAGATCCTTTCTGACTCTGGCTATGCTAGCCTGCCTCTCTCTTTCACTCTCCCTACACTTCCTTCCTGTGCCTTCTTACACTTTTTGTGTTAAAAGGACAACCTGCTCATTAGTTCTCCCCCAGCCAATTTTTATCCACTAATTAAGCCCTGTCAGGTCTATCCTGGGAGGAATTCATTGGTGTTTAAATGACCCGAGTGTTGGCTCAGCTTTGATTCCTAGCACTCTATCACATCAGTGAGAGTTTTGTAACCTTGTCAGTGAGAGGATATGGCCCAAGGAAATACACCAGTATCTGTAAATAAGCTGTGAAATGTCAAAATTCAGAACTTTCTAGCTGTGCGGATGCAATGGGAGAACATACTATAATGAAGAGGGTAGTATTTCCTCCAAACATAATATCCTGCAATTGTAGTGGATGAATCAGAACTTCTCACCTGAACATCATAGGTGCAATACTGTTTACACCTAATAGATTATTCTTTAGATCAACAGATAGGGGCCTGTACCGTTGGAACAGAGAACTTCATGTATCACTGGCTTGAAGTTCCAAATAACTATAATGTACTGCAAAATTATTCTGAGGACTGATATCCTCAATAGCCATTGATTTGCAGGAGGGATAAAAGGGACACTACTCATTATTACACTAATACTCTTTATTATTCATAACAAAACTACTATATTAGTACCCTGAAATCTGATCAGAATCTCATTGTGTGAGGCGAAGTACAAACACACTCCCATGTCTGAGAGCCTACAATACAAATGAAGACAAAACCGAGACTACATGTGTGGCAGGAGATGAAAATGTGTCTGCATTGATCCCACAAAAATGAGACTTCCTATCTTACACATGCTTGAAGCAAACAATGTTTATTCCTCCTTCTTATCCCTCATGAAAGGAGCCTCACACGGACAACATTTACTGAAGTGAGTGAGGTTTGAGATAACACCAATGTCATCACCTGAGGGAGTGTTACAGAGGCAAACTGACAGTGACAAGAACACTACAACAATTCAACCTTGAAGAAACACTCACATGGTTCTGCCTTACGCTTGCCTTCATTCACCTAAAAGGCATTATTAGATCATGCTAGCTGCACCTAGCTGGAATACAATAATTTACTTCTACACATGACAAGACTATGCCTATGAGATGGATAAGTTTTAATAATATGTGTCTGTACTCTCCCCTTTGCCCCATGCAATCAAAGCATCTCAAGCACAGTGAAACTTCACAAACTTTATCATTCACAAACAAAAATATACAACAAAAGCTAAAGTTTTCCATTATCTTATTTTTATTAAAATAAATCCCAAGAAGTGTTTGAAGGTGGAATATCATACATTTTCTGTTAAAGCTACATTGGTTTTGAGTTTTTCGGCAAGGAATAAGGCAAATTATGACTATGGGACAAATTCATATTATTGTCCACATTCATGATGTGGATGTGGTTTTGGCGTAAAAAGGTGTTTGCAGTGTGAAGGCTTTTTCTTTCTTTCTTTTAAGCCAACAGAATGAAATGAACACTTACAAAAAACATCTGTCTTTGCAGAGCAAAAATTGGTGGTTTCCCCACAGCTTGCCCAGTAGTCTTGGACACCCTGGATTTGTGTTTTCAAATGCTATCCACATCTCATGTTATATTACAAGTCCTCTTTTCAGGACACTAAGGGGACCACATTACCACAGAAACTTTCCAGTCATTCCACTTGATCTGATAAAAGCCTTTTCTTCAAGTGAAGAATCTCTCTGCTTGATTTGAACAAATAAAAGAAAATAATGCTTTCCTCCTATAAAACAAAGGACCTTCAGATTGTAAAGCACTAGTTCACCGTAATGTACCTGGCTACTACAGAGAAAAGAGCTCATTTTAAATAAAATGTTTTGTATTTGGGATCAATCTCCAGCCTGGAGAAGTACAGTAACACTTTGGAAGGATTTTGCTTACCTAACTGTGCTCAAGACATGTTTGCTGCAGTATTAGGGAAGTCTAGATTGCTTTTGCTTCTGTTGCAAAGTACAAATCAAGCTTCTGTTATTACAAAGATGTCTGTTTTCATTTAGGTCCCTTTTTAACATGACCTTTCATTACAGTGGAGACTTTTTTTTCATACTGGAGTATAAGATATCATAGAAATGTACAGTTGGAAGGGACCTTAAGAATCATTTCTAGACCATCACCTGCACTGAGTCAGGATTAACTATATCTAGACCATCCTTGATAGATGATGGCCCAATCTGTTCTCAAAAATACCCATTCCACAACCTCCCGAGATAATTGTTCCATTATATATATATATCTATCTCCATATATATTTAGAAAGTTTTTCCTAATATCCAACCTAAATCTCTCTTGCTGCAAACTAAGCCAGTTACTTGTAGTCCACCTCTTGGTGAAAAAAAACCAACCCTCCTACCCCGGAGTGACATAAGTTACATTAACATAAAGAGGTCTCTACACAGTGCTATGTCAGGGGAAAATACTCTCCCAACAACATAGCTTCCACCTCTCTTAAGATGGAGTAGTTATGTTGACAGGAGTAATTATGTTGACTGGTGAAGACGTGCTACAGCGGCACTGCTGCATCAGTGCAGTGGTGCTAATGTAGCGCAGTAATGATGACAAGTCCTAAGAGCCCCAGTCAGGCAATAAGACTACTCGCATCACATGCTTAAAGTTAGGCAACATGCTTAGGGCCAGACGCAAGGCTCCTTGAAGTCAGTAGAAAACTCCCATTGCCTTCAATGAGTTTTGGATCAGGCACCCAGTGAAGGCCGAAGTTAAAGATCTCAGTAAGCGATAACCAATTACAAAAATTAAATAAATATATAATTGTATTCAAAATTACAATCCATGTTAAACTGTAAACTTTTATTTACCTTCAAATGGAGTCTTTTAAAATAATCCCTCAACATTTGCAATCATAAAAGAAGAAGCAAAGGTTTGGAGTATTAAAAAAACCCCAAACCTCTATTTGGAGACAGGACAGCAAGATAGCCAACTTCATCTATGAATATTATAAGAAACATTTTAGGTGTATTGACACTTCAAATATCTTGGAAAGTCTGACTGAAAGTGCCATGCAGACACACATTGCTTGAAAACAACAGCTAATTAAATTAAACTTTTAGAAAAATTGTTCTGATTAGAAGT
The DNA here is from genome assembly GCF_025201925.1 of Gopherus flavomarginatus. NCBI lineage: Eukaryota > Metazoa > Chordata > Testudines > Testudinidae > Gopherus > Gopherus flavomarginatus. Next base: position 16,035,610 of record NC_066630.1, on the reverse strand, counting down.
CTTTAATATAGATTCAATTTAAAACTTTTTCAGTGGCACAGATTTTTCACTTGCCTTTATGCTTTAATTTTTCTGTCTCTTCACCCACCATACCGAAGATTGTTTTTACTGCTGCTTGTCATTGTTCTCATTTAAGAATGTGGGAGAAGTCAGTCAGCAAGAGAGACTGAGATTTCAGTTTGTTACCCTCTGGAGTAAGAAACCATTTAACTTTACCGGATGAAAATGCCACCAAAGATAAAGACACTAACCACATGTGACATTGCCCTTGAAACAACAAGCAATTACTACCGCAAGTGCCATTCACACACTAATAGGTTAGAGACAGTTACTGATAATGTAATAATAGACCACCAAGAGGAGATGATATAGAAATTCCTCATTACAGAGTTGGAAATTAGATGCACAATTACCTTCAAAGAAAGGGATGAATCATCTTCACTCATGTCTCTTATACACAGCATTCCTGGTTCTGATCTCACTCACAGCAGCTTTACACAGCTCCTGATTTACACCAATGAATGTGGAAAAAGAATCATGTCCAGAGTAGGCTTATACACCCTTTATGGAAACATCCACTATACTTTTGGGAAAAATCTATAGAAATATAAGTTTCTATAGCATTTACTCTGAAGAAAAAAGAGCCCTGTAAATATGATGGGGTTTTTAAAGGGTTTTTTTGTGGCATCCTATAGCAGAGATATCATTTCCAACTATATAGGAGGATCAAAATAAACATATTATAAAGTTAACACTCTCTTAAATTCGCTACAGCTTTCCAGTTCATTCTCCAGAGCTGTAAATTCAGCCCCTTCACAAGCACTAAACAAAAATAAAAATTTAGCAGATCAGAATGTCTCTCCTAGAATGTTTATGTGTACAATGATCAGAAGTCTTAGTTTTAGGGCAGTCTCAAAATTTATCCCCTCTTTTTATCAGGTAGATTTGAAAATACTGTGATGTTAGTCTCCAGGTGTGTTGGTTCAGGAAATGAGGTGTGGTGCAAGTATTTCCTTCTATCATTTTCAAATATTTGGTGCCCAAGCAACCAATACTGGTCAGATCATCAAATGGTGTAAACTGATATAATTCTATTGAGGTCAAAGGAGCTATGCTACACCAACTGAGAATCTGACCAATTAAATTAACCCCATATGAGAGTTGTTGCACATTATGTCATATACATATAACCAAAACTGGCAAACAAACACCTCTGAGTTTTACTTTGGCCATTAAAATGAATATTATTATTATTACTATAAACAGAAAGTTGAGATGGGCATTTTAAATTTTACTTTCAAATTTGATCAATTTTTCCCCCACTAATTTATTTTTGTGTATCTTTTTCTCCTTCCATTTTTCTTCCATCTCTAACAGAAAGTTTATTTCTGAGATATTTCAGCTTTCAACAGATCTGTTTTCTTGTGATTCAGGGCATCAGTATTATCTATTACCCACATAATTCTGTTCAATGTTCATATTTTCATAATTACCAAGACACAGGATTCTGCTCTGGCTGCCAGTCCATACTGTAGGAGCAGTGTGAGATTGTGTTAACAATCACACACAGGTACCAGCAATGAAATTAATTGGAGGGTCCTGCTCTCACATGGAGCAAGGCTAGCACTATTTTTTGAGTTTCAGTGCAGCTGTGCCTTTGGAGGTAGTATGATTTGCAATAGCAGACTTCTTAGGCTATATCTAAGAAGTCTGTCTTTCTGGGACTTGGGGAGCAAATGATAATCGGTAACATAAAATAAAATCTATTTCCAAAATGATATCAACAACAACAAAAATCTTGCAAAAAGCTACACTTGAGATGTAAGAGCACAACAGCAGATTTTGATGCATTTAGAAAGATTCAGGTAACACCACCAAAACCTGTTGCTTTGGGATTAGCTTTTATCATCCCTGAGAAGACTGTAACATGGATGAATAATGTCTTGGTTTGATAACTGTGGGAAAAGTATATCCTGCTCATGTATTAAGTTTAAAATTTTATCTTAAGGGCTTTTTACAACATTTCACCTTTAAGCGTCAGCATTTTTTTCTACCACATTTAAAATAAAAAAAGGGTGCTGGACATATATATTCAGTCACATTTCTTACAGATTGATCATAGCTGTGAAAGAGATGATTCTGGATATGTCAGTCCAACAAAGATTGTATGTCCTCTCATACTGCTAGTCTGTTTTTGATGTTTTTGCAGCAGTATAATTCTGTTGGGCCAGTTCCTGGATCCTAGGTTTGTCCCCTCTTCTCTATTTCAATGACTGAGAGAATTTTAAGTGGCCTTCATTCCAAAGCTGATTTACATGCCTTCCTATTTCTTTTGGTGTAGAGGGAATTCTGGGACAGGGAGGGGCATGGAAGGGGTCTTACACACTCCAGACATTCTAAACTGATGGGTGGAACAATCCTGAGGGGGCCAGTGCACCCAGGCTAGCTATTCTAATTTGTTCTTCCAGGGTCAAGAAAGGAATAAAAATAGATTCTGATCACCTTTCACATAGCCTGAAGCTGTGCCAAGCATGAGTTTTGTGTAGTTGAGAGTCTAACTCGGTGTTTTGGACCAGGATGTAGGCAGTATGGCCTAGAGTCAGAGCAGGAGTCAGGTCTAGTGGGCACAGAAGGCATCCAGGTTGGGGAATGAAGCCAAACATCAATCCAGAGTCAAGGATCAAGCTGAAGTCAGAACCAGGAATCAAAGCTGGGGGTCAAGAGCCAAGGGAAGATACCAAATGCCAGAGCCAAGAGTCAGAGATTGGAGCCACAACTGGTAATTGATGTTTGGAAGTAAGGCATAAAATCAGGAGCTGGAGGAGAGGCAACGATCAAGCACAGAGCGGGAGCACGGTTGGAACAGGAGCAAAGACAGGGATGAGGCAGGAGCCAGGAATAAGAAACAGAGCAGGGAGCAGGCACAACAGCATCCAACACAGCCACAACAGGAAATCACAAACAACCTTCCTGTGCCTCCTTCTGGCTCCAGTAGTGCAGTTGTACCAATCAGTGGAGCTGGGTGATCTTCCAGTCAGGGCTCCTGTGGTTGCTGCCTTGGCTAAGGCTATAGACCTATTAGTTTCTTAGCCCAGCAGGCTTTAGTAGACATTGGGTGGAGTCTGGGGCCTTCCCAGAACAGAGTTCAAGACCCAGGACATTATATCCCCTACTTTTACTTTGGATTTTCCTTGACTTACACTAGTTACATCAGAATCAGCCCTCAGCTATTTAAGTAACACTTTGCTGGTCATGTAAACTAATAAACAGCAAAACTGTGAAACTCTCCCTCTAACACAGTGATAATTTAGTGCAGATTCTGCTCAGAGTAATGCAAGTGTAAATCTGCAGGAACCCCATTAGCTTCACAAGTGTCACTGAAACCAGAATCTGGACCCGTCTCTCCAAAGTGCCCTGTGATGCTGCATGCAGAGTATTTCTATTTATAAAAACTGATACCCATTCCCCAGCTTGGTGGGTGCATATGCATAAAGAAAAATGATAATATAAAAATGTAATATACTATTTACATTATAAACAGCATCAAACAGTCTAAAACTGTATTGCCAAATAGGATAACACCTCAAAAATACCATAAGAAACAGCTCTATACCTAAACCTAGCCTTTACCTAGCGTGATATTTAAACTAGACAAACTCACACATGCCCACCCACCATGATCCAAAGTCTAAGCAAACAAACTAGTCTTCAACCATGTGCTGAAGCTCTCTGCAGACTGACATCCACCAAGACCAACTGTTCCCATTCCCCCAGTGTTCAGACCTGAGCACTGATATCTTTAAATACCAGGAGGAAATCTCAGTGGGCCTGATCCAAAGCCCTTTAGAGACTCCTTTGACTTCAGTGGGCTTTGAACCAAGCCCTAAATCAGCCAAGATTCAAAGCACAGCCCTGACTATCAGAAAAGCTGGAGCCACATTCTCTGCTTAAAGGAGTTAACTGTGTGCTGTGGCAGAAGAAGGGGGTCAGATCCTCTATTCCTCACTCTGTCTTATACTGATAGAGTGAGGTCACACAGTGCCCAATTTTCTAAAATGCAACTGCTATTGGCCTCCCAGTTTGTGAATGCATTCATCATAAGTGCGTGAACGAGCCAGATAACAGTTCACACAAACAGCCATTTATACTTTTTACTGGCCAGCAGCATACACACAAAGCAAATTTGTGCACACAAGATTGCATGACTAGAACCTGCAAATTAGGCACAGAATTCTATGCCCAAATTTTGCACGTGTATTTTTTTCATTTGCACAAATCAGAAAACCAGGACCTTAGTGTCTCTGTGCTTTAGTTTCCTCATCTGTAAAATGGTGTAAATTAATACCTTCCTTACATGCCATGTTTTGAGGTTTAAGTGCAAAGTGCTTAAATATCTTTGGATGAAACGTATTATATATGGGAAAAGTATAAAATATTAATTGTTGCTGTTAATTTAAAATCAATAACTTGAATTTCACTTAAAACCAACCTGGAAGCCAGCATAGAATATGGAGCATGGGTGCGATGACTTATTGTGAAGTAGCTGAAATTTCAAGGTGGTCTTCAGGGATAAGCCCAAAGAGAACATTAGAGAAGCCCAGACAATACCATGTATAAATATGGTGATGTACACATTCTGAAGAAAAGGTCATAATTTCCTTGTTATACACTCATAAAAAAACACTCTTGGCCATATCTGCTGAAAAATCTTAGTGGAGACAAAGGTCCAGTAGAATCTCCAGGCTGCAAACTTCTTTGACAAAGGCAAAGGACTGAATGGATATGAAGTTTGAAGCCAACCCTAGAAATGGTCACTCAAGCCAGTACATAATAAATAGCAGTGTGGGGAGGTTAATACTGCTGCTGTGTGTGTTGTGTGTATCTGCTCTATAGATAAAGAAAGAAGTTTAGTCTTCAGTGCTATCAGTCAAGTGATCTATCTTACTCACACAAAACATTTTAAAGAGGATTTAAAAAATGGTAGTGAATTAAAAACATTTTCAATTCTTCCCTTTGATATTCCTTGCTTCAGTCTGTTCAGTAATAATCTTAATGTTTCTTAAACAGAAAGGTTTGCAGTTAATTTCCTTTTTTCTATTTAATTTACTCTTAGCTCCCTGAAAAGTGCCCTATTGGTAGACCTCCAGTGGTAAAAGATTTTTTCCCTATTCACGTCTCAGGATCATAACTTTAATAGGTATAATTATGATTTTCCAAAGTAAATAACAATATTTAGTTACACTCCAGTTGCCTCATGAGACTCACATATAATTACCAAAATCTGATATTTTAATTTAGTATCTTTGCTGCGATGACACATGGAGTTTCAGGACTACAAAAATTAATGAGGTTTGGTTTTAAAATTAACTTGAACTGTAAATAATTAAGCATCTCTATATTTACATGTCCACAGGCATTTGTTAAGCCACAGCAGGAAAATCGAGTCTCATCTTTATTCCTGAAGCTGTTAGAACAACGTTCCTCAACTGACTATGGTTGATTCATCTTCAGTGGATGTCTAAAATACAGGAGGGAGGGAGGGAAGAAGGGCCTATGTGGTTCCAGAGAGAGGAAATGTCTGTATTATTTAATCTGAACTAATGGTTCAGTAAGAGAAAAAGACTCATTTACATTTAAAGTCTTCTCCTTTCACAAATGTGTATGTCTGTATATATATATATATACATAAACACACACAAACACACTTTAAATTTCATAGGCTTTTATACTAAGTAGTTCCAAATGTTATGTAAAATTGTAGTTTCTTCAAGCCCAGGCTGGACCACTGGCCATTTGCTCACTAGGCCAACTCCACATGCTGACTAGAAGACTGATGCATTCCTAGTCCCAAGTGCCTCTAGCCATTCTTTTTGATAGGACTATTTGACAATTTTCCTTCTAAACTTTTTCAGTGGAAAACTGTTTTTTCAACTAAATGCTATTTTCACAAAAAGTGTCTGCTTTCCATTAAACATTTTGATTTTGTTGGAAAACCGAATGCATCAACCCCCAAGTGTTTTCATTTTTACCACAGAAAACTGAAAAATGTTGGCCAAAACCTGAAGTTTTCTATTCAGATATGCTTCCATGGTGACTCATGCGATTGGTAGTTCAGTCATCTCATCTCCCCATTTTCCTGAGCTCCCTAGCTGGGAGAAACTCATCGCCCATGATTCACCGCTTCTCCTCACGCAGACCATATTGAATGATGGGAGATATAGTCCAACCAGTGATCCCAGTCTGTAGAGGAAAATGGGAAAATGATGCATACAAATGACAACTCCAATGAAGCACCAAGAAGGCCTTTTCGGAATCAAAATATTTCAGCTTTTGGTGAAAATATTTTGGATTTTGCCAAAAAGAGAAGTTTCTGCAGAAAAAAAATCAATCCCATTTTCTGCTCTAGTTTTCAGTCTGTGCCTGATAAAGTACTGCTAAACTGTACCTCCCTGAGACCTTTGCTGCATAATACAGTAGCTCCAGCCAGTTCTATGATGCCAACAAATACCTTTTTCTGGTTGCTTGCCAGAAGTCCCTGTGCCACACAGCAGGAGAAACATGAAAACACTGACTAACTGGGCAGTATAGAACCTCAGTGAGGAACTGGAAGGCTGCCCAGTGTTTGAGCCTTTCCCAGGTTAGGTAAGTGGAATTTTGGGGTTGAGAAGTTGGGGCCTCAAGTTCAGAGGAGAAGAGAATAATGGAATTTAAGATTAAATTGATGTTGATATTAGCTGGGAGTTGGGGTGGGAGGGAGAGGAGGTTTGTATGTTGCTTTTTATTTATTTTATTTTATTTTTTATAAGGAGAGAAAACTGGATTTTTGAAAAGCGAGAGGAGAATAGGCAAATCTGGAATATCAATATATTCCTAGGAGCATTCTGTTGTACTGTGCCTTTAGAAAATGCAACACAATCCCGCAAATAGCAGATAGTTGCACACCAATTTGCTAGGGCTGATCCCTTCCCGCTGCTTATATCTTGGGCCCCTTTATACCAGTTTTACTTCCCTTTACTCCCACTTTGCATATTGCTTCTTATGAGACTGGTTCTGTGAAGTGCTGAGAATGCTCCCTCAAGTCTCACTGGATCAGATCCTCGGGTAGGGTGACCTAGTGTTATTCCATTGATGTCAATGGAGCTATGTCATTTTCCACCAGCCGATAATCTGTCTCAATGATTTCAATGGGTTGTGGGTACCTTGCAGGTACTGTGAATGTAAGGGGGCTGTTTTCCCTTACTAAAATTCAGTGGTGTTTTCTTTTTTTTTTTTTTCCTGGTTGGCTAGCTCCCAGTACTAAAAGAAAGGAGAAAGGTCAATGGGAAATCAGGATCCTTAGATTAACAGTCTCCAGGAACAATGGGGAGAGGCCAAAGCTCCAGGTCAGCCTGATTGACAGGGCGGGCAGCCTAATCAGGGAGGGCCCCCTCCTCTATGTGAGCTAAAATTGCCTGGGTTAGACAGAGTGGGGCCAAGCTAAAGAAAGGGCAGGGGCTGAAGCTGAGCTGGGGAGCAGAGCCGTGCCAGGCAGAGGGGCCAGAAAAGCAACCCAGGAAGCAGGTCAGTGCTGGGAGCAGAGCTGCAGCAACCAGAGCGAGAGGGGCCAGAGAGCAGCCCAGGGAGCTGAAGGCAGAGTAGCAACAGCAGTGCTGAGGCAGAGTGGAGCTGGAGCTGAGGCAGAGTGATGGAGCTGGGGCTGGAGCAATCCAGAGCCGGGTGCGGTGAGCAGCTGGGAAGTGCAAGGGGGATGCTGGGCAGCAGGCCAAGTGCAGGGAGATGCCCCCAGCCAAGAGGTCCTGCAGGCCAGACTTGGAGGGGGATCGTAACCCCAATGGGTCAGGGGCAATGCTGGGAAGAAGGGTTCTGCCACCATAAGCCAGAGCGCATGTAGCCACTGCCAGAGCAAGTGTCTGACCCACAGCATCCCTGCAGCACAACCAGGGCCTGAGAAGGAGACCTGGGACTTGTGAGGAACAAACTGAACTTCTCTGACATTCCAGGGATGCTGGTTGTGACATCCTTGTGCCACAGAGTGGAGTGTTCCCCACAATAGCGGGACCATTCCCCCGCTTACACTTATCTTCCATGATCAGCCCCTGTTGAGTCAAAATACTTTGAATCTGCAAGTGCAGCCTGGAGTATTTTGGACTATATTGTTACTGTGGAACACTGCTGTATTTTTGTAAGTGCTACCTCACAATATGGGGGCCATCGTAAGGAAAATGAAAGGAAAAGAAAAGCATGATCAGACATCAACTTCAGAGAGCAGCTTTGAAAGAGATGAAAATTCTGTAGGATTTAGATTGAGTCTTCAATTATTTCTTTAAATGTTATCTACTACTCTATGTAAAATTACTTTAGGGTAAGACAACCATGAGTGGGTAGTGAATTGCACTGTTACACAGTAAATTTTGTAATACTGAAATGTGCTTTATTTGACAAGCTTCTAAAAACTCCCTGGTTAAAGAAAACTAATTGGCTTAACAAAGTTACCAGAAGGACTAGAACATAAATAACACGTTCAAACTATAAACTATAACATACGAACAGTTAAAGCATATGAAAATATCCAATGATGGAAGAATAGCATTTTCCCTGTTCTATACCTTGTATTATTTTGATTGATTTTACCAGCTCCAATGTAATCCCAGTATAACTCACTAACAGCAGATGAAACAACACCGTCTATTTATCATATTTTCCACTAAAGTCTCTTTTCTATTTTGTTGTCAATTTTTTTTCTGTCACTTCTTGTTTGCTGGGAGTGTCTTGTCCTGCTAGAAAACATAAAAGAGACTTGATAGCATGGTTGTGTGTTGCCCTTTCTTATAATCCTGACTTTTTTCTAAAAATATTTTATAATAGAAAACAATCTCCTCCATTCAGTAAATCTGTGTCTCACGACATGAGTAGATACTGTACATTATTTTTACTGTGTTTAAAATTGTATTAATTACTTGGTTATATTGCATTAAGAGGCAGATGTATGTACTTCAAAAGGGAAAAAAAATAAAAATGTTCCTATCATTGATCTTCTACTCTTTTTAATAATAGGCCTGGAATCTGGGACATAAGGGTGAGAGCACAATGAAGGCAAGACCATCAGGGACTCCACCACTAAAGCTGCAACATTATTCTCTCTGCCAACAAAGACATGCTCAACTCAATGAGTAGCAGTGACTAAAGGGTCCTCTCCTCTCCTGAAACCATGTGATCAACCCGCCAGTTTGCTACAGAGGGGCATCCTTCCTGAACTGTAATGTGCGGATCAGTGTAACCCAATAAAGATCAGCCCAATGCTGCTGGAAAGGCCAAAATGGCCCTCCATGTTCAATAACCATTTCAGTCCTCAGCACATTTAATGCTATTAAAAAAGCATGGACTCCACAGAGAATCAAAAAGGAGAGGGGAGAGAGTATGAAGCTCCTTTGCCCTCTATGCAGAAAACAAGACTGTGTTGCCATAGACGGCTTTCCCCATAAACCTTCACATAAAATGGATGACCCAGACTGTGGGGCAGCCTGGCTTCAAATCTGCTGTTCTCTGCAGGGCTACTTACAGTATAGGATAGCCACAGGGCTGTGTTCTCCCTCACACAGAATCACTCAAGTGAGTGGATCTAGTAAACATACCAATCCCATGAGTAAGGGATCCAGCATTTTGGTTTGAACGATGCTACTTTTTTATAACCCAGTGTTCTCCACTATCATTGAAAAGATTGAGCTCTCAGAGAAACTAGTTTTTCATGCTTTTAAGCCCCATTTGATCTCTTTGTTACATTCCTACTAAGTGAATAATTCCAATATCAAAAGCAGAGGAAATGGCTGCATTTCAGCATTGGTATTTTTTCATTACAGGTGACAAACACTTGTGAGAGTTGAAGACAAAAAAGAAAGTTCACAAACTGAAGCCGACAAGTGATGCATATTCTTCACTGTATTCTGTCAGTAACACAAGAAGCATAGAAAACTACTAGCTATTAACATAGCAATTTAGCTAAGCACAACACTGCATGATTGTTATCTTGTCTGAATATAATTGGCTCATTAATCAAAACCATATCAACTTGTTCTTGACTTTGATAGTGTGATCAAGTGTAAATATGAACTTTGAAGAATATTTTATACAAACAGGATTGATTCACCATCTATTCTTGCTTTACTTTAAAGTTATCTTTTTTATGCCTAGAAGTAAGGCATAAGCTTTATCAAAATGACTGGCACTCCCCACTTCTCCTTACCGTCTCTGATAGCCATTCTACCTCACTAACTCAATCTGTGCTTTTGTTTGTCATCTGGCTTTCACAGAACTGTCTGCTACCACACTGGTCTCATCCACTGAGTTTTCTGTGAACGTCAGTTTATTATTTGGCATGTCTATCCGAGGATCAAGTAATATTTGGAACAGAGTCTGTGGTGGGGCAAAAATATGTTTCTCCAGGTGAATGCTGCGTAATTTCAAGGGTTAAGAAAGAGAGAGATGTTCTCATATTCAGCACTGGCATTTGAGTCTGTTTGCCATCTGGGCATCAGCAGGGGAACATGATTTCATATTCAGTGATCTATACTTTGTATTTGCTAGGTAACAGGTCACTTAAGAGTGATGCAGCAATCTGTCTCTCCCATATGCACACACTAACAGGTGTTATGTAAAACACAATGCTTGGATCCAGTATATTACCAGAGTACAATAAACTAGATGCCCAAACCAGATATCAAAGGATGCTTAAGTAGCCAAGATTTAATTTATTCCCTAAAATACTAGGAATCTTCTCTTTAACAACGTTTTGAAATCTACAAACTTTATTTTCGTAATGTTTCACTTTTCAATGACATAGCTAAATATTGTACATGTCTTAAAGCAATGTCAACAGATTTATATGTTCAGGAATGGGATGAGGAAGGATCAATAGTTCCACAGGGCTGGATTCTTCTGTCATGGAGACACAATGTTTAGAATCAAGAATCCATGGGACAAAGATCTACTTCCTGAGAATGTTGGCATTGACTGTGTGGACTAGAAAGTAGCAGAGAGCTAGACATGTCATGAACACTTCTATTTCTTGTTGGGGCTGGGGGGATTCTTTGACTGAATTAGATCTAGTCTCATTTAATCTTAATTTCATAGACTGTGTTTCACCCAAGTGGTGAGTTTAGACTTTAACTGTCTCGTGCCTCTAATTCTTTTGAGGGCTGGTAGAAGGTTCATTTGTGGAGAATTTAACTGAGGTTACAATTTTTGACTGTCAACCTTCATCATGTCCCTTTAAATATTGGCAGTGACTAGATGAGCAAATGGAGCAGCTGTTTAAATGGTTATATTAATATCCCCTCCAATATTCAGAATGTGCCACCATTGATTTCCACCTGGTCAGGCAGCACAATGGACAGAATAGGCTTCATTTCAGTCTGTACAGAGCCCTGAACATGTAAAGCACTATGTATGTTCTAAGTGCTATTACTTTAATAGAACTATTGCTATTAATTGCATGGGCATAATCCTCCAGCTACTATAGTTATGATATATGGATAGGAGAGAGAAGAATAGAAAAGATGGATCAACAGGTAGATATTGACATAGAGTATTTCTTATGCACATTGGGTGAAACACAACCCTAGGAAGAAATCTGGCTTATGCAACACTTAAGCATATTTTGAGGCCTTGCAATGACCCTCTGCATAAGGTGAATTTTGACCCCCAAACGCCACAGTCTCTTATTAGTGGGCTGGCTTGTTGCTCCAGTCAAAACAAATTTCACTCACAAGTCTGCCACAATCAGTAGATACATGCTCCTCTCACCTTGTCCATTGTGAGACATCTGCTGATATCCGCTCCAACTGGGTTGCCAGTGCACATCCTTACCTGCTTTGGCCCAGTGCCATTAGCCCCAATCTAGCCTATTGCTGTCACTTGACCAGAGCAGCTTTGGTCCAAAGCTGCGAGCTGTGGGCCTAATCCACTCCTTCTGTTGCTGCTTCCAAGCCAGATCTGCTCCCTTCTGACAAAATCAGTTGCAGCCCTGTTCACCATGGCTCCTATGAAACATGGGAATAAACTCCTAAAGTTCTGATGGAGCTTTTCTCCTCAAGTGGGAACCTGGATCAAGGTAAGGCAACCAGGTAGAATCCCCAATCTCTCTCTGCTCAAATGGCACAGCATTACTCAATCTTTGTTCACTGCCTATCAGAGCAGGATGACCCAATTTCCCCATGGAATAACCTCCATACACTCATACCCTTCTGTATATATGCAGCTGCATAACACATTGAAGACAATTCCTAAGAAAAGATCCTCAAATATAATGTAACTGTAACCATTTACAATAAAAGCTGGTCTTTTGCTTTAATGCACTGGATGGGGAGTGAGAAAATTTGAATTCTCTTCCCAGTTCTGCCATGCATTTCCTGTTTGACATTGGACATGTCACACAAACGAAAACATTTAAAAGTGGTCACTGATTTTGGGTGCCCAGATTGACAAACTGTGGGTCTGACTCTCCAAAGTGTTGAAAATCCAGCTGAAGCCAGTAGGAGTGCTCAGAACCTCTGAGAAATCAGGCTCAAAAAGATTGAAGTTGGACACCCAGAATCAGAGACCAGTATTAAATTTTGTGCTTTACCATTACATGCCTCTATTTACCTAAATGTAAAACTATAATACTTATTTCCTTCATATGGATGTTCTGAGACTTAATTAATGAGTCTTTGTAAAGTAATTTGAAATCATAGCATGGCTGCTTTCTCTCTCCCCCTAAGAAGTGAAAGTTATTATTAGAGAATTAATTTCATATTTTGTTATTATTTGACAAATGCAGAAAGTTAAGGCCTGATAGAACGGCAAGCAGTTTTTCATTTGCCTTTCCATTTGAGGATTTTAAATGCTCTTGTGTATATGATTGTTATGCTATAGAAATCCCCTTCCATTAACAGGTGTTCCCATGATTCTAATCCTGGAGCTGAATTGTTTGTATATTTCCTATGTACCACATGAAAAATATAAATGTACAGCAGATCTTTAAAATAACAAACAAGAAGTATATCCACATGGTCAAATTAAATATTTAGTTATCAATAATAGAAATATAATTAGTATTAAATTAGAATTTACTTGAAAGATTTGATTATTAGTTAAATGTCTTTACTCATTGGTGAATCCACTTTTTCTATATTCTCAGCCAAGATGGTAATTAAAAAAAAAATCACAGTTCAGTGCACTGGAATCATGTGTAACTTTTCAGGTTCCTGTTATTCAACTGAGGTAACAAATATTTATATATACTTATCACATGGTTTAGTTATAAATGAAAAATGCACAAATAAATAAGTTATATTCAATACTGAAAATGTGAATTTTGTTTTGAGTACCCAATCCTCTGAAGACATAACTCAATTACTGCTCCTATAATGAATGGAACCAGCAGGATCAGACTCTGTGTCTGTAACCCTTTCATTTTGATTTATTGCAACAGTTTACTGAAGAATACAAGCTAACATGAATTTGAAATGACATATAAATAATGGTACTTTTTAATTTAAAAAAATCAAAGTGGATTAATTGGCCTTACAAAAAATCATGTAATATCCAATCGCATACAGTAATATTATTATGCTCTTAAAAAGGTCCATCTTTACTGACCTCCTCTAGCTTGACTTAAGCTTTTGCCTGTATGAAAGTCTGACCTTAGCTGACTTCCTGCCCCAGATGCTGAATACTAATATACTGTCGCTTCTTCCTTTTGGTTTCAGCTCCTTCCATCACTGTAGTTTTGTGGCCAATCATGTAAGACAGAAAATAAGAACAAAACAAGCACAACAACTGACTAAAAGTTTACAATATTACTGCTAATTTCAGTGAGAAGATGTCATGTTGTATTGCTGCCACCATGCGGTGCTGAGACTAATTCAGCACCATTCCATATTCCACGCACACAGAGCCGACCTTAGGATTTATGGTGCCCTAGGTGAGATTATTAAACTGATGCCCATGTGCCTGATCTGCTCTTAGCAACACAAACATAAGCTTATAGTATTGGAAAACTTGCCACATTCACATTATTAAAACCAGTTTAACTTAATTAAGCACACTGTAATGCTGATGGACTAGCACTAAAGAAGCAGCACTATAGAAAAAATTCTGATATGACAGAATGATGCAAATAATATATTTTTTTTAATTTATCAAAATTTTATTGGAAATTTATATGAAGAGATATTGAAACAAAGATTTGTTTTTAATTAAAAGCAATCTTTCTGGCTTTTTTGGCTGCAAAATCAGTAATAATGTCATCGTATGACAAAGACAAAGTCGTGTCTTGTTCGATCGCAAGAATAGCAAGAACAGTCAAGCGTTCCTGACTCATTGTAGAGCGGAGATAGTTTTTAATGAGCTTTAGTTTTGAGAAACTCCGTTCTCCTGATGCTTCTGTTACAGGAATTGTCAGTAGAATACGAGTGGCAATGTACACGTTAGGATATATGTCAACAAGTTTGCGGGTATGAATAAACTGTACAATGTCCATCACCGATTTTGCATGTGGCAACATTGATGACAGTGTACTCAATTCTTCGTACAGTTCAAGTCCATTTAAATCAAAACTATCACCGTGCTTCAGGAGGCTCTCTAGATTCTTGCACTTTGTCATTAGTTGCTCTTGTTTTCCTATTTTGTTGAATTTAGTTATGTCATACAAAAATCCAAACTGTTCATGGTGTACTTGCAAGGTATGAAACCCTTCATCAACAGCAGATACTTCTTTATCCATCACAACATTAAAAAATTCAACCTCAAATTTCTTTTCTGGATCATCTATGGGCATGATCTGCTGTACAGATTCTTCACAAAGAAGTGTCCCTGGCCTTTTAACTCATATTAACTATGTATTTACTTTATGAAAGTTGGAGAAAACATTGTGAAAACATAAAACATTGGCTGCCCAACTTCTGGGCTGGCAAAAGTTATACTGACTCACAGGGAAAAAAAAAAGCAGGAGAATCTTAGTACAACATATGGTCACTCTATACCAGTGGTCGGCAACCTTTCAGAAGTGGTGTGCCAAGTTCACTGTAATTTAAGGTTTCTCGTGCCAGTGATACATTTTAATGTTTGTAGAAGGTTTCTCTCTATGTCTATATTATATAAATAAACTATTGTTATTATCTGAGGTCTTGGCCACCGGTCCTGCTCAGGCCACTGCCAGCTGAGTAAATGAAACCCCAAACCGGCAGCGGGCTGGTGGCTGGAACCCTAGACAAGGATCCCAGGCCCTGCTCAGCCTGCTGCTGGTCTGGGGTTCTGACCACCAACTCCTGCCAGCCAGGATCCTGGCCGCCAACCCCCCCCCTCAGCCCGCTACCAGCCTGGGATTCTGCTCACCCAGGCTGGCAGGAGGCAGAGTGGGGCTGGTGGCTGAGCTCCTGACTGGCAAGGGGCCGGCAGCCGGAACCCCGGAGTAGCCGTAGGCTGAGTGCTGCTGGCACCCCAGACTGGCAGCAGACTGAGCCAGTCAACCCCCCACCAGCCCTGCTCAGCCCGCCACCAGCCCACTCAGCCCGCCACCAGCCCACTCAGCCCGCTGCCGGCTGAGTGAATGGAACCCCAGGCTGACAGCAGGTTGAGTGGTTCAGCTGGCCTGCTCAGCCCACTGCCAGCCTGGGATTCCTTGGGCGTCCCCAGGCCAGCAGCAGGTGCTGAGTGGGGCCGATGGCTGGTAACCCAGCTGGCAATAGGGCAGCAGTCGGAACCCCTGAGCAGTGATGGGCTGAGCCGCTCAGCCTGCTGCTGCATACCATCAAAAATCAGCTCACCTGCCACCTTTGACAGGTGTGCCGTAGGTTGCCGAACCCTGCTTTATACACTAGTAAGGAGATGAGCATATTACAGTTGTTGGAGGGCTCTTATCAGGAGTAACAGGCTATAGGAAAGTCAGTCAACATTTTTTGTTTCTCTGATGAAAACTGACCTACTCCCTGCCTCAAACCAAACCTGTCACTAATAATTGTCAACAACTTAATTTTCTGTTTTTGGCTAAGATATTGATTTAAAAAAAAACATTGAAATTGGATTCAGGATTGTTATTTGGGGCTTTGTCTTATATAGGCACCAATTACCCCCACCTAGAGTGACCAGACAGAAAGTGTGTAAAATCAGGACAGGGATGGGTGGGGGTGGGGGGGGTAAAAGGAGCCTATATAAGAAAAAGACCCCAAAATTGGGACTCTCCCTATAAAATAGGGATATCTGCTCACCCTACTCCAATCCCTTATCGTGATTTTTCACACATCTGGCTAACCCCAGCCAAGCTCTGTGTGACATTCCAATTCTGGCTGCCTGCCGAGGAAGTGAGTTACTTTCACTTTCATTCCTCAGCAGGCAGACAGCCAGCCTCTCCTCCCCACACCTACCCCCAGCACCTCACCCAACCCAGCCCTGATGGAGGGGAGGGAGGAGAGAGAGAGGGGTGCTCCTGGGGAGGATGGAGAAAGGAGGGGGTGCTCCGTGGGGCAGGGGGGAGAAGAATGGATGTTATGGGAGACAACAAAGGATACTGGTTCCAGAGCCACAGAGCCTGCCTCACCTGACCTCAGCCGGGGGGAAAGAGTCACACTCACAGGTGAGCTCCTTTCCCAACCCTACCCCCACCCCTTCCCAGAGACCCCAGCAGCCAATCCCATTCCTCAGACTGTGCTGCATTTGGCTCTCTCTAGGACCCAGCAGCTCTGCTTCTACACTGTCTGGGCTGCCTGGAGAGTGGTGCCCTCAGGGAGAGTGAGGCCCTACGCGGCTGCCTATTCTGCCTATGCCTAAGGACGGCCCTGCACGCACATGATCTTAGAGGATGTTCAGCAACAAGTAGTGCTGTCTTGTTCTGGATTCAGAATGATAAAAATGCTCCTTAAAGGTTATATCTGGTCTCCTTTGTAGTACAAGCAGAGGAGAAACGAAGAAATCAGCACTGTGTTGCTCACCCTGCAGTTGGTTTCTCATTTTCTATACCCCTAGGAGCTTCAGCGAAGATTTCAGTAAAGGGTTTTAATAGAAGTAGGATAGCCTTCTGGGTTAACCCATTAATTGCTCTCCTCCTTGGGCTTTCCGCTGCAGTGGAGGATTGCTCCCTCACACAAATAAAAATGATAATACACAATATGAAGATATAATTTCATGGGAATTTTTAAAAATATCTTAATCTTGAGCTAAGGTTTGTCATGCCTTGCTATTTTGCCTGTTTGAAAGCTTATTAATAAGCCACTGTTGCTTCTGATGCAAGGCTAAAGCCAGGCTCTTACATATTTCTAGCTCTTTCTATTGAGAAATCTCTTACTATTATTGGGAATTCCAACTTATGTGTGTCATAGCCCTAGATGAACACCTCTTTCTTGACACGCATAGGGCTTCTGTGTTTGGTCTGAACCACAGGATCTGTGTGCTTTCAGCATCCTGAGTCTGAGCACAGGCCAGACACTGTCTCTGCCCTTGGGCTTCTAAGCACACATGTGGAGAGCACAAATTCTTTTTCCAGGACCCAGTCCTGACTGCTCAGATCTCACAGTCCATCTGCCTGGGTCCTGAGACTAAAGCTGGCTCCCCCAGACTGTGCAACTGCATAAGCATGCTCCTTCCCAGAAGTTCAACCTTGGGCACACCCTAGTTTACAATTTACATCTTCGGGAACACGTGATAGTGTATGCAAATATACATAGGTTTTAGAAAGGTTTCTAACACAATTATGCTGTACTGTAAACAGCACAAGAGATATATAGATATAGGTAAAGAAAAATAAAATGCCTGTATATCATTCCTTGCATCAGTTTTTTCACCATTTGAGTGCTCTTTGAGATTTGGGTCAGTGTCCTTTCGGCAGTTCAAGGATTACCCTCCTTCACACGTCTTCTCCTCCAGACCAGTTCTTCTTTCCTGGCTAGTCTCTCAGGCAAAAAAAGATCCCCTCTGTTACAAAAGCATTTTCCTTAGTTTCTCTCACCTGCCCAAGCTGCCTTTGTTTCTGTGACAAGGGAAAGTTTAAAAAAAAAATCCTAGCACTTATACCTGGTTTCTGTGTCCTGTTTCTGGCAAAATTCCATTCCTTCAAATTGCAGTGCAACCTCCCCTGCCAAAGAGAAGTTGGAGAAAACTGTTTTTTTCTAGCATACAGTTATGCTGTGATCTTTTCAGGTGCTGATAGTCTTTAACAACCTATATTCATAGTCAGGCAACAAGGTGCCAAACCCTGTCTCTTTAGTACAAGGAGCAGGAGGCAGAACACAATGCAGAAATCACAAGGATTTAAGCCTACGAAAAGTTCATAATCTTGAACAAAATGCCTAAACTGTACATAGAGTTCCCAAATCATGACATCATGCAAAGAGTATTCTGTCAAAAACAACATCCTGGACCAATAAATTTCCTGAGTGGATGGATGGAGGACTTTCAGTGTTCCCTGTTGAAAAATGACTTCGTTTGTCATAATTTTGAGCATCATTCAAAGAGTAATGTCAAATAGTGTTGGAACTAGAAAGAGCAAAGCAATTAATTTTTTGCAGTCTGCCGATGCTAGTGTATCCGTTTGTCCTCATCATATGACTGCTTCCCCAAAAGGATGTCTACAGTAATGATATATTTATGTAAATAACAAGATGTTTAATCCTGGGCATAAACACTATTCAGTACTGACTTCCATCAAGGATAAATTCAGGAAGTGCCGTGCACTGTATAAAAAGGATATATTTTGCCCTTGATGTTTGTGCTTAACATCAATGTTTAGAGTTAATGACAGCTGTGCATACATCAAGGAGAGACAACGTGTTGGTTAATTATGAGATGTTGATTGGAATGAGATATCATGTTGCATATAACCTATATTGAAACAAATGACAGGACAGTTTTAGTTACCAAAGAGAATAGCATTTATACAGTAATCACCATTCCAATCTTTACAAAAGCCCCTGAAATGGGAGTTAGAGCAAAATATTAATCTCGTCATGAATTTTTGCATTGAAGCTCATCAGATTGTGTGAGCTGCACATCACAAGCTAGCTTCTGTTCTTTGTCTTGCTCTAGATTCTAATTGACAATGAACCAGTTACTGAGATTGTTAAGAAACAAGGAAATGATGAGCCCTACAGCTGAAGGAAAGCTTTCCAAGGATGTGAGAAAGTGGATCTACTGATATATCATCAATATGGTTCAAAGGTGCTAGGCCAATATCATCCCAGAGATACTGTGGCAGGATAGGGTTTTTGCTGACCATTTAAAAATAAACTTAAAAAATAATACTTCTCTTACAGAAAGAGACCAGAAAGTTCATGTATCTAGATCCAAATTTTCTCAGAGTGCGAAGGCATTCAGATCTAGGCTTCCAGTCTGTAGTATCTACAACCCCATGGAAGGAGAAGGAGCTCTTCTCTTCAACAATCCTGTGTATGCAGACTTTATCCAGAACTGGGTGGGAACACCACCTGTTTACTTACTATAGAGAAAGACGCTGACTACAGATTTACAATCAAGCATTTCAGGGAAGTCCTGTACTTAAAATGTTGCATCGGTGCAGCTGTAGCGCTTAAGTGAAGATGCTCTAAGTGAAGAGAGTTCTCCCATTAGCTTAGTTACTCCATCTGCCTGAGAAGAGGCAGTTATGGTTGGGGGGGAAGCTCTTCTGTTAACCTAGCACTATCTACATGAGAGGTTAAGGTTGGTATAACTACATAACTCAGGGGTATGAATTTTTCACGCCTCTGAGCAACACAGTTATACTGACATAGGTCTGTAGTGTAGACCAGACTTTATAGTTTGGGTCATTCTCTAGTATACCAAGAGGAAATTGTCTATTCCTATTCTATTTTTCACCTCATTCTCTGAGGAGTTGAGCAGAGATTGAGAGTGTTCAGTACCTTGCAGGATTGGGCACTGGGAGACAGCTTTTCAAATGTGTTTAGGCACTAATCTACAATTTATGGCAACTACATACCTCTGAAAATCTGGCCTTCAGTCTTTATCTGTGTAAACCCCTACTGTACATCAGTGGAAACTGTTTAGCAATTAGGCCACTGTCAGGTTCCTTACTTTAATTAGGCCACTGTCAGGTTCCTAACTTTAAGCAAACAAATTTGGAAATTTGGCCCACTGGTAATAGCAAGTGCTCATCACCTTGTAGGGCTTGGTATTTTCATAAAAAAGTAAGTGGCTAGCAGGAGAAAAGAGCTATGGGAGCTCCCAAAGAGAAAATAAAATAAGTGTTATTGATTTATAAAATATAATGTTAATCCTATACATTCTGCCACATTAATGAAAGCTAAAGAATTAAAAAATAAAGTTTGAAAACTAGCCGTTAGGCTTGTGGGTGAAGTTATGCTTCCTTCCTATCAATGGGAAAATGGTAAAACACTGTTCTTGTTTTCCTTCTTTTTCTTGCAATCTCCTCATATTCTCTCAGACCCAAATTCCATTACCAAACAACCCCATCAAAAACAAAGAAGAAAAGTTTGGACTTGTTTTCACATTTTCAAAATGATCTCACTATTGCCATCTTGTGGGTGACATGTAGCACAAAGTTGCTCATCTACCATTTCTCTTTGCTACTGCACTAGCTGGGAAAAACAGAAAACACCTGCTAATGCCTCAATTTCCCAATCTGATCTCCTTCATCTTTTTTTGTAGAACTGGGTTTTTCTATTGTAAGTTAATTCTGCCTTCTTTTTTAAACGAATTGGTTAAAGAAAAATAAAGTTGTTTCAATAGTTAATTTGCTACTTTTCGCAGGTAAGATGATTGGACCTATTACTAGTAAAGTAGCTTAATGAAAACCGTAGCATCAGCATGGAAATAAATCTATGCTATAAATATTGCTTTAAATTATATTTGGATATTTTACATATTCTTTTGTCATTAGAAATCTTAGGCTGTTAGAAGATGATGGTTTAGTGGTTACGATCCTAGCCTAGAATTTGAGAGTGGAGTTCAATTCCCTATTCTAGTACAGGCTTCTGGTATAACATTGAATAAATGTCATTTAGCCTTTCTGTGCTTTTGTTTCCCATTTGTAAAATGGGAATATCAGCACTTTCCTACCTCACTGAGGTTTTGTGAGAATTAGTGTATAATTGTGAGGTGCTCAGATGGTATGATAATTGGGGCTATAATAGCACCTGAGATAGAAAGCTGTCAGGAGAAAAATGGGTTCTTATAAAAACAGTTTTGTTAGAAAAAGTAAGAGATTTTGTTCGTAACCCTGGGATGAGGGAATAAGAAGAGTGTGAATGAGTCATAAATATTAACTTATCACAGCTTCTGGAATCTCGAGAGAAATTTCAGGCAAATAGCTATCGGAGGTCCAAAGGCTGGGGAGGGCTGTGTGGCCCCTGTGTTAAAAGCCAGATTTTGTGCCCACCAAGGCAAATTTCTGCTTTCAACTTTTGTGTAGCATCCATGGAACTGAAAATATAAACTGACCTGAATCGATCATAAAAATGGATCAATCAGCTCCCTACTGTGGTGGGAGGAGAACCCCACAAAAGTCCCAGTGACACCTACATTCTTTTTATGTGAAATGCATCAAAAAAGCTTGGCTTAGTCAAAAGAATCCTGTCTCTAAAGTTCTTTGTAATCCTCAGGCCAGTCCTGTGCATTGTGGTATGATCATGGTAGATAGGGATCCGTTATGTTTTATAAACTTGGGGGAAGAAGTCAGAACGAAGATGCCTCCCTCCTATCATGCCCCCCTAAAAAAGCAAAGGAACTGTCTCCTCCCTGAAAAGTTTCAGATCTTTCTGAGGCTGGGACTGAGCTGGCCACTGCTGACTCAGGCAGCTGACATCCTACAGGTAATCCTGCTATTGCTGCAATAGCAGCTGCAAGCGAACACCGCTGTCCCCGACCAAGGTAGGCATAGGCAGGGCCGGATTAACTCTGCTGTGGGCCCAGGGCTAGTAGATATTGCGGGGCCCTGTATAGAAGTCTTTTTCCTAATTTAAAACAAAATTATCACAATTATGGCATCGAGGCTATTAACACCTTACTAATTGCCTTTTAATTTACATAAAGCTGTTCTGTGGTTACATTTCAGTCTTAAAACATGTAGATTATTATTAAGTTAATTCAAAATACCTTACTTCTTACCTTAGAACTGCTGTTATATGACTCTCTTTCTAGGAAGGAGTTTGGGTGCAGGAGGGGGCTCCAGGCTGGGGCAGAGTGTTGGGATGCAGGAGAGGGTGAGGGGCATGGGCTCTGGGAGGGAGTTTGGTGCAGGAGAGAATTCTGACCTGGGGCACAGGGTTGGGCTGCAAGACGAGGTGCAGGGTCTGGGATGGAGATTGGGTGTAGGAGGGGATTCTGACCTGGGGCAGGGGGCTGGGGTGCAGGAGGGAGCGTGAGGTGTAAGCTTTGGCTGAGATGCGCTTACCACAGGTGGCTCCTGACCGGTGGTGCAGAAGGGCTCAGGCAGGCTTCCTGCCTACATGCCACGGCCCCACGCCGCTCACGGAAGTGGCTGGCTGCTGGCATATCTCAGCACACCCCTGGGGGGAGGGGAACAGCGTGTCTGTGTGCACTGCCCGCACCCTGGTTCCTGGCCAATGGGAGCTGCAGGTGGGGGCAGCACACTGCGCCATCTCCCTCCAGGGGCTACAGAGACATGCCAGCAGCTGGCCGCTTCTGGGAGCAGCATGGGGCCATGGCATGCAGGCAGCTTGCCTGACCCCTACTGCACTGATGGACTTTTAGTGGCCCAGAGATCGTGATCAACTGACAGAGGCTCATGGATCAACTAGTCGATTGCGATCGATGAGTTGGTGACCACTGAATTATATATAATTACGGATTTATTTTTGCGGGGCTCCCCTTAGCCCAAGGCCCTGGGCTCCAGCTCCAAAAACCCCTTCATTAATCCAGCCCTGTGCATAGGAGATGCTTTATGTGGTCTCTGGTGAGGAATCAGCTCCTGTTGTCCAGCTCCAGTTAAGCTTGCTATGTACTTCCTTAGAAAAATACCCTCTCTTTTTTTAAAAAAAAATTCTATGTATTTAAAGAAGTTTAATCTGGTTTACAAAATCCTAGCCACATAAATATGACAGACAAAACAATAAGCATTACAACAGTGAGCTTTTGTTAAGAAAAAAATCCTATTCAGTAATATAATCATTAGATCTCTATTTAACAGGATGTTACCATGACAGGCCATTTCTAGTGATTTTATTAAACTGAGTGAATTCTCTGGTTATACATGTTTAACCAAATGCCCTCCAATTTCTGCTCATCCAGAGAGGATTTTTAATGTGGCAGGAGATGTTCTAGCATTATGTCTCCATATTGCTTCCTGAGAAGCTTAAGACTTTCCTGCATCTTAAAGTTCATTTTCAATATAGCCTTGATGCAAATTCCCCCAGGGATGCTCGTAGAAAGGTTTGCAAGCTGTTTCAAGCTGTGTTCAAAAAGAGTTTGTAAATGTATGTGACAGGCAGTTCTCAGGCCCTGAATCAGGACAAGGGTTCATATTCCAATGAAAACATTTTTTCCCCATGGTCAAATCTCAATATGAATCCATAGGCAAGTTCTTGCTTACTTGACTTTGTGTCCTTTTGAACTGCATTACTGGGAATCAAAGTGGAACTGGACCTTGGTTTTAGTATAACAGCAGAATTTTGACTTCAGGGAAACAAATTTCCCTTCTAATATTGGACTAGAATTGTGTGGCACTTCCCTTTAATGTACTCAAACCACTATGTGGTGGAGTTAAACCAGCACTGGGACTCAGAGGGACAAAAGTTCTGACATTTCCATTTAGATTTTAGAGAGAAACTCAAAAAACTCCTTTTACAAACTCAATTGATTTTTTTTGTTTTGTTTTGTTTTGTTTTGTTTTGTTATGTTTGAGTGGGCCTGAATAAACTCAGCCAATCAGGAACAAAGAAGAAATATCAGGCAAGTGCTATCATGTGATTTTCCCCATGCAATTCATCCAACTCTGAACTTTAAATAAACACCTAGATCAGAAGCCTGATAAAGTTTGTGAATATCTAGATAAAACAAAAAATTTGCAAAACACTTTTAAGGAAAGTGTGGCTGACCAAAGCCTACTGGAGTTGAGGGAAAGATTCCCATTGACAACTCACTTTTGAACAAATCACTGCTGTTAATAGATGCAGTTTGAAATTGTACCAAGGCTGAATTAGAGTGCTTACTTGAAAAGCACACTAAGATTAAGTGCTGGCATCAATTTTGAGTTCTTGGATCTTAAGTGCTATAAAGCTCTCATAGGTGTGCCTCTTATATTTGGACAGTTCGGGTTTGTAGTACGGTGGGAATGTGTAATGTAAGTGGTATAAATCACCTTCTCTGTAATTGTGTCACACAATTCTGTAATTATTGATGTTGGTTAGAAAGATGCCTCCTACTTCTTCCATGTAATCTACACTTTTACTCTCTGCTAATGTATCTGAAGGATTCATGTGTGTGTGTGTGTGTGTGTGTGTGAGAGAGAGAGAGAGAAAGAGAGAGAGAGAGAGAGAGAGAGAGAGAAACCCTCTAGACTTCACACTCCAATCACTCAGAAAAATATCACCCTAATCTTCAGGGGCAGAGGGGGAAATGTCCATGTATTAAGTCCTACTCATAGAGAAAATGCAGTTGAAAATTCAGATCTTTCATAGTCTCCACATTCTAAAACCCCTACAGCTCAGGGTTTAGGAATGCTCTTGTAAATTAGCAGATGAAGAAATGTGCAATATTTAAAGGCCAATTTAATGTGGTTATTTACAGGGTCATCACATTTTCTTACCCAGTAATATATAACATGTGCTGAAGTTTGGAACTTTTTGCAGTCTGTTGACATAGTAATTCATACTTAGTTAGCAGAGCTAATGGTCAAATGAAGCTATTATATTTCATATAATTTTGAAGTAGGGTGGAAACAATATGCCCAGACATGAGTCACTGAAAATAAAGTAACTTTGTGTTACACAGTAAAATGTAAATGTGCTGTTGGATAGATCATTATTTAAGTTTAACATTGTTTCTAAACACTTCTGTAAAATGTAATTTAATGTTTCCAAAACACATAATACTTCCATCGATAACATATAGAATCACAATTGTTGTGGATACTTAAAACAGATTAGATCCAAAAGTTTAAAAATACGAGTTTATTTTGTTCCTTTTAAGAAAAAAATATTCTTTTAATATTTCTTTTAAAATGCTTATATAATAGAGGGATTTAGTCATGACTCCTTCATCAAGTTTGCCTAATACTTTCTGTTATAAAAATGTCTTATGACTAGTTACTTAAGAAACTCTAACACCTCCATCGTTTGCAGCAAGTCTTTGAAATCTGGGAGGGTGAAAGTTCTCGTTCTAGAGATCTGTCTTTTTTTTCCCTTTTCTTTTCTTTATTTTGGTCCCATGACATTTCATTCAGGTTTATCGAATTTGTAAAGTCTTAAAATCTGTCATTTTTCTTCTGTTTGCATTCTCGTGGCAATATGCTAAAATAACTGCACATGAACATTGTAAAGAACCAGGTCAAGAACACACATTGAACTGTGGATGCCTGGTGTCATAGTTACTGGGCAAACTGCCCTTCTGACCCTCTTGGTCTCTCTGAGTCCAGCCCCTTACAGGGCCCATGTCCCTAGCTATCACCTATGTCTCGTGCTGGTTCCACGTGATTCTCATTTTCTCACATTGGGTCCTACATTGCAATCCCCTGGTACTAACCATGATTACCTCAGGCTCAGACCTTGCAATTCTGTTCACTCCAAGACAATGACAGTAGTAATCAATGGCTGGACAGCCTCCTTAAATCTTCTAAGAGAAAACAGCTGTACACAATGTTTGCTTTCCTCTAAGGATCACCATTCCATGGATCTGGGAAGACACAGTGTCTTTGAACTTCCTCCTAGAGTCCATGTCTGTTTGTCAGCCTGTCTCCTCAGACAACTGTTAACAAGTGGGCTCCTCCTCCCCACTTCTCCTCAGAAGGCTTTTTAACTCTTTAGTGTTCTTTTGATCTCCAGGCTTCCAGCAAGGCAAAGCAACTCTGACAGTTCTGCCTGGAGCCCCGCCGTGTACCATTGTGTTGCAGTTTCCTGTTTCTCTTTGCTTGGATGTTCTTATGTACTTAGCCATTATTGTCTTCCTATACAGTTCCCACTGAATTCAAGTATTAAAGGAAATTATAATAGCCCACCTCAGTTGTATAGTAACTTTACCTCACTGTTCAGGTTACTTACAGTATGAATATAATTATTAATATATTAATACATATTACTTCCATATCTCTCATGTCTGGCAGCTGATGGAGGAGCTGCATCAAAGTGGGGGCGGGGAAGGGAGATGTTCTGGGTCTACCAACCCAAACATAGTCAGCATATGTCCCTTGAGTCACTTCCCCAACTTGTGAGGGAACAACTTGAGGTATCATCCTTCCCTCTAGGGGAGATGGAAAGAGCCAGAACCAGGATGGGCTGGGATCCTCCTGACCAGCCCTTGGATCCAACCCATGATGTCAGCAGTCTGCCCACTCATCTGGGATAATGGCCTTCTCCAGATGTCAAATAATATAGTTAATCCTTTAACAGGAGGTGGTGGGGGCAAGGAAGATAGGGAAGACAAGGTTACTGATTTACATAAAATAATTTGTTTTTAATATTTTTACTTGAGGGGGACAGACCTCTAGGAAATTATATCCAAGAAATACACTAAAAGAAAAATATTTAGGTAGCAAGATCAAGCACTCAAAAAGTCAGATTTATTGTTGCCCATCCTACTTTAATTCTGCTCCCCTGTCTCTATGCATTAAGATATAGTCTTTAATTGTATGATCACATACTTATATATATTTTTTTCTACAGGACCACATCTTATTCATTGCACAGGCTGTACATAGAAAAGAGTTAAGGTTGTACAGGCAACCACTCATCTGTGCCATTTCTTCATATTTGAATGTTTGACTTTGCAACATAAATAAAATTTCTTTTAACATAGGGTTTGTTTGTTTTTATTAGTTTTATATTTGGAATGGATTACTGCATCCAATGGATTTTAAGCCACTACATAAAGAAATATTATGAAATGAGTCAAGCATATGGTAAAAAGCCCTAGTCTACACCTAAAATTTAGCTTGACCTACATCACGTAAGGAAGCAAAATTTCTACTTCCCTCCCCCAAGCACAATAGTTAATCTGGCCTAACCCCCACAGTGTAGAGGTGGCTAGGTAGATGGAAGAATTATTTCATTTACTATTTCATCTACCTAATTACCACCGCTCAGGGAGATGGATTATCAACATCAATGGAAAAAAGAAACCCTCTTCTATCAAAGTCGGAAATGTGCAACCTATGGTGGTACACTGGCATATTGGAAGTGTTGCAACTTTGCTACTGTAGCACCTGTAGTGTACACATGGCCTAAATTGTTTTTAAAATATTTATTAAATATTCAGAGAATGATATGCAATGGCTTTAAAACAGAAAGGATGACTGAGGTCAGTAAGTTAGTTAAGCCTACTAAGACATGAATGGACTAGTTTATGAAATGAGAAGGTCAGTCTTTTCTAATGAAAAGAGGGAGGGAGAGCAATCAGAGAAAGTGGAGGTGTGCAAGAGTTATGGGGGGAGTAAGAATTTCCAAAATGTAAGAAACATTGTGTGGTAGACTGTACTCCTATGTTCACCCCCTTTTACAAGACTAAGATAAATTTCATACAAAGTATGCCTTGTGAGGTATTATTTGAAAACTCATAATTTACTGATCATTATTGTCCTGGAAAAATATGTGTCACAACACACTATGTAAAATTATAGGATTCTACTGTATGATATTACTAAAGGCAAGTTCTGAGTCCAGGGGAGAGTCACAAATCAGTTCCCAAGAGATAAAAGGTTACCCAACCCCTCGGCCAGGTGTCAACAAAATCAAATGGACTATCACCTGTTTAAGTGGACATTCTTTGATAGGAAAAAGAGTGCGGGGGGCAAAAGTCTACATCTTGAGAAAGAAACAGCTTGGAGTTCCCATCTGCACAGATTTTATATCTCCTGAACCTCAGCTGGAGATGATTCTCAAAGAAAAGAAGGGATTATACAAGGAGAGAGAAGACACCCCTCAAATATTCCTCCATTCTTTCTACTCCTGGCAACCACAACATATGAAAAACAAAGGAAACAGCTTTGGACTGGAGGAGGGATCTGGAGTGAAAGATTTAACTAGTAAGACTGCTAAAATATATGTCAAGAGAGACTTTGCTTTGAATTGACTCTATGTTGTTAAGTTAGGCATTACTTGTGATTCACTTTTATTTTCTTGTAGCCAGTTTGGACTTTTATGCTACATTACTTGCAATAATTTAAGATCTGTCTTTCTGTAGTTAATAAGGGTTTTCTTGTTTTATCTGAACCAGTGTTTTTGGATTGAAGTGTTTGGGAAACTTCATTTTGGATCATAGGATTTGTACATATTATTTTCTATTAATAAAATGACAGACTTTATATTAACATGTATTGTCCAGGACAGTACAAGACACACATATCTTGGGGAAAAGTCTGGAACTGGGAATTTACTGGTGTTGCTCTGCAGTGTAATTCAAGGGTGGCTGATTGTAACACTCTTGCAGTATAACTGGGAGTGACTTATGTGTTGGAGGCTGTATGTGAGATGGGAGTAGGAGCTTTCACAGCAACCAGTATAAAAGTCATACAGGCTGGAAAACTGAGGGAACATAGGTGTTTATCAGTACAGATTGTACCCTGGGTAATGTCACACCTGGAAACCACAACTTTAAACACACTTATTAAACACATACACTTGATCTCCCTTGTTCATTTTTCCCCAGCAAAGAAAGTCATACAGAAATGCAGCAAGGGTGTGTATTTTTCTATCTTCTTATACTTAGAGATAAAATTCCCATACTTTTGTCCCTTTTGGAAGCATCATGTACAATTAAAATGCCTTAGAAAGACCATTCTAAATCCTGATTTGTATATTTTGCAAAGAGTGAAATGAATGCGTGTGTAAATATTCATTCAGATTAAATCAGAAGCAATAATTCTGATTTCACTTTGTTCACAAATATTTCCCATTTGTTTTCTATGAACACTCAGGTGGTCACACTATATTGGCATAAATACTTTTGATTAACTCAAAACCATGAACAGTCTCAAAAACTGAGGTTTTGGCTGTGATGTTCAAAATTGATGCTGTTGGTTGTTTATATAAAAGTTGAAGTGAGGAACAACAGCTATGTCATATGACTTACGTCAGTAAACAACATAGTGTGATTATCAAACCTGGAATTTCAAATAATTTTAAGAAAGTGTGAGCTATTTTATAGGGCAAAATAATAATGTCAAGGATACCAATGATTTCAGAATAATGAAGTTGTTCAGAAATGTCATAATCTGCTCATGAACATTTTGCAAAGAGGATCAGGTACATTTCAACAGCAAAAAGTATTATTCTAGGGCCTGGTCTACATAGAAGAAATGGACTAATATAGATATTAATTATTCCAGTCTATTTTAGCTCTTCTGGAATAATGCTCCTATGCAGACATTCTCTATTCTGGAATGAAACGTTTGTGAGTGGAGTAGTTGTTCCAAAATAAAGTCACTTTTTCTGGAATAGAATGTCTAGACATTGAGTTATTCTGGAATAGCTATTGCAGAAAAGGCTGTTTTGCAATATTTTTCTAGCCATGCTGAAACTAGGAAATATTGGAAATACTCCAAAGAAAGTAACATCTGGATTTTCAGGGTAAACTAACGGATACCGTTTTTTGTACTTTGAGATTTTCCCATTTCCGGAGGGCATAATTGCAGAATGATACCACAGCAGAACTGCAGGAACTTAATCCCAAGTCCTGTTGAAGTCAATGGAAAGACTCCTGCTGATTTCAATGAGCCATGGATCAGGGCCCTGAAAGTGCTGAACAAGATACGTGTGAGTAACTTCAAACAGGCACCTCCTCAGCTCTCCTAACAATGTAAACAGAAGTTATCCTGCTTTTTTCCCCTAAAAATACTGACCTTCATTATGTATTTTTGAAATAATTGAACAGTCCTAGACTGCTGAAGAAATTGATCTGTTATACTCACAGGGAGAAAATTTGTGTACAGTTTGTTGCTGAGCACCTCACATAGAGAATATGTTCTACATATGGTGGGAGTTCTGTCAGCATAGACAATTTAGATTAATTGTAATAAATTGTCACTAAAGCACTCATCTAATATTGTGTGAATAAATTTCATTTTCTAACATTATGAAACATCCAAAAGTATAATAAATTACCTACCTAACCCTTTGAGAATTTTTGCATAATTTACCAAAACAAATTGATTTTAGCAGAAAAGCTACTAATTTACATGGGTAGGAAGTGGTTTTCTTTAGTGTGATAAATTTAATTTCAATTTCCCTGTTTGCATGAATTCACTCCAGCAATTTATCACTGCTAGAATTAAACTACAACTGTATTTTAATTTAGTAAGCATATAACATATATTATATTTGAATGACAATAACTGCCTTTAAAGATAAGGTATGAAATTTGCAGATGATATGTGCAGAAAATCATAGGAAATTTCCTTTTACATATCAAAAACATCTAATTACAGTATTAAAATTGATGTTTTGGAAATGATTTATTGCCTTGAGATCAGGAAAAGCTCTGAAGATTTCATCCACAGGTTGATTGTCAACTTAATATTTTCACCTTTATGTTTTTTATTAGAGTGTATTTACGTACTATGAGCCATAATATGAGGATTCTGTTGCTCTGTGCATTATAGATCTGAGGATATGTGTGTGTATATACAAATATATTTGTAAACTATGTATGTCACTAGATACCCAATTCAGTAGGAGCTATACATTTTAATCCATAACGATATCATAAAAGTTTAATATAAAAAATAAAATGCACTTTTTCTATCAATTGCAAGTTAGTCTGATTTTAACTGTAAAGAGAATTGGGTACGGGCAACCCAAATATCAAAGGGTCCAATTTGCCTTATTCATTCAGTTTTGGGCATCTAACTACAGTCAAGGTGACTTGTGGGAGTACCAAAGCAAATAAATTCAAGCTCTGGCAGCCAATGGGAGAACTTGTTTGTGCTAAATGCTCTCATTACCTGTTAATCTTATTGACTGGATTTCTCATCTCTCCTGGTATTTTGGAATTATGTTTCAGCCTCATTTGAGGCAACTCTTGTCAGTATTACTTGGTAATATTGTCCTTCCAATAGTGGAAGTTAGGTCAGGCCACCTCACTTTGGGAAGCCCCATTTGTTTGGGGGTTTTGAAGTAAAGAGCAAGGGAAAGTGATAGCGTAAATTGTATAGTTATATTTGAACTATGCTTCTCAACAGCCAAACCTGCCAATGTGTGACTCATGCCATGAAAATGTGTGATAAATGACTAATGTGGAACACCTGTGCTTTGTTGTGTCACACCATAATTGACTGATTATGGTTCTTAAATATAAAGCTTGTTTTAATCACATATTCACACTGTATGGATTAGTGCAACTGGGCATGCTGCAGGGCAGAGCCAATATCATTTTTGCAAGAGGACAGGGAGCAGGAGCCAACAGAAAGAACACAGTAGCTGAAGACCAGCTCTGTTCCATCCTTCCCTTTGCTGTGCTGTCAAAATGGTATCGGCTTCACTCCTCTCCCTCCATACACATACACACCTTCCAGACTGGAGATCTCCTCTCAGCTCCTGTCAGTTCTTCTCACTTCTTGCAGGCCTCTCTCTGTTGGAGGACTGGGGGGTCCAAAGTTATGAACCCACAGCCTCTGTCCTGAGGAGCAGCACATGGCCATATGTTGCATGGGTCTAGGGCTGAACCAGTTGCAGTGCAGAACATACTACATAGTGTAGCACAGCTGAGAGTTCTGGTTTACACCACGTCCTTAAACAAATGGGAGATTTGCTACCATTGTTCATTTGGAGGTCAT
The DNA here is from genome assembly GCF_025201925.1 of Gopherus flavomarginatus. NCBI lineage: Eukaryota > Metazoa > Chordata > Testudines > Testudinidae > Gopherus > Gopherus flavomarginatus. The sequence continues at coordinate 16,003,668 of NC_066630.1, read as the reverse complement.
AACTTGGAAGTTCTACCTTTAACATGCTGGTTTTAGTTAACTGTCTGATTTATGCATCAATGTCCACCTTTAAAAGTTCAAATCTATGGAGCTGACCATTACATTGCTAAGTACAACCCTTGGTTTTACTGCAAAATTTGTTTTCCTGCTTGGGAGTATTGCTGCCTGTTTTTTGAGAATATATGTTGAAATGCAACACACCTAAGTCCACAAGAAATCTAGGGACAAGAAGAGATGTTCTTCCTTCTCTGCCTTGGAAAGAGGACAAAAGAGGTTACTATATTTTAAGTAATACTAGCTCTTGGGTTTGATAATTTTCTCAAATCTTTTCTATCAACAAACAAAGAAAATAAGGAAGCAAAACATTCTGGCAAGCAAAACAGAGAAAGAAATTGGGAAGTAAAGTAAAAGCCTCAGTCACAGTTTCTTTCATACAGAACCCTGTCCACAGTCACTGCTGCTTCTTGCTGCTGCCTTTGCCACTGCTCATCTCTGCTACAGTTCACTGCTGCCATGGCCACCTTTGCTACTTTTTGCTGCCACCTCTACCCTAGCTATGTTGCCATTTTCTGAGGTTCCACCATTTAGGTCACTCCTTAGTGATTTCAGCTCTTAGCAATTTCACTTGCTGGTGGGGAACTTCACTACTGCTGCTGCATCCTCTTTCACTGCAGCACTATCCTCACACCGGGTGTATGGTTTAGCACAGTAGACCAGTTTATCAGTGATCTCAGTTTTAGTGATCACTGAGCAGAAGCAAGGACTCTAAATTGAATGTAATCAGCTCTCTCTTTAATCATGGAAGATGGAGTGGCAATTGCTATTTAGGACTCTTTAAACAAAGTCTATACCGTCAGGAAGAAACACCCATCCCCAACACCTCTGACATTTGCTTGGATTTGGTATTACTACCCACTTGTTGGTGAGTGAGGTCCACATTTGGCAATCCCCTTCTGTCAGTGCATGTTAAACACAGTTCTGCTGCCCTTTATTCATACAATAATGATAACCACATTTCATTACTCCTGTATTCAAGACTAAAGTGAATTTTAACCCAAAACAGCAAAAACTGACCGCTTTGGCAAAACAGGTCTGTCTGCTGATCACCTAGGCCAAATCAGTGTGTCTATGACAGGGATTGGCAACCTTTGGCATCCGGCTCACCAGGGTAAGCAGCCTGGCGGGCTGGGCCGATTTGTTTACTTGCTATGTCTGCAGGTTCATTTGATTGCGGCTCCCAATGGCTGTGGTTCGCTGCTCCAGGCCAATGCCGAGGAATGTGCTGGTCACCGCTTCCTGCTGCCCCCATTGGCCCGGAGCGGCAAACCGCAGCTAGTGGGAGCCGAGATCAGCCAAACCTGTGGACGCAGCAGGTAAACAAACCGGCTCGGCCCACCAAAGTGCTTACCCTGGCGAGCCGCATGCCAAAGGTTGCCAATCCCTGGTCTATGAAAATATAGTCTGCACCTGAGACCTCTTTCTCCAGTTCATCAATAGATGGCAGGGGAGAGCTCATTCAGACTCTTGCTTGCATATACATACAGATAAAATCACAATGATATAAAAAAATACATACATAATTATAAAACAAATGAAAAAAATGTTTCTGTACCCTATACACTATGCTTTGATACTTGGGAGTAAAATTACCATATTTAATATACAGTATATACACTATAAAAACAAACTAATTCTGCAGGAAGCATCCTGTGTCTAATGACTGTTCTCTATTGAGTATCTCTAAGTAGGGAAAGAGGAAATCTATAGTATTTATGGCTTAATACATTAGACTCTTGCAGCAGAATCTAATTGTGATGATACTGTAACAGTTCTATATTTATTTAGTATTGGATATAATATAAGGTATAAAGAAATCTGTCATTTGCATACTTTTCTCAGCTAAGCACTAGACTAACACATTGAATTAAAACTACAAAGGGCATTGACAATATTTGATTCCTTTAATGAAAAAGGAAACATTTGGTACAGATTGTGCCTATACTTAATTTTCTTGTCTTTTATATGCCTCAAATTGTGCTCCTTCTATTTAGTCAATTAGAATGAGAAGAAGGGAAATTGAAACCTCTCTTGAAAATGCACTTATGTTTGTTTGTGGATTCTACGTGCATTCAACAATTTCTGATTTACATCTGTATAATTATTCAAACAAAAAGTGAATGCTAAAGAGGCCAGAGTAAATTTTATCACAGAACACACCTATCTGATCCTTAAAGGATTCATTTCTAATGTAGTGCATGCATTGTTTGAACTCTGCTGTTTATTACATTATGCATATGTATTAGATGCAATGCTGTCGATAGCAGACTTAACTTTTTCATTGCTCGTTTGAGTTCAAGGGTGACTCACTGCCATTTACTTAGATTGTAAGCTCTGGGGACTAGGGATCATCCTTCTGTTCTGTGTTTTTACAATGCTTAGCAACATAGGATCCTAGTCTATGGCAGTGGACACTAGGTGCTACTGCAAAACAAATAATACATAATAATTCTAAATCATAAACAGACTAGTAGCTGACTGTATATATTTATTTATACCCTTCAACCCCTCTGCCAATATAGTTGTAAGTTCCTTCCTTCCTTCTTTCTACCCTCACTTCTCACAGTCATCTAAAATGGTCCTTTCTATCTTTAGCTCTTACCTCCCTTCCTCACCCTAATTTTCTCATTATTATGTTATGATGGGGCATTCACCCCACATTACCCCTGGAGGGGTTAATATAGGCAAAAGAGTACAATTAGCCATAGGCTTCACTTGGGAGGGAGCTGGGACACCTCAAAGCTTAATTGGGGATGAAGCTCACCTGGGCAGAAACAGGCAGGGCTTCCATAAAGCCAAGGAGCTGCTTTATACAGAAGGGAAGGGTCTGTACTTAGGAATTCTGTAGCTACTCTCCCTGAAACAAGGGGGGGGAAGAGAGAGAGATAGAGAAAGAGAGAGAGAGAGAGAGAGAGAGAGAGAGAGAGAGAGAGAGTGAGCGCACAAGCTTGAGCTTGTAATAGGTAGTGTAGGAAGCAGCTCAGGGAAGGAGCAGCAAGGGCTGGAAGAATACAGCCCTAAGGTGCAGGGTTGGGAGTCCTAGTGTAGAGGGTGGGCCTGAATTTCCCTACAAACCACTGCAGGAGTGGCATTCTAGGGGCAGCCCATTTAGGGACTGCCTGGACAGTTTGGAAGGAGACTTTGATACTATCCTAGAACGGAGGGCACTCCAATATGACTTGGCTGGAAGGCTAAGCTATAAAGAGGAAAGCACTACAGCTTTAGGACCATGAAAAGGGCTGTGGATGGAGTACATAGGATGATAAGCTGAGCATCTGTGGGAAGGGGCTTTGGACCATGTGGTGAGCTAATTCCCAGATGGGTTATTAGGAGGTACCAGAGCAGTAATGTACCCTGTTACATACCTCTATAGGAACAAATTGCATTCCCTATATTTTAGAATATATTGCAACCTACATCTGTCTCTGCAGTACCTAGGTTTCCCTAGTTTCATTATATGATCTGATGGACTCTTGGACCTGATATGCCCATGCTACACTGAAGAAAGAAGTAAGAACATTATTATTCAAAAGAGGTGGCTCATTTCTGAAATTCTTCTTGCATTATGCCAAAATGTTGCCAGGCATTTTTGACAAAATATGAATAAAACAAATGTCTGGAAAATTGGAGAAAATGTGGTTTTGTTACAGAAATCCCCTCAAGCTGAACACTGTGGTGCCTCAAGGGCATAATCCTTCCCTGGGCCAACTGATATGCACTTTCTGCTTAGATCATGCATAATTATTAGATGTAATGGTGTTGATAGCAGACTTACCTTTTTCATTGCTCCTATGACTTCAGGTGTTGACTCTCATGGACATTTACTTAAACTGTAAGCTCTGTGGATCAGGAAGAGAACAGTCTGCTTTCTCCTGTTGAATGGTGCAATCTATTTCCCCACAACGTGAGTTGCTGTTACATGGAACTAGGGCTCAGATACAACCAGTAAGCATCTATGTACTACACTTATTCTTTGGAATCTCAAATGTCATTAGAAATAGAAGTGTCTAGGCCAGGGATCGGTAACCTTTGGCACAGTTTGCCAGGGTATTCACCATTGGGCATTTAAGTTAACACCTTACTGAGACAAATGGAACAGTTTGTACCCCTCATAGCTTTTGTTCCCAGCCCTCTACAGATTCATCTCATATTGGTTATATTCCATTCACAGCTATAACATCTAGACCAGAGATCGGCAACCTTTAGCACGCAGCTTGCTAGAGTAGGCAGCCTGGCAGGCTGGGCTGGTTTGTTTACCTGCCGCATTTGAAGGTCCGGCCGATCATGGCTCCCACTGGCTGCGGTTCGCCACTCCAGGCCAATGGGGGTGGCGGGAAGTGGCAGCCAGCACATCCCTCAGCCCGCCCCGTTGGAGCCAATCTGGAATCCAGAGATAGAGCCATAAATCCATATTATTTTTTTTCCCATTGGATGGCTTACAGCTCACTTCCCTCCGCACTTGTGCATACAGCTCACATCTTCCCAGACATTCATCTACACAGGGGTATGTGAAGACCTGTCACAGTCTGGAACTAAACATATGTAGAATGTTACTTGGAACTTGTTTTTTATGCAAAAATATTTGAGTTTGAAGTCAGTGTTTTTTAGCATAAATTGCTGACTCTAATGGTCATATTATTTGTTTTATCTAGAATATGTAAACTAATGCATTATTGTTACATCTTTTATCCTCAGTTTCCACAGTAATCCTTCTGGTTAATGATCTCGATTTAAAAATCATTATATTTAAGATCTACTGATATTTTACTTTCAGCATTTTTGGCATTCTGAATTGCTTAAATGAAACAGTTCAATCTTCTAAATGACGATAATAGTTCTCATTATACCAACCTGCAGGACTTCCATTCTGCTATATTTTGAAATATTATAGCCTACTATGCTGTAATCATTAGCATAGTGTTAAAAATACTCTTGATCTTTTTCAGAAAGTTCATCAAAATTGAACTGTTTCCCAAGGGAATATCTGTTATTCTTCTCATCATTGGACATTGGCAACAGTAATTGTATAACTCTTCAGACTAACACAGACTCTGTCCTTGGCTCATGCTGTTTGTACTTGGCTAAACAATACCCACAAAGGCTTTGATCTCTTGTTTTATTTGCAACTCTTAGCATAATTCTTCAATATATAGCTCACATTCACCTTTTAGAAACACTAGCCAGCCTTCTAAATTGGTACTCTGGAGCAGGGATGGTCAAACTTACTGACCCACCATACATACAGAAGTTTGAGAACTAGGGTGCACCTGTTGGGCCTCAGGGCTTCAGCAGGAGTGTAGCTGAAGCCCCAAGCCCTGGCAGATACGTCTCCTGGGGCTGAAGCCCCCAAACTCTCTTACCCACTGGGCAGAAGCCCATACTCCACCACCCCGCTGCAAGGCAGAAATCCTGAGCTCCCCCCAGTGTAAGTGGAGAATAGGGGGCATCGGGAGGGGGAGGCAGTTCTGCAAGCTATACTTTGATGGTTAAAGAGCCATATGTGGCTCGTGGGCCAGTTTGGCCACCCCTGCTCTAGGATATATTGATAATGCATTTACAATGGCTTTTGAAAACTCTACCTGCCATATATTCCCCATAAAGGAATACATATTTTTAAAATTAAACTTTATCATGTTCTGCCTTTACCCATAATCAGAAATGCTCTCTTGCCATTTTTACACTTCAAAAGTCAACCTTTCCCCAGTTTGTCAGAGTATTTTTACCAAGTAACCAACCTGCTGCAGGAAATAGTATGTTACCTAGATACAGATTGTGGCATGAACTGTAGAAATAATATTAATTTTGATGCATCTAATTCTTAATCACCCTACAATAATAATGAATCTAATGATGCTATAGGTTATCAATACACAATTAATATATAATCAATATATTCTCCAGAAAATCAAAATTGATTTTGCTTTCTTTTACATAGCATAATGTGTGACACTCTCTGAAAGAGAATTGGAAAGTTGATTTGTCATAATAGTAATAGCGTATTATCTCTCAATGCTCAGTTCTTACTTAGCCAAAGAAGAATTAGGAAGATGATTCAGAAAACTCAAAAGATGATGGTAGAGCATCTGCTTTCTACTGATTCTGGTAACTCAAGGGGTCTGTATTTAGGAGGCTGGAGAAGCTTACTCTTGCAAAGCTGTACAGATATTGAATTACAAGCCAGGTGCTTCCAATAGATTCCCTGCTTGTCTTTGCATTCAGTGGCAGAGGGATCTGCTGGCCTCCACTTCCTGCCGCCCCCAGTGGCTTGGAGTGGCAAACTGCGGCCAATGGGAGTCGCGATCGGCCCAATCTGCAGATGCGGCAGGTAAACAAACCAGCCCAGCCTGCCAGGGTGCTTATCCTAGCGAGCCACATGCCAAAGGATCTTGCATATATACATGTCTCCTGAATCTTCAGTCAACATTTCTTCTTCCACGCTCCCTACTTACATAACTTCTGGGAGAGAGAGGGCAGGCATTTACCTTCAAAGGCCAGGTTCTTCAAACACAGGTGCCCACTCTGATATATTTACCAATTCCTCTTTGCTGTCAACCAATAGGACCAGATCATCAGCAAACATTAGTTTTCTTTCTCCACAGGCTTGGTTCTTGTATTAATTAACTCCATGACTAGGATGAAAAGAGAAGTGGACTCAGCACATTGCCTTGTCTCAGTCCCATGATTACTTCCAAACTCCCTGAAATTCCATGTTTTACTACCACCTTAGCTTTTGATCCTCGATACAATTCCTCTGTCATCTCTACTTCCTGAAGTCCCCCTTCCATCCATCTCAACACTCCAAACACCAGTTTCCACAAAACCAACTCATATGCTTTCTCCAGATCAATAAATGCTGCATAGCAGCTATGACCTCCATTTGTCATTCTTTAAAACTTCTGTCTCGCTGCAAATATTGCATCTATAGTACTTCTCATCCTAAAATTTGTTGATCCTTTACCTTGCCTCCAAAACCCTCTCAAGGATTTTGAGAAGATGGATTAACAAGCGGATACTCCAAGATGTGTTTGGATCATTTGTATCACCATCTTACATTTAAGCAGCAAGAAAACTTTCTGGTATTACGACTTCTTTCTTCTGTTCCCTTGTTTACCTTTTCAATAGACTAGATTTCCATGCCAGTGATTTCAAGCCTAGCTTCCTAGTTTTAAAACTCTTTCTCTGACTGATTCAGGAAACTCAGAGGGTATGTCTACACTACAGGATTATTCTGATTTTACATAAACCTGTTTTGTAAAACAGATTTTATAAAGTCGAGTGCACGCGGCCACACTAAGCACATTAATTCGGTGTTGTGTGTCCATGGTCCGAGGCTAGCGTTGACTTCTAGAGCGTTGCACTGTGGGTAGCTATCCCGTAGCTATCTCATAGTTCCCACAGTCTCCCCAGACCATTGGAATTCTGGGTTGAGATCCCAATGCATGATGGTGCAAAAAGAGTGTCGTGGGTGATTCTGGGTAAATGTCGTCACTCATTCCTTCCTCCGTGAAAGCAGCGGCAGACAATCATTTTGCTCCCTTTTTCCCTGGATTGCCCTGGCAGATGCCATAGCATGGCAACAATGGAGCCCGTTTTACCTTTTCTCACTGTCACCGTATGTGTACTGGATGCCGCTAACAGAGGTGGTACTGCAGCGCTACACAGCAGCATTCGTTTGTCTTTGCAAGATAGCAGAGATGGTTACCAGTCATTCTGTACGGTCTGCTTTTCCATTGTAAATTGGCGATGAGATGACGGTTATCAGTTGTTCTGTACCGTCTGCTGCTGTCATGGATGCCCCTGGGTGAGATCGGCCGTGGGCGCAAAGACAAAAATGGGAATGACTCCCCGGGTCATTCCCTCCTTTATGTTATATTTAAAAATAGAGTCAGTTCTGCCTAGAATATGAAGCAAGTGTGCTAGAGAATCAGTGTACCAGAGAGCACAGATCCGTGTCAGATCCCGCAGAAATGATGAGCTACATGCCATTCTAGGGGGTGCCCCTGCAACAACCCCACTCGTTGCTTCCCTGCTCCCCCAACCCTCCAGGGTTACCGTTGCAGTGTCCCCCCCATTTGCGTGATGAAGTAATAAAGAATGCAGGAATAAGAAACACTAAATTTTTAGTGAGATAAAATGAGGGGGAGGCAGCCTCCAGCTGCTATGATAGTACAGGTAGGACATTAAACGGTGCGGGGGAGAGGAGCCCAGCAACCCGCTGCTATGATAGTCCAGGCAGTACAGAATCTTTTCTTTAGAAATGAAAAGGGCAGGGCTGATGGAGCTCAGCCCCCAGTTGCTATGATGAAGACAGTTACCAGCCGTTCTGTACCATCTACCGGGAATGACCGAGAGTCATTCCTATTTTTACCCAGGCACCCCCAGCTGACCTCACTGAGGCCAGCCAGGAGCACTCACGGGATGATGACAAGAACGGCTATCAGTCCTTTTGTACGGTACCGTCTGCCACCGGGGAAGGGAGGGGAGAGGATTCTGCTGTTCACTGCCACTGCACCGTGTCTACCGGCAGCATGCAGTAGACATAGAGTGACATATAAAAAAGTCAAGAAACAATTTTTTCCCTTATCTTTCATGGGAGGGGAGGGGGGTAAATTGACTAGATATACCCTGAACCACCCCGGACAATGCCTACAGGCATTGGGAGCTCAGCCAAGAATGCAAATGATTTTCGGAGACTGCGGGGACTGTGGGATAGCTGGAGTCCTCGGTAGCCCCTCCCTCCCTCCTTGAGCCGTCCATTTGATTCTTTGGCTTTTTGTTACGCTTGTCACACAGCTGTGGACTGTATCCTGGAGATTTTTTTTTCAAATGCTTTTCGTCTTCTGTAAGGAGCTCTGTAAGAATAGAACAGATTTGTCTCCCCATACAGTGATCAGATCCAGTATCTCCCGTACGGTCCATGTTGGAGCTCTTTTTGGATTTGGGACTGCATTGCCACACATGCTGAACAGAGCTCCACGCTGGGCAAACAGGAAATGAAATTGAAAAGTTCATGGGGCTTTTCCTGTATACCTGGCCAGTGCATCCGAGTTCAGATTGCTGTCCAGAGTGGTCACAAGGGTGCACTGTGGGATACCGCGCAGAGGCCAATACTGTCAATTTGCGGCCACACTAACCCTAATTCGATATGGTAATACCAATTTCAGCGCTACTCCTCTCATCGGGTAGGAGTACAGAAACCGGTTTAAAGAGCCCTTTATATCGATATAAAGGGCATCGTTGTGTGGACGGGTGCAGCGTTAAATCGGTTAACGCTGCTAAAATCAGTTTAAACGAGTAGTGTAGACCAGCCAGAGATAAGATCACATCATCCTCTGGGTATTTCTCATGAACCTGATGTCATATATACAGTTACTGGGCTTTTACACTGCCTGCCTCTCTGCATCAAGAAAGAGGCAACAAGGAAGAGGTTGCAGAATATAGCTTATCTTCAACACTCTAACAGTTCTGTAAAACCATTCAAAAACCCTTACAGTAAAATCTTACTTTAGTCTGAATGTTTTAAAAGGTTTCTTAGAAGCAGGACTATGCGTGGAGCCAGATTTTTATATAGTCACTGACTATGGAATGGTACAGTATGAGTGGCCTGCTCTCTGGGTGAATATCTCACCATTCCCTTTTGGATAATATGCATCCCATGAGAGCAATCCTCAAGAAGAGGGACTATAATTGTTTGATTCTTGTGCAGGGCAGGGATGGGAAAGAGAAGTTTCCTAGCGCTCACAGCTCCTTCCCACCACATGCTGCACAAGATCTAAAGGCAAATCTGAATCCAAATAAACAAGGATCTGTGTGGAAAATATATTTGGAATTGCAGATTTAGATAGCATATCAATGTATTTAGCCCAAGTATTCTACAGAGCATGAAGCATAACAGATGTTAGAGCTTTGCAATTTCAAACTTCTATCTTAAGAGTTATATAGGCAGAGGGGAGGAAAATAGGGTTAACTCTCTAATTTAGGATTAAATTTGAGATTTCTTTTTATTATTGATGGTAAATAAGTTAGCAGAGTTGGGAAAGCAAAGTGGTATCTTGTTAATACAGAAGATTGCTCTCTGTAGAATTTTGCATTAAATATTTATTTTAATTTGTGAAATATGAGAGTTCAGTTCATACAGAACTTCAATAGCCACATCTTGAGGTAAGAAATAGAGTGATCAGTAGAGCATTGCCATGGCAAGATAAGGGATGATTTTAAACAGCCTTCAGTAATGCACTGGAGATAGGTAACAAAAAAACTGTTGGATAATCTGATCATCAGAATGGAGGCAATGCTCTTGACAAGCCAGCTGACATTTTTAAAAGCCTGCCAAACTCAGAAGCCGAAGAATGAGGATAAGAAATGAGTAGCAACAAATGAGGAGAAAGTTCGTTCTTTCTGAAATCTGCCTAAACTGGTTTCTTCAAATTCTCAAGTTACTGATGTAGTGGTGAGGGCAGAAGAAGAAAAAATATTGTCCAATGGGATTATTAATAAAGCCACTGGGGATATGGAAAGTCATCATTTGCTTTCTTTAACTACAGGGCAAATACTTGCAGAATGGTCTGTGATCATTACTAGCAGAAATGAATCGAATGGTCTCACAAATGTCAATTTCTTTTGCACTACTATTTGTATACACCTATTGAAGAGATAACCCTCATCTGCTATGAAAAATAGCAGATGTGAAATCCTAACCCCACTGATGTATCAGGTTTTGATGTTTTGGCAATTCAGCGGGTGTTATCTGTTTTTTTCTCTTTGCTTAACAAATATATATATGTAGGTAGGTGCATCCTGAGGACTTACAGAAATCTCCAGGAAAAACCCTCATCTCTCCCTATCCCTCCTCTCGATTTTCTTTACTTGTGTCCTGCTGTTATCAAACTAAGATTTCCCACCATTTAGCAACTCAGAAATCCTTAAACTCCCTCTTTTCCCCCTTAGACTTCATTATTCTTCCTCTTTACTTCCTTTATTTCCTATTCCCCTCTTGGTTAGACCAGGAATATGATGACTGGTCATAATATAGGAGACAGTTATATTACTTTGTAAAGAAACCTTTTAGGAAAGAAAAGACTGCGTTAGCATCTGTTGATCCTGCTCTGAAATCAAGGATATTTGCTGTAATTCAGCTGGGAACAACAGTTTTAATTGCTTTACAATAATGTATTTGGTTTTTACTACCTTTGGGAAGCCTAATAATTTAATCAGCCTCAAACAACTTGTCTATCTCATGCAATTATCAAGATCCTTAAGATATTAATGATTTAACTGTTAATTTTCTGCTTCTTTCATTTTTATTTTGTTACTTACAACTCATCTTCTCTGGCCTTATTAAGACTTAACTGATTTGAGACTTTTTATTTTCATTTGAAATTAGTCAAATCTAGCTTCAGTTTAATCAACCTGGATGACTAATATCTAATTTTCCTGGTTATAACTTTGAATGTATCCATAATGCATGATGCGGGGACTACTAAAGATACAGTCCTTGCCATTTGTGAAACCCCTTGCTAACCACCTGAATGCAGAAGATGGCACTGAGTCAGTCTAAAATTTTGATGAAGCAAAATGTGTTGGAGACTAACTCTTCCTTTCCCTTTTGTTACATCAGTCTGTTTGTATATATCATTCCAGGTTCATCCCTGATATACCGCAACTGAAGAGGGCGTAGTGCACCTGCAGTGAATTTAACATTACTTTAAGGTTTTTGTTCTGTAGACAACATAAATATGTACAGCACATGTGTTTAATTGTAGGTCGCTGTGTAGGACTTGAATTGCCCAACTTGCCATCACTCAGTCAACTGTGGTCCTCTTCCGTAGCTGAACTTCAGCTATGGGAAACAGATGATTTGATACACTCCTATTTTTTTTTCTCTCTCTCTCTCTAACTAGATTTTATTTCCCTTATAGCATGAGTGTTGGAAAAGCAAATGGAGCAATTAAAAAAAAAAACTAAAACAAAAAATCTGGAAGTTATTTCTATTCAGGCTATGTGAACAGGACAAAATCTTATGAGATCATGTTGGACAAGAATGTGGCTGGCCAGTGTACAGAAAGGGGGACAAAGGTGCAAGGAACCTTTTCTCTATGGTAATCTTCAGGCAGTATTTGTGGAGCTTTCCACAACTGCAGATACAGCACCCTTCTGTGCTCAGGCCATCCCCTCTTGGGAAAGAGAGCCCTGCGAATGGGGTGGGAAGGAGCCAGGGTAATAGTTCTTCTCCCTGTGTTTCATGCACAGACAAGTATGCTTAAGCCCCTAAGATGTAATGCTTTCTGGTGCATTCAGCAGTATCCCCTTCAAAAGGCTGTACCCATCCAAGCATAAGCAAGTTAATATATAGCAATTGTATACTAAACCCTATTCCATTTTAGGAATGTATGAGACTGGGTACACAATACAGACACTATGCTGAGGGCCAGATCCCTTTACTGACCTTGAGCAGTACCTTATTCTTGGGTAGTTCTGTTAAAGTTAATGAGAGTATCCAAGGAGTCTGACTGTATGAATGGTTATCTATTTCCCTGACTCTATTGCTATTTCAGGGCTTAAAAACAAACCAAACTTGTCTATTAGCTTTACTGTGTAGTCCATATTGTATTTATAAATTTATACATTAAATTGAACACAAATCAATAAATAATTAACAGTTGTCAATTCTATTTTTGCCCATTAAAGTGATTCCTGGCTTCCAGTTCATTTTCTTTGTCAATGACATGTAGCAAGATCAGCTTTTTTTTTTTAATTAACTGTCATTTATCAAGAAGATATTTATGCAACAGCTCTTGGAAGGATAATGTTAATAGTTTATGTCTGTATATAAATCCTAACAGAAGTCTATGAATTTAGATTTTAGCATATGATTGTTTTATATTTGCATTTATCTTGCTAGCTATTGTGTTTTTAAGGACTTACTGTACATTATTTTGTAAAGGAAACTGATTTACATTTTAATAAGAAAAGAAAGTGAACTAGTTTTGGAAATGGACTGTAGGATAACTCCAAGGTCAAAACTCCTGCAGACAGCTTTGTAGAAGGCTAAGGTATGGGGTAAATAAAAACATCCACCTTCAGTCATGGGCCACATCTGAATAGTTCTATAGTGACAAATTCTTTGAGGAGGTATATGAATTGAGTTGACAGACCCAACCCAGTTCCTAACAGCGAAATCACCATCTGGGCTATCAATTTACTCTAGTTGCAGTCTCCTCAAAGAGACTAGTAACATATTTGTTGCTAAAAATCTAGGCAATGTTCAAATTGGTCGCCTCATTAAATAAAACCTTCCCTAATCTTACTGCCTTCCTTGAGCTTTCCAGACTCCTATCTTGGTGTCACGGGAAGGTTCATCCACAGTGCTTTAAGTCATTTTGTTTTGAAATCACATTTAAGCTAAATATGTATCGGATGTTCAAATTCTTTCCTAAAATCTAGAGTACTTAGTAAGCACATAGGCATGCTACTCTTAATATTTACCAGCAATTAATTAGCATTTCAAAAATGTTACAACTTTCAGAAACATTTGCCCTTCTCTATACAAAAAACTTGTGAACTAAGGTTTTGCTGCATCAGTCAATCTAATGTGTTTAACTAACAAATAGAAACAAAACAAAAGAAAACTGCCTGTTGATCTATTACAAGGTGAGCTTGACCTTTATAGCGGGATTAGGTCCAGCCCACACTTTTGCTTAGGTGTCCTCCTAAATCATGTGACTGACAGGAAACATGTGATAACAAAACTATATAGGCTTCCATTTAAACCTGGAATGGGAGACTCTACATGTTGGCCTGCGGAGGAGTTTGCAGAAGGAGCTCGTAAAGGATTTGTTGCTAAAATCTTGGAGAAGGCTAGCAGCTAAGTTGATGGATCTCCCATTATAAGTGCTAATTCTTCTAGATCAGCGCTTCTAAAAGCCGGCCCACTGCTTGTTCAGGGAAATCTCCTGGCAGTCTGGGTCGGTTTGTTTACCTGCTGTGTCCACAGGTTTGGCTGATTGCGGCTCCCACTGGCCGCGGTTCACCGCTTCAGGCCAATGGGGGCTGCGGGAAGCCACGGCCAGCACATCCCTCAGCCCGCACTTCTTCCTGCAGCCTCCATTGGCCTGGAACAGCGAACCATGGCCAGTGGGAGCAGCGATTGGCCAAACCTGCCGACGCGGCAGGTAAACAAACCGACCCGGACTGCCAGGGGCTTTCCCTGAACAAGTGGCAGACCGGCTTTGATAACTACTGTTCTAGATGCAACTGTATTAACTGCAGAGTAAATAAAAAGGATCGGAATTGGCAACCTTGCCTGTTTTCTCTAAATAGATAAAACAACTTTCATTTACTAGGCAAAGGATGTAAACCTGTATATCCTTCTGAAATCTTCCAGCTGGGAAAGAGTTGTCTCTCACATATTATGGAGCAAGTCCAGCTCTTTCTTCTGTGGATACAGAGGTCTCTTGCCACGATGGAACTCTCCCTATTCTAATGGGCAATGAAAGGGCTGGATGCTAGGGCAACTGAGGTGGCTCATATTCCTTGTGTGTGGTACAACCCAGATCCATGGGAGTTCTTTTCCATACTGCTGTGGAAGGTATGTTTTGGGGCAGGAGGCAAGTGGGATTAGTGAACCTGTAACTATATGAATTCATTGCTCATTCCTACTGTGGAAAGAGGGAGCCATGGAGGCGTTCTACGTGGCTGTAGATTCAGATAGGACCAGTGTGTGCTGCCCTCCCTGGGGCATAGTCTACTTGTTCAGCTTGTGCTCTGTAGACAGGTTTTACCCCACTGTAACTTATGCAGAAATGGATTTTTTTAAAATGGAAAATCTAGAGTATTAACTTTTGAACAGATTAATAAAACACAACTCCCAAGTTTTTCATTATTCACAATGTTTACATATCAAAGAATACACTGCCCAAGGCAAAAAAAAGGAGAGAGAGAGAGAGAGAGAGACTTTACACAGAAGTCTTTCAGTAGGAGAAAAATGTATTGCTTCAGATAAGAGGCTAACAGGAAGTCTACCTATATTAGCTTATATAAATGGTATTTGGTATAGAAGAACTGCCTTCATTAAAAAATGGGAAAACACTATAAGGATAAACATTCTTGCAGTAGAATGGAATTGTTAGGGAGAACAGAGAACCATCTCCAATATGTCTTGTTAAAGAAGGAGACTAATTCTCCATTAGTGATTCTGAGAGTTTACACCAATCACAATTAAAATGATGACGAAGGTAGGGCTGCATGTGGGGAAGAATGCTGAGTACAACTAGATGATTGAGCCCTTATGTGTCTTAATTTTCTTTTCCATGGTATTTTCAGTATCTGTATTGTTATGGAAAAGTCACTTGTCTAACTGAATAGACTAATGTATAATGAGCCAAATGATTCTGCTGGCCAGTGTAGTCCGGGGGCTGGTAGGAAACTGGGCATAATATCTGTAGCGACCAAGCAGTCAGTCAGATGACTCCTAGGTTTTACAAAATGTTTCTAGTGGAGTTGCTCATTCTCTATAGTGTAACTGAGGCCTGGATCATTCCTAGTGTTTGTATGCAGATGTTGGAGTGACATGAACAGCAGCTCTTGCTATATCTTTAGAAAGGTGTAGAATGCATTTCTGCCACTTGAATGTCAGTGTAAAGAGAGATAGGACCATTGCCACAATTTGTACTACTCCATTAGGAATGCAGCTCTGGATGTTAACTCTCCCGTCAGAGCTACACGGATACACAGAGAAGGAAATGGACACCACTTCCCCCGACTCAGTCTAGTGCACCTGCAAATGGCCAGGTACTGGAAGCACCATTTTTTGAATGGCTGGGAGTGACACGTGGCTAGAAAGGGTTAAACGACCTGCAAAATAAATAACACTCAAAAGACTTGGGGAGATGATGTTTGTGTTTTTGTGTATTTACGTATGTATGAGTATGGTCCACAATGTAATCAACAGTCCCTCTCTATGCTGTATTCTGATAATTCAGAGATCAAAAGAACATTCTATCATTTAAAAGAATTGTAAATATGGAATATCTCCGTATTCATCTCTTTGAAATGCAATGCAAATAATCTGTGAATGGTGGAAGAACAAGCAAATTGCCTTATGTTAATTCTATAGCTAAGTATCAGTGATGGACCTCCTTCAAAGTCATCCTAATTGCCTTTTGTTCCCAGAGAAACTCCCAACTTGTCAAAAAGGATATGAAATTGTACAAAAGATACTTGGGTTCTGATTCTGTCATCTCTGATCTGCTTAAGCTTCATCAAGGGAAGTTTGAGTCTTAAGACTGAGGTTCCAGTTATGCTGGCATGCCCTGAATATAATATTTGGACATTGGACTACACTCTCTGAACTATTTCTAAAAACACTTTGCAACTGCAAAACTCACCATCTCTGCTGTGAATCTGAATCTTAAGAATTGAAATCATGTCTGTATGTATATTGACCTTTTAACCATACACTCTTTTGTTTCTTTAATAAATTTTAGTTTAGTTTATAATAATTGGCTGTAGCATGTATTTGGGTAGGATCTGAAATATTCAATAACCTGGGAGGCAACGTGTCCGACTGGAAGAATTTTTTCTTTCTTTAATGAAATACAATTTTCAGAAACCATCATGTTTAACTTAAGTAGTTTGATGGAGGCCTGAGGCTGGATCACTTTAAGGGAACTATGTTTTGGCTTTTGAGTAAACAGTAAGATAATAAAGAAGCTGTTTTAGCTGGCTTGGTAAATAAAAGTATTGGAATATCCACCAGCTTTTGGCAGATTGTCTGCACCATTCTTTACAGTTCACTCTAATTGAGTGATCACAGCTAGCTCCCCACTAGGACCCAGGTCACACTGGGATTAGGATGTCACGTAATGGCTGATATTTTGGTTTAGAAAGAAGTGAGAAAAGTGATCATTACTGACATGGCTCAGAAAAGTCTACATAACAGGCCTGTAAGTTAATTCATCACTGTTTGTACAGTGCACTGAAAGAAAAGCACTTTAAATATTTAGCACCTGTAAATTATGTAGGCAATCTGTAATGTAACTGGACCATCAAATATGAAAGAAAAGTCTCAAAGCCAGAAAGATCTAAATGGGATGACTGCTGGACAAGTTATAAAATTGAAAAATAACCTCTGAAACAAAGTCTTGTGTACCGGCTGGTAAAAGCTGGACCAGAGTAAAGATGGTTAAAGGGACACAATTTAAATTTAAGATGGAAAGCAGGGTAGCATAGTAGCCCTTTAAATAATCTTAAATGCCAGAACTAGGAAATAGCATACAAAAAGAAGCATCACAATAAAGAAACATAATGAAAAAGATTAATTAGGCAAAGTGTAGTTTTGCAAATGGTAGAGAATTTGTGGAGCAGTATACCAAAAAGTGTGGCAGAAGGTAAAAGCAGATCTCACATATTAAAGAATTAGACAGAAAACTGTCCTGAAAGGATGTTAGATTTGCTCTTCATCTAAAAACAAACATCAACTTCAGCTTATCAGACATATAAAATCTTTTGTCCCGTTTTCATCCATTAAAGATCTAGCGTCCAGGCAAATATGCATGAGTTTATAGTTTGGATACAAGTATATTTCATCTGCCAGAAGTCTCTTTATTCCTGGTCAAAGAAAAAAAATCACTTGATGAAAAGTAACTAAAATAAATAGAAACTGTATCCTAAAGAACTGAAGCAATTTTTGAATTTGCATATTGACTGTGCAGTTGTATTAAGACTGCTTTATGCCAATAAGTAGGTGGAAATTACCTGTATAGAGAACATTAAGAACTTTGATGCTTAAGTAGGGAGAAAAGATGTAATGCTGAAAATGCAATTAAAGGTAGAAATAGTTTTTATAAATAAATGCAGATGAGTGTAGTGAAAACTGAGATAGAATTATGCATCGTGTATTAAATGTTAGAGATAGTAAACTTTATAAAGTTTTCTTCTTGAAGTACAAACACTAGGGTGACTTCAGATTCCCTGCTGAATACAAAGCTGATAGGAAGTCACTGCTAAAATAATATTAAGTATCCTATTGAAATCAATCAGAATAATGATATTCACAATTGAGGCTATTAGCCCCTTAGGGTTTGTCTACACTGCAATTAGACAACATGGCTGGCCTAGGCCAGCTGACTCAGGCGATGGAGCTGTCTAATTGCAGTGTAGATGCCTGGGGCTTGGGCTGCCTGGGCTCTAGGATCCTGTAAAATGGGAAGGTGCCAGAGTTCAGACTGTTGCCTGAGCCAGAACATCTATACCACAAAAAGGACCCTGGTGGTTTTAACTGGCTGCAGAACCAGCAAGGCAAGCAGGCTCCGTGCCCGGCTCTGCGTGGCTCCCAGGAAGCAGTTAGCATGTTCCTCTAGCTCCTCGGCAGAGAGATGGGCAGGGGGGCTCTACACGCTGCCCCCATCCCCAGGCACTTCCCCAAGTACCAGCTTCCATTGGCCAGGAACCACAGGCAATGGGAGCTGCAGGAGAGATGCCTGCAAGCAGGCAGGGGTAGCACGTGGAGCCTCCTCACCACCCATCCACCTAGGAGCCAGAGGAACATGCCACCACTTCCCAGAAGCCACTTGAGGTCAGTGCCGCCCAGATCTCATACCCTGAACCCCCTCCGACACCCCAACCCTGTGTCCCAGTTCGGAACCCCGTCCTCCACCCAAACTCCCTTCTAGAGTCCATGCTTCCTTCCACACTCCAAACTCCTCAGTCCCTGCCCAGAGCCCCTTCCTGACCCCAAACCTCTCATTTCTGCCCCCAGAACTTGCACCCCCTGGCCTGAAGCCTGCACCTCCAGCCCAGAGCCCCATCCTGCACCCCAAATTGCCCATCTCTAGCCCTCCCAAACTCCTGTCACAGCCCGGTGAAAGGGAGCGAGGGTGGAGGAGAGCAAGTGATAGAGGGAATGGACATGGAGTGAGCAGGGGACAAGGCCTCAAAGAAGGGGGCGGGGCAAGAGTGTTCAGTTTTCTGCCATTAGCAATTTGGCAATCCTAGGTATTGCAGTGACCATCTGTATCTGTGTTTGCACTTGCTGGGCCAAGTTCTCAAATCAGGGCATGTTGTGTTAGTTCATTTTTGAATGAGAAGAGACTGATTCAAAGTTAATGTTCAGCTTTTTGTTTTATTACTGTAATGTAATGTGCTCCCCACATTAGCCCTGCAAGAGTTGAATTAGACATGGTGGGCCCAATCAGCTTATTAGGTTGTGAACAGGGGCGCTTTAGGCTGGAGGCAGCTAATGAGAGAGAAGCTCACTTGCAAGGGACAGGTCAGGCTGGCAACAGAAAGGGCTTCTGGGAAAGGCTGAAGTCACTCCTTGGGAAATGGGAGGAGGAAGTTGGAGCTGGTATACCCAGAGACAGGGCAGGGCTAGAGAGGGCAGAACCAGAAGAATGGGAAGCAGTCCAGGGAAGGAAGGCAGGCTGGGAGAGTAAAACCTGGATCTGGAACCCAGAGTAGTGGTCAGGTCCAGATTCCCTACTGGACCCTGGAGAAATGGCAACATTGGGGCACTGCTGGAGGAAATTGCCTGAGCCCATTTGCCAAGAGGGACTTTGATACCCTGGAATGGGAAAATATGTATGGTGACCTGGCCACAGGGCTGAGTTATAAAGGAGGCTGCAATTCCTGGAGTCAGGAGGGCCACAGCGCAAGACAGGATGCATGAAGACACTGCTAGGAGAGCATGCAATGCATGGCAGAGATCATGGCCAGGAGGAGGTGTCACCAGCGGTGAATCACATTTAAGAACAAAGTAAATGCTATGGTTAACTTGACTAAGCATCTTTATATAAAAATAGTGATGTGCAAAAAAGATATAATCAGTCTAAAAGATGCTGTCACTTCCTGTTTCATGATAAAATCAGTGTATTTCTTGTGTGAGCAGAACGTCAACATTCTTGTGGAACAGGCACTTATTTATGTCATAGAAGAAGATACATTGCTACTGAGACACCAGTATAACTTGTCCATTTTAAGAACCCTTGATTACTCTGACATTTATGGAGTAAAAGGAAAGTACTGTTATAGAGATAAACATTTTATTTGGATGATGCTAAACCACAGTCAGATCTGCTATTCTATAAGAATTCTTGGTGTGAAAATATTTTATTTTAATTAGGAAACTGTTACCCTGTTCATAAGCTTTGGAATGGGTTCTCCTTCAATATAGTCGGTCCCATAGGAAATACTTTTTTATTATTTAATTTTTAAAAACTCTAAACAGAAAATGAGGTCAAATCTGTCCCAAATAAAAAGCCTATAACCTGTCCAAACAGAGTCTTGTACTGATTATGAGATTTATTATAACTCCAGATGTATGTGATATATTTAGAAATAAACATGTAAAACAAGGAGGGGTTAGTGGGGTGGTTACTGGCTCCAGCCCTGACAGGGTTAAAACCAGCCCTGGGGGAGGGCTGAAAGAACAGCCCAGGCTGGATGGGAAGCAGGCTCAGCTGGATATATGCCCCAATTAGGGCCCAGCTGGTCCTATAAATGTTTGAGACAGGCGCTCAAGCAAACAGTTACCCCCTGGCTGTAAAGGGAGACAGGCCTGGCTGCAGGGAGCTAGAGACAGGGTACCTGAGTAGAGCAGGGCTGGGGAAAGGCAGAGGAGCTGTGGAGCTCCAGTCTGGAAAGCCCCAGGCTGTGGCCTAGCATTGGGCTAACAGGTACTGGTGGTTGCAGGGGGCAGCCCAGGGGTAGGCAAAGGCAGCAGGCTCAAACACAACCTTGCCAGTGATGAGTAGGATAATACTGCAGTCTGCCCCAGAGCATGGAGGCTAGACAATGACTGGCAGTAGCCATATACTGAGGTGAGGTGGGGATAGTTGGTGGGGGTTCCCCAGCAAGGGGAGACCCTAAGACTGAGGGGTTACTGCCAGGTGGCAGTGCCCCAGATAACAGGGCATTGGGTCTGGGAGGGACACTGGCCTGCAGACGGCGCTCCAAGGGCTGGAGAGCAGTTCCCTGAGATGACCAGCAGGAGGTGCCACAGGGTGAGTCCCACACACTTACAAAGGGAAAGACTATTTACATGCAAATCCTCTTAGCCAAGGGATTCTTATTCTAAGCAGTAAGGAGATCTTTATGGTGTCTCGTGGTTAGCAAGTCAAGACAATTCTAAATGAACCTCTTGCCCCTCCTAGTCTCTCTGAATGCACTCCCTGTCATATCTTGAGAAGTCACCTCTGTCAGGGTGGGACGATGAGTTTCTTCCACCTTGATCAAACCTTGTGCTTAAGTCCTCTGGTACTAAAAGGTATTACCTCAGCAAGCCTGAGTTAGGATCCATACCTGCATTTATGCTGCTTTGGGAGCTATGACCAGTAGTACCAATAACCAGACAGCCTTCCTAGCACCAAGTATTGTTTGTTTAGAACAAAACACTTCAGACAAAAATATCTCATTTTTTCCAATTCCTATCACCCCCTGGAAGCTTTTGAAGGACCACAATTGCTTCAGACATTACCACAGGGCCAGTCTGTGTCAGTGTTGGCCTGTTCCCCCAGCATACAGCTCACTGACAATTCCCACTCTTCCTTCTCCAGAAAGTCATTTTAACAGTTTAGTGTCTATTTGATCTCCACTCCCAGCTTTGATAAAACAGCAAAGTCAAAAATGTGGGGTGTGGAGGAACAGTGGTGGTGGTGGGGGCTGGCAAGCAGCTATGTCAGCCCCATGCAGAGGGGGAGGGAGAACTGAAGTGAGCAGCAATGATAGCCTCATGGGGGTGGGGAGAGGGGAGCAAGCAGGGCTCAGGTAACCACCCTCCCAGGAGGGCTTGGGCAAGTGTCTAAGTCCAGCCCTGCATAGGGGTGGGAAGGTAGGGCTCCGTCCAGCCCTGTGTGGTGTCCTATTTTTCTTTTGGGAAACATGACCATCCTGTGTAGACCAGGGCTTAATCATCATCCAATTTGCTTTTAGCACATCCTGCCTTTAGATGTGACTGTCCCGGGTCAGATCGTATTACATGCCAACATTTTATAGCTAAGATGAGAGATTCTTTAAAAGTAAACCCAGAATACTTATTAAAAACACAAAAACACTCATGGATAATTACTGTTTTGAATAAATTTTGGCCGGGCTTGCCCTGTAATCCACAGATGTACTGGTTGTCTGAGTAAGAGATAGCAGAACTATTTTGTCTTTTTACTAGGATGACATTCTTTTTTTAATATTTTTTTTCTCTGTCAGTAAACTTACAACCTGGTTTGTCAACTGCCAGTAAGAGGTCAGGTATTCTCCTTTTTAGGACCTTGCATGAGCACAACACATGCTGCAATTCTGACAAGATACCTTATTTAACAGCAAAGTCTAAGCACCCAGTTCCAAGAAATAGTATGGTTCCATTGAAAGATGGAGAAATAAGTCAAGAAAAGTCTACTTCTGAAGCCTTTACTCTCCAGAATGTTCCGTTGCTTTAAAAAGACCTCCTATTCAACGTATGTCTATGACTAAAAATAATTAGTTAGGGGAAAAAACCCTAAACACCTGAGAATGTAGTTAGCACATTCTTTTGGCTAGAGTTTAGTAAAGTAAGCATATTCTTAACTCCAAGCATGAGCTTTAGTTTAGCCATGCTCTAAAAGTTAAATGGGGCTCCACATGAATGAAAGGGTCAGATCAGAGATGTGATTGTAAGAACAAGGTATTGCTTTGACAGTGCTTTAGTTTCTCTTGTGTTTACTTTCTATTAACTCCTGCCAGTGAAATGGGGCCAATTGCAAATGTTAATAGAGAAAGTTGCCTGTGCACTGGGGAGCAAAAACAAGGACTTTATCTGATGAATCAGCTTGGATATTTGCAAAGAACTGTTCTATGATTTTTTTGCACCAAAATCCCAGGGCATCTAGAAAAAAGTATTGCACATGCTTAAAATAAAATAAAAAAACTCTACAACAAACACATTGTAAGTAGGCTTAGTTGTATAGCTCTCATTTTTAAATGTCTGGGTCGTAAACTAAAGTGCTATCACAAATTAAAGGGAAGGAGACAAGGGAGCAAGAAATCCTCATAGATTGGGCATGACAGAAAAATGCAGATAGGAGGCATATCATGTTTGACCTCAATAACCTTTGATCAAAATGTAAATTGTCTTCTGTAGAAACCATTATAGTGTAATTATTTTCTCAATATTCATGATTATTAAAATAGTGTAGGATTATCTCTAAATGATATGCCTAGAATAAAAATGATTACCCCAAAACATAAGTATCTTGTTAAAAACAGAAATGCAATTACAAAGTTTATACAAGGACTAGAACATTTCTTTTTAAAGTGTACACCTGTTGAAAGCTATCTATCTTGACCATCTAGGAAAATTAAGCTACATAGATTGCTACCTCTAAGAATTTTAATGAAGACCATAAGTCTTTCTAATTAGTCCTCTTCATTTTGGTTTGATTAAAAACACCTTGATGATGCTTGTTTGCACTCTCACATGACTTTAATTAGATCCCAGAGAGCACAAATTTGGCAAATCTTGTCACTCAGCTTGTTAGAAAACCAGATTAATGAGCCTAAGGCAGCGTATATTAGGAAACTGTTCCTCGCAGCTAAAAGCTATTAGTCCTGTTTGTCTCACCAAATAACTAACATTTTTGAAGAGACAGCTTAGAAAGTAAAAATACTCCATGTCTGACTCTAAGCCTATTAATGTATTGCCATTAGCTTGGTGACATGAGTTATTGGGCTGGGTCTATTTTCTTAACACTATAATCTGTTTCAGAAATCCAAGAGCGTAGAACGAATAGAACAGAAAATTGGTTGCTACCACAAAGATGCCATACAAAACATTGATACAGCCTATTTGTATTTCAGTTATTGTATTTTTGTAGTAGCACGTAGTCTCAGCTTTAACCAAGTAATTTAGATACTGTCTCTGCAAACACTCATGCATGTGAGTCTCTTCAACCGCACAAGTATTCTGCCTGAATTCAATGGGACGAGGTGCATGTATAAAGTTTCTTCACAGGGAGGCGATTGCAGGAACCAGGCTTAAAAGAGCAGATTGTTTTACTCTGCACATTCACTGAAAGGTTCCCTGGAAAGTAAAATTTTCAGCAAAAATCACTATAGGGAAAATATACATGTAGTTTTCATTCCTGTAAAACTCTGTCAGACTGCTGCTTGCTATTCCCTTTGGCATGCAACTGAGCTTTCTACTAATGCAATTGACTAGAATCAACCTCTTAGCATAGCATTTGCTCAGGTTCACCGTGCCCATTTCTTGTTCCTGCCTTAGTGGATTTCCAGTTGTTGCCATTCTTCCCAACTTGCCATTCATTGCTATGGCTCAGTAAACCTGGTTCCCACCATTCTCCAGCATAGCTAATCCTACCGATTTTGCTGCTGCTTTTAGGAAATTGGACTTTTGTACTAGAATATGCTATGTATTAGTAACAGAACTACCACTCTTCTCCCTAAAAGCTAGTCTGGCTGAAAAAGATGCCCTAAATGCAGTGTTTGTTTGCACTGTATGGTACACACACTATATATAGACAAGTACCTTATATTGGGCCAAACTTTCAAAACGCACTCACTAATTTTAGGGGCTCATCTTTGTCAGAAAAATCAGAGATAAGCCCCTAAAAGTAGGTGCTCAGCATCTTTGAAAATGTGATATCTACATTTTGAAACCCCAAATCAGTAGGTTATCTGAAAATTTGGGCCACTACACGTATGGGATCAGACCCTCAACTGGTGCAGATCGAGGTAGCTCCACTGAAGTCTCCACTTAATGTCATTTTTTATGAGACTACAAGATTGGCTGATAAAGATAATAACAATAACGTAATGGACTCAGACTTCTGGCATTAGATTTGGTACGGCATGACACTTTGATTTAAAAACAATTAGAACAATACAAAATTAACATGTCACACATTAAATCAGAACCTGGCTAACTGATAGGACTCAATTTAATTGTAAACAGGAAATCATCACCACTGAGTGTTTCCGGTCAGGTCCTGCAGGGCTCAGTTGGCCTTATGCTATTTAACATTTTTATGTATGAGTTTGAAAACCTAAAATCATCACTGATGAAGTTTGCAGACGACCCAGACCGGGAAAGTGGCTTAAAAAATAAAACAAAATAAAAGAAGTCACTGATACAGAGCAATCTGAATCACTTGTAAGCTGGATACAAGCAAACAATTAGCCATATTAAGATATTTAATATGTACATCATTGAATAAAAAAAAATGTAAGCCTTACGTAGAGGATGAGGGATTCTCTCCTGGAAAGCAGTGATTCTGAAAGATTTGGAGATCTTGGTGGATAATCAGCTGAACATGAGCTCCTAGTGCAATGTTGTGGCCAAATTTGATCCTTGGATACACAAACAGCAAAATCTCAAGTAGGAATAGTAGTTTATTTAACTCTTTATTTAGCACTTATGCAATACTAGAATACTGTGTGAAGTTTGGTATACACCATTCAAGTTGGAAGATGAGTTCAGAGAAGAGCCACGAGAATGATTAAAGGATTAGAAAACATGCCTTATAGTGATAACCTTCTTTGTTAAACTAAATAGATTAAGCTCCTGAGTTTAAGAGGTGACTTGATTACAGTTAATATGTACCTACATGGGGAACTAATAATGGGGTCCTCAATCTAGCAGAGAAAGGTATAATACAATCCACAGGCTGGAAGCTGAAGCTAGCCAAATTTAGACTGGAAATAAAGTGTAAATTTTTAACAGTGAAAGTAATTAACCATTGGAACAAATTACCAAGTGCCATTGTAGTCCATCACTGACAATTTTTTTTAATGGATTGGCTATTTTTCTAAAAAGATAAGCTCTAGGAATTATTTTGGGGGAATTCTATATCCTATGGTTATGCAAGAGGTCAGACTAGGTGATCACGATGGTTCCTTCTGGCCTTGGAATCTATGAACCTATGAGATCTTTTAAGGTTCCAGTCACATTGTTTTCATCACTGCCTGCACTCCGTCTTGCCCTTACTTCTCATTGGATTGTCTCTGGTCCCCTTCACCCACTTTAATCTCTCATTTTTCCAATCCCAAGTGTAACACAAATCTAATTATCTGAGTTTGAGTCAAACTCTTAAATTGTACCTTTTTGAATGGGCTGGAAGTTGATAGAGTTGGTTTCTCCATCCCTAGGTTCATTGTTACCGTTTCTGATGGACATGGAAGAGAGACTGAATTTTGCTGAGATATTTTGCATACTGCTCGATATCTGTGGAAATCTAACATGTCATGAAGTAACTTCTAACTGTGTTAGGAAAAAGGAAGGAGATAAGCATCTGTATCATGGACAAATCTATACAAGAGTTTCCAAAGTGTAAGAAAAAATACTCTAGGGGGTTTGACAGGGTTACACAACCCAGAGCATCACACATTGTGTTTTGGGGTCTGATCCCCTGTGCCATTTCGTTATGGTCAATATCTGACTCTTTAATACACTCTACTGCGCACAAGAGACCTTTCTCTTATATATCTACTGAAAGGGGAATGTAATGTTCTATTCCATAGTCTTGAAGCTGTTCAGTAGTTAATGTCAATTAAAGTGCATGTATGTTGATATGCAGAAGGCTGTAGAACAGCACATTTATCTTTATACTTGCTATTCTGCAGCAGATGCATCATGATGCCCACATACCAAAAGCTAGCACTCCAGCTAGCATTTAATCATTTACAAGCATTACCTTTATGTCCTTCTGAATTTAGCATTGTAATGATATGATTTACTCTCTCTGTGAGCACTGGATGCATCACAGTAAGTGTTTCTTTAGTCTCAAACTTATGAACAGGTTGGATTTTTTTCAGCGAACTCTTTATCTCATCAAGGTTCCTCTAAGCTGCTGTTAAGATTACAACATCTGGAAGGCAGATAAGGGAGCTCTATCTGGAACAATGCAGTTGGCAACTTTTTCCCAGGAAACTGAATTTGTCACTTCTGCGAAGCATCTGTCTTCTGCTAGCTTTTGAGTTCATATCCCCTGGGTGTGCTCAAAATCAGGGCTCCCAGAGTGCAACTTGCTGTCATGCCACAGTCTAGTTTATGTAAGGAGGAATGCTGTGAAGACAGGAACTGGAAAGATCCTGATTAAGGGAAGTTAATTTACTCAAAAGCAAGCAATATTTATGCATGTGCACATGCAGTATAATGGTACACAGATTTTTTTGTTTTAAAGCATGCTTAATTCTGTGTAAGCCATTGTTACTGGAAACTGGGCTGTCTGCCTCTACTGGCCCACTTAAGGGAATACAAATCTACTCTTGCTATCAGCTAATGAGGTACTATACTACTTTAGCTGAAGTGGTGAAGGCTTATCTGAAGTTCAAACCTTGATGAAAGCACAAGTGGGAGAGGGGTTCTCTCTAGCCACACAATATTTTCTAGATTATGGAATAGTTGTACAGAAAGGGGCCTGAAACCAATCCCTAGACCTAAGCACCATTAATCTTTGGGAACATTCACATGTGGCTCTGCACTCTGATGTTCAGGAGCTCTTCCTGTGCTACATACTGGCACAGTTTTGATACAACTTCTATCATCAATATGGTGAAAGCAAAATGATATAAATACCTTGGACCTTTGCATTTTCTATCATTTAAAAATCCAGTCATGCTGTTCCCACTCAGAAGGAAAAGCTGTATATTCTCATTAGGATTTACAGTATCGTGGCCCACTTTGGCAGAATCCTTAGGATAATATCTGCAAATCAGAGCTTCAGGTTCTTACTTGCTCAAGCAAATACTAGTCACATGCTCAGACAAAACTAGTATGAACATAAAAGTTGCTCATTGTTAGAATTATTCCTCTGGCACAAATATTCAGCCTAACTACTGTCGTAATCCCATGCGTATTTAACTCCTATTAATTGAGGAGAGTGACCCTGTCAGCAGGTAGGGGATCTTGGGGGACAACTACTGCACTGGTGGGGTGCAAAATAAACTTTATTAAGAAAATGCAAAAACAGGGAAAATTCAATAGTGAGGGGTACGGGGTTTGTTAAGGTAGACAATTGGGGAGGGGTTTCTTTTAGTAAATAGTATAGGGGGTTTCAATAGTGGGGTACAATACAGTGGGGTACAATACAGTTGGTAACCAATTAACACTGAAGTATAAATGTAACAGGTAGCTAACAATTTCTATGTAAAGGGTGTGTCACAGCAGCATATAACCAACTAACAGTTATGGGTAAAATGTGTTAAATAACCAACAACTCTAGGTAAAAATGTGTCACAGTGGTGTAAATGTAAAATGTGAGGTGTGTCAGAGAGAAAAAGGGTAACCAATGGGGTTTTATGCTAGACTTCAGTAATACAATTGAGGTTTGGCAGCAGTAGGAGCGGGTGAACACGTGGGGGAAGGGATTAAAAGAGAGAGAGAGAGAAAGGCAGTGGTAGAGGAATGAGGTTGGGAGATGCGGGAAGAGGAGCACGTGGTGGAGCAGAGACCAAAGGCAGAGATGCTGCGGAGGGAGATTTAAACTCAGGGAGACACAGAGAGCAGACAGGCTGCAAGTTTAAACAGCAGAGAGACTGCAACGAGTGACTGGGGAGCTCGGGGGAAGACACGGGCAAGCTTCGGAGGGGGGGTTAGGGCAGCGGGAAGACAGACTTAACCACAATTATACAGTACACAGCAAAATCTTATTTATGATCTAACTTAACCAAGACTACACAAATTAGCAAGTAACAGAACACAATGCAACAATTCTTTTTTAAATCTAACTTACAGAGCACAATACAAACAATTCTTTAAACCTAACTTAACCACAGCTACGCAAAATGAAATTACAACTTATCTAGACTAAGAACCTGATTCTAATAGGTGCACCTTACACTATGCTGATTCTTTGATCGGGAGGAGGAGCAGTTCCAGAGGGCAGGGTGGTGTGTGCCCAGGGTACAGCCCCCGGGGTGGGGGGTGGCTGCAGCAGTGGGGTGGCTGCAAGCCGGCGGCCCAGGATACTGTCCAGGAAGGCACAGCTTAGCAGCAGCACAGACTTATTTTTAGCAGCAAAGGCGCTGCGGAGCAAGAAACAGATTACAGATACAGACCAAGGAGTTAGCTTGGATCTGTCTTCTGGGGAAACAAGGCCAGCAGCTAGGACAGGGGGAGTCTGCAAGAGGGAGTTCTTACCAGTCCCCAGGACAGCAGCAAGCACAGAGGCAGGAACAGCAGTAGCATCAGAGGATGGAGAGAGGACTCAATTTGCTTACAATAATCAGGAGATCTCCAGGCACAAATTCGTTGTTCGTGGGAGGGGAGTTTAAAAATGGGAGTACGCTCAAAAACAAACAAGAGCGGGGAGAGGGCCCCCCCAAGACCCCTAGCTGATCAGACCAGTGGCAAAGCAAGGACCTTCTCCGAGGTCTGATCAGAAAATGTCCGGCTTTAAAGGCAAAATCAGGCAGTTTCCCACCAGTACTTTTGATTGGCTCCTCTTGATACAGGGGAGGAGAGAAGGCAGGGAAAGGCTGCAGGTAAGCATAGGCATGCCTGGGCATGTTCTGAGCCACAGGTATGACTCATGTGCTTAATTAGTTGGCCACTTCAGGTCTTGCATTTCTGGGCAGCGCCCCCCACACCGAGCCTGGGTCTAAACAAAGGAGCCAAACAAAGAAGCAAGAAGCCCCTTCCCTAGGCAGAAAAATGGCTCCAGTTAGTCTGTACAAGCCATTCCTATGAATAGGGCTGTGACTTTAGTTAGCATAATGGCCGGGAGGGGCGGCCACACAGGACAAACAGAAAGGAGAGGGGAAAAAGGAATGCAGCAGGGGGACAGCTGTAACAGACAGAGGGAAGAATGCTTCCTGGCACAAGCCTACCTCTAGAAATTGGACATTTAGAAGGAAACTTTCTTTGGTGGCAAGTTATCCCATAATCATCTACTGCAGGGTTTCTTGTACCTTCCTCTAAATCTCGACTAGAAGTACCACAAATCTGGTCTACTTAGCTACTCCTGTGAGTGCTACTTGCTGGATTGGCATTGCCACAGCCATTCCTGTAACTCTCTGGCTTTTGCCATGGAAAACCCAGGAGGCCTTGCACGTTAAACAGTTTTATGAACATGCAGACACACATGCATAGGGATGGAGGCGGGGGGGGGGGCAGAAATTTGGCTAAAACTTTGTTCCACTTTAACTAAGCAACTAAATAGTATTCTTTTTTAAGAATATCATTGCACGTAAGAGACTGCAGTGATGTGGGGTGGATGTTTTTGAAACCTAATTTCAGGCCTTTTTAGGATTATGCTTCATGAATATTTTATTCTACATGTTAGACCTCTTATAACTTGTCTGAATACTATGGTCCTAGACAGAAATAAAATTGTCAACATGTTGGGTTCATTGACAAATATGTTGAAAACTAATAAGTTCTGTAGCCAGAGCTAATGTGGCTGTGAACTTGTCAGAGCTAACAAAATAAGGCGAAAGAGTCCTTAGTACTGAGATAAGAGACCTCTAAGAAATATGTATAGTTACATTCTTCCCTCCTAATCAGCACTAAGCTAATGCTTCTGCAAGCTGCTGGGGAAATACTGGACATTTGGAGATGTCATCTTTTGGATTAGATTTGGGAAGAAGTTCTGGCTATTTGGACAAAAGTTGCTATGGGACTTTGAGGTAAAGGTATTGATCCTGGTACCACAGGTAACTTGACTGTGCTAATTGTATCTTAATGAAAATACTTAGCACTTCCTTCCATGGATCTCAAAGCACTTTACCTAGGTGGGAAAGCATTACTCTTGTTCTTACAGATGGAGAAACTGAGGCACAGGAGGGTCAATGACTTGCCTTGTGTGAACTCCTGACTTCCTATCTGCTGCCCTATTCATTGAAATATGTTGCCTTCCTCCCACTGCAGTTTGTTTTATATGGTACTCTTAATTTCCTGTCCTAAACCATTCTGTAGTGTTGCTGTACACTGTTCAAACAATGAAATTTTTACTTCACCTATGATTGAAATGCAGCCACCCCTGAAGTGACCTGTCTAGGATAGTGTGAAAATATAATGCACTTGGGGGTGAAAGTGGCTATATAATTGCAAGGCCCTTCTATCACTTCTGGCCCTGACTTAGATTTTGGGATGCATATTACAAAATTTCCTTTTCTTCAAGGCCAAAAGTAGCATGAGTGCAACTGTGGGGTGTGTGTGCAGGGGGGTGGAAATGGGGGCCAATTATGGCAACTAAAAACTCTGTCATTACTTGTCTGTCTTTCCTCACCTCATTCCACTAAAGGGAGTGCAAGGCATCCATGGGGGTCTACTGCAGCCCTTAGGATGCAGTAGTTGCTGCAGAAAAGCTCTATGGTGCTGTTGCCTTTGATGACAGATAGGATACTGACCCCACATGGAACTCCCTAGCATGTAGCCCATCACTCAGGAATGAGGATTTAGGCTAAAGAAACTAACAAAATACATAGGATGGGATATTTATTTATTTATTCAATTTGTCACTAGTTCTTGCCTGTCTTGATTCTGTGTTCTTTCTTTACATCCCTGAGTGCTGTTAACATCGGTGGCACTTCCCTGGGTCCTGGCCATACATATCTACCTGGCTTGGGCTACATGATAAAGCTGCATATTTATACAAGTTCATAGTGCTGGATGCTGAGTGGTTTGAACATGGGCATAGGGGAGATGTTGGCATGTGATGTAAGCTTCCTTTTGACCCCTGATTTACATTGTGAATCCTATGGAAGTGAATGCCCTTTTCTTTTTGAGCTAATACATTAGTCTTATTCTCACATTATGCTTTCATATATCTGCAGAATAGCTTTTCTGAAGATGAACGGCTGTGCAGCCTCAGCTGGGAAATTAATAGGAGGTTTGCAAACTGCAGCCAATGGAAACATCATCAGCCCACATATCAGCTCAGCAATGTTTTTACTAAAAGCCTCTGCAGCTGCGTGATTGTAGAGTAATTTATTTTCAAAGGCCATCATTTCAGGCACTTTCAGTTGGCTTTTAGCAGACATTAGTGGCATTGCCCTGCATTAATCGTTGTTCTTTCATGTACAGCTTTTATATCTGTACTGCTGTGCATGGGCGGGAATGCAATTATCAGGTGGTGTCAACTCCCCTGTACTATTAACTGTTGCTACCACCAATACACAGGAGGGGGGGAGGGAATTAACCTGACGTTTGAATCTCGTTTTTCATAGATTCCAAGGCCAAAGGAGAGCACTGTGATCATGTAGTCTGACCTCCTGTGTAACACAGGCCATAGAACTTCCCCCAAATAATTCCTAGAGCAGATCTCTTAGCCCTGGTCTACACTGAGGGGCAGGGGGGTCGATCTAAATTACGCAACTTCAGCTACATAAATAACGTAGCTGAAGTTGACTTACTTAGGTCGACTTACCATGGTGTCTTCACTGCAGTGAGTTGACTGCTGCTGCTACCCCATCGACTCTGCCTGCGCCTCTCATGGCGCTTGAGTACAGGAGTAGACCGGAGAGTGCTCAGGGGTTGATTTATCGCATCTAGTCTAGACACGATAAATCAATTCCTGCTGGATCGATTACTGCCCACTAATCTGATGGGTAGATGTTAGAAAAAAACATCCAACCTTGATTGAAAAATTCTGAGTGATGGAGAATACACCATGACCCTTAAATTGTTCCAATGGTTAACCACTTTCACTATTCAAAATGTACACCTTATTTCTTGTCTGAATTTGAGTAGCTTCAACTTTCACTGTTATACCATTATGTGCTCGTGTGAAACACCCATTATCAAATCTGTTCCTCAGGTAGGTACTTACAGACTTTTATTTTGCTTTATTAGACTCAATCTATTTAGTTTATGATAAGGCATGTTTTCTAATGCTTTAATCATTCTCACGGCTCGTCTCTGAACCCTCTTGAACTATCAACAACCTTCTTGAATTATGGACATGACAACTGGACACAGTATTCCATCAGCAGGCTTAACAATGCTAAGTAGAGAGGTAAATTAACCCCTCTACTCCTTCTCGAGATTCCCTATTTGTGTATCTAAGGATCAAATTAACCCTTTCAGCCACAGCATTGTGCTGTGATCTTATCCATCATGATCTACCAATCTTCAGAGTCACTGCTTCCCTATCCTTTAAGTATGGCTTACATCTTTTATTCCCACATGCGTATCTTTGCAGTTAGCTGCATTAAAATGCACACAGTTTGCTTGCACCTAGTTTATCAAATTATCCTGATTGCTTTACATTAGTGTAGACCTTTATCAACCAAACTTGTAATAACAATTTTAAAAATCAAGTTAGTTTGACAGGATATATTTTCTGTAAATGTGTGTTGATTGACATTAATTATTGCTTCTCATTTAATGCTTTATGAATAGAGTCCTGTGTCAGCTCCATTATCTTGCCTGGATGGGTGTCAAACTGGCAGGTCCATAATTACTCAGGTCATCTCATTTACCTGTTGTAATATTGGTACAACATTAGCTTTCTTCCAGTCTTCCAGAAATTCCCCAGTTTTCCCAGATTTATTGAAAATCAGCATTAACAGTCCAGTGAGATCTTCATTTTTTTTTCTTTTAATACTCCTGGATGCAAGTTATCTGGACCTGCTGATTTAAAATTTTCTAACTTCAGTAGCTGTTGCTTAACATCCTCCCGAGATACTTGTGTAATGGAAAGCTTTATCATATAATGAGACTGTATATATTCCCCCCACCCCCAATTACAGAACAGACATTAATTGAACATATCTGCTTCTTCTGCAGTAGTCATAATTATACCATTTCCACCTAGTAATGGACCAGTACCATTATCAGGATTCTTTTTGTTCTGAATATACTTTAATTCTTATTGTCCTTATCTCTGCCTACCATCAATTTTTCCGTTGTGTCCCTGGGCTTCCCTTATCAATTTTCTTAGCTTCTGATTTTATATCTATTGCTATCAACTTCCCATTTTTTCAATTTATTTTTATTATATTATAGCTGTCATCACTTCTTCTCTGAACCAAGTAACTATTTTTAACCAATATGACCTTCTTCCCCTCCCCTGTGGGATGGAGATTTTCTGGGCACCTAGTAAAGTGTTCTTAAACAATTCCCAGTTAGCATTCACATTTTTCTGATTAAACTTTCCTCTCAGCTGATTTGTTTCATTAATGGTTTTCAGCTTTGTGGCCCTTTTAAGCCACTATACGTGTAGTAGTAGTTCGGACTTCATTCTCTTTGCCTAAGCTCCCATATTTTTTTTTAGTTCTGTTATGAGTTCCTCTTTATCTGTCAAGACTGTTGCATATAGAATTCCTCTGTGTTTGCAATATTTTTTGTGTTAAGAAATATTGATAAGATTTAGAAATTTTGAGGATGTTTTAGTACAAGCAACATGAGATCTCCAGCATATGTCACTCAAATCAAAGTCTCTCAGGATCAGAGTTATTATAGATAGGTACTTAAGGAGCCAGTTGTCCTGTTCTGTAGTGTGACTTGATGGTCTGTGGCAGGAACCAACTAATACCCCATTTGTGCTAGATCTGCTAGGGCATTGATCCATTAGCATTCCAGATAATTTTTTCCAAGTTATCAGTGACTCAAACAGGTAATACCCTTTTTCCCACTTGAGCCTTCCTAGACAGGTTATAATCTTTCGTTTTAACATTCCAGTTGTGCAAATTGTCCCACTAGGCTTCATTAATACAAACCAATTAGAATTTCTGCTCATAAATGAGCAATTCCAAGTCCTGTTTCCAGGGCCAGCTCTGGCTTTTTTGGCGCCCCAAGCAAAAAAAAAAAAAAAAGGGGGGAGGGGAGCGTGGCCGGGGTGGCAAAGCAGGGAAAAAAACAAAACAAAACAAAACACTTTGCGGCCGAAGCGGCAAAGCAGAGGGGCGAGGACTGGAGCAGCAAAGTGGGGGGAAAGGGGAGAAACAACGGCGCAGCTGGCAAAGCGGGGAAAAAACAAAACAAAAAACCCTACATGGCGGCTGGAGCCAGGGGGCCTCCCTATGCTGCAGAGTGCGCGCCCGGTCTAGTGTGGCGGAGGGAGAGCGGGGGAGAGAGAGAAGGGCGGCAGCCAGTGCTTCAGCGGGGCACTTGCCCCACGGCCCTGACCGCTGCGCCGCCTGCAGGGAGGGCTCCGGTCCTGTCAGCGGGGATGGAAGGACAGGGGCTGCCCTGCCGAGTTCGCTGCAGGGCGCTCCCCTCCTCCACGCCGCCGCCCCCTACAGGGCGGCTGGAGCAGGGAATAAAAAAAAAAAGCAGCTGTTCCACCCTAGGATTGAGCGGAATGCCGCACCCTAGAATCTGCCGCCCCAAGCACCAGCTTGCTCAGCTGGTACCTGGAGCCAGCCCTGCCTGTTTCTTACCCAGGCTCCTAGCATTGGTGTATAGGAAACTAAAGAATTTCTTATGTCATTTGGTTCTTTGATTAATTTTCTTCTCAACTATTTGATTCTGTGCATATTTCTCCTCTTTCTTAACAGTCTCCTGACTACTCTAGCCAGTGTGTCCCACAGGAGATGGGTTTCCCTTTGACTGAGTTGAAGACCATCCAAACTATCTAGGCACATCTCCCCATAGAAAGTGGACCAATGTTCTAGAAACCCAAAGCCTTCCACCTGCTACTTAACCAGTGATTCACTTCTAGAATTTTCTGCCTTCTGTCTTCCATCCTTCACATGACAGGCAGGATCTCCCAGAAGATCACTTGAACATTCTTCAGGAAAGTCATCTGCATTGTGGGACAACTCACAGATGGTAATGTCACTAGTGCTAATATGAACAATCACCTTGCCTGTTGACTTTAGAAGCTTATCTAGTCTTACAGTGATGTCCCATGTTTTGGCTCCAGGAAGATAGCCCACTGACCTATTTTCTTGTCTTGTCCCTTGCAGAATGTTCTCATGAGTATTGAATTCCCAACAAGGATCTTCTACCTTCCTTAGACAGTAGGACAATTCTTTGGAGGTGAGCTTGCTTTTCTTACAGGTTGGGACAAGCTGCCATCCACAAGGGTATAATATACATCTCTCCAGGCCCTTGGACCAGCTGGATCTTGATATTTATCTTCCATAGTTTCCATGTTGAAGGATCTGATATCAGTTGGAAACTTCTAGCTATGTGGAACTGGAACTCCTTCTGGTCCTCAAGTGTATAGTGCAGTGTTTCTCAAACTCGGGTCGCCGCTTGTGTAGGGTAAGCACCCTGGTGAGCCAGGACAGTTGGTTTACCTACCCCGTCTGCAGATCCGGCCAATCGCGGCTCCCACTGACCACGGTTCACTGCTCCAGGCCAATGGAAGCTGCTGGAAGCGGCATGGGCCGAGGGACTTACTGGCGGCCGCATCCAGCAGCTCCCATTGGCCTGCAGCAGGGAACCGCGGCCAGTGGGAGCTGCAATCAGCCAGACCTGTGGATGAGGCAAGTAAACAAGCTGGCCCGGCCCGCCAAGGGCTTTCCTTACACAAGCAGTGACCTTAGTTTGAGAAACACTGCTGTAGTGGAGGGTAGGGCAGGGTCAAAACTCCTTCCCCTCTGCCCTCATTTTCTCTCAATCAAGGGAAGTAGCCAAATAGCTCTTACTTTCCTTCCCACTGCAAAGTCACAAACCGAGTAGGTAAGCAAGGGAAGACCTTACACTCCTTACTTCCCTCATAGGTAGGGCTGTGACAATTCAGTCAGTGAATAGCATTTTGTTGTTTAAATCTAGAATGTTCCTAGTCAGTCTAGTCCAAAGGGAGGTAAATTCATCAAAGAGGAAGAGGGCTGTTGATACCACAAAATAAAATTTAGCTTGAGTTTGCAAAATATTTATGTATGTGAGAACAACTAGTTGAACATCCTGGCTAAAAGAACATAAAATACACTTGTGTTCTGGAATTGCTATTAACTGTATCAAAAAGATGTAGTAAAAGAATACTGTTTTACGAACAGATTTTTAGCCTAAGCAAATTTGCCCATAGTTATAAACAATTTAAATATTAGTTTCTAACCTCTCAGGGCCTGTCTGAATTATTGCTGAGCACATAATGGCTGACTGCACTAAAAATGTCTGACTCATCTCTTGCAAAGCATTTAGGGATACACTGAGTGTATAAAACCATATGCTAGTCAGCCTGCTTCCCTGACAGTAGTTCAATATGATGCCAGATAAGGGGGCTTGAATCTATAAAAGTTATAGTGCTATAAGGCTTAATGTATTCATCCTTGGGGTTGTACCTGAGGGACATGAGATTTTGTCCTCTCCCTGCCGTCTCTTAGCTGGATGTTGAATGCTATGATCCCCTGTGCTTGTAGCCTTAGATTCTCAAAATGTTTTAGGCGTCTCCTCCGTCAGACAGCCACTCGGAAGGGAGTGACTTACTGGTTTCAGACCCATTTTTCATTTTCATTCTCTGCTCCCGCTTTACCTCCGTATACCTCTTGGCATGAAGCAAGGGATCAGATCAGTAACAGGTGAGAGCATAGCAAGGTAGTAGGGCAGGGGATTTTCATTCTGGGAGAAGTATAAAGATGGGTTCTGGAACAGATTCCTCTCAAGAATACTAACCTTGCAACACTAACCCTGAGCCACAAATCCTCCTGCCACAAGCTCTGGTTAGACTCGATAGCCTAAAACTCCTCAGCCACCATGTTCTAAGGATTACAATGAAATCTCCCCCTTCTTCCTAACTGAAGATCAAGCCACTGGCTTGTTCACTTCACCCTGCATCATTTGATATAGATGCAAAGAGAATTTTGTAGTAGCATTTCTTAATTAATGTTTGTCTATTCATAAATCAGTCTCTGGATCAAACTGAAAGTCTGCATGAGTTAGTGCTTTAAGATATACTAGACTAAAATCCATGGGAAGTTTCTATTGTATTAGGAAACTCACACTGGGGAGCAGTTAAAGTAGTACCCCTGACTTCAAATGGCAACTGGACCTCTATGTGAGTAAGCAGAGTCACAGTTTGGCCTCAAATTGTTCCTTCGAACAAGAGGTATCATTTCAGGAAAAAAATGGGTGGCAGTTATGTCAGAATATAGAAAATATGTAATTACATTATATCCTGCAAAGTCGGGGAGTGGAGGCAGTGGAAGACATAATGGAGCATGTAGACTCATGTAAAGGTTTTGAGGGGGAGGGGACAACTTCCCCCTTGCCACATAGCAAATAATGCCCCTACTCCTAACTACTACACAGCAAATTCTGCCACCTTTACTCATGTTGAGTAGTACTTTAGTTTTGTAATTACTTCCACTGAAATAAAAGGAACAGGCATGTAGGAAGTCACTACATTTGGAAATTATGCTGGAAAAACTGTCAGTGCCTACCTCTGTGGAGCAGAACACAGCCAGCCAAATTGCATGTGGGAGTGTAGTGACTGTTGGATGCTTAAAAAATTGGTTCCTTAAATGCTGTGCCCTTGAGGATTGACAAGTAAATGTTCACTAGCACACTATGTGGATACAGGGCTTTTTGACAGACTTATT
Source organism: Gopherus flavomarginatus (assembly GCF_025201925.1). Taxonomy (NCBI): domain Eukaryota; kingdom Metazoa; phylum Chordata; order Testudines; family Testudinidae; genus Gopherus; species Gopherus flavomarginatus. The sequence continues at coordinate 15,965,196 of NC_066630.1, read as the reverse complement.
TCTCTAATCTGTCTGATAAATCTGTGTACTCTCATTCATAATTCAGCTTTTGCATACTCTTAGCATCCTTTGGTTACCATGGTAAGCAAGACTCAGGGACAGCAGCACCTATCCCCTAACTCGGCTGTATTTTGCATAAAGGATGTTACTTCCTAACCTTTCTACTTGATTTGTGTCCTGAACAAGGAGGCTTATAGTCAATTTCTCTTTCCTAAGAAAAATAGGAAGGTGTCCAAGATCTGGGATTAAATACTCTCAAACTGCAGCGCCCAACATTTGGAACAGAATGGATTTAGTTCAATATAGAAAAGTTTGATCAGTGAATTGGGGCCCAACCCCAAATCTGAATCCAGGCCTTAGCTCTTGAGCTTTGATTTGGACTCATCCCTATTCAAAATGTTCTGCAATTTGGTTTCAGTTAAAGATAATTGATTTGAATATTTCCAACCTTAGTAGATAAAGGGAGTAATGGAAATTGGGGGAGCCTGTCTCCATGTGCCCATCATCCTAAAATAACCCCTCCCTCACATCTAAGTTCTAAAATCTAGGCTAGAAATGTCATGAGCACATGCTCTATTACAAAATCTATAATCTCCTGTTCCCATAGAGATGGATCTACCTCAACAGCATTTTTCAGTATTGGCAACTCCCCTGAACATTTAAAAAAAAATGGCTTGTATTCAATTCAAGGATTTGGACTGGTTGCTACTTTATCCCAAGCACTTTGCTCATGTCTGTGTAAAAAATCTACAAAGCTAAAGCATAAAACAACAATAACACAGCCCCCAAATTTGTATTTTTCAGTCTGGTAACTGTGCATTGAATACTTAGATTATGTATTTTGATTGCATTCAAACATAGCTTTTTGAGGATCAAATGTTCAAACATAAACCCCTAGATACTGCCTGCAAATACATCAGTACACATTTATCTGCTCTCATATGTATTTGTTTAGGCAAACTCTCTCATGCATTTACTCATTTCTGTGACCTCAATTTAGGAACCTAAGTTAGGAAACTTGTCCTGAAGTGTAGAATTGCTTTTCCTTGGGATTCCCAAAGATGTTTTAAGATTCTGTTCATGCAACCACATTTATAATAAATATAGCACTGAAGGTTACCTGTTGGTCTTTTCTCATCTCAATGTGCCTGATAACCCCTATTGACACTAATGGGAATGTGCATGTATCAAGGTGAAACAGACTGGAGAAGTGAGTCGCTTTGCCAAACCTTGCAGGTAGCCTCTGGCAAACATGAATCTAAGAAGCGTAGGGTATTTCTAGCATCTACTGAGACTTCTAGAAGATAACGGAAACATCTTTTACTGTTTAAAAAAAATCTGGGTGTTAGGTCCTGAATTTAGGAGTTAGTTAAAATTCAGGAACAGCCATTGTGGTAAACATTTTTAAATGTATTTATCAATGGGGATCTTGATACGTGGTCACAAGTCTGGTAAGATTATCAGCAACATTCTGGAGGCCAGGCAGAAGCTTTAAATTAATTCTTCTGCAAATAATGCCAAGTCTGTGTGTTACCAGGAAGGGTTAAAAATTATTTTTTCTAAGTCACTGGTGTTCCTAGCACAATTAGTTCATATCTATAGAAGTTGCATTTCTAGGGAGTATAGGCATTTTTCTGTTTTCCATATCCTCACAAAACTAACTGGCAAGAGTATAGAGTAAGCATTTCCTTTCCTGATTAAAAATGTATATTCAGAATAATAAAATATTTTAGTTTTGCATTTGGGAAGTTTGCACATCTCATTTGCATTAAACTGCGGTTTTCATGTCTCTAAAAAGTAAACAAGTCTACATATTTCACATATACACTTCCTCTTGTAAAAAGCTTTGAATATCTAGGTGGGTATCATTTATATTTGTTGTCACATTGGATTTGAGTGTAATTTGTCAGGCTTTACAAAAATTTCTCTGACATATCTTGATTAAACAAACATTACATTGCTAGATTACTCAGACCTCCTTATAATCTCCCCACAGAATATTTATTTATGAGTAAATTAGAGATGTTGCTAGCACAATTCCTTTATAGTAACATAGGGTTTGAGACCTAAAATCCCCATAATACTCGGCTGCTTTCTCTACTACTTGGACTCTATTGGAGTGCTTACCAAACTTCAAATGCAGTCCAGTAATGCAGTGCCACAGGAACAAAGAAACTGCTGTATTTTCCTAGTAATTGTATTTATGTGCAATTGTATGAAATATAGTGTTTAATCAAAAATGTGTAACTTCACAAATTAATATTCTTCATGTATTTGCATCTGTATGTAATGGGCTAGATTGTGCTTTTAGGTATGGCCTTGGGCAATGGGTGGTAAGTAAACTAGACCATCCCAGGAGGTGTTGACTGATACACTACTAGATGACAATTCTTCTCTTGCTTTCTCTTTGATCCAGGATGATATTAATTTGTTGATGGCTTATTGCAGCAGCAAATTACTAGAAGTACCCGCTGCACTTGCTCTGCTACTCTGGTAATTAATTTTTTGGGAAAGCAGGGAATAGCTAAGGCTCCACCTCATATCCTTCCCCTTCTAATCCATCTTTTGCCCCTCAGCTCTGAGAAAGGAATAAGTGCATACAACAATCACTCACTCACTCCTGCACACCAGACCCAAGATCTAGAAAGTCTGTGTACAAGGCTTTTACTACCTTACATGAGCATATTGACCAAGCTTCAAATTAACCCTGATTACTCACAGCTACCTCTCTGTGCCCTGATGTATGTATTTTGTAGGCACAGTTTAGGAGTCTATTTCTGATAACATTGTCCTTCCCTCTGTCCGACAGGTGCTGCATTGTGACTTAGCATGACTGAAACAATCCAGTGATAGCTGAAGGTAAGAAACCTATCTTTTCCCCCTTGAAAAAAATCCAGTTAAAGAAATGGGGAACCACCCCTCTTCTTACGTGTAGAAAAGAATTAGTGTGGACTCCCCAGGGCCGGCGCTTGCATTTAGGTGACTTAGGCAGTCGCCTACGGTGCCAGGACTATGGAGGGGGTGGCATTTTGCCGGGGGGGTGGCAGGCTGCTCCGGTTGACCTGCCGCAGTTGTGCCTGCGGACGTCCGCTGCTCTAGCGGCTCCGGTGCCAGAAACCCTGGCGCCGGTCCTGGGACTCCCTGATATATCTCTTGCTTTAATCTAATTGTTCTATAGTTTAAAGTTTACAGACTGACATTATCATGAACCAATACAATATTGAATATTTAGGGCTAAATTGTGATGAATAATTTCACTTCAAAGGAGCTTATTTTTAACATCTGCTATTATTTTAGCAGCAATTACAATTCACCTTTAAGAGTCTTCACTAGAACTCTTCTTGAAGTGAAAATGTTTACTACAGCCAAGTTAGAAACAACCATCTATCTCTGTCAATTGTCTTTGTTCCAAATGATTACTGCTTTTTCTTGTCCTTATCCACCACTTAATACCCTAGGGATCCTTGCAGAGTGCTTGCTATTCCAGGGTCACTATGCACAGCAGTATTTTCTGAACCTTAATGATGCAATTTACACTGCATTGTACCTCAGGAGCACATTTTGTTATTCAGATGCTTGGTTCCATTTCTACAAGTCTATTCTAGGTCAGTTACAGGTGTTAGTCTTGACTACTAAATGTCTTGGGTTTGGATTTTTTTTATACCATCCCTCCTCACAGTGTCTAAGGCTAGATGATAACCTTACAGTCCTCTCTGTATACAGGATGTTATGTAGCTGCCCCAGCCCCAGCCCCAGCCCCAGCCCCAGCCAAATTGTAGCTGAGTTACAGTTCCTTCCTTGTTCTGGAGAGGGAGTAAACAACGCCAGCCATCTTTGTGTAGCCACTTAACCTCCCCTCAGTGTGCCCAGCTACTTACATTGGAATAACCTGTCCACCCAGGGCCACCCAGAGGAGGGGAGGCAAGTGGGGCAATTTGCCTCAAGCCCTGCAGGGGCCTCCACAAGAGTTTTTCGAGGCCCCTGGAGCCACTCATTCCGGGGCCCCCGGAAAACTCTCATTGGGCATGGTCCCCCGGAGCTTCTTCTGCTCTGGGTCTTTGGTGTCAATGCGGCGGTGGGGGGTCCTTCTGCTCCCGGACCCACCGCCGAAGTGCCCGGACCCGCTGCTGAAGAACCCAGGTCCCCTGAATCCTCTGGGCAGCCCTGTGTCCACCTACTTCCTCACAGAGGGTGAAATCAGTTGAGTAGCCCTTGCTACCAGTAATGGTATTGCCTCCTTCAGTCCAGGTATAACACGGCTCCTGGGATCACCTTTCTTCCATGCCTTTTAAACTATGACAACCCTTCTTGGAATCCTTCCAGCGATTCCCTATCCTGCATGAAATCCAGTTCAAGCTTCCTACATATCTCTTGTCTGGCCTTCCGTCATTCTGCACACCCTCATGCTCTACCAGTGGCTTTGTCTACACAGGAAAGAGAGAGAGTGTGTGTGACTTAGGGTGTGAATTTGAACCATATAGTTACACTGGTATAACCTCCATGTGTGGAAACTTATTCCAGTATGAGCAGCTTTTTGTGTGTGTGTGGTTTTTTGTTTGTTTGTTTGTTTGTTTTTTGCTTGGTTTGTGCCCTTTAGGAAGGGATTTAAATTGAATTGAAAAAAAAGCCATTATTTTATACCAGAATAAGTTTGGCCACATGGAGAATTACATCTGTAGACAAATGCTTAGTCATTACACGTTTATGTGTAAACTTCACACCGCACCTATTTTGGATAGCATAGTGACAACAACCTTCGCTTTTACGAGCTTCTCGCACACAGCTCCAGGCCTCCTTCCACTCCTCCCTCTGTGTGGAATATCCTTCCCAAGCTCATCAGTAAAGCCACTACTCTTCCCCCCCACCCCACCCCACCCCAATAAATTCCTGCCTGAAGACCCCCCATTTCTATGATGCCTAGAGGACACTGACTTCTATTAACTAGTTTTAGTAGCTGGGAACTGTTTTTATATGATGATAAAACCTTAACATTAGTCACAGTCACAAAATGATGGTAGAAGGCTAACACAATTACCACCTTGACCTCCTTACTTACTACTTGTACCCATTCTCATCTTTCTTTTTGTCACTCTTTAGACTAAAGCCCTCCAAACAGGGGCCAGGTCTCCCTTTAATTGGGAAAGCACCGGAGTGTGAGTGCTAACAGAAATAAACCTGACAATAAGTGTGCTATGTTTTATATTTTAAAGCATTTTCACTGTATATTTATGACTTATTGACTGCTTCTTGACACAGGTAGCAAAAAATCATGTACTCTGGTTGCAAATGGTAATGTGTTCTTTTGCTGTTACTTTCATCTTTTCAGGGTGAGCCATTCTAAAGTTTAAAATGTAGCTTGCTAATAACATACTAAAGAATTAACTGGGTTGAAGAAATTTTTTTGTTTTGTTCCCCAGACACCACCTAAATATTTGTTCTAAAATTTTGTGACTGATTATATAAAAGTGTACTTGATGATCATGCTTGCATTGACCACGGGACACAGCAGCTTCCTATATACTGAGTAGCTCAGTCAGCTCCAGTTTGAGAGCCGTAGAAGGAGATTTAATAGTAGGAATGAATGGGTCTCTTTGGTCCTGTTTCAGAAGAAACAGGAAAGGCAAGCTGCCAGTTCCCACCAAAAGAATTGAGCAGGCAGAGTTTACTCTCCTGCCCCCACAGTAGCATGTCACCTACTGATTTCTGATCCGCTACAAGGAGTGTAAACTGCACCAGTCCCACCAGGAAAACTCAGCTAGAGGGGTGGACATCAACACCTAGTAAGCAGCCAGTAGTTGGGGGGTCAGTTGGAGCCAAAGTACTGTCCGGTAATGTACAAGCACAGCAGTAAGCCTGACTTGTGCTTCAAGAAACTCCTGTTTGCAGTGGGCAGGCTTGGGGGGTGGGGAGTGGAGGGGGGAGCTGAACATAGGTATTAGCATAGTCACTCCTATACTAGCACTACATCTCGTTGACATAGTAGGTCCCATAGTAATACTTGCAGAGCTTAGGTCTCCTTTGGGGATGTAGCTGTGGAATGTAGTCTTTCTAGGGCTGGAAATCCTGTTCAGGTGAGATAAGGGATGATTCAGTGTGGTCAAGGCCGGTTCCAGGCACCAGAATTCCAAGCAGGTGCTTGGGGCGGCAATCTGCAAGGGGCGGCAGTCTGTGTGTTTTTGTCCTCAAGCAGTGCGCCGACCTGCCACCGCAGATGACAGGGGCAGTCTGTGTGCCATTAGGGAAGCACACGTGTTTCCGCTGCGGCGGCAATTTGGCGTCAGCTTCTATATTCAGCTGTCCGAGCTGGCGTGGAAACACGCCTGTCACCCTAATGGCAAGCGGACTGCCCCCGCCATCAGCAGTGGCAATTTGGCACGCTGCTTGGGGCGGCAAAAACAGTAGAGCTGGCCCTGAATGTGGTGGCTTAATTTCAAAAACAATGAAACTCAAAGGTTTCAAATGGGTTTCAGGGTTCTTTTAAAATTCATAGGATGTGAAACTGTGTGCGCTCAAACAGCTGAAAAGCTTCTCTCAGCCCCCTGTGAACTAAAATTGTTCAGTTTCAGATAGCTCGGAGAGCCCCTGTTGTACCCAGAGTAGGATTAGTTCATTAAGCTGCAGTACTGAGTGAAGATATAACATGTCTGTACTGCTTAGAGGTCTGCCATCACTGTAATCTTGTAAACAAAAAATCACTCCATTTCAATATATTTTTCCTAGTGCATTAAATAAATTTGATGCTAAATGGTGAATTCAAGGGGTGGAGGACAAAAGTTTAAGGCAACCCCCCCTATTGAGCTTTTCAAAGATGCTCTGTAAGTGGAAGTTGGAAGGTGCCTTGCATTATCCAAAAGCAAAAGAGGTGACAGGCAAGGTCAAACTATTTCCAGCAGCAGCATTTAAACTCTGGTGTGACTGAAACTTGAAAAGCCCTGAGAAGTCAAGGGACAATGGTGTATATTTAAAAAAAAAATAAAAAAGTATGTGGAATTAGATTTTCCGCACAGGGAGCATAAAAATAAAAATAAAAATCCAGTTAGCTACTTAGCTAAGTTTATCCAGTAAAACGAAAGAAAAAATGAAATGCTGAAACTAAAATCACAGGGAAGGAAAAAACCCTAGATATACAATTACTCGAAATAATAGCATAGGCTTCCAGCACACTATAACAGTGCCAGCTCTGCTCTATACTGCAGTTTAACTGAACCTCCAAAGTAACCATTATGATGTATTGTGTGTCAAATATTTCTGCTGCAGAGCTGCGTGTATGGGCCAAGGTGATTTGAGTAGGCACTAGGGTGTTGTTCTATCTGACTCCAAAATAAAAGAAACAATCCACAAAGAACAGCATGGCGTGAAATGGGAGTTCCTGTCCTTGGGAGTCTGCATGGAAAGTGGCATGCTGGAGTATTTGGCTTGGAGTTCTTTGGTTTTTTTTCCTTTACTGCTGAAAACAAAAAAAGACCCTGATTTTATTATAACTATTTCTTTTTCTAAACTGCAACATTAACTACTTCAGACCAGCATCATCTTCACAGTGTGTGCTGCTATAATCTACAAGTCTCCTGAAATCATTGGCTGTATAAAACTTACCCTGGTCTGTTCTCTGGGGAAGATTCTCCAGGCTCATACATAGGAACAAACCTAATGCTGTTCAGCTTCTTACACGGCAACCATCAATGTGGTCTCTGAGTGTTTTCCAAACATCCATAAAACAGAGTGTCTGTCTCACGTGGCTTATTTGTTCCTTTCCCAATCTCCACTCTCTTTCACTGCTGTATAGAGGAATATACAAGGTGTAAGGCAGTGGTGAATCAGACCCTCTGTCCTTAAATGGCAGATGAAGGCAGACAGGAAACGTTGACAAACCTATTCAAAACAAGCCTGCTCTATCCTGTTCCGTATACTTCTGATATGTTTTCTGCCTTCACCCTCCCATCCCCTCTGAGGACCGTGAGATGAAAAAGGAATGATTTTCTATACCGAGTTTATCTGCTGCTGTTTGTGTTCCCCACTTGGCCTTAATCCCTTGAGTGTAACACCACACTTGGTTTCACAGGTGAAAATTATGTCACAAACATATATCTCTGGGACAGAGGCCCCTGGCTAAACGGAACATTTTGGGGACTCTAAGCGTTTCTGCAGCATACCATAAAAGTTCTTTATTTATAAGCCAGGACTTTATAGATAATAGGGATAATAAAATATATTATTATGGTGACATTTTACATTTTCATTAGTACCACTCATCCTAAAGTATCCTGTGTGGATGGGCGTACACAACCCTACTGAGGTGGAAAGGGGCAATTAACTGTCTCTCACCATAGACCAAAGAAACTGGAGTAAAATTTGACTCTTACCTAGAGTATTGGGGGATTATAAATATGTACAGAATTTAAAATTAAGTCCTCATCTGAAACATGAATGCAAAAAAACCCCTCCATTATACTCATTTAGGCATAGCTTTTTCAAATACAGAAATGACAGCTAAGCTCCTCACTCTGATAATACCATTCCAAATCTCTCCCAAGATCATTACAAGCAGTGCATGTTACTTCATCATGCTTGTTAATTCATTTTGATACTCTTCTCCATGCTGAAGGAGAGTTGGAATGTTAAACATACTGTTTGTAATTAAGAATACAATGAAGTACTGAATGAGAGATGCATTTTCAAAACCAGCCCCTCAGTCTGTACTTGCATGTGCTCCTTGTCCCTGCAAGAAAACTCAAGTTTTTATTGACTAGACAGATAGTGTATGTAAATGGGTGACTGCCTAAATACTTATTTGGGACAAATATGCAAGTTTTGACAGTAGCTTGTGAGGGTAATTTTTCACAGGGGCTAAACAAAGATTATCGGCTAGTCTTATGAATTTCTGCCCATTGGGACTTAAATTAAATTCTTTTGTATAGCAATTCAGTTCTCTGGGAGGCAGCTATTCTTTAGAACTCCTCTAGATGGTACTGCTACCACATTTTCCATAGCTAAAATATGCAATTGTATAGTATGAAGAACCTGCTATATAGGCACTAAATTACCAAAACTGTCTATGACATAGTTCTGAAGCTATTTCATAGAGCTATACTTAAAGATATTAGGTCTGATGCTCCTCTGACTTATACTGATGTAAATAAGGAATAATTTAAATTAGCTGTGATTCACTATTGTGAAACTGGTATAAAGGCACAGAATCATTCCCCTTGATGTCTTTTACCGGTAGTTTCCCAGTTTTTACTCAGGACCTCATAGTACTCATTACTTTATATATCTGTGTGACCATAAACATGTTACATTTTAACATTAGAAAATGTAACTGGGCTAAGAGTGTTGGAATTTACATTTTTCTTATATTTGATCCCCTTCATTGTAGTTTCTCTTTCCATACATACTTGATTATTGCATTAACTGTTAGAACACAGGATGTTTTATAGAAAAAAAATTCACAAAATTCCAATTCTAATCTTCTAATAGAAAAATGTAAAAGTTTTGAAGATAGATGGAAAAAAATCTCAATATAGGTCCTGGTGTTATCTTAAAAATGATATTGGTGCATGGTAGGCAGCGTCCTAGAATCTGGTAGGAAATCTGCTCTTAATCCTACTGGAAAGAAGAGTAATGTAACAACTTGTATATCAATGTGTGTTCATCCAAAACAGGTAGGCTATTGTACTCCTAGGGCTTGATCCAAAGCCAGTCACTTCAAATGGACAGACCCCTCCTCCACTGAAGTCAATGGATTTTGGATCAAGACCCCAGTCTAATGCATGTAGAAATAAAGGAAACATACTCTTTTATTATAATGATGACCTAATTTATAAACCCTTGGCACAGAATCAAAGGCATAGAAGTTTCTGCCACACTTAGGCATTCACAGAAAATGTTGTAAATGATCTGAAATTGGCAAGAGGAACTTGATTTTCACCATTCATATTAGGACATGGAACTCTGATTCATTATGTTAGTAATTTTATTTAATAAAATCCTATTTGTGCAGCAGGAAAGAACCTTTCAGTTGCATAGGCTATATAGGGTTCATTTGGGAAAAATGAACACCAGAAATATAGGGCCTGATTCAGTGCCTTTTGAAGTCTGTAGGAGGGCGTCAGTGGATTTGAAACACTCATAATGCATACCTGCCAACATCCTCCAAAAAAGGTAAAATGTAAACTTACACAAAGCATTAGAAGAATGTTCCTTGAAAATAAGTCTTGGGAGATCATCTGAGGAATCTAAATGTGGATCATCTAAACTAGAAGAGAAGTAAGGAAAAAAGATTACTTTAAAGGATTTCAGCCACAAGGCAATTTTTTTTTAAAACAGTCGAATCACTCTTTCAGACTTCATGTTCTACTTAGCAGGTCTGTAGTGATGCATGGTACCACAAAAACATCCACAGGACATTGTCCTATGTTGTCTTATCACCTACAGCCAGCTTTCCCCATCCATTCTCATTTCAACCATTTTCAGACTATTTAAAAAAAAAGGAGGCAGGCCAGGATGGAAACAAGTTGAACCAGTTACTGCTGCTAGCATTTTCTAGCCAACAGGAAAATTGCAGCACACATGGACTGTAGCTTACTCCATATGCAAAAACTGAGAAAATTAATCCCTTTGGTTTCTGGCCAAAGCTAATACCAAATACCCCTTCTCTGTAAACAAAAACATACTTAAAATTACATAGAAAAATCATTTTCACAACTTTTTGTCTCCGTGGGTTTCTGTTTCTCTCCTGTTGTCTCAAACCAAGTCTATAATCATTACAGAATCCTGACCCAACATTTTTCGTGGAGCTGGCTGTTCTGCATTGTTCATTGAAGGAAACAAACTGCAAATTAAAAAATGGTGATTCCAAAATGTCACTTTGTAATTACATTTGGGGCCAGACTCTTGGAAATGCTGAGCCCCCAGAACTTGCTTAGATGCCTAAGAGACCTGCTGAGGGCTCAGTTTACTGGAAAGTCTGGCCCTTGATCTATTACAGGTAGTAGCTGATTCATGTCTCTGAAAAATGTACTGTGTACAGTCAAATCACCTTTGTTCCAGTATTTCATCTGTCCTTCACTGTACTGTGCCTGTTGTCTAGAAAAGAATCTGTTATATTTATTTGATTGCCTGTCTGTCTAATTTTGGTTTTGGTAGGTTGCTTTTATTTCTGATTGCTTTTGTATTTGCATTTTTAAGCATGAGAATTTCATGTTTCAACTGAGCTGCTGAGGGATAGAAAATAGAATATTTTATTACACAAAGTTGTTTGAGAGACAAAGGGGTTACTTTATTTGCCCTGTTAACACCATCAATGAAATTTTGCTTACAAACACGTTTGAAAGGATTTTGAGGTTGCAGGTAATTCCCGCAATAAAGAGTCACTCTACTGTGATTTCATTTTCTCAGACCACATGTGGCTTCATTTGTTCACTAATCAAAATATTTATCAGACAGGTCTGGTGTTGAGGCCACACCTGAGGAATTCTGCATCAAGTGGAAATAACGAGGTCTTCTCACATGCACCCACTCACATCCTTATTCAGTGAGTCCCATTGCCCACTGATTCACTTGTTTAAAGTTAGGCATATGCCTAAGTACATTGAATCCGAGCTTGAGAGAGAGGTTCTGAAATGGTGTGACCAGTGCAAGTGTGGCTCTGAAGCCTTGCTGTTAGTAGTAGAAAGAGAGAATCAGGAAAAAGCCAACCTGCCCCACGAATGGGAGTTCACTAAACCATTAAATTGAATGGGTTGGGAAGTCTCATCCCTTGCCTTCTTTGTGGGACCCAAAGCCTTCCCTTCTGAGAGGGCAAATTGAAAGCTTTTTTGACATGAACATGATAAAGCTTATTGGTCCCTCCAACATCTTCTTGCGAGCATCTTCACAGAAAGCTCCAATTTTACCCATTGCTGGGGAATCTGAATATAAACCTATTGTTATCCCAGCCCTTGGCTAAGCCATCCAACAAAATGTTTCTCAGACATTTTGATCCTAATATTGTGCAAGACTCTGTCACCGCTGATGGTCATTTGCTGTGCATTTGTATTTTATGTCTGATCCTCTGATACTTTAAGGAAGGCTTGCTCAGCATTCTTACTGACATAACTAAGTTATCCAAGATTCAAAGGTGTTTGGATTTTTCTAAAGGTTGCCAACTGTTTGTTGCATGTATGAATTATTAAAGATTTCTGTACAATTATAAACATTTGTTCAAATGTGTGCTACAAGCCTAAAATTCTGTTTCATCAGCTTATAGCTATGACCACAATGTTTGCACCTCCAGGAGGTCGTCATCTTTGTAACTTTAATCTTTAAACTAATCCAGCTCTCACCATCTAATTGATGTGCCTTGCATACCAATCACATTATTTTTTACTCCTTTTATAGTTGCCTGGAAATGACACAACCTACTTTACTATTCTTTAGTCTTAAATAGGTGAAACTGGGAATTGAGGAATAATCAGTAATGGTTATCTGCCTTTCCTGTTTAAGAACAATAATGATGTTCACTCATCCTGAACAAGGCCTTTAATTAATCATTGTAGTTAGGCAGGTTGAAGTCCCATTGTTACCATCACTGAAGCATAATAGTAATATAAACTCCTGCTTAAGTGCTTTTGTTCTGTGAAATAAATCTTTACATCCATTCCTAAAATTTATTAAAAGTATAACACTGGCCCGTTATTATATTTTTATTACAATATTTTCAAACAAATGTATTTGTATTATCATTTGTGGCTCACAGCTTTAATTTCCTTTTGCTGAATTTTTAGGTACATTGTGTGTTTGTGTACACTCAAAAACATCAGCTTTCTTATTATCACCCTTCCCTTAAAGAACTAACTCTCCGTGTATAATCTTTCATTAGACTTCACAATGGGTAGCTGGAATTGCACAAAACACCATATAAATCTCAGTTTATTTTTATATTTGGCTATGTACATATTTTAAATGGGAACCGGGAACACTACAGAGCTACCTGCATTACTTTAAGTGCTAGTACCTTTATTTGCTATTGACTGCAATGTAATATTCATCTCTAACTTGGAAGCTGAGGAAATAGGCAGCATTTAATATAATTAGTCCAGCACACTGTCTCTCCAAGTGAATAATTTAAAAGAAATAACTAATCACATTCTTATGGGAGCCACATATCCACTCATAATTTGGAGTCCCCATCGAAGTGGCCACACCTTCACACCTTTCTGTTGTCAGACACAAGAGCAGATATAAATGCATCCCCTTGCATTGGAAGAACTGTAGAACTTGCAACTGTCCAGCAAGTTTTGCTTCTGCTTTTTGGATTTTCCAAACAGCAGAAGCAAAAATGTACAGGGAGTCAAGCATCCATAGTTTCTGATGAGGAGGACATAATTTTTCTATATCTGTCTTTGATTGTCCAAACTCTCTTGATCTTTTTGCATGGGCTGGTGGATGTGAAGTTTGAAGTGTGTCAGATAGTGCCTTATTCAGAGAAGTATTGAATCATTTTTAATCACTATTACTATTTGAAACATATTTATCTGGGTGCCAGGTAAAGTTTGTGTCAGTTGCTATATTGTTCAAGTTTTTGCCATGTTTTTAGTTAGACACAAACCGCACCAAAAAAAAAATGGATGTATGTTCAGATATAGTATCCTTCACTTTCTATCCAAAATGGTTGTCCAGCATTGCCAGACAATAGTTAACCAGCTATGTGTGTATGTGTGTGTGGAGTTCGAAGTGTGAGTGAGAGAAAGTGAGTTAGTTTAGAACTGTTTAACTGAAAAAGGAAAAAAAGAAGAGAAGGGTGTCTTTGTGCTTAAGGGATGTCCTGGGACTCAGGCAGTCTGAGTTCAATGCTTGGCTCTGCCACAAAGCCCATCTACTGTCGGGCAAGTTGCTTAATTTTAGAGCTTCTGTTACCTGTTTGTGAAACAAAGATGACACTTCCCACTGTGGGGAGAGAGGCAGCATTGCATGGATATATTTAATGATTGCTTCATTCTGAGTGCTTCAGAATCCATTAGGAGTATTATAAGGGAAAACATTGTATTGACCTGTATGTATGAAAAGTAAATCTGACTTTTAATAATGAGGTTTGGATAGGTGGTCTTATTTTGAATTAAAATCACTGAGAAACATTTTCCAAATATATTTTGTCTCTTTTTAATTAAAGGCTTTCCCCCACTCCCTTTTCTTGATCTCTTTTCAACGGTCCTATAATATTTTTATGGACTTGCCTTTCCAGGGGCAGGCACAAAGTGAGGCAGATACTCTGAACAAGGGGATATCAAAGAATGAATTTCCCCTGATGCTTTAACCACATGAAAGCTCTCCAAATGTATCCCCCTGCTCCTCTGAGTAGTTTGTATAATGAGATTGGAAGCAGTGAACACTAACATCTCCCTGTTCCATTTGCGGCTGCTAGGAGCTAAAGGATCACTGTGCTATGGTAATGATTCCGTTTGAAAAGGGAATAGTTGCCACGGCACCCTTTCTTCTTTCTACATGTAATTTGTTATGCACTGACAGAGTGCTCAGCTCTAGACAAAAAAAAGATGCAGTCCCTGCCCCAAGAGCTTCCAATCTAAGCGAGACAAAGATCAGACAACACAGACTGGGAGGCCCAGAGGATGGAGATGAGTTTAGGGTTTGGGGAGGGGAATAGAATAGGGAATTGGAGTAGTGATGGCTTACTGAAAGCATAGTTAGCAACCCTGAGAAGAGAGATTTGAATGGAGAGGGTGGGTGCTTGCCACACTTGGAAAAGAAGGTTATTGCAGTCACTGGGTGTAGTGTGGAGGATGCAGAAGCACAAGAATGATAGAAGTACTGCCATATGGTGCATGTGAGGCACTCTAAACTAAAGGGAGGGTTGAGAGTAATATATAGGCACAGAAACACTCTCCTGAGAATCTGAACAACATTGTTATAAGACTGAAACAGTCTCTTACAGGAACTTCTCCTGAAATATCTTTAACTCCCCTGAGCAGGGCTCTCCCTTCTATACACAGCCGTAACTTGCCATGAACCTGTCTAGGACTGGCCTTCTTTAATTGTCCAATAGTTTGCCTAATAAAGGGGAAAAGATGCCCCCCTACCCCATCACAGCAAAGGGTCAAGCTTTTCTTTCTGTTTTTTCCCTGGGTCAGTGTCCTTTGCCCCAATTTGCTCTCTTGCTTCCCAGCCTGCCATTGCTGCCAAATGCGAGCCATAATAAATAGCTCCCTCACAGTCCCCCTTTGGAGCTATACTATATATTTTAAATTTCCCTATAAACAAAACACTTTATTTAGCCTTATTTCAAACATGTTCTAAGACATGAATATCTATCTACTAGAACCAGTTGAAGTTTTTCTGTCAATACACTTTTTTGGGACAAAACAGGTTTTTAGGGGAGGAAAAGCTGTCTCTCTGTTTGTTGAAAGCACGTCATTTAGTTTCTGAGTGGGAACAAATATTTTGTTTGATTTTCACTTTTTCTTCAAAATTTGAGTTTTGATTGCAAACTTTCAACAAAAATGCAACAATTCCCATCCTAGTCTAAATTTTTCACCATTGGGGAAAATAAAATTTCCCAACCAGATCTCCATGTTATGCAATGACCAGGACAGTGGATCCAGGCTCAGCACTGTTAGCCATGGTCTATTTGCTGTGAAGATGACTTATAGAGAAATACTATATCCCCATTTGAAGCACTGTGTTCATTTTGGTTCACCTAATCTTAAAATATTATGACAATAGAAATAGTTCAGTAAAGGTGCTAAACAATCTGTTGCCATGGTGGGATTTATATATTATAATAATTATTTGTGGGGACTTCATTCAGATAGTCAAGGTTCTGGGCCCATTCTTACAAACTCCAACGGATGCCAAGGTTTAAAAGTAAATAATTTGGACTTATTACTGTAACTTGTATTCCATTTTTGATATATTTCTCCATCTATCATTGCTACTTGAGTGTTATGCTTGTGATGCTCACTATATTGTTACAGCTGACTCTTGGTTCTTTAAAAAGCAAATAAAATGCTATTTCCATTCTAGTTATTTTCAATGTTTAGATTTTTAAGTATCTTTAATTATGACTGCTATGTTTATAATAATTTCATTTAATTATTATTTTGCTCAGCATCTCGATGTTTGGTGAAAAAAGCTCTGTAAAATAATGATATTTGGAAATACATCAATTGATATCAAGCATGTTAGCTAATTCAGTGGCAAAAAACTCTGTTAACACAGAGTTAGGATTGCTTCATGATATACCATACCCTTGCAGAACATTGAGTTGAGCAAAACTTGGACTTCTGAAAACCAGAAAATACAGTTAAGTTTTCCCATGCGATGAAAATAGTTGGGCTTGCTTGGTAAGTGTGCATTTGTGAAATAAGAACTTGGATTATTTTGAGGTGTGTGTGAATATGGTATCAGAAGACATGTGTATGAGGAGATCTGTGGTGTTCACTCTGATGTGTATGAACACTAGGTATACCTTAAGGGTCTATTATTCATTATTTGCAGAATTCTTTGTGTTACATAATTAGAAGGGCACAGGGGTTTCCTGGCAATTGGTATTGACAGTAGTGAGCTGGGACAGGAAAGCAGTCTAAGCATTTATTATCTGCATGCACTCCTGTTAGAGTATGGTAGGTGTCAGGTATAGTACTGAATGGTGGAGGCAGTACTTAGCTCTGCTTGGTAGAAGTATGTTTGTGAGATCTGTGGATTTCTCTCAGGTATGGGAGTAGGGACAGGAATGTGATTGTAATATAGGGAGATCTATATTTTCAAACCTCTCATGTGAGGAAAGGGAAGAGTTGCATGTGTACTTTGAAGATGAAGTATGCATCATTTCTAAGCAGAATTGTATAGGTAATGTGGGAGCAGGGCATAGGGCTTGTATGACAAAGGATATTGTCAGCAGTGAGATGGAACATGAGAGGATTCTTATGCTTTAATGAGAATTAAATGAAAGTGTAGGTTGAGGCCATATCCTGTGAAGAAGTGTAAGTGAGTTGTAAAAGGCTGTGAAATGTATTTTAATTGTAATCATGTGATGTAGTATTCTTTCTGGGGAATTAGCTAAGTGTCAGCATAAACAGAATCTTATAGTGCCAAAGGCCAGGTTCCAGGCAGAGAGCAATGGAAATGTTTATTTTTTTTCCTTTTTGTCCTTTAAAGGTGTTAGATGGAATCCTGTAGATGAGAAAGAATGGGTTGAAAAAGGAGGTGAAGTGCTTGTACATCTCAGCAACTGTAGGTTGGCAGAGTAAAGGTGGGTGTGTTATTCTGACACTGCTGAAAGAGCTCAGAGTTAAGATTATATGAGAAGCCTTAATTCTGCATTTCTTGGTTTTCAGAAGATTCAGTTTTGCTTAACTCAGCATTCTTCAAGGAAAACAAATCTAATTTTATGCTGACATCACTTTTTGCCATTGATTTTCCTAGTTTTTTAAACAGGAAAAGATAAAGATGTAGATGGGAGTTAGTGGTCATTTAAGGAGTGTACATATCATGTCTCACAAGTTGCTTAAGGAGCCAGTCAGCCCCCAACCCCATACACACCTCATCCAAGCCCCATCAGTTACATTAATGGGCCATGTAGAGGCATTGCTGAAAGAGGGCAGAATGGGGAATGCAGTGGGTTAGGATGTACTGGCAGAGCTGGAGGTGCCATGCTTCTCTCCCCTTCCCTTACTGGAGCTCCAAACACCTCTTCTCCTATTCTCTCACTCCTCAGCCCCATAATAACTCTGTCCTCGCCTCTCAAGATGTATTAAAATGTAATTTTCTACAAAGACTTTGATTACATTTCCCTGCCCCCAAATAAAATTGCCACCCATGACTCTCAAACTGTAGCAACCTCCTGCCTCTCATTAAAAAACATGTTTTGCCTTTGATGGGGGCTTATTGACTTAGTTATGTTAACTGAAGGGTGAGTTCACAGCCATCAATTTCAGTAAGGTCTGATTCATCCAGTCATTTATGTCTCTCAGTTTAACAGTACAAGGCAGCATAATGGAACCAGTTTTGAGGTTCTGTAATTTGGAAGATTATCAGTCAAGTGATCCCAAATTTGGATTACTAACACTATGCTACTCCACATGAGGAACACCAAATTTTAAAGCAATCTGATTAACCATTTGGCTTTTAAAGTACTCATAAGAGTTAGGCTTTAAAGCCTATAAAAATTAGGGGAATGGAAACCCTCTCACTGTTTTTTTTTCTGCATTGGCACATGAACATTGTAGATATGCACATTTTCTTAAATGATATTCTCAGTCTGGATCCCCGCAAAGGTTTAGTGGCTGCCAT
Organism: Gopherus flavomarginatus; assembly: GCF_025201925.1. Classification (NCBI taxonomy): domain Eukaryota; kingdom Metazoa; phylum Chordata; order Testudines; family Testudinidae; genus Gopherus; species Gopherus flavomarginatus. The sequence goes on along the minus strand of NC_066630.1, from coordinate 15,946,914 downwards.
GCACTACCTTGTGTAAAACTTGACAAGTGGAGACCATTTCGACCCTCATCAGATCAATAGTTTGAGCTCTATAGCTGCTCAAAAAACAAACACACAAACAGAAATATTTTGAAAAAATGACTTTTTTGGGGGGGGGGGAGGGAGACCTTATTATGGAAGTTCAACACCTAACATATGATTTCAGTAGAGAGAGTTTCCCAGTATCTTAGGCTTGCGTTTCACAAAATAAATTCAGATCCTAGGATCAGAAGTCAATTAAATTAAAAACAGAATTTGAAACAAAAACATATCACCAAAGAAAAATCACAAAGCATATTTCTCAGATGGGTCTCTGTAAGTTTCTTAGGACCCTAAGTAAAGGAATAAATTCTGTCATTTCAGTAAAACAATTTATTTAAATTATTTAATCCTTTTATATGCCAAGATGTTTTGTATAAAGAATGCATATTCTTTAACTGTTCTGGTGGCTTTACATTAAACATTAAAAGGTGAAGTCCTGGCAAACTTTTACAGTGAGGATAATTCAATTATAGCTCGTCTCTTCCAGCCAAATTGCACAAAGACTTGTTTACATTTTCTTTTTCATGACACATCATACTCTACTGAAATGCTGACAGGCCTACTAACATTGCTTTCCAAGCCAACACAATCCTCAGTATTTTATTATGAAATGGAAAAGTTGAGTCTTTAATCTGTATCAGATTCTATCATGATGACTATGACAATGAATGAGTTCAGTGCTACTACTCATAGATAAAATTAAGCATGTGCTATAGGACTGGCCTTAGAAGATGGTCTATATCCTTGTGATTGTTCAGTGACTACTAACACTGGGCCCTGATTTAGTGCCTATGGAAATTAATGTAATTAATTTTCAAAGTTGCATTCAGAATGTCTTGGGTTTTTTTCAATTGTATGCTCCCTGTGCATGTCCCTGTGTCTTTATGCCTCACACTACCTACTTTGATGGACAGTCTTTTATAATGCATTAGAATCACCTTGCATAGTCTTATTTGGCAAGGTTTGCCCTGGAATGTAATTTGTCATAAAAATGATACAATGAGTCCAATACTGCTTTCATTAGAGTCTGAGAGTTTTGTGATTGACTTCACTGGGAGTAAGATTTGGCCCAATACCAGGAAAATGTAGTAACTTTTAGCAGGCTTTGCAAGGAAGAATAACTTCTTGTAACTCCCTCTTTACTAAGTACATATGAGCACTTAACATGTAGGGGCAACTGACCTTTCCCATCCAAAGAAATGTAATTTCCAAGTTGTCAAAAAGGTTTTGTCATGTTGATTTCAGTGATGTAATTTTTCATATCTTGATCATTAATATCTGAGAGTAACCTACTGTTATGGTGTTAAAACATCTCATTGAGAAGTTCAAAGGAACCTCTTTTTTAGACTTCTACCTGAGCACTGTTCTACCTTTCTCTTGGTGGGTTTTTTTTTGTTTTTTGTTTTTGTTTTTTTGTTTTTTTTAAAAGATAAGCAGCAAGACATTTAGGAGCTCTCTGAAAGCCCTCTATCCCTGCTAGTGCGAGTGCCTTTTGATGTGGAAGTTTCTATTATAACTAAGTATTGTCTTTAATACAAAAGAAAATGGTTGTTTAAATGCACATGAACAGAAATTCATATTCCAAAATAATGAAGACAAGTTGTTGAAGGAAAGGTGACTATGTGAAAAAAAAATTGCATATATTGATGCTAAATCATCTAAGTTTGATTCTACTCAGGAATCAGTACTACAGTCTTTACACAGGCAAAACTCCCATGTATGCCAAAGTGAATATGTTCAATATATTTCATCTTACCAACTTCACAATGTCATTGATTAACAAGAGAGGGGGTTTCTATCGCTATATTTCTTATTATTCTTTAGAAGCAGTAAATCTCATATTGTATGTGTTTTACCATAAGGTACTGCAACTTATAACACAAATTAGGTTTGAATATCAATTGTGCAAGTGGAGAAAAAAGACTCAAGGAGCCTACATGTGTTACAACCCTCTGCAGGGGCCAAGACACAGTCATAATCCTTGTGCTCAGTGGCAGACTGGAGAACTCTATCCCTAGCCAAAATACTAGCAACCAAAGTTACGGTGTGATTTGAGGGAAGTCCTGGATGAGCTGAACCAGTGCAATGGATTGGGAAGAACATGTCGTGTTCTTTTTCAGGGTATAGCAGTGGCTTCTGCAGCATGCATTCCTCAGAGGCATATCTAAGACACATTCCAGGCTAAATTTGGACAGACTGTAGCATAATGTTCAATTGAACACTATATCAGACCTTTACCTTGAATTATTGTGTAAAGTTGGACTTCCCAGCTGTGTGCATGTTTCCTGTCATAGCAAAAGTATACTCACTCAGACCATTGCACTTCATGATTCAACATATAACTTCACTACTCATTGCTAGGAGTTGGAAATATTACACCTTCAAAGATGTGTTAGCATAGAGCATGATCCTGTACTATTTAAGTCAATGGGAGCAGGATCTAGCCATGGAGGAGGAAAGCACAAATCCTACCACTAGGTCAGCAGACATGCCTACATCCAGAAGTATCTGAATCTTCTGAAGTATTTTGCAATAGCTCGAATTTTCTTAATATTTACCTTTCTACTACACATGAATGTCCAGCAGTTGGCCGTCTTTTTGAACACAGAATATTCTCCCCCATTACTTTTTAAAAATGTTTGAGGGACCATGTCATTATACAGCATGCCACAATAAAAAATGGATCAAACACTGAAATAGCTACTTGGTTTGCCCATCACAGAACTATTCCAACTATCAGCAATTAAATTATTATATAACTGTTTGCTGTGTATTAAAAAAAGACTGTGTTCATGCCTCGCCTTGTAATACTTCAGCAAACAGAATTACTTAATAGGATTACTATTGAACTATGCCACACACTTATATTTCAGTAATAGTCTTTGTATATCGTCTTCCTTTGTTCTTTACATTTATAACCATATTAGTACATAAGACAGAAAGGTAACAAAATCAAGAGTTTTGTATAAACTATATAGTACAGTATGTTTTAAAACATTATTAAATTTAACTAGCGATGGTATAAAACCAATTAAAATCACATGTTCTTAAATATATTTAATAGGATCATTAATTTTAATCCATACGATAAAACACATCAAATATATCTAGCTTGTCATTTATAGTATGATTAACTGATAGAATGGATCAACTGGATTAATGGCTGAGATTCTCAACCTCATTCCAGCTGTCTTAATACTGGGTAAAAAGGTCACAGTGCGGGCATTACAATTCCTGGTTTGGGGGCTTGGGGAGAATTCTTGTGGTGCAAGCACTATAAAAGACAACTAGAAGGCTGTCTTTTAAGCACCCATTGCAAGCTTGGCAATAGGGCTTGGTACTGGGAATGATAGGGGCATGTAGAGGTGAGGGGCTGCAACACTGCAGAGATTTATGCCATAACGTACAGAGGATGCCAGGCCTGAGTTAGGCCCCCTGCTGCTTCAGCACCTCTCCCAGGATGGGAAGGACATAAAGATGGCTCCTCCTGGGCTGCAGAATCTGACCCAATAGATAATGAAATCCTGGCCTCGTTGAAGTCAATAGCTAAACTCCTATCATTTTAATGTGGGCAGAATTTCACCCCCTATGTACTGAATAGCATAGGAAAGAATATGTAGTTAGGGATATTTAAAGTATTGCTGCTACCACAACATAAAATTCTTGTTCTCTGGGAATTTAAAATAACTTGACTAGAAAGGAGTTAAAACTGAATTGTTCATTTGGAAAGAACTAGCTCTTCCATAGCATGACAGTCAGCAGCGACCCCCTAACAGCTAGTAGTTTTATAATAGCTGGCAATCATTAGGGGAAATTGGACATCTTACGGGCACAGTAGTCTGAACTTTTGAACTGTCTTCCCTTATCAGTCTTGAGGCAGTTGAAGCTGGTCCTAAGCTGGTTTTTACTGAGCAGATTGCAGAAGTGCAAGGTTTGCTAACCACCAATCAAATGCTAACATGACCGAGGCCTGTGTGTGAGTGTATATGGAGTAGAGTTTTTTTTTTTGTACCAAGGTACAGAACTTTCCTTCTGCAGAATAAAGCAATCTTTTCCTTATCCCTGTCTGGCTGTCATTGGCTCTCAGCTAGGTGGACCTGACATTTCGCTAACAATAGCCAACCTTTAGTCTTTTGGAGGGCAGAATCCTGCCCCTGGAGTTAGTTAATACTTCTGAGGAAAGTAAGAAGCACCTGCAATGCAGCCTGCTATCTCTTTAATGCTATACATGAAGAAAGGGATTCCTTCCAGACACTCGCACCTAACCAGTCAACACAATGAAGGAAGAGATTTGAATGTTCTCAGTGTTTAAATTGGGCCACTAGATTGTGGTACCACCTACCACTGGATGACAGTTCTATGCTGCTGTTTATTTCTCTCCCATTATGGTTGCTAGGAAAGAAATCACAGCCCAGCACTAATCTGGTGTGAATGGGTGCGACTCCAGGGGCTTCAGTTGCATCATGCCTGTTTGCACCAAGTTTGATTCTGTCTCCTTTTTTTTTAAGGATGGATTGCTTACCTTATCAACTTCACCATTATTTCACACCTTGTTCCTTTGGATGAATACTGTCCTGCCCTGAAGATTTATTGTGTTAGAGCAGGGGTAGGCAACCTATGGCATGTGTGTCGAAGGCGGCACGCGAGCTGATTTTCAGTGGCACTCACACTGCCCGGGTTCTGGCCAGTCTGGGGGGCCCTGCATTTTAATTTAATTTTAAATGAAGCTTCTTAAACATTTAAAAAACCTTATTTACTTTACATACAACAACAATTTAGTTATATATTATAGACTTGTAGAAAGAGACCTTCTAAAAACATCAAAATGCATGACTGGCACGCAAAACCTTAAATTAGAGTGAATAAATGAAGACTCGGCACACCACTTCTGAAAGGTTGCCAACCCCTTTGTTAGAGTTTCTCAGTTAGTTCCATAACTTCTTCCTTGGGCTCTTCAATTTCTTTTTAAGGCTACAGTCTGACTTCCCATAAAAAGTGCCCTTGGGATAGGAATTCCCCCATTATCCTCTAACAGAAAGACTGTTTGGAGGGGAGAGAATCACTTTACCTGAAACTCTCATTTTTGAACACTCTCTCTTTAAACAGTCACGTCCTTAACAGAAGATAAATGATATTTACTTCCACTGCTCATTGTAGCATACCAAGTCATTCATTGCATTGCACCATACAGAATTAACCTTCACACCTTGCCTTTCAGACACAATCTCCACTTTAATCCCTTCTCAGTGTGCCTTTATAAGCCTTCCTGTTACTCTAGTTATTGTCTACTGTATTTGAATATCTTCTTTATTTTGTTAATGGTCTTCAGTCAAGGGACAAATTCAGGTCAGTGCAAGGGGATGAAACATAATCTTCCAGTCCTGTTTACTTGTCCCTCACCTATTGAAGAGGTTATGTGGTATTAGTTTGCCCATTGTTTTTTAACCCAAACGGTAACTGTTGACTTTTCTACAACTGTGTAATCTGTCGCATCTGACCTTAAATTGAGGTTCATTGACATGTGAACATGGTGGGGATGTCATAAGTCTGAAAGGTGGGGTATGAAAGGCTGGGGGGTGGGAGTGTGACCATTCTTGTTTCTGGCAGCTTCTCTGGCTAGTCTTCCATGCAGTAAAAAGGATAAAATGAATGGTTTCCTGAGGTAAAAGACCTGGGGTTTTGCTGCTGGACCTTGTGCTGATGAGCCAGGGACAGGGTCAGACCTTGTAGCCCTCGTGGGCTATCTCACCCCTCTGCAGCCTCTTTCCCCCTTGTGGGTTGCTGGGTCCTGGCGGGTAGGCTGTGAGGAGAGTTATGGGTTATACGGTAGGAGCCCTGAAGCCCCCATGCTGGAACTACTTAAATTTCTTGTATGTGAGGGTATGGATAATAGATAGCTTGCATCTCTCCCCCGTGTTTATGTTAATAAAATTTGCAGCCTATCCCTTAAAATCCATCCATGTTTCAGTCCTTGTTTCTCTGCTGTGTCTGGATCAACTGTGAAACTCACCTATGTAAGAAACAGGAGAAACCATCTCAGCTGCATGTGCTTAGAAAGAGGTTTCATCAGCAGGAAAAGGAGAGGCTTTAATAGTAGACTACTCATTGTGCCTCTCAGTATGTATGTTACTCTGAGTTGAGGAAGTGGTGTCGGTGAGTCAGTAGGTGGCACTGTTTCATTTGAGAAGTCTGACTCAAACCCATGTCCCAGCATGGTATTACATTTGGTAGGCTCCTGGAGATGCCATCTTTCCATTCAGATATCAAACTGGAGTCCTGGCTAGCTTTGATCATGGCAGTTTCCACAAGGGTTATGGGAAAATATCAAGTAAATTAATCTAAGATCTCCTGTTTTCATTGGCTAAAAGTAAAGCATTCTATTTGATCTCTGTCTGTAAACTATTCTGTAGTTTAAGTTGCTGGGTCTATTCTGTTTACAGTGTTCTACTTCAGAGATAACTGTGCTTCAATGGTGAGTAAAGCGTTTATAATTCTGTAAAGCACCTTGGAAATTGATAAATTTTTGATTGATAAATCAATAATAGTAATAGTGATATTTTTTCTTCTGCTCAGCAGTGGGTTTCTGTTGAATTAGACGCACATCTCCATTATAAGGAATATCTATTGTGATGCAACCATTTTAGGTATTGAGATTTGCATAGCACTTACTGAATATTGCATAGTACTTACTGAATATTGGACCAAATTCTGACCTCTGTTAAATTTCTGCTGCAGCAGTTACCTACCCATTGACCTGGGGCTGTCTGGGTTTAACTGCTGGTAGAATTTCAGTCTGAACTCAATAGGAGGAGGATCATTTCAGAGAAATTGGGGTGGAGGGCAAAGTTGTGGCAGGAGATAAAACTTTATATGTGACTATATTATATCCTCCAAAGTTGGAGGGGGAGTGGAAGACATAATGGTTTGCATGGACCTAGATGTGGGGTGGGGAAAACTGCCACCAAATGACCTCCTTGCTGAGTACATGAGAGAAAAACTAATTTCACTAAAATATTGTAAGGAACAAAAGGTTTGCTTGCACAAATCCTAGAATAAAATATGGTGAAAAATATAACTTTTCTGCAACTATGTGATGCCACTTAAGGGTCACATTAGTCACTGAAATAGTCTGCCATATTTGTGATAGAAAATAAATTTTTAAAACGCCTTCACTGAATCCATAACTGACCTGAATGAATCATGTTTACTTTTGCTGTAACATGTACGGCTGCAAGGAAAGGAAAAATGAAGCATACTTGGACTTGTGGTTTTTTCCCCAAAGTAAAACCTAGAAAAATGTCTAATAAACCATGGTTGTTCCCAGGGAGTGCATATGTATGCCTGCCAAGTAATGATGTGTTCTTCTTATGTATCCCAATGATTTAAAAATTTAATTCTCAATCACATAAATTCTTTAACTCATATGGTTTAGCTGAAAAATATACAGTATAGTCTATTTCTTTAAATAAAAATGAGGTCCAAAGTCTGCTTTTCTATGGCTTTCCAAGGAGCAATGAAATATCAAGGGGATACAATGTGAAGCGTATGAAGTGAATTTGGTGTCATGTGTGATAGGGAGTGAACTCCTCAACAAATTCAGGCACAGATGTGATAATGCTTCAGAATTCTTTCAAAAAAACAAGACCAAATATGTGTTCCTGTATCATTTCTACAAGCAAACAAGAGATAATCTATCATTAATTGTCAAATTAAGTGATTAAGAGTCAAATCCCTTGTCATCATACAGTTGATTCAAATGTAGATGAATGTTTGGAAAGGAAAGAAGGAAATTGGATGCACCTTATCTCCCTTTTGAGGATAGAAATCCAGATATAAGGCTAAAACTATAGAATTTCAAGTATAAAAAAATAAATTGCATAACTTTTCTCATTCCTCTTATCCTCAAGCTCCTCATTACTTACCCATAACTCCCCAGAATGACAGAAGACTAAGGAAAAACCTCTGTTTTGCTTAGATTTTGATTGTTCTTTTTCTTATTTAATCCCAAATTTCCCTCTTTTCAGATCAGATGCTAATACCCTTACACTGTCAATATCAGTATGGTGGGGGATGGCAAAGGAGTGGATGAATTACATTTAAACAGAAAGAATGCACACATTGTTTTAATCTTAAAACTATTCTGAAACTTTTAAAATTGAATTGTAACAATACTAAGTAATTCACATGAAAAAAATAGTTTTATTCAAGATCTTCTTTGTGAAGAGGGGCTGCTTCCTTTAAGAGACAAATGCCTTTATTCTACAGGCCATACAAATAAAATGATTACTTGAGAAACTCACCGTCCTAAAGAAATGGGGTTGTTGCAGAAACTCTGATTATTTACTACCTTGCAACTTAAAAAAAATAAACAAAAACAAGACCTCAATCTTACAATTTAGAATATGCTGCATGCTTCAATTCCCTCTTGCATGTCTCCTTCAAGAGCCCCATTGACGTTAATAGGACTCCAGGCAGGTCCTGCTCTGCACCAGTGCACTATACATTACAGGTTCTGAGTGTTAGTTTGCAGCATGGTGGCAGCAAGGATGCTTCTTCTCAGTTGCATATTATTTGTAGGGTTGAATTGGACTATTCACTCCCAACGGCCCCTTCCTTCCTCAGATCTGTTACTCAGGTGATAGTTGAAGCTGTTCTACTTGGAGAAGATAGTGCAGATAATGTTTTAGGTTCTCATTCAATATGCCTATAGGAGCAAGCTAGGCTTAGCAACTGAAAATCTTCCCACTAGACAGTGATTACTTATATAGTAATATTGGTCCCAGTTCTGATCAAATCAATTGCCAACTGCATGTCAGAAGAAAACAGCAACAGAACTAATGAAACTGTATAATTACTATTGTTATAAAGAGTTTCTTAAGAAAAATGTATTTATTTTCAAACACTAAAAAACTATGGGGCAGACTCTGGCTGAAATCCTGGCCCCTCTGAGGTCCATCCTAGTTTTTACATTTAACGATCTGATCACAGTTGCCCTGGAGTGACGATCAAGTGACTGTTAAAGTCAGTGCAGTCACTCCACATTTGCTCTAGCATAGCAGATCAGAAAGTTGACCTTTGCCACTAATGATCTTTTTTCTGTTACATAAATATAGAACTTTTTTACACCTACTGTACCTTAGCCTTTCTGTAAACATCCTGTTGAATTATAAATGTGTAGGCAGGTTCTCTTACAGCAGCCTCTGAGCATAGTTTTGGGAATTGACTGTTCTGGATTATCTTTGGTCTGCTTTAGGAAGAAATTCTCCACTATGTGGCACAATGAAATTGTAGTAATTGCAGTTGTCAGCCATCCCAGACTAGCAGTATTAATGCAGTTTATGACAGGCACATTAGCCAGTTTGTTTTATACCTTTAATGTGAGGCTGCTTTACTAGCAGCAAATGCATATATCATTTGGTCACTTCCCTCTTGCCCTCCTCTGCTGTTGCTCTTCAGGACAACAAAGGATTTAATGATTGCATTGCTTGATGGATGAATACAGCCATCAGATCATATGTAGCTAGCAGCAGTGCTTCATCTGGGATATAACTCTTTAATAACCAAATGAACTAACTTTACTGTTCACTCTCCCTCCCCTTGTCCAGACTCATCCTTTAAATGCTGAAGGAGTGTGGTTCAATTCAATCAAGCATGTTAGCTGAAAGAAATGCCCAAGACGTTAAAATGTTTACACATTTTCAGAATGAAACATGGATTTTTATTTGAAATTACTTTCCATTTAGAATTTTACTTCCATTGTTTAAAATTAATACTTCAAATAAAGCACAATGCTACCTTTGACCCAGAACAATTTTTTTCAGTTTTGTTGCCAAACCAAACCATTAGTTATTCACACAGTCCTGCTCCTTAGGGCTAGCCTCTGGCTTTTCAAACCATTGCTGTAATAGAGGTATGTATGTATAGAGGGCATAGCACCAGCTGTATCAGCAGGAGGCATTCCGTACAATGCCATGAGGGAATGGGCACCAGAATGGCCAGTGCTACACCTTCTAACATGCAGTCTCAGAGCATAATGATGATGCCACTCTATTCCTACCTTGCCCTCATTAATTTTCTAATGCCACTGCTGAATGAATATCCTGGCATTCAGGAGATACAATGTATGAGATTTCTGCTGCTTTTACTCAGAAGTGCAAGGGGAAGGATGGTCTCCTTTGCCCTATCATCACCCTTGCATTGCTGAGCTAAACTGGACTGAACCTGCTGGTCTTATCACACCCATAAAGACCAGCAGCTGTGTGATGCATGGTGGCACATACTAGAAGTTCTGAAGCTTATTTAAAATTACAGGTTGATTTAATGAAGGACTATTCAGTGGAGCATCCCATCAGGATCTTGTTCTTACTTTAGTACAGTATTTCTCAACGTGAGGCAGAATGGCTTCCCTGGGAAAACTCTAATATCTTCTCAGAGAGGTGTCAAGATGTGCAGATAAAATGAAAAGAAGGAAGGTTTCATTTTTTCACCCTTTCTTATTTAATCATTCTTCCTTAGGTTGCAGCAAATGTAGAACATCTGTATATGCTGAATATTCTATAGAGCACTCTGCTTTTGCATAATTCTAAATGAACCAGCAGAAAAGATGAATTAACGTGCGGTCCTGGTTTGAAACAGACTAAAATATTTCACCTTTTCCTTCATTTCTCTTCTTCTCCCTTAAGAAAATTCTCCCCAGGGACTCCAACTGCCCCACAGCTGTAAGTATTAGGGTTTGGTGTCCAGGGTCAGAACATACTAAAGAGATGATGGCTTGTAAAACTTGTCACTGGGTCTGAAATACCTCAAAATTTTAACAGGATTTCCCCCCCTTCATGCCAGTCCCTATTTTAAGGCATAAAGAGTTCTTTCCCTATCCAAAGCAATATAGTACTGTTCCCTATCTTAGACCTTTGTCCTCTTTTTTTTTATGTACTTTACACTCAGTTTATTTGAAACAATGGAAACTGATTTACAGCAAGCAACTGTTAACTATAGGAAGTACCAATTTAATTAGACTTCTTTAGTTGAGAGACTCTCTCAAGATCAGTTTATTGGTGATAGTACAATGATCATTATTCTCTGTTTAATGTTGACATTATTTGTAAAATTTCCCTGTGTTCCACCTCCCTCCCAACACACAGACAAAAATGCTGATTAAGAAGAAAGTACAAAGCAGAAATACAAATGTAGACAATCCAGGTCATCAGATAATGTAGATTTCCATGGTTCTGGTGAAGAAAATGGAGCTAGAGTGACCTAAACTCACTGAGAATCAAACCATTAGAGTATCTTGTCCACAATTTCCCTTACTTTCTAACTAGATTAAAAGGCATGACAACTGGACACCAAGAGCTTGATTCACCATTGCACCATCATTGGATAGTCACTGGCACCAGTGCAGAGTGCGTTGGTGTGGAAAACACTACATCAGTCGGAATAGCAGCCACTTATACCTCCTTCGCACTAATGCAAATAACAACTATGCACAGCTAGACACTCCTTCCATTATCAGCAGTGAACCGATATTTCATCCAATTTCTTTCTTCGCCTTTCTTTTGTTGTATACCTTTACTTCATTCAAACTTTTATTTAAAATTAAGCATGAATTTTGGGATCCAAGTTATGTACTAGAGCCTTGGATGGCTTTCAGATTCAGATGTTCACCTGAGCTCAGCTTCTCACTGCTAAGCTCTTCATACTATGACATTATCCAAAATGCTGGTAATGATAACCATTTAAATCTTTGGCAAATAATTTGTTGCAGCTGTAGTAGTAATTTCAGATGCATCGTTAACTGCTTGGCCACATTCTGGAACATTTCTCCTCTTTTCATTTATTTTTCCTTATGTTTTCTGATTCAGATAGACTAAATCAAGGCTTATAGGATTCCCCAAATTCAAGAGCATTTTTTTGGCTAAAACTAACATTAAAAAAATATCCAAGTTCAGCCCTTAGCATTCCTTACAGTGGTTAGAAACAACCCTTACTTTTGTTTACAGTGTAGGGTTATAAATTATATTGAAATATCATTCAGTTATAGTCATTCTCCACGACTGCAAAGAGATAGATGGTCTCCAGGGTAGGGTTGTCATAAAAAGGAAAATCAAACCAACTAAATAATACAATAAGTCTATGTATCAAGCCAGCTCAACCAAGCAGTGATAAGAACTGTGGCAGTCTTTGAGGAGCTGGCTGACAGATTTCATTTGTCTGAGTTCAGATCTTGCCCCAGTGTCACATGTCATATTTTCCCACCATCGCCTTGGTGTTCTACTGGCACCCTCCAGGTGCTGTCAGGGGATTAGAGAGAGTCTGCCAGTTAAAATGCTTGGATGGCTAAGTCAAGAATACAAGTAAGGAGCCATTTATTCTTCTTTTATTTATTTTTTTCATGCCATACAACTGTCACAGCTCATGCATTTGATTCTATAATGTACATATATAAAGCTTTCCTAAAACCTTTAGAAAGACTCTGCAGTTCAAAGCAGAGTTGGGACTTTTTCCTGTACATGTAAATATTAGCACAAATGGAAAACTAAGGTGTGCCCATGGATAAGCCTTTAGGCAACATTTGGAGAGTTAACTCTAAAAAATTCAGGTATTGGTGCAATACATGAAGCTAGGAGCCACAGTGATGATGGAGGTGCTATCTTTTAGGTAAGACTGACAGCTGAGATCCCGTCCACTTATAGTCACTAAATGTCCTCAGGGAACTGTCCACAATAATAAGGAGGTTAACTTGTCCTGGCCAAATTCTCTATAGTACAGAGATAGCTGATGACTATAGTTTTAAGAATCCTAAAGAGACCTTTAAATAGTGTTGCAACTTTTTCTGACACCAGCATGTCAGACACCTCTGCTGAGTGGTAGCAAAAATCCAGGGCCTTGCTGGTTGGTTTTCCAGGGCATGGAGTATACATTATACTCAAAGTATATTTATTTACACTTTACTCACTTTATTTAAACATACACCAATCCTCAGATGAAATGGACAACCAGAATGCAGGGCAATCCCTTCTTTTGAGACCCTTAGCCCAACACCAATGCTTGTTCCAGGGTACAACTCTCCTTTAAGAACTGACTCTAATCAGAATCACAGGTAGGGAACCAACTTTCCAGTCGCTTGTATAGCTCTCTCTCCCACAGCTATCTCTTCACAAAACCTTGTATAGCCCAAACTAAACACAAGACTGCTTGTCTTTCCAAGAGTTAAGACTTAGGGTGTGTCTACACTACAGCTGGGATCACATTTCCAGCTCAGGCAGAGTCATGCTAAAAAATAGTAGTGTAGCCAAGGTAGAACAGGCAGCAGATCAGGCTAACTCCCAAGTACATACCTGGGGGTCTGGGCAGGTTTGTACTCATGTAGATAACCCATGTTGTCACCTATGCTACCTACACCTACACAGCTATTTTTACACAGCTATTTTTAGCACACTAGCGCAATCAGTACTAACACATCTGTTTATCCAAGCCGGGAAGCATTGTTCCAGCTGCAGTGTAGATGAAAGAGTGTGGAAGCCTATGTGAAACAGCATCACCTTGTGACACTTACGTAACAATGAAAAAGGTTTTAGAATACTTGGGGGATCATTCTGGATGAAAGGTTTATGTATAAAAATGTAAAATTATATACATTTCATGCAGCTCTTAGATATGGATATATTCCGTAACTTTAAAACCTAATAGAGTGTGAGAGTAAGTAGAAAAAAAATAATGAATAGCTGTACACCTGCAACTTTATTTGTGAATGAATTGCTTACAGAGTATTTTCATTGTTCTATAGAACCTGAACCCAATTCTCCATTTTTGGTAAGGCCCTGTGTTGCCTCTTCAGAGGCACAGAATAAAGTTTGCAAACCTAGACAGGCTGAAATTCCCTATGGGGGGATTCTTGGGTGGTATGGAGGAAACGAATATAACTTAAATAGCTTGAGTAGTTAAAATGTAACATACATATTACAGATATAAAATAGAGGAGGCTATACAGAAAAGGTAGCTTGGTAGATTTTTTGACTTTAGGGTGCCAAGTTCAAATCTTAATTAAGCCACACTTACAAATGAATTTGCTGATGTGATCCCAGTCCATATTTTTACCCTATTAGATAACCAGTTGCTATAATATGAAACGTGTACTGAAGATCCCATGATGGACAAGGTTCACAAAATTTGAGTATGGATTGTATGTGAGCGAAGTGCAGGTCAGAAATAAGGTGCAATGGCACAGAAGTATGAGGAATCTTATATAGTGCCTTCCCACACTTAGTTCAAAAGTTTTAGCTTCTCAGTTTTAAGATTTACTCCTCAAATTAGAGGAAAATATAGGGGATTACATTGAAAATATCTGAAAAAACTGAAATGAAATACATACTAAATCGAGCTCCCTGTAATCAATTGTATCCTGTCAAAAAGGTGCTATACTGTACTGTAGTTATCACTCTAGCCTGACTCCAGAATGCCTCCAGCAATATCGTTCTGGCTTACTCATAATGTCTGCAAGTTGTTAGCAGGGGTTACATTAAATCACCTTGTCACCAGTCCTGGTTTTTATCAACTTAACTCAAATACATTCTTCAATTAAAGAAAAAAAATATTGGTTTCAGTTAACTAAGTCTATAAAGCTCATTTCCAAAATCACATTTTCTAGTTAATGTCTGAAACATTAGATCTGTGCCTAAAAGGCAGACATAAGGCACTTTGCCTTTTTTACCAGTTTCAAGAAAAAGAAAAGAAACAGTGAAACAAAATAACTTTTCACCTGGAAATTATTAAGTTCCTCCTCTCCTTCCTCCCCACCACCCCCAAAACCCCATACATTTAGCCAAAAAGAGCTTGTTAGCAGTGATTTTTGTTTTTATATAAAACACCACAGAACTCTACAAAACTCACAATCCCTTCTGAGAACACTTTGGAATCTAAGGGCCTGATCATGTGAACACTTACTACCAGGCATTGTGTAATGCTTATTACAGGTTCTAAATGTTCATAGAATTGAGCCCTAAATTAAGGCAAGAACAACAGGATGAGCTGACAAATGCAGGGCCAAAGGATGGGGATGATGAGGGTAACACAATAAGATTTCATGGCTGCTAGAGTAATCATCACCCAGAGCCTGACTCTTATTGCTGAGATTTGGTTCAAAGCTGAGGAAAACTTGTCTGTCACATGGGGGAGGTTCTGTGTTGCATTGGTTCTGGCTGTCGGGAAACACCTCTAATAGAGGAGCTTTCCTAGATGGTATAAAGCTAGCATCTATCCATATGCAAGAAGACAGAGCTTGTGACAGAAGGCAGGACATCTAAAATGCTGACAAGACATCTGACTTGGGGCGTATCTTAGAACTTTTGTTGTTCTGCAAGATCATAGAATGATAGGAAGGTAAGAGATCTCAGAAGGTCATCTTGTCCAGTCCCCTGCACTCATGGCAGGACTGACTAAGTATTATCTAGACCAGCGTTTTTCAAACTTCGGGTTGTCACCCAGTACTGGATCATGGCATGTCAGGCACTGGGTCACTCTGGTCAGCACCGCCGACTGGGACATTAAAAGTCAGGGCTTTGAAGCTGGCAAAAACCTGCAGCTACATTGCTCTGGAGCTGCTCCGTGCTCCAGCTCCAGGCTTCGCTCCAAAGCCCTGATTAAAAGTCCCGTCGGAGGTGCTGCCTATCTAAGACAGGCTAGTTGCGTGAAGTCGCTTGCACATCTCCACCTGGGAGCTGGACTTGCTGCTGGCTGCTTCTGGGGTACAGCGTCATTTGTGGTGCCGGGACAGACAGGAAGCCTGCCTCTGCACCCCAGCTGTGCCACTGACCAGGAGTTGCCGGAGATAAGTCCATGTCCCAATCCCGCTCCCCAAACCCCTGCCCAGTCCTGAGCTCCTCCAAATCTGGAACCCCTTTCTGCACCCATCCCCAGCCCCACCCCAGAGTCTGCACCCATGGCCCAGAGCCCAGAACTCCTCCAGCACCCCTCCAGGCCAATGGGAGCTGCTGAAAGCAGCGCAGGCCGAGGGATGTACTGGCCACCACTTCCAGCAGCTCCCATTGGCCTGGAGCAGCGAACCGCGGCCAGTGGGAGCCGCGATTGGCCAGACCTGTGGACGGGATAGGTAAACAAACGGGCCTGGCCCGCCAGGGCTTTCCCTACACAAGCGGCTTCCCAAGTTTGGGAAAAACTGCCCTAGGATATGGAAAATCCAGGTCCAAGTCCCTGCTCCAAATAAGTGACATAACCACTGAGCTATTGGCTATTCTGGTGTGGAATGGTTTCTATCTCACTATTTATGAAAAATTTCAAAATTCTAGTTTTCATTCCTGTGCAGGAAAAAAAATGTCAGAATATCACTTTTTTGGTGAAATGGAAATGTTGTTTTCTGGTTAGTCCTACTCCTAACTCAAAATGCCCATCTACATTGAACAACCTTGTAAAATGCTATTTGCCCACTCACTTGAAAAGAGTAATTTTTAAGGGTAAGTAAAATCATTAGTTACCCCTTCCTCCATCACAGAATCATCAACCTTCATAGTAAAGAGTAGGTGGGCAGATTTTGTGCCTCACCTGGTAACTTTTCATGACCGTTGTGCAAGGCTGACTTACCGGATATCTTGATTCCAGCAAAGTCAGTAAATCTCCCAAAGCTTCATATCTCAGTGACAGTAAAATAACTAAGACTTTGGGATTTCTGGTAAATATGCAATCATACATTCTAACCCCTTCTCTCTGGCATTTACAGTGGATGCCACATCCCTCACCTTAAATATTCCCTTGTTGCAAAGGGAAGTCAAAGCATGTGTCAGGAGGAGATGTCAGCCTTGTCAGTCATTCAGAGGCATTTAGCAAGCCTGCTGGGTTTGGTGCTATGTTATATTCCTATGCCAAGCCTCTATTGGAGTTCTACAGAGGTGCTTTCTGGAGTCAGTAAGAAGGTTGCTTCATTCCCAAATGAGCCTATTCCAAATAGTAGAATGTGCTGTTTTGGAGGGCAAACCCTTTCCTTTCCAGAATTTCCCATTAGAGTAATTCTGGAAGCAGATGCCTCAAAGTCAGTTTGGTGCCTCTCCTTTGGACATCAGTAGGTAATGAATTGTCCTATGGAGTTTTTTCTATTTAGCATTTAATAAGGTAAATGCCTCACAGTCTAGGAAGGTCTGTCTGTACCATGACTTCCTAGTGGACACCCATATTCAGTTGTCTTCTCTAACCAAGCTGATCAGAACTAGGGCAGAGTTCACTGTGGAAACTTAAGGAATTCAACCTGACAGTCCCAAAGATTCCAGAGGCAGAGAATGTGAGAGCTGATGTCTTGTTCAGTGGCAAAGGTCTTAGGCAGAGTGTTTCAGTGGCTGGACCTATTAGCCAGGTATCTGAACCACAAAGCTTCCACATCCTTCTCCAGGTTCTCTTGTACTGTCCAGTGAGAAGAAATGCTTTTCCAGTTCCATACACAGATCCACTCCAAAAACTGTAGGTGAAAATAATGAAGGACAAAGCAGGGAAATGGCTCCTGGTTTATCCACACTGACTATTCAGACAAGTTTCACTTGATATTGCAGTTACTAATGGAATTCCACCAATGGGATAAATTCATGCCATTGTTTATCTATTCCCCTCAAATAACCTGAATTACTTCCTCCTAGAAGCAGGCCAAGAGAGGTACTGGCCACTGCTTCCAGCAGCTCCCATTGGCCTGGAGCAGCAAACCGCTGCCTGTGGGACCCATGATTGGCCAGACCTTCAGACATGGCAGGTAAACAAACTGGCCTGGCCCGCCAAGGGCTTTCCCTACACAAGTGGCGTCCCAAGTTTGGGAAACACAGCCTTAAAGGAATAACAGACTTAATATATTCAGACTGTCTAGGAGAGGACTGGGCAGTCCAAAACATACACTTCTGGAGGAAAGTCCAGGATTGGGAGTGCATTGGGGTCACCCTGCAGAATAACCATGGCTGGTGAGAGAAAGGGTGTGACTGATAGGTGGAAGTTACACAGTTACATCCCATGCATCTGATGAAGTGGTGCCTGACTTTCCATTTTAATTCAAATAATCATCTTAGCCTTTTTTGCTGGTGATGCTTGTGAGTCCATGCATCTGACAAAGTGGGTAATATTCACCCATTCACCCATGAAAGCTCATGCTCCAATATGTTTGTTAGTCTATAAGGTGCCACATAATTCTTTGCCGCTTTTACATCCGGTAATGACCTGCATGCTGGTGATGATTGTGAGTCCAAGTTCGAGGCTATGACAGCAAGGCATTGCAAGGCACCCCTAGGTACAGGACAAGGTAACCTAGCCCCACACTGGTCTGCATTGCACTCAGATATGTCACAGCATACAACTGGGAGAAATATAGTATTGCAAATCTCTCAGATCCTGAGCCTGCTTATGCTCCCAATACCATTTTCCCGAGAGAGGACACTCCTCATCCAAAGTTACTCGAATCCTCCCTCCTGTGCAAAAAATACTTGTTCTTAGTTCTTTTTAATTAAAGAAACACACCCACAAATCTTGACATGTTTATTCTAAAAAGGGCTAAGATGATTATTTGAATTAAAATGGAAAGTCAGGCATCTCCCCTCTGTGGCAGGCAGCCAGAATGTTTTAATCAAATCTGTTTATACAAGAAAAAGATATCTGCTAAAATCCTTTATTTGTATTGATAAATGTAAAGGATAGACATTTCTGCTAGTGCTCAGTACAGGAAACATGAGATTACACCTAGAAAGGAAAGAAAAAGAATAGTTTTTAAAAATGGCATTAACTTGAGGCTAAGAAGTATCCCAGGAGAAACATCTTGGAGCACTATATCTCTTTGAATGGAAATCTAAGCACCCTCTAGGAGTATATACTTATAGAAAAGTAATTTATCAATAAAAGGCAACAGACTGTATCTTTTAAGGCCTGATCCTGTCCCCATTGAAGTCAATGGTAATCTTCTCATTGACTTCAGTCGAATCAAGCTCACAGAATGATTGTTTTAAAAAGAAAATAATTGGCTATTCAGAGACAAGTTTTGTATTGTCGTATTCGTATTTCAAGTCCTTTGCATGAATTTCTAGGCAGAATTTGTTCTTTTAGTTAACATAGGAGTTTTAAAACCAGAAATTTCTCCTCCTCGCCCCCCTTCCTCCCTGCCATTATGATCAAAATTTTTGAAAAACTGTACAGACTTTAAAGGTATGTTACAAAAGTCTCCAAGGTCTATTTAGTAAATATTGCTTATGTAATAATAAATATTTGTTATTTAACAGCCAATCTTCCAGATGCTGAAATACCAATAAAGTAGTATTGGCAGCAAATCAACAGTGTTGGAACACTGCAGTGCATGAGTATAACAAAAATTTAAGTACAGTGATCTTGGGAATAATTTCATTTCTTCTGACTACAATTCCTCAGCATTTGTTTTCTTTCATAACTTCCAGGTCACCATGTTTTCACTCTGATTTACTGTGCTGTTCAATGATGCCTCATTTGATGCTTGTTTCCAAGCCATTTTTAAAGGAGAAATTGGTAAAGTCTAACAAAAAAGGAAATACGTACTCAATGGTTTGGAAGTAAACCGGCTACTTCCAAATATGGGTAGCCTAACAACTACTCCATTTAAGGTTCTCACAGAGAATTCATATACAGCAGGAAAAGCCACATATGTTTAAAAAGCCCTTACTAAAATACCTACAATATTAAAAATAATGAAAATGAGTTTGAAGATGCATTGACTGCTTACAGCTAGTTGAGAAATTGCTACCATGTTTTCACTATATTAGAAGACTTAGTTAATTTTAGCAGTCAATGGTTCCTGCATTGTGGAATTACGTGAACAGAAGGTGTCATAAAAAGGAACAGAAGAAGAAAAATGCAAAGGCAATAAATATAAAAAAATGAAGTTTAACGATCTTGAAAAATCAAAAATATTACAGAAACATTATGGAGCTGTGACATTCATTGCCATCAATTTTATATGTTAAAACATTCTTAGCAAGCTCTATGTTTTTATCTTCCCTTCAACTCACCAGGGTCCAGAAATCTTTTTCTATAGCAGAATTTAGTTATTATGTACCTACTGCACTGCCAAAAAATGTCTCTAAACCGGTGGCTGCTTAGAAGTTTTGAGTGCCAATGCGGTGTCTCGTATTGTGTATATATAGAATGTAACATGGTCTCTACCCTATGGAGCTTGTAGCTTAAGTCAGACACAAACAATTAAATTAAACATGTAATAAAATAAGTGATGGTGCAAGTTTGAATTGGGGGATGTTGTCCTAGCAAGATCGTACTTGAAAGGCTTTATAGAGGTAGTTTTTAAAAAGAGAGTTTTAAAGGAAATAAAGTTGGTTATTTTAGGCTCGATCTTACTTTCAATTAAGTCAGTGTCAAACCTCCTATTGACTTTCATTGTTCAACATTAGGCCTGTTATGTGCAAGGGCTATAACTCTACAAAGCACTGAACACCTTCTGCGATAATGCCAAGTTACCTCACTTTCGAGTAATGTCAGTGGGAAGTAAAGGAACTCAGGAGCATGTGTCAGGACCCAAGAAGAGGGAGACAGTTCCAAGTACAAGGGATTCTTGCAGCATAGACCAATGTGTGAAGATGAGTGAGAGAGGGGTGGCAAGGGAGTGACTATCCAGGAAGCCTGGAAACAGTGCGAGTATGAGACAGAACAGAGCTGTGGGCAGAAGTGGAGCTGTGCATGCCTTCAGCCCATATTTATGCAATAAATGAAACACAGAACATTTCAAATCTTAATTAACCCTCAACAGGGACTCAACAATCAAAAATGTTACACGGACATTATGGAGCTGTTAGATGCATTGCCAGCTCTCTTGTGTGTGTTAGAACAAGTACTATACCTTGTTTCCATTCTTGCAGAAAGCTGAAAAATAGTTTCAAAAGGAGGAGTTCACAAAACCCAAATTTCAATGATCTGCAAACTTTCTAGGGAATGGGGTTGATCATTCAGCAGATATGTGCATGAGATGTATTTAAAATGAGATTCATACTGCTAATTTCTTCTTAACAATATTCCTTCAGGGTTCACGTTATTCCCAGTTGTGCAAATGACATCATTAGACTGCCAGGCAAATTGAAGCAATTATCCATTCACTCTTAACTAACACACACACATTGACACATTTGCTTTTTGATAAGGAGGAATGATCTTTCAACTAGAAAAAAAGATTGATCACTGATGAAGTCTGTAACTGCAGCTTATGTAATTGCTGAGGAAATGACAATATCCAAAATAAATGAAGCCAATATTCTTTTACTTCAGGTATGCCATAGACAGAAAGCAGTGTCTATAGCAGGGGTCGGCAACCTTTCATTTATTCACTTTAATTTAAGGTTCCGCGTGCCGGTAATACCTTTTAATGTTTTTAGAAGGTCTCTCTCTATAAGTCTATATATTATATAACGAAACTAGTGTTGTATTGTAAAATAAATAAGGTTTTCAAAATGTTTAAGAAGCTTCATTTAAAATTAAATTAAAATGTTGATCTTACGCCGCCGGCCCACTCAGCCCACTGCTGGTCTGGAGTTCTGTTCAACTAGGCCGGCAGCGGGCTGAACAGGGCCTGCAGCCGGAACCCCGGCTGGCAAGGGTCTGGCAGCCAGAACCCCAGACCAGCAGCGGGCTGTGCGGGTCCGGCAGCCAGAACCCCAGACCAGCAGCAGGCTGTGCGGGGCAAGTGGTCGGGACCCCAGACCGGCAGTGGGCTGGGCAGCTCAGTCCACTGCCGCTTAGGGGTTCCATCCACCGGCTCCTGTCAGCTGGGATCCTGGCTGCCAGACCTGCTCATCCCGCTGCCGGTCTGGGGTCCTGGCCCTGCCCACATGCAGTGGGTGCCTACCTTCTCCCTGGTTCTGGCCCATTCTCTTCCTCTCTCTGCACTGAGCTGACGGTGGGAGTGCACTGAGCACAGGGCTGGGGATGAAGGGTCTGGTCAGGAGCTAGAATGAGGGAAGGGGCTCAGAATTGGGGCAGGAAGTTTGGGTGTGGGGCATTTACCTGGGCAGCTCCAATTTGGTGTGAGGGGTGCAGGAGCTCCCATTTGGTGCTCAGGATGAGGATGTGGGGGGTGCAAGAGTCAGGATGTGGAGGGTGCATGGTGCGTGGGGGGGCTGGGTATGTGAAGGGGTGCAAGAGTCAGGGTAGAAGGCAGGGGGCATGTGAGGTGGGTGCAGGTGTCAGGGCAGGGGGGGCTGGGTATGTGTGGGGGTGCCAGTGTCGGGGCTGGGGTCATGGGGGTATTTGTGAAGGAATCAAGCAGAGGGCTGAGTGTATATGAGGGGGTACAGGGCTCAGGGCAGGGACCTGGGCTGTGTGTGGGGCTGCAGGACTCAGGGCAGAGGGATGGGTGTATGTGTGGGGGGGTGAGGGCAGAGGGCTGAGTATGTGTGAGGGGGGGTCAGGGCTCAGCGCAGAGGGCTGGGTGTGTGTGAGGGGGGTCAGGGCAGGGGGCTGGAGGGGATATGCCGCTATTTCACCCACTCTTCCCCAAGGCCCTGCCCCTGCTTCTTCTCTGCCTCAGCTGGGAGCAGCGAGCATGCTGACTCTGCTCCTTCCCGATCCCCTCCCTCTCAAGGGCCATCAGCTGATTGGCCAACAGGGAGGGAGGGATGGAGAGGCAGAGGAGGGGCAGGAACCCAGCACACTATGGGAAGAGGTAGGGGAGCCAGCAGGACCAAGCTTCTGCCCCCTGCCCTCAAGCGGAGGGCAGAGAAGAGCGGGCCAGGCCAGGCTAGGCAGTATTTTTAATGGCATGCTGCTGCCTGCTGGGACTCCGGCAGGCAGCAGTGTGCCATTAAAAATCTGCTCGTGTGCCGTGTTTGCAAGTGTGTCATAGGTTGCTGACCCCTGGTCTATAGCATCAGTGAAGAAAACATTAGCATATAAAAACACTTTGCATATAAAAACTCCCTGGACAGAGACAATAACTGATTATTGACAAACAAATATTATTTACTAAGCATTAGAGTGATGTTATAGTATCTTCATATTTCAGTGTATCATACAGAGACATGCAGGGTGAGGAACCCCATAAAGCCAAGTATGAATCGTGGTAGCAATGACTAAATATATGTGACAGTAGACAAGGCATACACAGTGTAAATATTTCCCATAAGCAACACACACAAATAATATACGTAATAATAATTAATAACAATGAACCGAACTGGCAGTAAAGGCACTCTTCTGCAACGTGCATGCCTTTCTCATGCAAATAGTCCCATTAAAGTCAAGGTGATTACTTGTGTGAGTAAGGAATACTACTGTGAGAGAGACTTTGTGCTAAAGATGCATACGTCACTCAGTGAGACTGATTAACAAGGTGCTTTGATTTAAAGGAAAGGAGTTTTGTTACATGTCTGTATATTTCCATTTGAATCTTGTTGTTAGGATTCTTATGCTGATAGTTTTAGTTCACTGACTATTGGGATTCTATAAACTTATTGCCTGTGTTTATAATAAAGTTAGTTTAGCTGTATGATTATTGTTAAGGTTTCTTGGCAAAGGTTACTGTGATGGAGTGGACTAGAACCAAAGGTCCCCTGCTGGAGGCCTCAAGGTCCTGCCACATCCATCCCAGGAAAGGAACAGTGGAGAGGTCCTCCAAGTAGGCTAGAGTGGATGTAGGGGACACAATCAATCAGAGAGGTTATGCACCCAATCAGAGCCCAGCTGGCTCATATAAAAGAAGGTGCAGGGCCAGAGTGAATACTGTCTGCTTGTGGGGACTAGGGGAGCAAGAGGTGCTCCTGGCTGGCTGCAAAGGCTAAGACAGGAAGTTGCTGGCAGGGACCCAGAAAACAAGGGAATAGATTCTGGCTGGTTGCTAGGACTCACTTAAGACAGGCTATGGGGAAATGGCCCATGGAAATACAGTTAGGGATGTGGCACGTGGCTGCTAATTAGAGGGTCCCTGGGCTGGGACCTGGAGTAGTGGTGGGCCTGTTCCCCCCCCACACACACACACACACCCTCCAATAAGGGAGTGTAGACAGACCAAGGGAAGAGACTGTGGAAATATTATTGTCTCTCTCCACCTCGCCCCCCACCCCACCCTCTGAAGGGAGCTGATCTAGACTGACCCAGCTGAAGATCTAAGGTGTAAAGGGCATGAGAAGAGCACCCAAGGAGGAAGCCTTGGGTGTACTGCTCCACCCCAGAGCAGGAACCTTCACATATAAGCTGTCCAACTAGGGTACTGAGATAGGCCCCATTGGCCTAATGGCAGAGGTTTGTTTCCATTGTAGTCCTAGGACTACAATAGCAAGACCTATGCACGGGAGCTCTACAGAGCAAGTGGGAGCATGAAGAGTGAAGGTCCACTGGACTGTGGCCTGTGCTTCTACTGCAGTAGCAGCTGTGGATTGATGCTCCCAGACACTGTGGTGGGTGCTCAGGATTCCATTCCTCAATTTTCTATATCTACAGCTGTGAAATCATTGTGTTAAAGATGAATAAATACAAATGTGAGCCTGCCCTTCTTTACTGAGTCTGACTAATTAACTTCTCTTTGAATTTTACTCTTATTTATCCCTTTGTTTGCTTTTTAAACCAGTGTATAAAATGTCTCTGCCCACATGGGGGCTAACACCTTAACAGCCCCAGCCAGAGGGCTGCATGTTTAAAATGTTCAATATAAAATTGACTGTAGATGTTAAGAGGAAGATCAATAAAACAAGGTGTATAACACGTATTTTTGTATGACTTTTTCATAGCCACGCTAAAGCTAGCAGAAAATGCTTTATCTGCTCATTAGCCCAATGTTCCATGGAATGAAGTATTTCCCCAGCCATAAAACCCAGGTATATCAGCTGGCGTGACAGAAAGCAGTAAGGGAGAAGTAACTGAAATAGCCAGATGTAAGACAAAGTTTCATTTATATCCTTTCTCTCTAGTGGCCCTTTGGGGACAGGGTGAGAACTACTTCTGTCTCAGAGACTGGGGTACAGCACTCTGTCTGTGCTGTTTAAGGTGTGGGCTTCTTGGCCCCCTTGCATGAGGAAGTGAATGTAAGTTAAATTAAAAAAGCCTCAGTGGGCTTCCATAGCCCACAAAAAGAGTCCTCGGGCTTTGAGAAACCAAAGGGGATGGGGGAGGGGGGAACAAAAGAGAAAGGGACTGGACCTCTCATTTCTGAGGGGGTCTGGGTGGCCAAGGCTTTCAAACCATTTCTCTGGTCAGCCGCTCCTGCTTCCCAGGGAGCTTTGGATTTCCACCTTACACTAAGCAGGGATCATCCCTTTTAAGGACCTGCCCAGCTCTAGTCTTGATAAGCCTCACCTGTGCATCAGGTTGAGATGGATTGTGCCCAGAGGAATTATTTAACCCTTTCCTGTCTGGGGTGGAGATGTGTCCCATCCCAGTCCGATAACACCAGCTATTATGATTAGGAGTATGAAAATAAGAGATTTCAATCTTCTGTTTGGTCATGTGTGTAATGCCCACACCGCTGGGACAGTTGTCAGCAGCAGGGTTCAAACCTGATACTTTTGGTGCTTAATGCAAAAGCCTATACTGCCTTAGCTAAAAAACTTTGCTCCTTTAGCCAAGGCTGTAGCAGGCTCATTAATCTCTAGGTGGCATAAGCACCCCTAGAAGGGGACAGAGTGCCATGCCAAGTAGGTACGGTTTAAATCTGCATGTTTTCCATTTGTCTTCTGATTAACCTGATACTTTTAATGTATGTAGTTTAGAGGTGGTTACAAGAATTTCTTGACACCATGTTTTAATTAGAAAATGACAATAAGTCAAAACTAACAACTTTTTGCAGAAAAAAAATATGAAATGTTTGTTGGGAAGGTTCCCAGATCCAGAAGGGACCCACTCTAGAATAGTCTAGTGATTAGGGCACTTATCTGTGATATGGAAGACCAATGGGTTTTTCTGGGGAATCTCTTTCCGGAGTGGGTCTCCCTTATGCTTTTTCACTAAAATAAAATAAATGCAGAAGGTCTCATTTTCATTCTATTTTGAAACTAAAACAAATTGCATAACATCTACATTTTTCACAAAAAATAATGCTTTTTTTCTAGGCCATTATGGAATAAAATTATAATTAACAAATTTCTTAACATCTGAAAATATCCCCATTGGCTGCTATCCTATAAGATTAAGCATTAATGAGTGCCACAATAAATTACTCAGAGCCTGCACCAACTGTATGCCCTGTTCATTTTTAATCTACTGTATATAGCTTAGTTCTCCTTTATTAAAGCTTCTCTGCTTCGGGTAAAAACAGGGGCCTAGCTCCTGCCATTGAACTTCATATATGCTCCAAAAGGAGGATTGAACAATCATGCAGCCAATTATTCCTCCCTTCAGCATCTTCTGGCCACAGGCTTTGGATCTGCTTCATTCCTGAGTTCTATTCAGTAACAATGAAATAATGGACCAACAAGGAGCTAATCAGTTTGTTTGTTTGTTTGTTTGTTTGTTTTGAGTAAATGAGTGTACTGTCTCTCTCTTTTTGGTTCCTTTAATCATTATAATTACTATGTTATGCATCATCATCAGGGTTGGCTGAGGCCTGGTGGCAGGCTGCCGGATGCTCTAGGTCATGATGAAGTGAGCAAGGGTTCAGAAGGATGCAGCAGAGCAGACCATATTTGGCCCTGTGTCTTCCAAGTGAATGACTTTATAGTAGGTGTGTGTGCATTCGTCCTAATCTGTATCCTCATTATCTTGTTGTAGTGGGCTGTAAAATGCATACAGAACAGGACATCTCAATTTCCCCAGCCCAGGGGTTTATGGTTTTCCTTATGCCTTTCTTTGTGTGCTATCCATATTAATGCTCTCCCAGTTCCTCTCTCATAGTCTCCCTCTCATTTAACACGTTGGAATGTTGCATTAAGTTAGCCAGCCATAAGAGATGGAGCAAAATCAATGTGCCAGTTAGACAGCAATCATTGTCATATTGTGCGTAAAATCACTACAACCAAGATGACCTGGCAAATCTCCAGGAGCAACAAACCAAGAAACCCAATGTCTCCTTTCCGAGAACTTTAGTCTGTTCACACAAGGAGTAATAATGGAAGCTCGACGGCACTCAAGACAGCTGCCTGAGACTCTTCTCTTTGCCCTCCATGACCAGTGAAAGTAAATTGAAACGGAGATTAACTTTTGACAAACTGTATAATCTCTCTGTGCTTTAGTTTCTCCATCTGTAAAATGAAGGTTACAATTATTATGTAGCCCATAAGAGGGTTCAGCTTAGTTCGAGATTGTTTATAAAGAAATTTTGACATCTACAGATGGAAGACAATCTATTAGTACAATGTATTCGTAGTCATGTAGCTACGTTACTATATGTTGATTTAAGGAATGACATAAACATACTATCTTTTAAGAATAAATAGTAAATTACTCAGAATGGGTTGTTTTGATATTCCCTCATAAAAACAGATGAATGGAGTTTTGCCACTCAAACTTTTCCTAAATGATTTTTATATCTTATTTATTTATTTTTTAAAAAGTGGAGTCCAAGAACCAGACTGTAATTCAATATAAATATTCATACCTGATTGGAATTCCTGCTAATTCATTAATAGTTACGTTGAATAATACATTGAACTTTCTATAGCTGAACTAAGTCTTAACATTATCCTTACATAGGCAGAAAAGCCTGATTTTGTTATCACTCTTATCAAATTGATAGCTGTGCAATTCTATTGACTTCACTGGGGTCATTCTTGATTTATATCAGCACACATGAGAGCAGCATACGGCTGAGAGACTTTTTTTCTGATACATCAAAAATTCTACATGTATATCGAAAGGCAATTCTTGTTAAAAACAAGCAAACAAACAAACAAACAAAAGAGCTGAGTCAGTGTTCTTCTAGGAAATTAAATATCTATTGATGTACTACATGGGATTGTCATCTGCTTAAAGTAAAATAGAACTTTGAACCAGCTGCATAATTTGGTGGAACATAAAATATGGCTGATGCATCCATACAATAAATCACCTGACAGCAAAGAGTGAGAGGTGAAGCCCATAATGACATTTTCCTTCTTCCCATGTTCAAAGACTTCTTTGATAACCTTTGTCAGCTGTGGCAACTATAGATTTAGTCAGCATGAACTCTTAAGACCTTTGATTTCATGAGCTTGGGTTAGTTTTAATGCATTTAATACATCACCTTCTGTGTCAAGCCCTTAATATTTTTCCTTTTCTGCCCTTTTCCATTGGTGAAGTAGAATTTTGGATTGATTTCTTCATTAGCCCCTTAAATATATAGAGAGAAGAATCAGGTAGATTGCAAGTTTCTCGCTATCTGTAAATTCATATAGACTGTAGGCTCCACCACAGTACTTCACTGATATACATTTTACCCTTCTTATTGGTGTGATATATAACTGTTTTCTTATTTATTAACATGAACAAATGTGGAAATCAACACATGGACTAGAAATATCTGTATTTACAATCTATTATTCTCAGACCAAAAGTTCTGACAACACAAAGAAAGGAGGATTTATCTTTCTGTGTCTCTTCAATGATCTTTATTGGCACGGCTGTTGGGGCTGAGTATGGAAAACAACAGAGTGGCAGGAGGTGAGCGCCTCCATCAAGTTGATTATTTGACTTAAGCAAAATTCTGCTCTTCCCATCAGGTTTCTATCTGAGGGAATTTGACAGACCAGAGAAGCCATGTGATGCCAAATTAATTCTATAGCTGCTTGGAACCTGCTGAATTTACACTCAGAAGTCAGATGAGGAAAAACTATTTTTTTTCATCAAGGGCCATTGAAAATGTAAGTTATAGCAATAGATAGTAAAAAAGTATGCTGCTGTTTTGGGGATTGAAGGGCTGTGAAGGGAATTGAGGAATTCTGAGTTACTTATAAATAGTTTTCTTACAACATTAAAGGTCAGATCCACCAATGCTGTAACTCCATTGAATTCAATAGAGCTATGTCCATGGGCATCCGTGACTGTGCCCCTAAATTCTTTCCTTTTTGCAGTCCTAAGGTTTCTGTTAGATTTCTAGTTCTTCCTGCTTCTGGTAGGCTTGCAAATATTATACCAAGAGAATAGATTTTTGACTTTTACCTACACAGTCACAGATGGGACCTGCATTTGCCCAGGTATGAGAAAACTTAGAATAACACAAGACAGCTAAACAGTTTATAATCTCGATAAAAGATCACTTTAAGTTAAACTGAGTTGGGACAAAGGCTAGAAGGAGTCACAAAGGATTTATTTTGTAGGAAAGTACTTCTTTCTCTAATTTGCAAACTGTTGGCTATAATGAAAAAACCCTGAAACGTCACACCAAGTGTGTATTGTACAAAATGCCTTATTTTGTAGCTCTGCATAGTTAGGAATGTGGTAATGCTCCCTTAAAACAAAAAAGACCACAAAAAGGAAAGAGTTTCCAGCAATTTAGGTATAGGTGCTTCCTTGAAAGAACCACCCTTTGCCATTTTACTTTTAGTGAGATGTATTTTAATGCTTTTCTTTTTACTTTGTTGTTAACAGCTACCAAAGAACATAGTATATTGGAGTTTAAAAATGGGGCGGAGGGGGTGAGGAGAGAGAGACCTTGCTCAGAACTTGCTCATTTCACCTTCACAATAAAAGAAAAAATGTGATTTCTAAAGAAATCAATAATCTGACTCCTATTTTTTTAGTTCTGTGTTTCCCCCTCGATCCCTTGACTTCATGGCACTCTGTGATATTATCTATCTCACTGCAGAAGACAACAATAAGAGGGCTGTCAGGATGACATACACAGAAAAGCAGTAGTTTACTATTAAACAAAGGACCTTCCTCAAACTATTTAAAATGTTTCCGCTTTCTCATGTGTATGTGTTGTGTTTTACTCACCAGTGCTCACAGATGGAGGATGGAGGGTGAGGTAGAGGGAAACATAGCTAGAAGTGATATCAAATCTGGCATTTGCAGGATCCATGGTGATGAGCTCCTCACAGATGTATGTGGTATCGGACGCTCTACGGATGCAGAAACCAAAGGGGCTGTGAATCATACACATACAGGACCAAAACCCCATTGAGTATCCAGGAATTGAGTCTTACTCCATTTAGCTAGACTGTCATATTTGGCAGGATATTGTCAATAATAATTCCTGAAATGGAGAGAAAACAGGACCATTCTGTAGATGATCCCCTGGCCCTCCATGAAAGGGGAATTAAGACAGGGAGCTCTCTTGGGCATCATCCAGAGTAGGATTTAGACATATGGTATTAGAATGTCTTAGCTAACCCAGTTGAAAAGTGAAGTGTAATAAAGAAGTGTGTAATTTAACATATGCTGCATTGGTCGAGTTAAAGTTTAGGGTGTGTCTACACTTGTGGCTTTACATGTGTCAAACCATGGGTTGTTACCCATAACCCAGCATCCTCGCTGAAAGCTATTAGATGTGAGTCTAGGAGTGAGTAGAAGGCAAGGTAGCATGACTGCCTGGGGCACCATTTAACTGCCCACCTGCCCACTTTGTGATGTGAATGTAGCAATGTTGCCGCGAACTGCCCTTGAGTTTATCAGTTGTAGGCAACCTGTGGCCTGCAAGCTGCATGTAACCCATGAGGGTAATCTGATTCCAAGACATTTTGCTGACATTGACCGTCCAGAGGCTTGGCTCCCCTTAGCTCCCAGTGGCCATGGTTTGCCGTTCCCAGCCAATGGGAGATGCAGGAAGCGGTGGACCGTAGGGACATGCTGGCCCCTCATTCTGTTCCTACCTTTCAGACTCCTTAGTCACCACCTTCTTTTTCTCTATGGCCTGGAAGTTATCTAATGTTCACATTCTCTTGCACAGTATTGGACCCTTCTCTTTTGTGCAAGTGGATTGCTGGGACAACTCACTCCACCTAACTCCTGCCATTTAAAAAACAATTTCTATCCTCCAGAATGCTACAAGTTGGTTGGAGAACACCATCAGTGTGCTGGTGTCCATCTGGTATGCCTATATGCAGACAAATTATTTTGGAAGGAGCTATGTGATGGAGTGTTCACCCCACACAGGAGAAGAAGGAGTTAAAGTGGCCAGATGAGCCAATTAGCTGCCAAGGCCATACCTGGAGGAGTAGCTAGGGAGCACAGAGTTGATTAAAGGCAGCTCAGCTGGCAGGAATTGGCAGGGCATATAAAGCCCAGGAGATGCACAGACAGGGCTGCTGGGAAAGGCTACAAGAAGGCAAGCAGAAACCGCAGCAGCAGCCACCACCACCACCACCACCACCACCACCACTCCTTGGGAAGATATTTTTGGGGCTGGTACTCCAAGATAAAGAAGAGTAACCAGGTGTGGTAGGAAGGAGTCCAGGGAAGGAGCAGTGAGGCCTGAGATAGGAAAGCCCAGGACTGCTGAGCTGAGGGTCCCTGAACTGGAATCAGGAGTTGTGGGTGGAGCTGGGTTCCCCTACCAATTATTGGGACAGTGAGAGGTAAGACTGCCTAGAACTGATAGGGAGAAGGACTGTTGCTATCCAAGAAGAGAGGAACACTGAGTGACGCAGCCAGAGGGCTGAGTCACAAAGAGGACAATGTAATTCTTCGAGTGTGAGAGGAGCTTCAGACCTGTGAGAGAGACACAACAATATCATGCAAGACATGGAATGGGGCATTGACCTCAAGAGTTAATCCCCAGAGTAACCAGGGGGAGGTGCTAGATCAGCAGTGACTGGTGCACCCCATTACAAGCTCACATAACAGTCCTCTCTATTAGAAGATTTCCAATTTGCTAGCTGAGCAGGAAATTCACTGAACAGTGGTCCAATGCAAAGAGAGGGTTAAATACCTCAAATCCCTGAATCAAAAGGCAAAGGATGCACATGCTCCTTCTACAGGGAACTTGACAGGGTGCTTAGCACCACCCCTAGCACGGGTCCCACCATCAGCCAAAATATCCTCCTGAACCATGAGGGTCTCATTGTGAGGAAGGAGGTGGCCATGGTATCAGGTGGCAGTACAGGGGACTCGCATTCCCAGGAGTTGTTCACAGAACTTGATGCTACCATGGGGGCCACACAGGATAGATGTGAGGAGTTCCTGACAGATTCTCTCAGTACCTGTTCAGGGAAGTAGAGACAGACCAGACTGTGGAGATGAAGTCTGAACAAACTATGGAGGAGGGACAGGATACAGATTCACAGCCTGGTAAGTCAAACAATCATATATTTTATTATCATGGATATGTACTTCATTTGGGTTTATTAAGGCAGAATTTCTGTGTTATAACAAATAATGTAATTGTTCTGGAGGAGGGTGTTTTATGCTAGAGGATTGTGCACTTATCTTGGGTGGTGGGTGCACTTCAGACCCTCATATGGTACCTTCCTTCATACAACACAATGAACTCCTATTGCCAGGTGAGTTATCCAAACTAGATGCCAAGCGAGAAAGGGAAAAAATATATATTGTTGTTTATCATGTGTGGCAGCGGGTTAACCTCCATAGGGAACCTTTCCACAAGGCTATGCTCTCCATCCCTTTCCACTATGCTCCCACCATGCCTCCAAGATATCAAAAATGGATGCCAAGTGTGGGGAAAAGTAACTACAACTATGTAAACTTAACATTCTTTGCTTAATATTTAGTATTCGATTAAATCATCAAAAGAATATTACATGGTGCACTCACATGCATGAGTTAACACATTTTCCAGTAATCCTTTTTTTTTTAACATCAAAATTGACTTCGTAATATTTTTAGTGTATACCTTGGCTAACAAGGTATTGCCCCATATATTAGTGCTTGTGAGTCCTTGTATCTGCAGGAACTCTTAAAGTTCATTGAGACATTGCTGCTTGTTCATTGCTTGTTAATGGAAGTGATGTGTCTGCTGGGTAACATAGTATTGTCCTATTTAATAGTGCTAATAAGCCTGTGAAATGGGAAAAAATTAGTAAAGGTCTTTGTGGCTGTCATTGGTTGCTGTCCATTTGCCCTGTTAAGGTGGCATTCTTCTTTAGCTAGCCAGTATTTGTCTCATGTAGAGGTGATGGTATGTCCATTGAACGTCCATTTCTGTTTTCCTGAACTTCATGAAAGGCCTTTACAGATAATTGCTCATGCAACATGCATTGTGCTCTGATTCGCCATGCTTTCCCTCTTGACAGCGTTGGGGTATTGAGGTAA
Organism: Gopherus flavomarginatus; assembly: GCF_025201925.1. Taxonomy (NCBI): domain Eukaryota; kingdom Metazoa; phylum Chordata; order Testudines; family Testudinidae; genus Gopherus; species Gopherus flavomarginatus. Next base: position 15,913,740 of record NC_066630.1, on the reverse strand, counting down.
TTTATTTAGCCAGTGATGAACGTATGTCTGTGACTGCAGACATTGGTCAGTTTTCATCTTGATTTCATTCCACTCCTGGAACATAATGTCAGAAAACTTGTCATGGAACAGAAATTCCATGTAGATTTCTGGGAAGAGAACTTTCTTGGATTACGCTGGTAGCTAACTAGGCTGCTCCACTCAGTGAATACAGTTCTGTTATCCATCCACTAAAAAGCTCCAGCGCATAAATTGATGAGATCCCACCACTTGCCTCAAACAGCCCTTCTCTTTTTCCTTGTGAATGCTTTAAAAATATTTGTTTTCCAATAGTGTGCCTGCCTGGAACAAAAGTCAGATAGCTCATTGGTGATTGTCTTTTAGGATGGTTTTCACTCTTCCTTTCCAAAGCAAGTCACAATATTCCCAAACCTGTCTGGTGCTATTTACCATACTCTGTCTGTGTATACCTCACACTTCCAATGCCAGAAATGAGAATGCCTGCACATGAGAAACAATGAAGGAGCAGTTTCTAAGCATTCCATAATGATTCATATTGTGGCCTTCGGTATAGAATTAAAAGCAAGTTTGGTTACTTTGCAATTAAGCTTAATTGCACAATCATTCACTGTATGTTACTTTTTCCTGTGTTCCCTAGTTGCACTCTTCCAAATTTCTGCTGAAGAACTGATTAATAAATATTTTGTTATTTTTAGTGTTAGGGCCTGTAATGCACAGCTATATATGTTTTCCCCTCTCCTCCATATTCTACAGTTAATGTTTCTATTTTTATTAACTGAAGCTCTTTGTGACTTATGCTTATTTATGAAAAGCATAGTGAGAGTTCTAAGTGACAATAATTAATGGGTTTAGTATCACAATAGAAGAAATGACACATACAGCCCCATCCAATGCACCTGTCATCAGACACCTATGCAACCTTGTATGATTCCTGGATTCATCCTCATTAACTTTCTAGGTGGAGAACCCATCAATCCACTAGCCACAAGACAATGCACATTGAGGTATCATCACTCAGAAGGGAAACTCGTAGGGTGTGCTGGACTCTGGAATGACAATGCCTCCCCTCATATTAAAGTTGACTTTTCCCCCTCCATCCATGCAGACAGTTCAGGGTTAACAGATAACAGAGGGAACAGTGGGACACAATTTACTGTAGGCAATTAGTATCCATGGCCTTGACAGTTTTTATGCCATGGTATGTGCTGGACTTTGAGGTGGAAAAGGGCCCTCAGCCTTACGGTGCCCTCCCTTCTCTTCCACCCAGAAAGAAAGGCATGCACTGGTAACAGATATTGGAAAACTGGCAACAGAAGTAACATTTATTAGCAATTCACAAAATGTAGGGCAACAGGACAGCCTCAGATTTCATTAACTTCACCGTGATGTGCATAAATGTGGGCACAGAGAGTATACCTTACTTCCCTTGAATACCAAGAAACAGATCCAGAGAGGACAGGTGTACTTTCTGATTGCATGTACCTGGCCTGAAAATCGGTGGAGTCTTCAGTCCACACCATGCACACGTGTTCACCTGCATTCTTGCAGATGTTGTGCAGGGAGCAGCAAATCACAATCATATGGACAACATTGACTAGTGGCATCCAAATGTTCTGTGAATCAGCCCATGCCTGCCAAGGGCACACTTCCAAGCATGTAATAGAAACTTCTACCAGGTGCTGTGTTATCTGGATCTGGTTTCATGAACCATGTTAGGAGTGGGTATGCAGAGTCATCCAAAATAACAATTGGCACGGGTATGCAGAGTCCTCCAAAATAATAGTAGGCACCAACACCCTGTTGATGACATTATTAGGAGGAAACACGGTCCCAGCCTCTCCCAGGAGCTAATGTCCAAATCTCCTGAAAACACTTGTTCCATGCACTTTGCCATTGCTACTCACAATGGTGTTTATGAACCTTTCTCTCTGATCCACCAAAGCATGCAGAATTATGAAGAGTACCCTTTGGGGTTTACATAAACTTTTGCTCCCCGTGGAAGGCAAGTTATGGGCATATGTGCCATCAATGTCCCTGGTGCAATTGGGGAACCCCATTCTCTGAAAGCTGGCTATTATTTCTGGCACAGTTATAATATCAACCACATGTGGGTATGTCACAGTAACAATTGTCTGGCAATCCTACATCATCACAACCACCACAGGTGACTTGCCCACACCAAACTGGTTAGCCATTGATCTTTAGCAGTCTGGAGTAGGCAGCTTGTGGAGGGCAATCTGCTCCTGCATTGATATGGTCTTCCTCAGTAAAGTGTCCTGGTACTGAAGGATCAGGGCAAGCTCCCCACATAGTTCCAGAAAGGTTTGTTTCCTCATGTGGATATTCTGGAGCCACTGCCAGTCATCCCAATTCTGTAGGATGGCATGGTCCTACCATGCTTTGCTAGTTATCCTGCACCAGAAACACAGTTGCACACAAGGAAAATAAATTGCAATTAATTCAATCAAAAGGTCCAGATTGTCTGCCATGAATGAACCCCTGTCAGAGTCCCTCCGCTTTCTTTGTCTCAGAAACTGTTCCTAAAATGCCATCCGACATCTCTGCTGCTACAACCCTCTCCAGTATGGATGCAGTTATATTGGTATAAATACCAATGCCTTACTTGGTATAGCTATCCCAGTACAGAAGAGGAATGAGTTATTATGGTATAAACACCTTTATACTGATGTGGCTACTTCTGCATTAGAGATTGTAATAGTATAACTTTATAAATAAAAAAAATCACACCTCTAACCAAACTAGTTATACCAGAACAAAACTTGTCTGTAGATCAGGCCTCAATCCCTAAACAACAGAGCTGAAAACAATGGGATAATTTCTTGTGTAAGGTACCACTTAGCACAGTGGCTCTCAACATTTCCAGACTACTGTATACCTTTCATGAGTTTGATTCGTCTTGTGTACTCCCAAGTTCCACCTCACTTAACACCTACTTGCTTACAAAATCAGACATGAAAATACACAAGTGTCACAGCATACGACTACTAAAAAATTGCTTACTTTTTCATTTTTACCATATAACTATAAACTAAATCAATCAGAATATAAATATTGTACTAGGATTGACTATCTTCAGACTTACTATTTATTGCTATGTAGGGTCAAGTTTTGGTCCTAGTGGAATAAGTTGCCTGAATAATCACCTGGTTACATAAGACACATCTTGATTTGTGGGCAGGCAACCCTGAAATTTAGATAATGGGGTTATGTATTCAGGATTTACACAATCCAAGCTTTATTTCTGAAGATTTTGGTTCATCTCTTAACTGTATACTTAGCATAAATTTTACTTTTTGAAGGTATGATGATCATAACTGCAGTATTTTGTTTGTAGCCTAAAGAAACAGTTCTTAACTATTACATTGGTTCAGATTCCTTTTATAGTGTCCCCTTAAGTGTTATGATATTGCAGCTATACATAATACAACTGTCATGTATGCATGCATGAACTGAAAGATGTAGTCTCTTACTAAGACAAAACACATATTGTATTGTTACATAAACTTTGTTTCTTATGTGGCATGAAGGACCTGAAGCCCTGGTACCTAGGGAAGCCATTATTAAAGCAATCAAGAAAGATTTGTGAAGACAATTAAGTTAAATGTTTTATGGCTTCTTTGGGATGCTTATTTATAAAAATCTCTAGATATCCAGTCATTTGGCCACTCCCAATATTATAGGTAGCAAAGGGGAAGATTTTTATGTAGTGTATTGAGAAAAAAACACCACCACAATATAGTATATTTAATCACTTGTGATCTATATAAAAGAATAAATAAAAAAGTTCAAAAGTGAAAATGTATTTGTAATTTTTAGAATATTAGGCTGCATCTTGCATCAGTCAGTCTGACTTCAGCATAATAATTAAATCTTTTTACTGCCCCAGAAATACCGTTTAAAGGTAATTAAACCAAGCTTTCTCTACCAGCGAACAATGAATCTCCTTTATAATATTTTCAGTTTGTTGACTGACCTTTACAAGATTTTCTGGCTTGGAATTTTTCTTCTTCTCTTGAATTTGTTACAGCCTTTTCAGGAGATGAATAGTGTGCTTTGAAAAAGGTTTTGTACAGATAAATTGAGATAGGCTATCTCTAGGCGGCCTCTTCTCAGATTAGGACACCCACTTGGCTGTGTCTCGAAAGATTTCTTCAATCTTGCTAGTGTGAGAGCAAAGACTTTTTATGACACACATTTATTCCATTTAGATGCTATAGAAGTGAAACTTTACATTCATATAGAAAGATGGAAGTTAGTGGATGAAAACTATTCCTTTAAGAAAATGCTCTTGACACTAAAATGTATTCATGCTCCAAATAGTGCAAGAGGAGGGACTGTAAAGGTACCCCCCCTTTCAGATGTTAGAGATAATGATGACTGATGATTATTAGTGTAGAGTCCATGGTATGTTCAGCATGCACAATGCATGAAAATCAGCAGTTTCTATAGAAGCCGTTGGCAGTTTTGTGTTAATTATTGTGTTGAATTATTTAGGAAGTGCAGAGACAAAAGGGCATTTCTGTCATCTAGAGAGCTTGGAATAGAGTCTTCAGATGCTACGCTTAATAATAGTTCTGTGCGTTTGTTCTGTGTTAGTACACTGCAAAGCACAAAGGGGTCCTGGTCCTGACTAGGCCTCCTAGGTACTATTGCAATGCAAATAAATAATAGCAATTTTCATGTAAGAATCTCAAAGCATGATGATCTATAGGAATTATAGTCCCCATCTGACAGCTAGAGAAACTGAGATACAGAGTAGTTGATCTGAATGTTAGTTATACAGATCCTGCTCCTGTTTCCGTTGACTTTTTTAGCAAAATTCCCACTGACTTAAATGGAGCAGGCTAAATTATTGGTAGAATCAAAAAAGGTAAGCTGATGAAATATTTCTGAATGAGTTTTGTGCTTGTATATTTTTTCTACATGTGTTGTACACATCTGTGTAGATATATTTATTCCAACACAATCAAAACTGTAGGGCAAAATTCTCTTCTGCTTTAAATCGGCTGCTTTGTTGATTTGAACCATCAGAGATTTGGACTCAATGAGAACATTCAACCCTGAACTGGCATTTGAATGGGATTTGATCAAGCTGAACGAAGTGAAAGTTTTAAGGTTTCTATATTCAATTTCAGAATTTAGTTAAAATCAGCTCTTAGAATTATTTTAAAATATAATCAAAATTAGTCTGGCAAGGCACACATATCCTATGTGTTTTCCTTTGCAATGCAGATGTACGTCACTATGTGTCTTGGAATGTCTGCCACCGCACCATTTTACTGGATGTGTGCCCACGTCTTAAGGGCATGACCACATCCCTAATGGAAACCATTCTTTATATATAAGAAAGATTAATGCTGGCGGTTTGGAAAGCAATGTAGCCTGAGATGAAGAGAAGATGACTTGTGATCAGTTGTGAAAAATGAGTTAATTCTACTAGATATTGCTAGAAAGTAATACAGTGGTGCAAAAAGAGAAATACACTATTGTTTTCTAGAACAAAAATGGATTTCTGTACAAACGCATCTTTGATAGGCAGGTGCAAGGACGAACTGAGTCTCAGAGGGATGTCTGAGACACATTATCTTCTGGGCTACTCCTGGGCTGGGGCAGTTTACAGCCCACTTTTTCCTCTGGGCTGCGTCTGACTGTACGGTCTAATCTTTTGGGTCTATATGTCTGGTAACCATGTTCTTGGTGACCTCTTTATTAAGATATTTGCCATATTTCAAACAGCTGAACACAACACAGTGAAGACTTCTGTGTAATAACATTTCTCTCTGAAAGTTTTTCATTAACCTAATTGAAACTGTAATTAATTATTTTCCTTTGTTTACGAAATCTAGCGGGATCATTAAGTTTGACATTCATACACTAAAGAGTTAGTATATTGTTTTGAGAATGGGTTGTTTCCTCCTTTTAATAAAAGTATGTATAAAACTAGAACAACTTGTAGGAAATTTTTCTTCCCATTATGCAACCTTTGTTGCAAAAGTGAGATATGATAATTTTTGCATAGGAAGATTCTTGGCTGTGAGGTAAAATTGCATTACCTTGATTTTATTCCTCAACACTGAATGAACTCTTAATTTACAACATATGCTATACACAATAGAAATACAACTAATCTGCAGTATTTTAGTTCAATCTAATACTTTTTGGTTTTCATTTTAACTGTCTAGCTCTGATTTGCTCAGAACATAATTCAGATTTGAGTTTTTCTTGTGCAAATGATAGAAGCTGTCATTACAACTTGCTGGAAACAGAGAAGTTAGATAAAAGGTCACAGACAATGTGGAGATTTTTTTTCCCTGCATGAAGGTACCTGTGGGATTTCAGTAGAAAATTCCACGTCAGTTAACTATTTCCTTGGCTGCAAGCTAAATTTTAAATATTCTTTATGAATAAAATAGTATGCAGCAGATATCATCAAAAGCTAAATAGACCTAGAGATAATTCATGACATTTAAAAAAATAATTAGCTACTTAATATGCACATACTATACATTTATTTGCACTGATGATGTGCAAAAAAAGATGAGTTTATGGCATTTCTTGTAAGTAGTATTTCACAATTGTGGACTACGCCACTTTAGGAACTTAAATAATATTTTAGAAGAGATATTGAGATTAAAGGGTATGTAAATCCCTATAGGAACAGTGTAACCATAACCTAATTAGTGATGGATGGATGGATATTAAAGGTATTTCTAGAATAGGATAAAAGGTGCATTACATTTTAAAAATGTGGTAGCTGACACTATGTAACTAACATGTTTGAATGTTTATTGTGTAGACAGGACAAAATGCATTTTAACTGCCTGCACTGATCATGAAACATAGGGTTCACCACAGTCAGCCAACATATGTTAAAATACAATTTACAGTTTTAAAACACTAATGTAGACAGAGTAAGTTAGAACATGCTTAACACATTTTAAAAATGCAATGCATCTTTTATTTCAATCCAGACAAACCCAAAGAGATTAAGTTTAGTTCATGTTTACTAAGGGTCAGATGGTGTTTGGCTACTGTATAAGTTCAGAAAGGCATGAAGGTATTAGAAGTTTGCTTACTGCTTTTGTCATATGCTTAGCAGGATGATATAATCATATTCCCTATTGTACCTTCTATATTAACACCCAGAGGAAGAGTAAAAGGCCCCCAACTTCTCCCACACCTGCTGATGGAGAAGAGTGCAGGGGCAACTTTGCAGTGATTGTTGTACTGAATTAACGTGTGTAGCAGTGAGTGCTCTCACTACGGTATGGGGTTTTCCAGGAGTCATAGTACATCCAAGGTACAGTGCAACATGTGGTGCTACAGATGCTGTGCAATTTTACTTGTTAAGGGCTGAAGCTAGCAGACATGTTTGGATGCATGCAGCCCTGAGATATAGCCCATTTAATAAATCAGATATACTACCTGAAAACAGAAATATTCTGGCTAAGAAATTATGGCACAGAATGTAGTTGAAGGTTAAAAGACAGTAATAACCATTTTTTTTACTTTGCTGAATACTTCATTACAGTTAAGTCATTAGGCCTGACTGAATATTTAAATAGTTCATATATCTATATGTAGTCACTTACTGTGTAGGCCAATTCTTATACTAGTGATGCAAACCGCTATGAAAGTAAATAGATATGGAGTTTAGAATTACGTTGTATAATTTGTAATGAGAAGAACCTGATTCTGCAACCTCATTCATGTTGAATATAGTATGGTATATAGGCATACACTTATATGGTATATAAGAGTATTCTTTTTTAACAAAGGACTAGACAAAATGAGTAATATATTCAGAAAGACACCTTAAACATTAAAATCCCAGGGAACTGTTAACACAGTTTACAGTATTTAAAATCCACATATATTTTGCATTATGTATGTATTTGAATGTTTACAACATCCAGAACTTAACCAATGGCAGTATATCATTGGCATGATGTTTAGTTTTTACATTGCTATACTGAATTTTTCTTTTAATTTTTCAACGGTAGGTTATTTGTTTCTTCAGCATTATATAGATCTTGACTTCCTAGTTATCTAAGCAATAAACGCAAATTGCATTTCTATAATATAAAATGTTTATATTAGCAAATGGAATACAGCAAACTCATTAGATACCTTGATCAATAAAATATTCCCATAGGTTTATAATCTTATTAAACATTAACCTGTGAGAAAAAATATGTATTCGATTATTAAACTTTGATTAGCTTTTATCCACCACCAAAGAAAGGTAATCCATGTTCCCTAAGGCAAAAATGCTCAGCTTTTGCTTTGAAAGCACTTGTTTTCTTTAATGTGTTTTTAATAGTTAAATAAAAATAAAATGGAATCTTTTTATGGAACAAAATGCTTCTATTTTAAAAATAGAAACATATAGCAGCAAAATGAAATGGTATTCTAGATGTTTTAGTTACTGTATATATTGGGACAAAATTATGCTTTCAAATGGCTACACTCGGCTGTCATTGAATCAGAACTTTATTTTAAGGGTTTACCATACACAAGTAATAAAAGAGAGAAGGTAAGATTTTGAAAAGCACTCAGTATTGGTCTAACTCCTATTCCCATTAATGTCAATGATATAACTCTCATTGACTTCCGTGGAAGCAGTTTTAAGCCAACTCACTCAGAATTTTCATGTCAGAACCAATTGGAATGATTTTTTTTCTAAGGATACGTCTATACTGGAATTGGAGGTGGATATACCCATGCTGTCTCTGTGTAAATGCCTAGAGTCAGGCTAGCTAGCCCCTCCCACCTCTCCTGCCACAATAGCTACACTCTATTTTTAGTGTGCTAGTTTGATCAGAGATAGTGCAGGTAGATCTCCTCCAGCTGGGAATTACACCTCCTGTTCTAAATGCAGACATCCTTAACAAGTGTTGTCTGCATGTGCATGCATTACATTCTTGCAACTTCATGTGCAGATATTAGTTCACTAAAATTTAATTGCAGGAATGTGCACAAATGAGAATAGAAGTGGAGGCCAGGTTGTGGAGCCACTGAAAATTTTGTTCCCAGAATTTTGTGCATTTATTGAAGAATAATAATTCCTAAATGCTCTAAAAATGTTCAACAGTAAAAACAAAATGGACATGAACAAGCTTCAGATAGGATCCCACCCCCCACATGCACGCAGATCTCACGGATTACTGCCCCACTTTATAATATATTTATAACTCAAACAAGGCTGAGCCAAAATTTTTCATTTTTTCCTCAACTTCAAAAATGTGTTCTGTGGCTAAGATTTCCATATTCATTTCCAACCCATATTCTGTCACAGATAAATTTTAGGTGATATCTGTGAGATATCACATGCAGAGCTAAGTGTATAGTCATAAGTTTCAGCAGGGATGAATTTTATTTTAGCAAAAGTTATGAACACCTTCAAAGAAGAGTGAATATAATGATGAGTGTAACAGAGGACAATCTCTTCAGGTATCACGCTAATTATGTATTTCTGTCTTTTACTTTAGAATGTTTTTACTTCAGAGGTTGGGGCAGTGATACCATGTATTGTAAGTAATTAATGCAATATCCTTTCCTGCAATCAGCTCTGCTATTTAGATGTTAATTAATAGTTTCCTTCTTATAAGGCTACCCAACTCTAGTTTGTCATGTCTGTCTGATCCTGCATATTTTTAATATAACAAGAACAGCCTCTTAGATTACATTATTTATTCTTTCACTCATTTAAATAGAAAGCAATATCATCAGCGAATCTAAAACTCATCATCAGCAGGGCTATCTTGGTAATCACTCCAGTGTACACTGTAACTTTTCAAGGTGGTCTGATAGTAAATTATCGAGACATCTATATTTTTCATTTTCTTTGGACAGTTAATTTACATCTATTAGAAATGTAAATCTTTCTCAGATGTGACTAGGTTTACTCCAATACTGTATAGAATATTTACTGCTTCAGTAAAACTTCACTTGTCTTTTATACTGTCACTCAGGGCCCGCTGGTAGGTCAAGTAACTGCTGCAGTTATGTCAATGTGAAAGAAGTATAGTAATGATAAAGTCTCGTACTTCGAATAATATCCTTCGGTGTGGAAATTATTCAACAGTATACATTTTCCTGGAAAAAACAGGAATTATGACCTACATTTTCAAAGTACCTGCACCCAGCTGTCACAACGCCTAACAAGCAATGCAAATCACCAACCTGGAAAGCATATACCTATGCAACTCTGACTTGTGCATGCATATTAGGCATTATACATTTATGGTTTTGAAAATATGTCTGTATCTCCTTATAATGTCAATGAAATTTGCTACTGAAGAGTGTCTCAGATGAGGTGAAAGGGGCTGTGATCCCTTTGTTAATGTAGCCAGCCCACATTCCCACAGAAGATAATCTCCTCTTTTGTTTTCTTTCTTTTTAAAGTGAGCCTGTACTCCCTTTCCTTGTGAAAATAGCCTTAAATATGTAGACCTACATACACGGTGAAAACTGACTGCTAATGAGCAGATGGGATTCACTTCTGTAGTAGGAGTCTGAGGAGAAATCTTTAGATTGCCCAAACTTCTCACAATATTTTTCTATGTAAATAGTCAGTTAAATTCTGATTATATCCCAAGGAACCATATCACTAACACTTCCCCAAAACCTCAGGTCAGCCAATGTGATTAATGGGACAGCAAGAAAAACAAGAGAGAATATAGTGATGTGATCATATATATAATACACATATAATTCTGCCTGGCTGGGATCCACTCTCCTCTCCTATATCCTTTTTTTGTTGTTGCTAGTTTCTGTTTATCCAAGGTTAGTTTGTTGTACATCTTCTGCCACTCCTTTGAGAGAAAGCCTGCTTATTCAAATGGCTGTCAACTTGATCTCTTCTGGCAGAGAGTTCCACAGCCTATTGCTCTCCGTTGAAAATGTTCTATCTCCGTCGCATTAAATTTTCACTCTGAGGGCTGTCAGTCATGGTGTCCAGAGGTCATAGATGATGAATCACGGTATGAAGTATTTGTTTTGCACATATTTACCTCTCTGAAGAGTCATGACATGAGTTAAAACACTTGCTTAAGTGATTGTGTCTATAGAAGGATTACATTTTCAGAATATTATATAAATCAAATGCAAATATGTTATGCTTTCTTTCTGTTTGCAATCTCCCTCACTACAGTTTTCTCAAAATAGATTAATGCAGCTCCTGCCATTTTTCCTCAGATTTCTGCTTTTTTTAAGGGCCCTGCTATTTCCTTTGTATTGTTTTGCTATATATAGTGTGGTATCATCAGGGCCGCCCAGGGAGGGAGGACAAGTGGGGGACCCTTCAGTGCTGCTGAAGACACGGAGCGACTGAAAGGTCCCCCCGCCGCCGAAATGCTTCCAAAGACCCGGACCACTGCCATGTGAGTACAAGCGCCGCAGCTTCCTTGCTTTGCCCCAGGCCCCGTGAGTCCTCTGGGCAGCCCTGGATATCATTTCATCATGTATACACATATCATCAGGAAAATGATAGGCTAGTGTAAATAGTTAGCTTAGGAAGATGTCTTGTTATTTATAATAGGACACCTTGTGAATTTTCACCTGGGCCACATATCCATCTCACTTTAGCAGATGTTGCTGATCCTCCTAGGGTTCTTCTAACCTTCAATGCTTTATTTTCTCACTGAGTAAGCAGATGCTCAGCCATGAAAATATCAAGTTCTGGCAAAATGTGTGTCTGCTTCAGAAATCAGAATACAAATGAGAGGAACTAATCTGTTCCAGCAGAGTAGTATAATAATAAAGTGTTCAAAAGTGCAATCCTTACTCAGGCAAAATTCCCACTGACACAAGCTTTGCAGCTGTTTTGAACACAAGAGGAATGGTTTTGAGATCTGGACTCTGTTCCTGGCTCTGCCTTTGGTTTCCTGTGTTACTTTTTGCAAGACACTCTTTCCCTCCATTTCCCAACATGTAAAATGGAGCTAATGCTTACCTACTGCATGAGTACTTTGTGTGTCTTAATATACTAGCTTTTGAAGTTGGAGGTGTTGGTGTTAGGCAAATGACAACTGGTAGTGATGTTTAAAATGTTACTAGAAAATGCAGTGAAAATGCATACCCCTCCCCAGAATTGTTCAGTGGGAGAGGTGGGTGTGGGCCTTTGCCACATTTTCAGTTTATTTTATTTGTCAGTTTGCAGATGAGTCTGATGCTTGTTCAAATCACTGTATAATTTAAATTCAGATACTTAAGCAATACAGATCATGATTTGTTATAGGATAAAATGCTGAAACAGTCTTTGCAATATGTATACTCAATCTGGTTATTACGAGCTTGTGGGACCTAATTAGTGCAGTGTATTTAGTGACAAGGGATACCAACATCAGGGAGAACGCATACTTAAATAATGTAGAAACAGTCATGAATATTACAGTCACACATTTCCACCTAGAGAACACAGACTAGGGGTATGCTTCAAGCTGAATTGCGTATAAGACACCCATTTCCTACAACCAGGAGGGCAAAAACCTGGTCATGATAGCATTTGCACTCTGCTAGTTCCCAAACTAATTTAATGTTTGACATGAAATACTGTAATTGATCTATAGCATAGCTGTGATTGTTATTAGACCTGGCCAAAAAATGGAGAAGAAACAAACCTGCAGATATTTCAGCAAATTTGAAACAGGTTTTCATTCCATTGTGTCCTGTCATTGTTCAATTTTCATTTTCTGGATTTTCTGAAGTATTTTTGAAAACAGAACAGAGTACCGTTAACAATACCTTCACTTCACCACTGGTAGGAAATATTCTTGTAAAGTATGTTGTGCCCATAGGGAAATGTAAGCATAAGAGCTATATACATTTATCTTTTTGTTCCTGATCTTTGATTAGAAAGATTCTTTTTGGGCTACTCTTTATTATTTAATGTTTTCTGAAAATGCCTTTGGTTTTGTACAATGATGGTAGTGAAACCTCTCTTTTGGGAAAGACATTATCTAATGATGTGTCATATACAGTATTTCTGGCTTTAGAGATCTCGACTACTGATAAATCTTTCTTCCTCTTAAGTTTATGAAATCTCTTTTATTCATCTGCATACAAGAACAGGACTCCTCACATATGCAAATACAGATACAGCTCTGAGTAGTGAAAACAGAGGACTGTAACAACCTCTCAAGTCCATTCAGATATGTTCATGTGATCCAACATTTATTGAAGTCAATCGACTGCATCAATTGGGCTTTGGATTATATTCTATTTTAGCAATAGTCTGATTTCTCAATTCCAGTATACATCTTAAAAATATCTAAATTATGGTTGGTTCCATCTACAAGTAGTGGCTGTCACTGAACTCTGATATCCTCACTTTTACCATTATATTGGAGGAAATATTGTGTGATTAACTTTCAGCATGACATACAGCCATGGCATGCAAGTGATATGCTCCTGTGCCTTCAACATGATGGGCGGGCGGGGGGGGGGAAATCATCATTTTAAAAGAAACATTTCAGTCATTCTCCTTAGTAATCTGAACGGAGATGTACAAGCTTTCAACAAAAAAAGATTAAAGAGCAGAGGAGACACATTGGTTAGATCTTTTCATTTAGAATAATAAATGATACACCACGTGTCACTATTATAAATAATTTCTAATATGGGGAATACACTTAACAGTTAAGCAATAGGTGAGTAACTTATATTGTCAGGTCAGTGGGAGAAAGACGAAGAATTAACAGAGTACTTAAATGGTAACTGAAGAATGGATAAAAGTAGTTAAGAGTTATGTCATGTGGCATCACTGTTAGATCTTGTAAAGCCAAATGTGATCTTATCTTAAATGACAGTGTTATTGTGGGAAATGTAATTGATTAATAAAGGCTATAGTGATTATTCGAATCTGAGATGGCAATTTATTAAAGATTTATCTATCTTGCATTTTTAACAACTTCACTTTTCTTATTATATCTTCAACTACTTAACTAAGCATGGGGAAGCCACCAGTTACAGTGTGTATTATCCCTCATCCTATAGTATCATTATGGGTCTAATTCTTCTGCCAATAAAGTTGAGGGAGCTTTGCTATTGACTTGGATGGGACTTAAGTGTATTTAGGATTGTGTTTAATTTATATGCACAGTTGGATTAAGATCTAATCTCAACCAATATTGATCCTGGATTCAACCCTTTGGGACACCTCCTCAGCTTTGTAAATCAGCATGCCTCAAACTGAGTTCACGGAGCTAGGCTGATTCACACTGGCAAAGGATCTGGCTCCTTAGCCAGTACCAAACTCCCAATATTCCAACATTTTTAGACTACATTTGATTCCCTGAGTGCTCTAGTTTATATTCATTCACCATCAAATGTGTGTGTGTGGGGGGAGGAATTTCTTAATTACATCCACCGCTGCCAAGAGGATTTCATGCTCTCCTCTATTGTCCCTCTCTATCATCATCTATTCAGCTTTGATGAAAACATTTCAAATTTCTCCTCTAAACAGAAAACCATCAGTTACATTTTACCAGACTTCACAAATATTAATTCCAGCCTCCTCTGCTTCTCTCCCACATACACACTAGCACAGCACATTGATAGTGCTACAGATGGTGGAGGGGGGGAAGCAAGCTGGGTTCAATGTTGATTTTGAAGCCATCCAGGTCTTTAAAGCTATACTTTTCAAAAAAAGCAGAACAACAATAACAAAAGAAAACCCAACTCAGGTATATTTGCCTTATTTTGTCATTTAAATATATCCATGTTCCAACAGACACTAAAGTGTCTCAAATTATTATTTGTTCATAAAGCCCAGTGTGTGAGGTGTGCAACAGACAAATGCAATACACCTGGGGCAGTTTTACCTCACTGTTACCCTCTGCCATATGCTGCAGTATGAAGTGCAGTATAATGCTACCAAACTAGAATAGCATTTTGTACCCATAAGAGCTGACATACTAGATCAGACAAGTCATCCATATAGCCCAGTATCCTGTCGCCAACAGTGTCCAGTACCAGAGCTTCAGGGGATGTGTACAGAATAAGGCAGTTTCAGAGAGATCTATCCCATCTTCCCCTCCTGGCTTCTGGCACTCAGAGGTTTCAGGTCATTCTGACCATGGGGTTAGTAACAATTGATGGACCTATCATCCATAAACTTATCTAGTTCTTTTTTGAACCCACGTACACATTTAGCCAACAGAACATCCCATGGCAATGAGGTACACAGACTAATTCTAGATTATGAAAGAAAGTGGCTTCCTCCTGTTTGCATTAAATCTGCTGACTATGAATTTATTCAGGTGACCAATGGTGTTTGTATTGAGGGAAAGAGTAAATTACACATCTCTGTTCACTTGTTCCACACCATTCATGATTTTATTGACCTCTTATACCCCCCACCCTTAATTGTGTCTTTTCTAAGCTGAACATACCAATCTCTTTAGTCTCTCCTCATATGGAAGACTTTCCATACCCTTGATCATCTTTGTTCCCCTTCTCTCACCCTTTTCCAGTTCCATTATATCCTTTTTGAGTCGGGGAGACCAGAACTGGACACAATATTATTCCATGTATGTGTGCACCTTGGATTTACATAGGGGCATCGTGATATTGTCTGCTTGATTTTCTATCCCGGGCCTAATGCTTCCTAACATTCTGTTAGTGTTTTTGATTGTTGCTGCACGTTGCACTGAATTTTTCAAAGAAATATCCACAGTGACTCCTAAATCTCTTTTTTGAGTGGTAACAGCTAATTTAGAAATCATTATTATGTGTATATATAGTTGAGGATTTTTTTTTTCCAATGTGCATTACTTTGCACAGACCTATGTTGATTTTCATCTGCCATTTTGTTCCCCGGTTATCCCGTCTTGGGAGATCCCTCTGAAACCCTTTGAAACAGCTTTGGATTTAATTACCCACTTTGCACTGCAGTAAATGACTACACAATATGAAAAGAAATGGTAAATGAGACCCACAGTCCTTGCTACACAAAACTTAATGGTAAACATGACACGATCAGTGAAAGCCACAGGCATTCAAATAGGGAAAAGGGTTCTTATGTTTGCTCTGCTCACATTTTCATGTTTGCATTTATCTATATACCTACAGCTATAAATGTTTTCTTTCCTAGCCCATTTACAACTAGAATATTCCCCCCAATCTTCTGTCTATTTTAGAATCATAATTACAAAATGCAGTTCAAAGCAGGGTTACCAGCTGCAAAGTAACCTTCTATAACCTGGAATACCTTGAAAAGACATCCTGCTTGTGCATTGCATCAATCACACCCAACAATTTGTATGGACTTTCAAAGTGCATATTTCTGCTTGGAGCACTGGAAATCTAGGGAAGCTTCAAACTGTGAACAAGTTGCATTCAGGCAACAAATCTTGCAAAGCTTTCATAAGCTTGTGCAAAACATGGCAGTTTCGGTTTGCATGGCTGTAGCAAAATTTAAGAAAACTGTTGGCTCAGCGGGGTTCGTGTCCCCTAAAGTTCCCTTTCTAACAGTCTCAGGATCATGTGAACATCAGGAAAATCATGATTAAAGTCACTGCTTTCCCAACAAAATAATTGGTTTTACCCCCAACAGGCTTTTGTCCCCAAAGTTTTAAAACTCTCCTGCCATGGGGCCAGCAAGGAAACCCAATTGCCTTCATTTCCCAGCTCTATAAGAAGGCCGTTAAAAAGAAGTGGGATTCTTGCTGCTCCATTCAACCTTATTATATCTGTGATCTCACAGACCTTAGCACTTTAATCAAGATTTTTAGAACTGTTCACTATATACCATAAGCTGAATACTGCAAACAGCTCACTCAGATTCTGCTTTGCCTCAGGTGGAAAAGGAGTGTGCTCTTTTGAATAATAGGATCTGTATCCTATTCTCATTGCTGATATGTAGCAGTGAATGGCCATAGTATGCAGTATACGTATTACATAGGTACAGCAGTATTGTTGGGATACTACATTGGGTAAGACATCAAAGAACTTACACTTTTCTTTCTCTTTCAAATTCTGGCTCAGATTGTGTTTAAAAATTGCTGTGGTTATCTCGTCATACTCTCCTTTCTCCACATCATAGAAACTCCACGCAGTTGAACACAGTTGGAAACCTGTGCTCCAGTGGAATACTACAACTTTTTCAGGTCAGGCCTGAAGTGCTTTGGCGCAGCCATGTGTAACAGTGTCTCACTCAAGCCAGTGTGATTAGTATTTCATCGTATTCAACATAATATTCATTTACAATTAAACCCCCAGTGCACTCTAAAATATGAATAAAGCTAGATTATTGTCTTAGCCACAGTAATGAAATTGCATAATATTTTGCTTTTCAGTAGTCACCATTCAGTCCAGTGATGACACCAAGTGGAATGAAAAATGAGCAAATTTGAAAGAAAGATGGTTACCTAAGTTAAATGGTTTTGACCCTAGAAGTGAACAATGTCAAATGGATTTACTCTCCTAGATATTCAATTATGGAGGATTTAGTGCTCTTTTAGGTATCATCATTACTTATCCCAATAAATGCTCAGCTACAAAATTATCTGTGAGATAGCTTGATAAAGCTATAAAGCATGTTTGAAAACCTTCTGGCATCAGGAATTCTCTGTTATCCAGTCAAGCTGAACTACTATGTGTCAATGATAGTGTCACTTAGCAATTGTTCACATAGGAGTTCTATTATAACCTTTTATAGAAGTACTAGAAATTATATTGACAACCAGTGAAAGGACTGATGAAAAGCCTGCTTTCGATTCCTAGAATTACCTATCTCTGATTTTCTTCCATTATGAGGATTGCATGACAGGGAGGATGGATGCCAAACTGTATCTGGCAAGCAAAGGGTTAATTTCAAACCCTCTCTTATATGCCCAGACACTTGTTTTAATGCTGCCACTATGGCAGGGTGATGAAGCCACCTGTCTCTGTGGCATATAAGCCATCCTCTTACCTGTGAGCTACATGTTAATACTGTCTATCTCAAATCACCAAGTGATTTTTCCTAGAGGGTATAGGACAAGGAAGATGGCAGGATTTATGGAGGCTGCCATCTCCTATAACAGTATCAATACGAGGTGAAGAGTTAATTCTATCAGAGCCAATAAAACATAAATATATTACTAAATCAAAAATGTCATGAGAAAATTGGCAAGATTGAAATGTGTAACCAGTGTATAAGTTCTGTAAAATTCTTGTGCTTCCAAGAAACAGACCCCCAAAATCTGGAAGTTTTCAAATGAAGTAGTTATTATCCCTAACTGTATACTTATGCCATATTCTATGATTACTATCCTGAAGACCTTACCAACCTTCACTTTGTCCCTTTATTATTTGGGATCACAACATTTCCGTGGCATGGAAGTGAGAGCACAAACTACAAACAGGATCAGAGATTTTTTTACTACTTGCAGATGGCGGTCATCCATTAATTAATCATTCCCATAGGTCATTCAAGAAATAATGGCTGAATATTCAGACACGTGTTATTTGGATTAAATTAAGAGTGAACAATTATATTAAAATAAACAACTTTTTAATGAGCCATTAAATTGAATTGGTATTTCAATATTTAAAGTTAACATGATTTACGATATTGTAAGCAAAAGGCTGTCAAAGAAGTGGATATCATCGGAACTAGGACTGCTTCATAGAATGTAGTAGTAAATCATCTTCAGCTGCAAGTTAAAAAGTCAATCAAGTTTAGGAAGTGTTTTATTTATTTCTTTAATGCTGCCAGTCCAGGGACCTGATCTGGGATCTGTGTTACATATAAAAAGTTCTGTTCTCCTATCACTTATGAAGAGTATAACTCAGATGTTCATACAAATTTGATGACTGAGGTGAGCTACACAACTCTGTCTTAAAAGATATATGGAAACGATATTCTGATCTTAAAAAGATCACATGTCTCAGCAGTTATATATCTGAGAGATCTGAATCCCAAAAATGAGGCTGGAAATGAAAAAAAAAAGTGTGTGGAACTTCCTAAAATGTTAGCAAAAATTATACAGGCAATTACCTTTCCAACACAATATATATGTGCAACTCCCATTTCAACTGTTCCAAAACCCAGAGGAGAAATCCTGGCTCCTCTGATATCAAAGGTAAAACTCACATTTACATCGATGGCATCAGATTTCATCCTAGATGTGGAAGTCAGAGTGTTCATACTAGCACTGTATTACATTGCTATCATACCCAACATATCATAAGAATGTAGTGTTGCAACTTCCTAAGTACAACACAGAACATTGTAGTATCCTCATTAGATGCAGGCCAAGAGTGAAAAAAAATGTATTTGTGAACATTCCTTCTTGCAGAAGTTCTTGATTTGCTTCAGTGAGATTCAAGGTCATGAACACAAACCAGGCATTTTTTTGTAAGTGTTGTTCAGAAGAACTTTTGCAGAAAGTAAAACTGTCTGAATATTCATGCAAGCATGTGCTCATGTAAAAATGTGGCAAAAATTAATGTTATCTTGAAACCTCTTTGATTTCCTATCTGCTTAAAAAGAGATTGGTTCATCCAATTACAGGTGAAAACAACACTATGTGGCATAGGTGACCAGTTACACACTGAGAATTAGAAACTCTCTTTTCGTATATATATATATGCAAAGTATATATTGTTTGTGAACAATAATTGTGATTTCAGTAGGAATTTTGCTTAGGTAAGGTATATGTGATTATGAATATCTTCACTGAAATAAATATTATTATTATTATAAACTCTCTGTGTGTGTATACATATATATATATATATAGAGAGAGTTTCTAATCATAATTATTATTATTATATATATTCATTTCATAAAGATGTTCATAATCACATAGACCTTACCAAAGCAAAATTCCTACCTAAATCACAATTATTATTCACAAACAATATATACTTTGCATATATATACTTAGCATATATACATATATGCTAAGTATATATAATTTGTGAACAATAATTGTGATTTCAGTAGGAATTTTACTTAGATAAGGTCTATGTGATTATCAACATCTTTATGAAATGAATATGATGAAAAGAAATTTAAAATATATTATAAGTCACAATACTGAACATTCTTAAATGTTTGACGTTGAAAAGGGAATTAATTCACTGGTCAATATATATATATATATTCTTTAGAGATTGTGTTGATATGCGAATCCATTTTTAGATTTTCACAGCAAAATCTAATATAACTCTGTGTTAAAGTACCAGTGAGAGAGTGGTGCATAAAGTAATCAAATGTGATCTTTACTTTGTCTTTTTTTTAATTATTATTAAAAAGAAATACAAAAGGTCTCAACAGGATAGATGCAACATCTTGTTTCTAGGTGTATCTTGGGTTTCTTTGATAAAGGTATAGAAAGGATAATAGTTAAAAGGAATGGCTATGTGGATAATTATATTGTTTCAGGTACGCAGAACATTAATCATTTTACAGCTCAGTCAGTTTGGGTACCAGTTCTGTAATGACCAATTTTTCTGAGATGGGCTGATACATACAGAAATCACTTAGTGACATAAAAATGTTTTACTGAATAGTAGAGGGATTTATGGCAGACTTATACTGTAAAATTTCCTATAACCAGAACTGTTGGATAACACCAAACACGACTTGGTTATGGCATGTCCCTTTAAAAATACTACTCACAAAGAAACCTTTACTACCTTTAACATTTCAAGGAACTGATTACATCTCCATATACATCTCTCTTTCCAAAACTATATTTTTCTTCTCCCTACCCATTTACCCAATACACATGGCTCAAATCAAAACAGTACTTTAAAACCTCTGAAATCCTGGATGGCATGGTTCTCCCTATCACCTTTGCTTGTGTATGCAATCAGCTATCCATTACTTAATTGTTGCTTTTAGCATCTGCCACCTGTGGGCCATATCCTAAAATTGATCTGTATATGCTGAGCTTCCCATTGAAATCAATGGGGAGTTCTGTGGGGAAAAAAATCGAAGGCAGGAAATGGCCCTCATAATGAACACACACAAAAATCCATTGCAACTCTAATTAATGAAACAAACTACAATATTAGGGAGTTAGTGATGTTAAATGAATTTTGAGTATTCTAATGGTTGAATATGCTTATTTAATCAAAGACATAACCCCACACCGCCTGACCCTCAAAAAAGCATAACCCAATTTATTTCACTCATTCTCTCTCTCTTTTTTTTACATAATGGTACATTCCCAGGGAGCTGCACTAGATGACCCATTAGGTCTTTTCCATCTCTAACATCTCTGATTGATTGACCCAGGAGAGGAAACAGCCTTGCTAGAGAGATCAGATATGGCAATGCATTATCTCTAGAAAGAAGACCCAGCTACGCAATGTGTACCACAACAAAATATTAATGAGAAAAGCCCTATATTCGACTCTCTTATTCAAGTGCCTACTCTTCCAGTCCTGTCTCAGCTTCAGTGGAAGCTTTGACAGCAAAAGGATGTTTACTGTTGCAAGGATTTATAGGATGGTGCTCAATTTCTGCAGCAATTTTAGATGAGCAAAAGGCAGAGCTGGCTGGCAGAGTTTCAATAAACTGATGAAAAATGGTATAAATAAAAATATTTTCTGCAAACTTTTCTTAATTCCCTCTTCCTCTTGACCAATTTTATTTATCAACCCACTCTAATGAATGAAGTAAAGGAACATGAAATAAAAGTGCTCCACTTGGTTATTTACCTCTCTATATCAGAGCCCAGTCATGACTTGCTATTCAAACACTGCCTGGATAATAATAGGGGGCATAAGCCATGGGTTGAGGTTCAAATAGTCCAAGAAATCTTTTGAAAGAGACCATTAAAATTTCAAATTATCAATATACTTCCAATAGAATGTTGGTATTTTTTCACTTTTTACTAGGAGCTACTTTTCATATTGGAAAGATATGTTCAATAAACCATCACACTTTTTAAGAATTAAATAAAAAAATAATGATACATACTCCAATATCAATGAGCCACTCTGGATTGTGGAATACTGCAGGTATGTGCAGGTACTGAAGGCATCAAGATACCTAGTGATCATGTTATCAGTTAAAATCCACAGTAATTCCACTGAAGACAATGGAGATATTCCAAACTTCACCAAGATAACAAAGATCAGAGTAAGATGCTGAAAGTGCAAAGACGACAGGCTTCAACCATGCCTTTAACCATGTGGAACTTATATAATCAACTGAGAGACCCTTAGAATGCAAAATATTGTTTATTGGTTAAAAAAAACAAAACCTTAAATTATTTATGTGCTGTTGTAACCCACACAGCTTCTGGCTGTGGTGCTCTGTTCCATTTAGTGGCACCGAGACCACTTAGAGAGAGAGAAAATGAGTCTGCCCTCCAGCCTTAATGAATAGGCAGTTGGCTTTTAGCTCATGCAGTAGCGGTGTATATGCTAAGCTCCAGAGGCCCCAGGTTCAATCCCGACAACTGGGGTCTGTCAGTGTTACACTTTGACAGGTTTTTTTCACTATTTTACAGACTAGTGAAAACCTGGCTCTACTGACATCCATGGCAAAACTGATTTTTTTATCCTGTTTGTATACTTACATTTTTGAGTTACTTTTAAATAAGAAATGCTGCAGCTGCCTAATAAACAATTGTAATTATCTTTGTAAATACCACTAGAGCGTTAGAGATTGTCTCAATTGATGCACTATCCTGCCATCTGCTACTAAGAAGGCATGTAGACTTTAGATTTGGTAGATTATTCATCATTACACTGCATAAAGAGGGATTTCTGTAGAAAACAGATTACCTGTCAGAAAATTCCATGTGTTGACTATTTTTTCTCTATCACATTTTCCAGATTTATTAAATATTTAGGCTAATCAGACATTTTGAAATGTTTTAAAATGAAATTTTAAAACTACTTGATTTCATAATCTTACTGTTTCTCACATTTATAGAGGTTAAATACATCAGTTAAAAAGGTAGTCATATATAAAACACAAAGGCTATGTACAGATAGAGAGGGCTTATGCAGATAACACATTTATCACATATCATTTTATATTTTTCCTTATCTGAATAGCTGCAGAAATGGAAGAAAAGAACCAAATAAAAGAATGAGTTTTTAAGAATCTTTTCTACCACTATGCCATGAAGCATTAAATAATTGCATTGAAAATGTAGGGCCAGCCCTTGGAGCCTTTCCACTTCACCAGCGTAAAATCCAAGTAACTGGTCTTTATATATGCGACAAACGAAGGAACTGAAAATGCAAAAACCTATCCCTTTAACAAGGGGTTAGAGAACTGGGTTGCACAATGCCCAGTCACAAGTGCTTCTTCAACCAGGCAGGCTAAAACACCTGTCTAGTAAACAGGAGATCCTTGATTCATCTCCCAGTGGTGCCTTGTTGTATGGCTTGGGGTGGGAGGGATAGCTCAGTGGTTTGAGCATTGGCTTGCTACACCAAGGATTGTGAGCTTCCTTCTTGAGGGGGGACAAAAATCTGTCTGGGGGTTGGATTAGATGAGGTCCCTTCCCACCCTGATATTCTATGAACCTCTTGGCTGGAATATCAGCCCCTCTGCGTCACTTGGTAATGGTGGTTATTAATTTATTATTATTACCAGATGACAAAACAAGGAGTAATGGTCTCAAGTTGCAGTGGGGGAGGTTTAGGTTGGATATTAGGAAAATCATTTTCACTAGGAGGGCGGTTAAGCACTGGAATGGGTTACCTAGAGAGGTGATGGAATCTCCTTCCTTAGAGTTCTTTTTAGGTCCGGCTGGACAAAGCTCTGGCTGGAATGATTTAGTTGGGGATTGGTCTTGCTTTGAGCAGGGATTGGACTAGATGACCTCTTGAGGTCCCTTCCAACCCTAATATTCTATGATTCTATGATTATTGTTTATTATTTATTATTGCAGCACTAAGAATTTCTGGTCAGGATATAGGCCCCATTGCGCTGAGCACTGTATAAAAAGGACAATCCCTGGCAGTAACTTACTCTGAAGAGTAAGTACAGAATTTGAAAACTCTCCCCAGGCTCTTCCCCAGGCTCTGCCTGAGGTAGCACAGCTTTGCTCAGCCTCTTCCTTACCATTAGGCTTGTTTTTCCTGCCTTGGATCTCTTGCCATGAGGAGAGAATCCAGGCAGGCCTGCCTTACCACCATGCAGTGTCAGGAGCATTCTGACTTCTGGTGGGAGAAATTGCTCATTGATCCAGGAGGACAATATAGCACTTCAACCTCAATGTAACTCAACTGTGCATAGAGATAAGGGAGAGCTATTGCCAATGTTATTTACATGGATGATTGATGTACATAACTGGAAGGAATATAGACATGTCATTTTACCAGCAGAAATGAATATAACCAAGGTGAAAACGAAAACACCTGCTGACACTCCTTTAGCATTTACGGTAAGATCTGGAATGCACTCTAATATTGGAAGGAGTCATGGAATTTAGAAATTGCTTGTAATAAGCATTTACTGGTTGAGTGTATATACTACTTATGATTAAAAACAACCTGCATGTCTGAATATTAAATTTCATTACTTGTTAAGTATAATGGACACTTTAAATTAAAATACATATGCTGAAATATTATTTCATAATACATCATGGTCAACTTTGCAGATAACAGATTCTTTTTCAAGGGAATGTGCAATTCTAATTATTTTAGAAACATGGACTATACATGGAGTACAGTGAATAAAAAATGTTAAGGATTTGTTTTTTTTCCTGTTCCATTGAGCCCTTTACTGTAATCTGATTTATACCTCTGTTTTAATTTTGTTTATGTGCCCTCTAACAAAGTACTTAATTTTTTAAAGTGCTTTACAATAAGCTGCATGGAATATGCCATATTATTACAATAAATAAATGTCATTTCATACATTGTGCTTGCAAGGTATATTTCCATACGCTTTCACTGGCAAAGCTAAAAAACCACATAACTATTTCAGGTCAATAAGAGGTCAAATAATAAACTAATCCTGACTTTCTCTGATATGCTGTAAAAGGACAGTATTGAAAGATGGCTTCATACCAGAGTTCACACAAGGTTATATGGTGCTCAGAGGCCACTACAGTCCTGATTCAACAAGGGGCTTAAGCACATGCCTCCTGAAATCAATGAGGCTATTTACGTACTTAAAGTTAGGCACATAAATATCCTAGGCCAGAAACAGGAGCACTAATATCCTGTATCAAGCTGAACTCATTTGAAGACCTATATCCATTGAGAGCTCCCTCTGCAATGGGGCACCTTGAAGTGAAAAGGGGTACAGGTTCCAAAAGCCAGCTCTGCTTTCAGCTAGGGAGTGAAGCAAGACTTTGTTGCACTAGCCACACTTTCAAATTTGACTGTCCTTGCACTGAGTGAATAAGGAAACAGATGAGGGAGGCTCCTTGTGTCCTCCCCCTAAACCTACACACATGCACACACTGGACCCTGTGTGTGTGGAGCTAAGGGTCTGATCCAGACCCCACTGAAGCCAATTGGAACCTTTGCATTGGCTTCAGTGGGCTTTGGATCAGACCCTAGCTACATTGGTGTCCCAAAACAGGATAGCTGCTCTTTTCAGGCACAAGGAAGGCAAAATATCACTACTCAGAGGAGATGGAATATGTCAACCTTCACACTAAAGTCCTTAAACTACAAAATGAGTGCTCCTTCTATCATCATCATTCCCATAAATCTTTTGTGATTGCAGACCATGTTAACATGTGTCATCTTATTTAGACTTTAAGGTCAGAAGGGACCATTATGATTATCTAGTTTGACCTTCTGCACAACGTAGGCCACGGAATCTCACCCACCCACTCCTGTATCAAACCTGTATCTGAGCCATTGAAGTCCTCAAATCATGGTTTAAAGACTTCAAGTACAGAGAATCTTCCAGCAAGTGACCCACGCTGCAGAGGAAGGCAAAAAAACCTCAGGGCTTCTGCAAATGTGACCTGGAAGAAAATTCCTTCCGGATCCCAAATATAGGGATCAGCTAACCCCTGAGCATGTGGGCAAGACTCACCAGCCAGACACCCAGGAAAGAATTCTCTGTAGTAACTCAGAACCCACCCCATCTAACATCCCATCACAAGCTGTCGGGCATATTTACTGCTAGTTCTTTATTTATAAGAAACTGGTCATTGCCAAGCGTTCTTTTTATATTACTTGTTATTAGTGGCCATCCCTTCTGCTACTTTGACTCCTGCTAAATTGGGATTTCTGGTTAAGCAAAACTCTAATTCTAGATGTCAGCATGCAAGGCACTAGCTGTACATTTGTTGCTAATAACCAATCACATTTTTCCAGGTCCCTCTGCAATACAGTACTTGACAGCAAATCAATGCAAGCTGCATTACAGTACTCCTTTCTGTCATAGCAGTTATTGCAGTATGGCATGGCAAAGGGAAATTAATAGTTCTTTACCAGTTTCATAGAACTGTATTACAATAAATGCAATGAAAACATCTCTCTTGTCACATTAAGGTTGTTGAGGTACTTTTTTTTTTTTTTTTTTTTTTTTACTCTTCTTAGTAAAAGAGAGTGTAAGCCATTTGGAAAGTTAGAGATCTCTTTCTTTCTTTCTTCATTTTTTTTTAAATTTAAACTTGTCTTCTCTGTGCTACCTAATGTATTCATTGTGATTTTGAAAGCCTTTCACAGTCTGCAAACTACCCTCAATATGTATGCTCACTGGCATTTTGTCATGGCTCAAAAACCGTATATGCTCCGTAAGTTAAGATGTGACATGCTTACTTTACTCTGCTCTTGACCACAATTTCTCCCTTCTAATTTGAAAAGTCCAATTATACTAATTCAAAGCAATCTATTGTTTAATTGGATCAATTTCAATTGCAATTGATGACCATTGATTTCAACTAAAACCTCATTTAAACCTGGCTATGAGATTGTTACAAAGTTTTGCAGAAAATGATCTGAGACAACAGAGAATAACTAGGGTATTCATTTGTGTACCAAGGTGTCACTTGGGTGTTTAATTATACTGAAGCAATTTGTTTTCCACTCTCTAACTCTCTAAATTAGAAACAGAAATAGATCACATCTCAGGTGGTGAAAAATATTATGGGTAAAGAGGTACATACCTCTTTATTTTTTACTGTTATAACTCAGATTTTTGTTTACATCAGCTACTTTTATTGTATATTTCAGATTGTCTTTATAAAAAGGAAGTGGCTATATTTATGTTTTAATTGCTTTAAGAAATTAACTAAAAGGTTTATAAGTCCTTCTCTGCTCCTGCTGGAGACAGCAGTGACCTGATGTGCTGATCAAGGATAAACCACTCCGACCAGGTTACCAACAAAAATTAGTCCTCCAAATACCTAGAAAGGCCAGGAAGAGGCACTAGCCAATTGGAATCCAGCAAGTCAGTTAAGAAGGATTGACTGCTGCTTCTTAGGGCAGTGTGAGGTGAGACTGGGACAAGGGAGAAGTTCCTCAGTGCTGGTGTAGATCCCCAGGGCTATGCCTTTAGTACTGCAATTGAGAGCTTGCCTTTGAGTTTTGTTCATTTACCTAAAAGTGCAGAGAGCCAAATTCTGAGTTTTGTTATCCTTGGTTAACTATTTGGAGACTGATACTGAACTTTGAGCTATGAGTAGGTGACCACAACTTCTGGCCTAAGGCTGGAACCACCTGCAGCACCACACTTGGACCCAGAACACACAAAAGAAAAGCCTGAGAAGAGGGACTTTCCAGGGAAGCTGGTAAGAGAGCATACAACAAAAGGAGACCGAGGATAGGTACTCCTTGAAGGAGAGGTTCTGAAAGGACAATGAGTGGCAAAGTTCTAGGAAGCCCTGGTCCTAGTGAAAGTACCTTACCAGACAGGGCAAGAGGCCCAAGTTGCTGGGGAGCTCCAGAGAGAGCTGCAGCATTTTGGCATCCCTAAGGACCCTGAGTCCAGAGAGGGAAACCGTCCCTAGGTGAAGACAGGAGGCGTGATTCTAGAAGAGGGTCCTGGGTCAAGAGGGCCTTACTGGTGATGAGCCTGGATGGAAGGGATTGATGGATGGACTCAGGTGAAGCAGACAGATAAATATTAACTTGCCCCCTGCAAACCTCCCAACTAAAACACTGGGGCAAAGACTTGCTTGCATGTCTGTTCAGCCTTTGGGTAAATAAATTAGAGCTCTGAAGGGGCACTTCTGGCTACATAAAAACCTTCATGACAGCCCATTAGGGGAAACTGAGGCAGAGATACTCTGCTATGCGCTGCACGACCAGGAGGTATGTGGGAAAATGTCAACAATGATAGCGGGGGCTATTCTGGAGGTGAGAGACTACATTATTATGGTCATACACAGAACCATTTAAAAGGGAAATATCATCTGAAAGGGCATCATCCCCACTCCACTCTCAACAAAGTATACACAGTGAGTTAGCATCCAAAATACTTTCCTAGGTTTTTCTTTTCATAAGAATGTGAGAAAAAGCACACAACTATAGCCTGAGCTTCCGCCTATGCTGGCTATTTCAAGAGTATTTCTGTGGAAAATCACCTGTCTTACTCTCAGACCCCTTTCTTACCCTGAAGACTTAAGACACAATTTTAAAGCATTATCAAACAAACTTCTGTAGGAATATAAGGTTTAACACAAGTCTGCTGTCAAATACTTGATAATCTCTGGGTTTCTTAATATGATTGTACTCTTCCTGCAAGTACAGCACTCTGTGTTGGGCAATCAGTACCCCTATTTCCCTTGTATTTTTTTTTCTGATGTTCCCCCTCCCATCCTTCTGTATTATGGATCAGGGTATTTTAAAAACCAGCATGCTAAGCTAATTACCCTGAAAAGTTCCTATTAAGGAACTGACATTGGAAATAAATGCATAAACCAAAAGGTATTGACTAAAATTCATTCATTTCATTTTACTACCACTTCTTCCTAATTAACGAATACTCAGGTTAAAGCAAATGCAATTCTTATATTGTGAGCACTGTGGTCTCTGAATTATTTTTGTAGGCAGGTATAAGAGAAAAGGAAGTAGAAAGCAAAGACAGAGGTTTTGAGAATTTGATTTGTAGGAGAAACATACTTAAAGGAATCAGTTTCTGTGGAAAATTATACACCCGGGTATACTGATACAATTAGTAGTGGCTTCATTAAACATGGAAAGTAAATTGCATACTTTGTATCAGATCAGTGTTTAATTTGGGTTATACATGAACAATCAACAATTTGGACTGAATTATACACATTGATTACATTATTTATTTAGATTTTTATGGCGCAAGGACTCTTAACTTTTTATAAAACATAAAATAACCATATTCAGCATGAAAGCTCCAATCATTAGTGTATGAACTATCTTATTCTCTCTCCCACTAAAGTAAACCCCATATCTAGCCCATTAGCCATAACTTACCAAATGAAGAGGGAAGAGTTGGCTTTGAAGTTGCACAAAGTGCTTACGAACCCAGGGCCTAATACTGCCCCAGCTCTTGTGCAACAGAGTAAAGGGGGCAAAAGATGCCTCCTGCATCTTTTGTGCTGGGCACCATCATTGTGGGATGAGAGAGAGAGAGAGCGCAGTCTCCACAGAGCTGCTATACCCACCCCTCCCCCACAAAAGTGAATAGGCTGACCAGATAGTGAGTGTGAAAATTTGGGAAGGGGATGGGGGGGTAATAGGCATCTATAAAAGAAAAAGCTCCAATTATTGGGACTGTCCCTATAAAATCAGGACATCTGGTCACCCTAAAAGTGAATAGTCAGGCAGGGAATTGAGTCTTGACTGACCTTGCAATAGACATAGTAAAGTTCACCCTCTCCCCAGAGCAGCAGTGGAATCAGGAGGAACATGGTGACTCAGTCACATTCTCTCTCTCCGGCTGCTTTAGCTTTTTCTCTGGGTAGATCGTGTAGTAAGGGAGAGAGCAAATTCCAGAGCTGAAGGGTGTTCCTGAAGAATGCCCTGTTAGTAGTTTCCTCATGTTGTAATGAAAAAAAATCCAACTTCAATGCCTGTCCTGATTGCAAACCTATGGTATCACTTGAAAACTACACCAGGAC
The DNA here is from genome assembly GCF_025201925.1 of Gopherus flavomarginatus. Classification (NCBI taxonomy): domain Eukaryota; kingdom Metazoa; phylum Chordata; order Testudines; family Testudinidae; genus Gopherus; species Gopherus flavomarginatus. The sequence continues at coordinate 15,883,741 of NC_066630.1, read as the reverse complement.
TGCTGTGTAACTGGGCCCCAAGCCATCTAGGGCTATGACAGTTAACAACAACAACATTTTTAACAACCCCTGGAAACTAACTGCCAGCCAGTGCAGATTATGAAGCATGGTTGTGACATATTTTCTATGCAATCCTCTGCATCATAAGTAGATGACTGCATCCTATCTTGGGGTTTTAATGTCCTGTATGCAGGCTTGTCTTACACAAGGAAAGAAGACTTCGTAAATTTCCTTTTATGGCATTTACTAAAATTCTTCTCACCAGTGGTGAGTCAGTGGTTTGCCACACATGGAAAAAAAATGGGGTATCAGCTCCCAAAATCAGCAGTTCTTCAACATCTGAGAAGGCCAGTGCTTTTTTCAAAGAGGCCCAGTGCCTCTGCTCTAGTTCCCACAACCGTCCTCATTTGCAAATACTGTGCTTTTCTTCACTTCCCACTGCTCCAACAACACTCGCATTAAGGCTAGCTCCATAGAAGGGAGGAGAAGAGGGTTTGTTAATGTTGAAAGCTCAACGAAATATTACTAGTGGCATGAATCTCGTGGGTTTGGCACTAGATCCATTCCCTTCTTTCCTATGCAGTCCAAAGCCCCTGAGGCCTCTATGGAGATTTTTGTGACTTAGATGGAATAACAAAACAATAACGGCAGACAGACAATCTGCCCTTCCAAGTTCTCACCTCCAGATCTTTCAGCTTCTTGGCTTGTTTTTCTGCATAGATTCTAGTAATTTAAAGGCATTCTAACATTTATCAGAGAAGGTATCTATATAGCTTCTAAAAGTATGCAGTAGTATAAATTACTTTAAACAGGAGTAGTTAATTATATAAAACAGGGTAATCACTTTTACAGCGGTCCAAACAATGTGGCAGAATATAACTAACACCTGAAAGAGTGTGAATAAAATCAAATGGAACAAAAAGGGATTCAGACACCTAGCAGAAAGTACAAATAACTCCAGCTCTATCTAATCTGTCAATGCTTCACATGCACACATTGATAATGTCTTATAATTACACATACATACATACATAGCCATATCTCTCTTTCCCACTAGTTATCCACCCAAGAATGAAACTGGGTTTGCGTTTATCTAATCTGAGTTCCAATTTTCTGACAGTGGAACCAATTTTATGTGTAAAGAACTTAAAAAGTGGTGGTGGCTAAGTGAGTTGCCCCTACTATATAGTAAATTTTCCTGGAATCTGCTTGATATTATAGTCCACTTCATTTTGATGCTTTATTTCTGAAATGTGTCACTTGTATAATCTTCTATTACATAAAATATCTATACTATAGCCACAGAGTGGCTTGACAAAATAAGAGGCTGGCTGAGAAATAAATGAATAGGCTTTACTGGATAAGTGATTAAGGAATTTGATTTAAGAAAAAATATATATACTTAAGCACAGTGTTTTGTCTTAATTCATTTTAACAAGTGTATGCTGGATATCGTAGGTGAATGTTGACATGTAAGCTGGATATCTGTCTTTGAACACTATTGTGTTCCTAATTTTAGGATTATTAGTGGATACTTGTGTTGCAAATAGGTGTGTATTCCAACATTCAAACTCAGTTTGCCTAATAGTCTTTGTAACTGTAACTGCCAACACATCTATTATAAATTTATGTCCAGACCTCGAAAATTTAAATTCTTTTGTCACTAAAGCTTATTCATAAGAAACTTCATGGAGTTCAAGCGGGTCTACTGGTAATTTCTCTTATCAAGCATAGCTGTTTTCCACAAGAATCCAATAAGCAGAGCATAGCATCTTGAATCCTGACAGCCAGGACCGGAGCTAGTGTTTTTAGCTCCCTAGGCACACGGCCATTTCGCCGCCCCGCGCTCTGGTCCCGCGGCTCTGGTGGAGCGGCAGCAGGCGTGCCTGTGGGAGGTCCACGGGAGTCACAGGAGCAGCAGACCATCCTCAGGAATGCCTGTGGCAGGTCCACTGGAGCCGCGGGACCAGGGGACCCTCTGCAGGCACTGCTGCGGCAGGTCCACCAGAGCCGCCTGCCGCCCCCCCCAGCAAAATGCTGCCCCCCAATAATCCTGGCACCCTAGGCGATTGCCTAGGCCGCCTAAATGGAAGCGCCGGCCCTGCTGACAGCTTTGTGGCAGCTCAACCCTATTTAAAATACAGAAATCATCTTGTAACCCTTAGCAGACCTGGTTCCAAGTCTGGAGCCAAACCTCATTTGCTTGGCAATTGTTACAGTTGGCTCAGTAAATACTTGTATACTAATCTGCCGGCTGGACTGAATAAATGACTCTAAGAACCTAATCTTATCTTGCTGGATGAAAATTGGCCTAAAGTACTATATTATGATTCTGATCCTGTAAACACTTACACCCGTGAGTAACTTCAGGCATGTGAATAATCATATGGCATTCAATGAGGCTACTAATGTGTAAAATTACTCATGTATGTAAGTGTTTATAGGATCATGGCCTTACATCTCTATCCTCTGCTTTCACCCTACTCCAAAACAAACTTTTGAACATATATATTCATATGAATAAATGAATCCTTCTAGAGCCCAATAATATATAATGTGTTTGTGTGTGTGTGCATGTATTGTTGGACCCTAGGAGGATTTATTTATTCAGTTAATTTAAGATTTCTGTAAATTGTTGGAGGTCTCCGTGCTTCCTCCTGTTTCTATCACACTCATAGTTTTGCACCTGTGACAACATTATCTCTATGTCTTCAAGTCTCTGATCTTAGTAATGTCTCGAGATCTAAATTGTTACATTTCTTCATGAGCCAATCCATGTCCCTTAAGCCTCAATGAAGACAGCCCTATTTTACTGTGTCTTAGAAAACTAGATGACCATTTTTTTAGACCTCTTCCACACTGCTGGAAACCAAACAGCCTCCTTCTTTACATGAATTAAATCAAGAGATAAGTGAAAGTTTTATCATATAGCTTTAGGTGTATCAGTTGTGGGCCCTGTCATTTTTTAAAGTAATTATATATTGTTTTCCATGGAAGATAGCTAGGGACAACCTTGAGACTAGGTAACTTCTCAGATTTTCATGACCAATTTAATTCATTGGTTCATGCATGATGATATTATCAGACTTGTTCAAATTTTCTGCAAGAGATGAAGACATAATACATTAAGGAAAAGAATGTGAGTGGAAAAAATTATACCTGGCTAATACAATATATAAAGCCATTAACGAACAACTAATTTATAAAGTCATACAAGAAAAGGTGACACAATGAAATCTGGTATAGTAAAATCTAAAGAAATTACTCAATCTAAAATGTGACCATTGAAGTAAGTAAGATGGGTGGCATCTTGAATAAATCCATAAGACACTAGGTTGTCTAAAAAGGAACATTTGAAAGGGTTAGCAGGAAAATCTATATTAATTTTGAAATCTCCAAGGATAAGTGAACTGGATAGTCTAATCACCAAGTCTGAAACAGGCATGAACAATTCAGTGATAAAATCAATGTTTCAGCAGTAGAAAAAACAGACTTTGAAACTCAGAGTAAAATGAAGAGAGCAAGGAAAACTAGCTGTGACCTCATTGCTCGTGCCAAATGACAGACACAAAAGATAAAGGTACCATCTGGACAGATCTCATTTGCAGGAAGAATTTCTGATTTCCCTTACCACATCTAAGTTGGCTGTTGTGACATATCTTCAAAGCTTGTAGAATTACATGTGAAATATGGATATTTTTTGCAATGCCTGGGGATAAAATGTATGTAGTATAGATTCAGCACAGCTATATATTCAACAAAGTAACAGTTCAACAGAATTTACGTAACTATTCCTCCAAATCTGAGTACATTTGCTGTCAAATAAAATAAATAATTTGACCTATTCTACTCACTAATTCACTCACAAATGGAAACAGATTCTCAGTTTTCTATTTCAGCCAAACTGAAATATTTCTGCAGAGAAACAAACTATTATTTACCAGACAGAGTAAAAAAAAAGAACATTTTTAACCCTAAGTTTTAGGACTTCAGTCTCTTTTCATTGCTTACTTTTGCTTCATGGCAGCTTGTATTATGTTACCTGAAATACCTGTATAATAATACAGCAATTCACAACACAAGAGACCATCTGTGAAATGTAATGTGATTTTTATTGAGATAATAAAATAGCTTTGGAATTTGTGATCTCAGAAAATTTTTAAAAATCTGTTTCAATATACTATTTTTTGGTTTGTTTGGGAGACTAATATTCTTACACCAATTAAACACAGAGCAAAACCAAAACACACATAGAATATGGTCAAATGCATCACTTTACCACTATGCAGTAAATATAATTACATATGAAAGCGAATCTTTTCTCATTGTCTATAAAATTAAGTATCATGTAATGCAATTTCAACTTAATTCTGTTCTTTGTGAACTCCTCATAGATACTCAAAACCATTCCTGTACAGAAGTCTGTAATAATAGGAACATATATTGTAATGTAGATTGCATTTAGTTTTTTATCTTTAATATTTTGAATAATGTGACTGTCTATAAAAAAATGAGAATAATAAAGCATAGGTTATATGTCCATATCTTAATTTCATGTAAACCAGTACTTAATTTTTGAAATCTGCTGTATTTGGAAATGTATAGCAAGTACACATGTAAAATACATGAGTAAGTATGTATCAGAAGTCATATTGTTATATGCAGGTAAGAACACAGGTATATTCTAGGAAAATGCACCAATATTTGGTGCAACACTTTTAGATGCTAACATAGTTGCTTTCTAAACAGTTGAGAATAGTTTGATTCCTAGTCAATAGCTTCTTCTAATTAATATTATATGTATATATGTATGTATATATATGTATATATATATGTGTATATGTATATATATAATTTTATATTAATTAGAAGAAGCTATTTTTCATAGCAAAGCAATAACCAGGTGTGTAATCTACACTTTATTCTTAGTATAGAAACAAAGCCATTGTCTGTAAATAGGATGAGAAGAATGAATTATTTGGCATTGGAAATATGGAGTTCCATAACAATTTCTGCTGAGTCCCAGATTTTAAGCAAAGTGAATGGGTCATATCGTTGGTCCTTTAGAAGCAAGTTCACCTTTCACTGCTCCCACTTGGCAGGCATAAACCAGAGTAGGGTGTGAGGAGGAGGCCCACCAAGAATGAAAGAAGCTGGGAGTAGGCAGACTTTAGGCTGCTCTAGTTACACAAGGGATTGTTTTGGCCCTCAAATGCCCTAGAATAAGGTAATGGATGGCATCAGTTGATGCAGCTGGCTCGTCCCCTACAAACACCCATTCATATGTACATATTGAGTGGATGAGATGTATTCCATTTATTAATGCTCAATAGTTAATAGCCTGTTCAAATTGGTAATGTTCAAACATTGTCAATTATTTGATCTTGTTTATAATTCAATATTGTCAGAATTAAGGAGATGTTTACTGCTTAATTTGCTCCTCTGTATATTTGTGTGGGTAATTACATTAGTGTAAAAACAAAAAGTTGGAAGCTACTCAAATAATAGTGGAATATTGAAGATGGGTTTTGTTTGATAGTAACAGCTTAGCCCAGCTTCGTAAAGTTTTATAGAGGATGAGAAAGACACAACTAAAAAGAAGGATGTTTGTGCTTAAGAAGCAGCTGTAGAGCCTCATATATCATTGAACGTTCCACTTCTAAACTGTGAATCGAGTTTGGATTTTGACACTTCATTCATTCCTTCATTTTAGCTTGTCTTGGTTTGATAGACCTTTAAATTTTAGAGGTACCCTAGAGGGAATTGGTTACTTGATATTTGCTCTAATAGAAATATTGCTTTCTCCTGATCCAAATCCCACTGAATTTAATAGAAAGATTCCAGTGACCATCAGTGGCCCCGCCCCCCAATAAAACACTGCCGCCTTCCTCTGGCAAGCCTGGACATAGCCCCTGCTGTTTTAGGTGTGGTGCTGTCATTCACTATGTAACTTTTAATTTGTAATTAAAAATGTGAAATGGTTGGTGGACAATTATCAAGTTTCAAATATCAGAGAGATAGCCATGTCAGTCTGGATCTGTAAAAAGCAACAAAGAGTCCTGTGACACCTTATAGACTAACAGAAGTAATGGAGCATAAGCTTTGTATCTGACGAAGTGGGTATTCACCCACAAAAGCTTATGCTCCAATACTTCTGTTAGTCTATAAGGTGCCACAGGACTCTTTGTCGCTTTTTACAAATTTCAGATGATTCCCTATATTCCCTCATAGTGTTATTCAGTGATTTAACAATATAGCATCTTTTTCATTGCTTTAAAATTTTAAGTTGTGCCATGATGGTAGTTTAGTATGAGCCCCGTCCTGCAAATCTTACCTGAATAATTGTGGGATTAGTTCCTAGATGTTTATCCTTTATTTTAACACTCTACATATAAAGTCCTAAATTTTCCACAGTTCCCAGTTCAGGGATTATATAGGATCCAAAGGGAAAAGCAGAAATAAGCCAGTTATTTTTCAATAACCGCATAACAAAGAGTCTGTTCTAATTCCTATTTATTGAAGCATTAACTGCTTGATTGAAAAGGATGAAAATCTTTAGGCATTTTAGCAGGATTTACTGTTCTAAACTGTCTAAGCTAAATTCTTTATTTTGCTATGAATTATTATGTGGTAACTTATGGACACAAGGAACTTTTCAACTGTTTCAACACTAGTTGGAAAGTTATAGAATCCCCATTGGAAGACCATGATATTTTAGAAGATTAAAATTTGTAATTGTGTATATTCAGACACCAATTTCAAGAATAAAAGGGTTATGCTAATAATGATTAAAGATGTAGTTTAAATTGGGACAAATGTCACAAGACAATAAGAAAACCTCTAAAAGAATATAAACAGCTCTAAATTGCATAAATGTCTTGGGATATCTATGAATTAAGTATAGATCATCATCTCCTACTAACTTTTGATAGATCTCATTAAAACTATAGCAATAGAATCTGCTAAATGTCTCCTGAGAGATTTTATGTGTAAATGCAGAAATTAAAAAATGAATATTGAATGATTCTATTGAGAAATTAAGGCCATTCAATTGTGTTAATGGCAGCAGAATATCAGATCTATGTTTTTCATCTGTTTTCCTAGAAAGAAAATGGAAATCTGCATATAATTTATAAATCTGATTATGTTTAATTCCACATAGCACTTTTGCATGATACTTAAACACTGTTTTATTAAATATTAACTCTTTAGTGCTAGTGATTTTTGTTGCACCTATTCAAAGCAACTGACTTCGTAAAAGGAAAATCTGATGTCCCTGACATGAAATGTTTATGGAACAAATCTTTCTCTCTGAGCTATACAGGAGAGCTCTCTTTAGTATTATGCACTTAGTGTCCATGTGACATAATGGCACCAACGTGGATGAATGATGGATTCAAAATCTACACAATGCACCAGAGAGAAAAACCTTATCTTTATTCAGTTACTGGGAGAAAAATCAGGGCTTTTAAATTGATAGCTGCTGACACTGTAAATGTGAAAAAGGAATGCTGTGATGTTGTTTAAGGACATGTCAGTGTCATCTGGCTCTGAAGCAGTAGGGCAAAATATGACCAAGTAATGCATGGACGTTTTTACCATTATTGCCCTGAATTCTTCAGTCTTTGACTTTAAGGGAGTTATGACTGAGTAAAGACTGCAGGATTTGGCTCATTATTATTTCGTACAAACAGGTGGATTTTTTAAAGTAGTTTTTGGAATTTACACTGTGAAACTTAGAATGTTTTGCACATCGTCTTATATATTAAAGGAAGATAGGTCAAATTTTAAACTTGATGTATTTGTTAATGCCCCATAAAAGAGACATTGATGCCATACACAACTGAAAATTATGACATATACTCAGCTAATAACAGCTACAGTGAGTGACTGGATTAGAAATTGATGATTTGTTGTAACTAGAGCTGCAGCATCCACACTGCATTTCTATCTCAAATATAATCGGCACTGGAGCTTCAACCCGTACTTCCTCATAGACCAGCTAGCTCAAGCTTAAAGAACCATGTAACTCAAGCTGGAGATATTGGTGTGTGACTGGGAGCCAGGTTACTGTAACACTTGAGTTATACCTCGAGCTAACAATACAGTAGACAGGTTTCAGAGTAGCAGCTGTGTTAGTCTGTATCAGCAAAAAGAACAGGATTACTTGTGGCACCTTAGAGACTAACACATTTATTTGAGCATAAGCTTTCGTGGGCTACAGCCCACTTCATTGGATGCATAGAACTGAACATACAGTAAGAAGATATTTATACATACAGAGAACATGAAAAGGTGAAAGTACCCATACCAACTGTAAGAGGCTAATTAATTAAGAGAAGCTATTATCAGCAGGGAAGAAAAACTTGGTGGCCTATTTCGGACAGTTGACACGAAGCTGGGAGGATACTTTAACATGGGGAAATAGATTCAATTAGTGTAATGACTGAGCCATTCCTAATCTCTGTTCAAACCTAAGTTAATGGTATCTAGTTTGCATATTAATTCAAGTTCAGCAGCTTCTCGTTGGAGTCTGTTTTTAAAGCTTTTCTGTTGCAAAATTGCCATTTTAACGTCCAGGGCCGGTGCAAGGATGTTTTGCGCCCTAGGCGAAACTTCCATCTTGCGCCCCCCTCCCCCCCCAATCACATACATAATACACAATACACGGTCACAGAGTAACATGTTATAATTTAGAATTTATGTTTCTGCACTTTAAGTTTAGCAAATTTAGAAACAAGTTCCTCCAAGTCAATGCTGTGAGCAATGTCATGTTCTATTGACAAGGTAGATAGCCCAACAAGTCTTTGTTGCAACACTGATGTTCGCATATATGTTTTTATCAACTTGAGCTTCGAGAAGCTTTGCTCACTACTGGCCACAGAAACTGGGAGAGTCAAGAGGATGCGAAGAGCAATAACTGTGTTAGGGACACTATCTGTCAGCTTATTTTCCCATATGAAGTTCAATACATCTTGCGGTGATGAACTCCTTTGGACTCGTCTTGCAATAGCTTGCAATTCACTGCACAAGTCAAAGGTTTCACCATGTTGCAAAGCTTTCTCCAGATTCAAGCAATGTTCCATAATTTGCTTTGGTGTTTTATTTTGCAAACTGTAAACATCATATATGAAGCCAAATACTGAACTAATTTGCTGCATCAATGTGAATCTTTCTTCAACCGAATGTATTGCTGTGTCAATGACTGCAAAGTAAAAGTTCACTTTGAATTTTTCTTTCGGATCATAAATAGGTTCGTCATCTGCTTCATATGTGAACTGCTTCCTCTTCTTTCTAATACGGATTGGATCTGGTTCAAAAAGTGTCGGTACATCCAACTCCTCCGCAAGTTCACCTGCATCTACCAATGTTTTCTCAAAGGCTGCATCACGTCTGTGGCCCACAAGAAACTTCTTGGTTTCTCCAAGTTGATTAATGGCATCACATATATCAAATTCTTTTGCCTGAAGTTGTTTGCTAGTTATGTTGATCTCAAACAATACGTCATACCACAAAACAAGAGAAACAAGAAACTTGAAACTAGAAATGGCTTTTGTAAGAGCCTTTGCATCAACTCGTGATGTATTGCCAGATGATCCTGTCAGAGTATTGTCTTCATAGATGTCTACCAGAGCATCACAGATGTCACCAATGAAAGCAGGATGGAAAAGCTCCCCCCCAAGAAGACCTAAGACATGATGGCTGGATACATAAACAGACACCTGTCCCTCACAGGCACTACCTCATAACATGCCAATTTTGCTCAGGACAGAATATCATAGAGGAATACTATGCATTCAGTGGTCTCTACACTGGCCAAGCAACAGTCCATCCAACTTTTTTGACTGCTTCTTGGGCACTGGTGAGGGGTAGCGGTGCCAGACTGAGCCCGGTGATGGGTGCACTACAAATCTACAAACTGAGGCAAGGTGCTGGGCCTAGAGTCCTGCTGAGACTGCTGTCCTGCACCAAGTGGAGCACAGCCTCCATGAGGAGAGAACTCAAACAAATATCACACTCCTTCTGCATGATTCCCCCAAGCACTTCTTCAGGCAGCTGCTATGGGGGTCACTCACGGGCTTAGACCTGCCTGTTGCAGCAGGGCTTAAAACTCAGACAGGGCCGCCCAGAGGACTCAGGGGGCATTGGGCAAAGCAAATTTGGGGGCCTCTTCCATAAAACATTTGCAATACTATAGTAACATGTATTAGGAAATGTAAAAAATAACTAGTGAAATACATTCAAAAATTAATTTGTAATAATTTGAAAATAAATTAAATATATTATTTAAAAACATTAAAAGCTGTAATGGTATGTATACATTTGCAATTACATAATGTGCAGTTGCTGGGTGATTGTGATAGTTGGTACCAATGGGCTGTCGTTGCCTGGGGGTGGTGCTGTTGTTGCCCACGGCTGGGTGGGGAGCTGGGCTCTGAGTTCAGGGGTGCCCAGCTCACAGGGGCTGGGCTCAGGAATGTGGGGAGATAGGGTCGGGGGTGTCCAGCTCAGAGGGGCTGGGCTCAGAGCTGGGGGTCAGGGCTGTTGGGGGGATGGGGTCAGGGGTTTCCAGCTCAGAGGGACTGGGCTCAGAGCTGGGGGTCAGGGCTGTGCGGGGGATGGGGTCGAGGGGGTTTCCAGCTCAGAGGGACTGGGCTCGGAGCTAGGAGTAAGGGCTGTGGGGGGATGAGGTAGAGGGGGTTTCCAGCTCAGAAGGACTAGGCTCGGAGCTGGGGGTCAGGGCTGTGGGGGGATGGGGTCAGGTGGGTGCCTGGGGGCACTGGGGCAGCTCAGCTCTGCAGGCTGCTGTTCTCTCCAGCCGTCCAGGCACAAGGGGAGCAGGAGCAGGGACCAGCTAAGGACCAAGGGGGCAGGAGCACAGGCACTTGAGGCCGACCTATGGGGAGGCACTTGCTTACCTTGCCCAATGCATGAGCGCTCGGGTCCTCTTTCTTCCTCCGCTCCACCAGACCACTGCTGAGGCTTTTTTCTTCTCCGTGCCCCTCGCTGGGGCTGACGTGGAGGCTGAGCCAGGGGGCAGCCGCGGCTTTCCTCCAGAAGCCCTGGTGTTGCGCCGCTGTTGCAGGGCCCCTGCCCAGCCGCGCAACGAGAAAAATTGCAGAAGCTGGAGCCCCTGCTCTGGGAGGGAGAGGGATTCTGAGCCTCTGTCTGCAGCTCAGGGATTCCCCTGGGTCAGCGCAGCCGCGGTCAGCCCAAACCTCTGGGCTGCCGCGGTGGCTCCCTGACCTCGGGGGCGCCCTGGGCTGCTGGGCTGCCGCGGCGGCGTTCTGACCCGGGGGCACCCTGGGCTGCTGGGCTGCCGCGGCGGCTCCCTGACCCCGGGGGCACCCTGGGCTGCTGGGCTGCCGTGGCGGCGTTCTGACCCCGGGGGGCACCGTGGGCTGCCGGGCTGCCTCATTGGCTCCCTGATCCCGGGGGCGCCCTGGGCTGCCGGGCTGCCGCCCTGACCCTGGGCTGCTGGGCTGCTGAGGCGGCGCGGTGACCACGGGGGCGCCCTGGGCTGCCGCGGTTGCGCCCTGACCCCAGGGGCACCCTGGGCTGCCGGGCTGCCGCAGCTGCGTCCTGACCCGGGGGGCACCCCGGGCTGCCGCGCTGGCGCCCTGACCCCGGGGGCGCCCTGGGTTGCCAGGCTGCCGCGGCAGCGCACTGAGCCCGGGGGCGCCCTGGGCTGCCGGGCTGCCGTGCCGGCGCCCTGACCCTGGGGGCGCCCCGGGATGCTGGACTGCTGCGGCTGCGCACTGATACCGGGGGCGCCCTGGGCTGCCAGGCTGCCACGGCGGTGCGCTGACCCCGGGGGCGCCCCGTGATGCTGGGCTGCCGTGACGGTGCCCTGATCCCGGGGGCGCCCTGGGCTGCCGGCTGTAGGTAGCTGCTGCCGCGGGCAGCTCAGACTACCTCTCCAGCAGCAACGGCTGCAGCCATTTAAAAAAATTTAAAAAAGTTTTTTTGGGGTGCCGCTTTTTGGCGCCCTCAAATCTTGGCGCCCTAGGTAACCGCCTAGTTTGCCTAAATGGTTGCACCGGCCCTGTTAACGTCTATCACTGAGTGATTAGAGAGGATGAAGTGTTCTCCTACTGGTTTTTGAATGTTATGATTCCTGATGTCTGATTTGTGTCCGTTTATTCTTTTGCGTAGAGTCTGTCTGGTTTGGATGGCAAAGGGGCATTGCTGGCACATGACGGCGATATCACATTGGTATATGTGCAGGTGAACGAGCCCCTGATGGTGTGGCTGATGTGATCAGGTCCTATGATGGTGTCACTTGAATAGATACGTGGACACACCTTTAGTTTCCATACCTGATAAATTAGAAGGACATTGTTGCTGTCTTGCTGTTGATATTGTGACTGAACTGGCTATGCTTGTCCAATATGTAGCTCACCAATGTCTTAAAAAACTAAGAAATCAACTTGAGAAAGATCATTTTCAGAACTAATGTAGATAATGTACCCGTTGTATCTCCTCTTTGAGCATCAAAATCACCCTACCATCTGCTCTTGAGATAAAAGACCAAAAGTATGTGGTACTTGCAGACATAACCTCAGTTTGATGTCAACTCTTTGTTTATGAAGGTATACATAAAAGGGCCCCAAAAGTCTCTGGAAAAAAGTTCAGAGGCTGTGCAATCTACAACTCCTTTCTATCCAGGGGCTCTTTTTTACTATAGAGAGAAAGGATAGTTAAATAAAATACATTCTCCCGTGTCATCTAAACTTTTAAAAGCACATTAAACTTAATACTACAGCAATGATACAGGATTAATTACAGTCTCAAATTCAGTTTCTCTGTGATTAGTGCTACTGGTTTTGGGAAACTTCTTAAACATAAGTTTTCTTCAGTATTATCAACACTTTTATTGACAGGGATTTAAATTTTAAATGAACTGTTGTCATTTCTGAGATGTGGACCAGCAGTCAGAATAGAACCTTGATAGTTTTCTGGAGGGATATCTCTGAAATGATCAAGAACAATAGACAACAATCTTGCCCCCAAAAGCATAACAGTGTATACCTGAGCACTGGTGTGATGTACTCTCTACATGAGTGCCACTTAAAAAGTGGTTATATTCTGTGTGTTTCCCTATGAAAATAAAGTGTGTAAATATGCAGAAATTCATGTGGTTAAATATTTCAAAATCCTAACATCTCTGTTCTGTTTAATTTCATATGTACAAAAAAATGTGTTTTTTTTTTCTTGTCCTTAGCACAATGCTGTGTAGCATCAGCATTCCACAAACACTGTGGCATTTTGGTTCCCTAGACCAATTACAGGCCCCAGTAGCTCATCACAGAGGCCTCCTTGGAAATCCTTTAAAAGACCCCAGTAATCATTTTTCTGTCAAAAGGACAGGAACAGACTCCTAGAGAATCCCTCTGACATCCATTACAGAAAACGCTTTCCAAAATTTACCTGCCTTGTTTCTGGGGGAGCAGGATCTTAGAGCACTTTCTTTTCACATTTGAAACTGAGATTATTTAATTTCAACAAATCATTCCTGTGTAATCAGAGTTCTAATGACCTCAGACTATCTACCTTTAAATACATTTTTAGCTCATCTGTTTTGCAGGAGGGGTGGGGAAAGAATTAAAAGGAAATCCATGTCACTCTTACTGGAAGTTTCCCTGTGTTGTGCTGGTTCAGAATGACTATCTTGTTACCCCCAAGAAAAGGCTACAATTTGACGTACGCTAAATGGGAATATGACATTAATTTAGTTAGTTATACATATTTATTCAACTATATATGTTGTAAGAAAAAAACAGTGACACTGTTGAAAGATCTGATGCGCACTATCATGACGGTTGTGAAACTGCAAAGCATTCAAAGTCTGTAGTAGTTCTATTTGCATATTAATGAAGCTGAAGGCCAGATGCCACTAATTAGAACCTACCCACTCTGTCCAACATACCACAACCAAATACTCATGAGCAGACCTCTTAATTCCATTATGCAAATGATACTTAAGAAGTGCAGAAATAAATTCCAAATAGTGGCATCTCGAGCAGTGTATTGGCAGGAGGTAAATTAATAAATATATTCAAGAAATGGAAATTAAAAATTATTATTCAACTAGATTAATCTTGGCTGAATAAATATGAAAGGAGTCCAGTTTTTCCCCCAGTGTCATGTGTAATAGAATAAAAATTACCTGTAACTTGCTAAAATACATTAAACAGTATTTTCAGAAAGACTCAGAGTGTTGAACTGGTGTGGAATTTTGTTAATGTTAATAGCAGGGAGCATTCTTACTAATGAAAAACACCACCAACAACAAAACCACAAAATCTCAAGGCCTGATCATCATTGTTTTGCTGTTTCATCGTTGCCCTTCATTGTTTTGTTACCACAACCCATGCACTGCTACAGACTAGGGATTGAGTGGCTAGGCAGCAGTTCTGCAGAAAAGGACCTAGGGGTTGCAGTGGATGAGAAGCTGGATATGAGTCAACAGTGTGCCTTGTTGCCAAGAAGACTAACGGTATTTTGGGCTGTATAAGTAGGAGCATTGCCAGCAGATCAAGGGACGTGATCATTCCCCTCTATTAGGCATTGGTGAGGCCTCGTCTGGAGTAGTGTCCACTTTTGGGCCCCACTCTACAAGAAGGATGTTGACAAATTGGTGAGAGTCCAGCGGAGGGCAACAAAAATGATTAGGGGGCTGGAGCACATGATTTATGAGGAAAGGCTAAGGGAACTAGGATTATTTAGTCTGTGGAAGAGAAGAATGAGGGGGATTTGATAGCTGCTTTCAACTACCTGAAAGGGGGTTTCAAAGAGGATGGCTCTAGACTGTTCTCAGTGGTACCAGATGACAGAACAAGGAGTAATGGTCTCAAGTTGCAGTGTGGAGGTTTAGGTTGGATATTAGGAAAAAGTTTTTCACTGGGAGGGTGGTAAAGCAATGGAATGGGTTCCCTTGGGAGGTGGTGGAATCTCCTTCCTTAGTGGTTTTTAAAGTCAGGCTTGACAAAGCCCTGGCTGGGATGATTTAGATGGGGATTGGTCCTGCTTTGAGCAGGGGGTTGGACTAGATGACCTCCTGAGGTCCCTTCCAACCCTGATATTCTATGATTCAGTGTTGTGGTAGCTAAGCTGCTACTGCTCCTGCAGCTGCTTTCTTCAGCCATGCTCTCCTCAGAATTCTAAACTGTCTTTCCAGTAGCTCGTCTGTCCTGTTATCCAGCCTTCCAATCTCTCTCCAGCATTTCTTCTCACTGGCTCCTGGATGACTGTCTGTCGGCAGCTGACCTTTTTATACTCACTATCTTTTTCTTCCTTGTATACTGCACTTGTTTGCACATACTCAGTACTGTTGTTTACGATTACTTCATCTGACCTATAGAAAAAGTTGTACCAGCATGAACAGGTTGTCACCAGCCAGCTGGTCGGCTAGCTGACCTTTTCTTCACCCCTTACTGCACATGCTCATTGCTAAGCATTATTTCATTCATCACATGCTCACTTGCATTGTTTTGCCTCAGAGCCATGATTACTTCATCTGACCTTATTGCTCATGTTCCAAATCTATTTACCTTATGGCTATATCTCATTTTATACAATTTTACTACTGGCCATGCTCAGTCCAGATAACATTCTGCTCTGGTCATGCAATCTACTTTTAGCACCTAAAATCTCCCGGTTTGGCTTATATTGATAATATTATTCATTTGTGAAAGAGTCCAGTGTGCATTCCCTTAATATATATTTGGTATTATTGGAGGGTAAATATCATATACCTAAATCACAACTACATATCAAATTCAGCTTATTTAAAATTTGTATTGGTAATTTATATTGGTGGCCTACCCAGCCCTTACACAGAGCAAGTATTTCTGATGCATTTCTAACATCTCTACTAACAACTCTGAAGAGTTAATAGATTCAACAATTTTACTGTAATAAATCTTAAAAATAATATTTGAAGATTGGACTTTAAATATAACTACTTATTAATTTTCTGCATTTATTCAGATGACATTACTTTCATCAGTCGCTGCACTAAGGTAAAGTATCTGACTTCATCACCAATTATAGGGCTTCTAATGATCCTAGAGATGTCCACCTAAACTGATCTCCATGCGGCCCCTTCAGTACACCCTAGGCACTTGTAAACACACTGGTCTGGTCTGATCTAGTGTCTTGTTCCAAGAACTCTGGTTTTGCTCGTCATGGTTCTTGGTTATTTCAGCAGTTGTTCGGTTACGCAACAGATGCCGGGATCAGTGTAACTTATACAAGTCATGATCAACCTATCTTTCTTGTTGGAAGGACTCCAGCTTCTTGCAGCTTTTTACAAGTTTTGATGACTAATTTTTGAAGCAACAATATTCACTAGGGGCACAGACACTCACAGGGCTGTCAACTTTAGAGGTTGCTGTAGAGTTCGATTGGTGGTTTTCAGACTCTGTGGGGTCAAAGGGAATTTTTGGGCAACGGACTTTGTGATTGGCTGACTCCCATGGTTCCAACTTTATTCAGCACTAGTAGAGGGTCAGGGAGCAGAGGAGCTGGAGATGAAACTGAGACCAAATTCTACAGAGAGCAGGAGCAGGATTTGTGAAAGGGTGCATGTAGGGTCACCAGGATTAAAACTGGGAGGAAGAATCTGTGTGTGGGCAGGATGAACTAATATTAATTATGGGTCTGGGGATAGGGGGTGTGCAGAGAGAATGCCCCAGTATTTATTATGGGGAGGGAGATTTGGAGAGGTAAACAGGACTGATTAGAGGAAAGAATCTGGTTCAACGTCTTTCACATGAAATTTCCATTCAGTTTCTCTCCTTTCTCAAGTTGATAGCACCAACAAATTCTTCCTCAGATGCTCGTGAGTAAGAGGTCCTATATACCTTAAATTTGCCCAATTTATTCCAAGTTGAAGAACAAGAATCAAACAGAGATAACTTGGAAAAAACTCCAGATTGAATGAAAAAGGAACACTCATCCATGGGGCCTGATCTGGCTTAGTTTGAACACCCTCCACTCCCACTGATTTCAATAGGAATAATGTAGGATTGATTCCCATAAGAAAAAATGGGTAGAAAATCTGAGGAAAACCTTTGTCACCTGGATATTTAATCTGTTTTAAATTAATTAAGCAACTTCTACATTTACATTGCAAAAGTAACATCTGCTATGATTTCAATTGCAGAAAGTAAATATTTCTGCAGCTGAAGAATGATTCAACAATAGAGATAATTAAAACATTCACATGTGCACTAGATGTTAGAAATATTAATCTCAACATAAGAGAAATTGATGTGAAGAGTAAATTAATTATTGGAATTTTATTAGCACAGCCTGAAAGAGAGTCAAAACTTATTTAAGATGATATTTATATAATGGGCCCCACTGAAATCAATGGGAGTTTAGAGATTAATATTGGAGAAGAGCAGAGTCAGGCCCTAAAGGGAATACTGCAGACCATGTGGGAATGCTTTCTGTGTCATGACACATTTCAAGAGCTCTAATCACTTTTGCTTGGGGAATAAGTCTTATCTGATTCACAGATTTTTATGATAGCATTGAGTAAAGTTGGGGAAAACAGGTAGCACTATACAAACTCTTTGCTTTTAAATGACCTATGAAAAATCATTTTATGAAATAAAGTGGATTCTTCTAATGCAGCTTTTTGAGGCTGATGAAATAGTGAGTCATTTTCTCTGGAAACTGGACTTGCTGATATTTATTTTAGCAGTCATTCACATCTATTTTTTGGTAATGCCTTATTAGCAAGATAGTTATCTTAAAAGACTTTTTATTTTGAGACTTGGCTTCGCTATACATCAGTGGAAGCAATCTTTGCAATTTTGATCACATAATATTTGTTCACCTACTTTAAATGTGATTCCTGGTATGTTGTGCCCTGTGCCTATTCCTGAAAGGTATGTAGATGCCTCAAAATGCAGATGGTTTATATCAGCTCCTATACTGGTTAGACACCTAACTTGCATTCATTGAGCCAGAGGAAAAAAGTGAGAATGAGTCTATAGCTTCGTGATTAGGACATTCACCTGCTCTACTTATTTATTTATATACAGTAGAACAGTTTCAATGGGAGAGACTGAAAGAGCCCTGCCCCAGAATATTTGTTACCGAAGTGGTTAGGATACTCTCCTTGCAGGGGTGAAACCCAAGTTTAAATCCTTGTTCCACATCATGCAGTAAGGCGACCTGAACCTAGGGGTTTCACAGGCTGATTGTGTGTTCTAGCCAGTCATCTGAAACTTGTAAGAAGGGCATCTCATCCAGCTGTTAGGCATGCTCTGAGTGCATCTACCTGATGGGTGCCCATTAGGCAAGATAGACAGGGATGTCTAGTTTGAGGATCCCATTGGGTCTTCAGTGTGTGTTAGGCTTTTAGGTCCTCGAATGGCCATAATTTAGGCAACATGGGACTTCAGGTAGAGCTAGGCAGCAGCTGAGTGGAGTTTCTGGGGATATCACTGGTACTATGGCTAGGCACCTAAGTCCTTTTGAGGCTATATTCTTAGGTGCCTAACTCACTTAGGTACTTCTGAAAATCTCATTAAACCACCTACATATTTAAGTGCCTAAATACCTGTAAAATATAGGCCTTATTTTCTTCCTCTTTTGCATTCTGGAAACGTTTCTTCGTTCACTGAAATGCTCTACAGAATATTTGTTATGTTGTGTTGTGTTGTTTTTGTCTCTGATCCCAACACCAGCTGGTTAGAAAATTGACCAGGTGCACTCTCTACCATCTCCTCTCTAACACTTATTAAACAAGTGAGAAAATATAATTGGGACTTTTTTCTGTTTCTCGCTTCATAAGGTTATACATCTTCTGGAATAATAATGAGTGCATTTTAATATAGCTGTTATTTTATCATCAGACCAATAAAATAATGTAATAAACCCCAGACATTTGTAATAGTGAGATTTCTTCTACTTGTGATTTCTTTTCACTTATTAGATTAGTGGAATGTTTTTTCTTTAAGTGCTGAAGGAATGGATCTACAGTACACTACACGATATGAGAATGAAATATTTCTCCTTATAATACAGGTAGAGAAACACAATGATTTGGGGGGTATTGGGAACTGGCTCAATTCTCCACTTCTCACTCAGTCAAACATACTATTGAGACAAATCCTATAGCCTCCATTAAATTCCGTTAAATTCAGTAGGAGCTTTGTTTGACTGCAGGGCTTGTGTAAAATACATAAATAACAACACTTTAGGGTTGAAGGTACTGTTATGGCTGATATTTTGATGCTTTTTTCCTCTTTTACTGTTTTGTTTTCTGCTATATTTGTGGTTATGATCATAGAAGGTCAGAATTTGCAACAGTTTCTTAATTAGGTATAAACTAGACCAGAATATTTTTCTAATGTTCTGCTAATTTCATGCTGTCTCAATATCTGTTAACAGTGTTTCATGTAAATAATAAATTAAGATGTATGTGATGGCTCTCAACATCTGTCAAGGAAAAGAAATGAAGAAAAGATCATTTTTATTTTTTTAACTACTTTGTGTCATAGAAAAATATATCACTTTTAGATTTTAGAAAAATATTATCAAACTACATTGCAAAATCGTAACAATTGATCCATTTAAGTGCTCAGCCAATCCCTTACTATAGATATAGAATGTCAATCATGCTATCTGTCTATAGTTTTGAGTGATTTTAAGGGCCAAATTTTAAACAGTACTCAGCAATCACAATCAGGGCCATATTGCTGAGCTTCCATTTAGGCACTTGTATGAAGTGCTGAGATTTTCTAAAGCACTCAGCACCCAACAGCTCCTACTGAAATCCCAGCACTTCAACTCTGCTGCTTGACCAACTCTAACATCTTCTTTGGTTTCTTACATAAGGTCTTGAGCAAAAGATCATATAGTGAAACTTACTTATAGTGCACAGAGACATAATTTCTTATTCTCTTTCACAGGGACTGAACAATGAAATGTGGATTTTCACTCACACTCTGTGTGCGTGCTGGTCAAGTTGCAGGATTGGGGCCTATGCTTCTATAATTAAAAGTTGATTAGTTAGATATTTTCCCTTATATCTTTGCTGTGTCTTCCCATTTAATCCCATAATTACAGTGCAGCAAGTACAAGGATACTGGTCCCTTTTTCTGAAAGGAGATTCTTGTCTATATTTATAGGCATTCCAATAGCATATAGTAAATAGTTCAGTTACTTAAATATTTTCCTTTCTTTCTCGCTCTAGAAGTTTTACTCTAAAAGCTCCAGAGTGACCAAACATATACATATTTTCTGTTTGTAGCACTAGGACCCAGAAATCCTTTGGTAAGGTCTTCCATTTTGAAATACCTCTTAGTCCTCAAATTGATCAGGAAGATGTTCTTCATCCTGAGGGGATATGCCAGGGGATATGGTGAAGGTATGTCAAGGCAGACAACACCATCAAGTACCTAGTGAAGAAGTGGATATTTCTTCCCCAAAGAGCCAGCAATGAACTGGTGTACATCTTGCACAGGCAGGGAGGCGTCAACATCCCTCGAATAGCTGATCTGTGCGATGTTGCGGTGGTCGCTCATGCCTTTCACCTTCTGACATGCCAGGATATCATGGTGAGGAACACTGTGGAGAGTGCTATGCAGGATGTGCTAGAACCCCTTTCAACCAAGATGTCACCACCTACTTGAGCGGCTCACTGGAAGGCAAATTTGATGAGATGAGGAGACTTTGTTTCTCTCTGGACTCATGCTTGAATGCTCCACGATGACTGGAGAAGCATATTGGCTGCCACTGGGTGTGCTGTGAGGAACGTCAGGAGCTGAGAGTCCTGGTTCTACAGGGGAAGAATACAGAGCACACAGTCATCACTCCAAGAATTAGAACGATGCTGGAGAGGACCCTGAAAGATACCATCTTCTGGCACTATGTGGAAAACCTGAATCAGAAGCTTGACCAGGACAAGGCCTTTGAGGTGACATGCAAGTGGGGTGTCAGCAACCACTTCCTTCCGAGAAGCAGCTTCACCTGATTTTACAACTGGAGGATCGTCCACAGGGCCTGGCTCAACTGGTGAATGGAGCCATCTGGCACTGCAATCAAGACAAATGATGCAGGAAGTATGGCTATGCCAATGAGACCATACCCCACATCTTGTGTAGTTGACAATGCCAGTCAAGATCACCTAATCAGAGCCTGTGGGGAAGGTGGCCATGAACTCCACCATCCCCGGAACGGACAGCCAACTGCGAATGGACGTTGTCATCAGCAGCATGGACCAAAAGAAAATCATCATGGTGGATGTCACAGTTCCTTTCAAGAACAGTACCAGTGTTCTCTTTAATTTTTCCCACACACGTGCAGAATGAATTTTATGTGCACCAATATGGAGGTGATGTGTGACACATAACAAAATTCATGTGGTGGGGTGGGCCCGAGGGACTCGGATTGTGGGAGGGAGCTCAGGGTTGAGGCAGAGAGTTTTGGTTGCAGAGAGTGAGGGCTCTGGCTGGGAATTTGAGCTGTGGGGTGGGGCTGGGGATGAAGGGCTCAGGACTGGGGCAGAGGGTTGGTGTACAGGAGCGTGAGGTCTCTGGCTGGGGCTGCAAGCTCTGGGGTGGGGCTGGGGAGGAGTGGTTTGGGGTGCAGGCTGTCCTGGGGCTATGGCAGGGAGAGAGGACTCCCCCCAGCTTTCTCTACCTGGGCAAGGAGGGGAGAGGCTTCTCTCCCCGCTGCGGCAGATCCAGGGGCGGGTCACGAGATAGGTGCCCCTCCCCTGGCCACAGGAGTTCTGGGCTGGGGCTGGGCTCAGGTTAGTAGAGGGGCGCCCCTTCCCTGGCTGAGGCAGGTCCTGGCTTGGCAGATTCCCTGTGCACCTGTGTAGTGCTCAATAGGCTGTTACAGGGAACTTAGAACAGGACCCCAGCTTTCTATGACAACTGAGTTCGAAAGGTGCAGAAATATGCCCCTCTGGCTGACACCTTGAGAGTTAAGGGTCACTAGGCTCAAACTCATGCTCTGATCATTTGATCAGAGGTATATGGGACCCCAGCAATGAGCGAGTGTTGTGAGGATGTGGAATTAGTCAGCGCTATGCTCGGCTAAGGCGGCAACTCATGGTGTCAGACACTGTCGGGTGGTCAAGGGACATCACCGGACATCAATGATACCAGGAGATATGAGCTGGAATACCAATGAGAAGCTCAGTCAAGAAAGTAACTGAAATACTTCCCTGATGGATTGTATTTTCTAGTGGACTACTTATCCTAATCTTTCAGTTACTGAGGGGCAATCTTCACTCTTTGATATATTTGCTTTCCACAACCAACTCTCTGTATAACTTTTCATGCACATTGTACCCAAATATTTCTATGCTAATATCTAAATTGTATCATTAAATTTATTACTCTTACCTGGGTTATTGTTGATTATGTACTATATGTATTGTATCACTTTTAAACCATTCTTTGTACTCTTGGATAATTTAAGCACTATACCCAGGTGTTCAGACACTCTTTCCTTAACATATGTATTATATAATCTTAACATTAGCTGTAATAATTTGTTTAGGTTTTAGGAGAATTCTGATTGTGTCATTTAGTGACAGTTTATACAGCACCCTGAATATCTTTTAGATAATGAGCCATACACAAGAGAGGGAGGGGTGTTTTTTTTACTTAGTTAAAACAAATTAGCCATTACAGACTATGTTCTAGTCTCTATTGTATGCTAAGAAGGAAATGATGTACACTATTCACAGGTTTGTTGGGTTTTTTTAGGTTGATATTAGCAAAAATCCTGAACCAAAACTTAAGGAAGAAACACTCAGCCTTGAGAGGGTCAGAGATTTGGATCTACATACACTAACGAATAGTGCTTAGCTCTTACATAGTTTTTACTTTTACTTTTTCTTTTTTAATCCATAGTGCTTTGACACTGAAGGTAAGTATAATTAGCCCAATTTTATATATTGGGAAACTGGCATAAATAGGTGAAGCGATTTACCCAGTGTTCCACAGCAGATCAATGGGAAATCTGGGAATAGAATAGAATCCTAATCCTCTGTAACAGTGTTGTACTGCAGAGAACACTACAGTACATTGATCAGGAGCAAGTTATTGCTACATGACAATTCATTGTTTTCTATTGTACCTCCCAATTATGACAATGAAAATAACAAAATCTAGTGGAAAATAATAAATTAGACATATAAAAGTAACTGGTGAGAAACCAGTGCCATCAGTTATTGATAGTTCTTTAACAAATGGAGCACAGGCACTCTTGTATTTGAAAGCAAGCTGTTATACTGCTCTGTAATGAAGACTCAAGGCAATAGCTTAAAATGTGAGGAGCGTGTGCTAGAATATTCACTTTATAGAACTAGCCCATTTACATGTGATCCGTTAATTATCTGCATTTGATCTTTTGATGAACTATAATTGGGTATAGATGAAATGTCAAAGAAAGAACACAGAGAAGTGGAAAGTGGGAATTAAGACCTGATTAAAGGAGACTACTTCAGCCAATGACTGAAATGCCTCTCACACTACCAAGGGCTGCCTTACAGTTGTATAAACTAATAAAGGTGCATGTGTACATTTTATTTTCATCAATAAAACTTGTATTCCTAAGCTTCTTTTCCAAAAAGAGAGTTACAACGGTTAATTTCAAGATGTTTTTGATATTCTACCCTCCACAACCTCCCTCTCTCTGTGTTTAGCAATATTTTACAATAAATGTGCTATTGTCACAACCAGCTGAATGGTAGGTAAATCATGTAACTTATGTTTCATCAAGCTTTAACCATTAAATTAAAGGTCTTTAATTACACCAGCGTAAGCCCTGTGACCTCAAGCTCTAGAGGAGAAAGACCTTCCTACTTCCCCAAGGATGAAAAGGGAAAAGAGTTGCCACAGAGAGCTTCATTTGCATAGACTGTGTACCCACAATTGCACCAGTAGCATTTAAGAGGTCACCATCACTATAGATGAACTTGGGTTTTGTGGGGGTAGGAGGAGTTCCCAGAAATTTTAGTGAAGGGAAGTTGTTTTCTGATGAATAGTTGTTTTTTTAAGTAGTCAAGACTCTACGTGAGGGTTATAAGTACTTTTGTCACCTTATTAAAGTGGGTTAGTTAGTAGTACTTCTAGATCAGACCAAGCAAGCAGTTCTCTTGGGGTTGGAGGGAGACCTATAAAGAGTCATTTGATCTACTGCTACTTCCTGATCCAAATCATGAGTGAGGTTCAGTGGATGGAGGAGGTTGTTCAGGCAAGGATATTCCAGTGGTGGGTAGATAGGAATTGAATTAGGTTACTGCTAAAGTGATTAGAAAATGGGAGATATTTTACTGCATATATGCACATATTGTTTTCTCAAGTTTATGGCTTTATTCCCTTTCCCCCAAGAAAGATTTATTTGCTTGTATGTAATCCCAGAGTGCTTGTGAGTGTTCAAGTTATGTCTGTTAAGGGCACTCAGGGAGGGTGTATTTAGTTTCTTCGGCTATCTGGGTGGAGTTGAATCAATTTAGTTATTTGTTAAGAGATGCCCTTGCTGTATAAAACCCAGCCCTTTATGCTCCTGTTAACCATCTGGCAGAAGGGTTACACCAGTAACTACCATCTCAAGCACATTCTCTTCCGCCACTACAGAAGCAAATAAATCTTCAATAGATAATATTGTTTTATACTTTGGAAACTCATATGTGCAACTCCCTTTGATGTAATATGTCATGGGATGGACTTAGCCCTTTCATAGAACTACTCCAGCCCACCTGTGTCTCATTATCAGCCTCAAGGAGGCCTGATAGAGGACAGGAGTTGCCTATAAAAAGGCAGAGGAAGCAGTTATGGAAGAGAAGAGCTATAATGAGCGAGAGGCTCTTTAACTGGGTGAAGTGGCGGGGAGGGGCAGAGGCTAGAAAGCTAGAGCCAGAAGATTGAACTCCATTTTGAAAGGACTGGAAGTCACACCTTCATGAAGAGCAGATGGGGACAGAAGAAGAGCTTCAGTGTGGTAGAAGATGCCAGAGTTGAGTATGAACTTGTGTGTTGTGGTGATGGACTTTATTTTGGAACACTGAGGATTGTTATGAACAGTTTCTGTTATTAAACTGGCCTCAGGCAGGTGTGGTGTTAGCTAGAGGGACTCTGAAGAAGGAAAACAGGCTGCTGAAGAACCACCCCTTTGCATATGGCAGGTACTCAGGGTGGCTGCCCTGTTATGCAGCCAAAGATAAAGAGTTAGGCTGTGGCCCCAATCCTCTTCTGACAAAATGTTTCAATATTATTTGTGTGTTTACTAGTGCCTGGTTGTGGGATTTTTGTTGTTAAGATAGCTTGTTTAGCACTGGCCAAAGGATACTACTCTTACCAGTGCCATTCCATAGACCCTAGTAGTCTCGCGGTTGTTGAATTCTTCATTCATATATAGGCTTGTGTGCACAAAGTGGAGACATTCTGAAATGAGTGATCCTGGCTGGCCGAAGAATACTTGTTCCTGGGGTTCAAAGCAGAAGTGTATACTCAGAGGTTCAATATTAAAAAGAAAAGGTGGGTGGGACTCCAAACCTGTATATATGAGGAAGCATTTTTAATGATCCTATAATCCCAGTCATGGCCAAACCATTGACATTTTAAATGGAAAATGCTGTGCAAAACTATAAATTTATTTGTGACAACCAAATCATCATTAATTTGTATTGAATTAACACCAGTGAAGGATCAGAGCAGAGGTTCCCAACCTTATCCTTTCTGAGCCTCTCTACCTACCTCCCCCCACCCATCCTATTAAAAACTTCAGGATCCTGTGGCGGGAGGAGCCTTGGGGCAGGGGACTTGGGCATAGGAGTAATTTGACACCTTTTTTGGGGGGGTATGGGCCAGCTGGACTTGGGTCAGTTCTGTATGGCAGGATCTGGAAGCGGGGGAGTGCCACTTCTACCCCCAACTCACCTCAGCAGGCTCTGACTGTGCGGGGGAGGGGGGCACAACCAAAGGTTATAACTCAAAGGTGGGGCCTTAGTTCAAAAATTTTGAAAACAGCTCAGGGTGTGGGCAGAGGGTAGCTCAGGGTGAAGGCAGGGAGTATCTTGGGCTATGTCTGGGCAGAGGAGTAGTTCAGGGTGCGCGGAGGGGTAGCTAGGGGACGTGTGCATGCAGCGGGGTTGTTCAGGGTGCAGGGAAGGCATAGCTCAGGGTGCAGGGAGGAGGTAGCTGGGGCTGGATGCAGGCAAGGCGGGTAGCTCAGGGTGCGGGCAGGGGGGTAGCTAGGGGCTGTTTGTGTGAGCAGAGGGGTAGCTAGGGGCTGTGCATAGGCAGGGGGTAGCTCAGAGTGTGAGCATGGGGGTAGCTGGGGCTACGTGTGGGCAGGGGACTGCTCAGCATGCGGGTAGGGGGATAGGGGCTTTGTGCAGGCAGGGAATAGTTCATGGTGCAGGGAGGGGAATAGCTAGGGGCTGTGTGCCAGGAGGGCTCCCATGTGGTCCCTGTTCCCTGAGAGGTCTGCCAGCCACAAGCTGGGTCTCCCACCAAGGCAGCTCTTATCGGCTGTGTGAGAAAAATGGGGCTGGGAGCTGAGGAGCAGCTTCAACCCAGGGCACCAGCAGGAGAGGTAGGAATGCTGCCTGTTCCATGGCACCAGCCAGAGCAGCAGCTGCCCCGCACTCACTGCCTGCCTCTGGCTTTCCCAGTTCCCATCTCTGACCTGGCCAAGGGGTGGGGAGCTGCCCCCAGGATTATGTTGCTCTTGCACTGCAGTCTGGGGGAAGGCAGGCAATATCCTCCATGTCCCCAGCTCTGCCCATGGACTCAGTGCTTTTGCCCTGCAAGGAGCACCAGGACTCGGGGCTCTGGGCTTCAGCGCCATGGGGAGTGCCAAGAATCAGGGTTTGTTCAGCCATGCGCCACCCAACTTCAGCCCCACAGGGCTCTCGGTTTCAGCCTTGGGCCCCACAGCCCCCCTGAAAGGGCTCACAGACCCCCAGTTGAGAAGTGCTTCTGTAAGCTCCAGCTTGCTCTTGATGGAAAACTGACGCACTTTCCAACAATTCTGACATATCAGAGATAGGCCTAAGCAGCCGCCTGTATTCCTGAGTACCTGTCCGTCTCTATAAGCATTCTATTTTGGATCTGAACTCTGTGGTTTTCGTACTCTCTACAATAAAAATTAGAAATCCTGTTAAGATAATTCCGATTTCTTATTTATCTTAGGTTTATTTGTACCTTTCTAACTTCCAGTAGGAGGAAATAAAGGTTATGGAAAGGGATATGGTTTACTTTAACTTTTTCAGAAAAAAAAATTGCTGATTGGTGGCCAATGCTGAAGTTTAAAGGTTCACATAATGAATGCCAGATGCTTCTTTTGTCAGTAATGCTGATCATCTGCTGACTTCCATTGAAATGGGACATGCAACCTCATGGGGCAATGTGTGTGACTAACACTGCATAAGCTTGTTGGCAGTACTGTTTGTCCGGATAGGGACTTTCGATCTATCTGCTGGGCAGTGTTACTGGTAAACGGACTTCTACCTAGAAAAGCAATTTCTCTTTATTTCCCTCCAACAACATATTGATTCATGCTATACATATTTTTTTTAAACTTGAGTTGCGCTTATAAAGTCGGATCTGTTTTTCAGGTTTGCCACTGACTTTCTAAATGATCTTGAACAAGGCACTTAGGGCCAGATACCTAAATGTATTTTAGTCATTGTTACATTCAGCATTTGAAAGCCTAAGTTACTTAGATGGGTAAATCCTACTTTCATAAGTGACTTAGTGAGGTTCATTGAAAAATAGGGTCCTAAAACCATGCAATGCAGAGCAATGACTCAGTACTATTAATCTAGTTCTCAGCATCTCTGGGCCTTAACTCACCCACATCTAAAATGTCTCTGCTAACCTACATATTATTAGCCTGATTTTACTATAACAGGTTGAGTATGCTAGCTAATACTAGAAAAAGGCTTTTAAAATCCTTGAATGAATGGCAATAAGTGCAAACTATGATGATATAGTTTCATATATTTGCATATATTAAAGATCCTGCAAACTTGACCTATCACCAGTCAAGTCAGTCTCAAATTTGCTTGTTTCAATCATATGAAGATAACAGGAGGTTTATATGAACTGCAAGTAAAATACTATTGATTCAGTTCCAGATTCTTCCCGATGGCTTGGTTAAAATACAAAAAAGATTTGAACCTTGCAATAAAAGTTGAGGTTGATCATTATACAGGTTGAGACAGGCTTTGTTCTTCCACCTTCTGTGTGCGCCATGGAGCTGCAAAAAAATATTGTGGCTGAGAGGCTAACTGCTGATCTGGGCAGTAGTTGAACAGGGACAGGACATGATATCCCCTTATTCCCCTGCACAGGGCTTGGTTCGTTGTGAGTTTCCTACATAATAAATTCAAACAATAGTGGTAATTTAAATAAGTCTAAAACTGATGATTTGCCAACATGTTCCCTTTCTGCATTACTCTGGGGCCTCTGCCTCCTGAAGACATGAGATACAAAAGGAAAACAATGTGTGGAGAACTATGTATGAAACAGAATATAATCAAAGAACATCTAATCCTGGAGATGTTCTGTAAAGGTAAAAACTATTATGTCTGGATGATCTTTCCTTTGTGGTTTCCTTTAACTTGGTTGACAATAAATAGTTTTAATTTAATGTTTTTCTCGTGTGTGATTCATGCTGTGTTGTAGCAATGAAATGCACTAAGACATCATAAATGAGCTCAGACCATTTTATCTTCTGTTTAAATTTTAGAATAGAAACTAATGCTTGGGTATCTGACCTGATATAGCTTGTTAAAGTGGAAAAATGTTTTTACCGTCCCTCCTCCTCACCCCTCCCCTGTACCATTTGTGGAATGTTGAAGACAGACACATTCATGAATGAACAAAACATGTAACACGCAAACATTTTCTTATCCTTTTGTATACATCAATATAGAGATGTATACTTCCAAGAGACATTTTTGGTTGTCTATTTACCCATCCTGATCTAGCCTTTTTTTATAGCACACCCAATACAATAGTAGTATCTTAACTTTGAAAAAAAAATTAAGAAACACATTTTTGACTGTGTGGACCACACAGTCTTCCTACTCCATCAGTCTATATACTTATACATAATACCACCATTTATCTTCAGGGTTATGTTGACTGGTCCTTTTTGCAATCACTTGTGTTAATGGACTGTGAAAAGAGGAGTCTTAAAGTTTCCATTGAAGGTGACAAGACTCAAGCTTAAACTGATCTTCAAGATTGGTGACTTCTACAGTGAAGGACCTTCCATGAAGAATGTTCAGCCTTAGGGCCAAAGTAGTTTAATTTTAGGATCCATCAGACATAACCTTCTCAGATTCACTTTCCTAGCCTACTACTGGGACACTCTTTTTTTCAGATATCTAGGTCCTTGCCAATCTAGAACATTGAAGATAAAAACCAAGAACTTGGGTGGAGTGAAAATCTGGATCTTCTCAAAGTGGCTGGTTCTAAGACCCTATGTAGGCATATAGGGTTTTTTTTCTGCACAGTCACCTAGGTTTAGGTGCTAAACTCCAAATTGTGTTAAGATTGAGGGTAATTACTGATGATATATAGGCAGGTGTATCAAGTTAGCTCCAACCTTGACAATAAAGAGGGTGGGAGTGTCTCTGGGCCAGAAGGAATTAGGATAGATGAGGTCCTGGAGGGAAACTTGGGGAACAGCCAACTTCAGGGAAGAAGAAGAAAAAGGTGTTTGTTCTGTTGGTGGTTTTGAGTTACCATTAAACCCAAATCCCTGAAAAGGGTGAGTTTGGACATTAGCTCAGTGATCTGTTTCAGATGAGGTAGAGACTGTTTTCAGTAGATTAGGAACAAGTGAAGATATTGACACAATTATGTAAGGTGAAATCTATAATCCATCACTCTTGGGATGCAAGTTATTTTATATGGTGCATGAAGTACCTGCAGCTCCCATGTCTTTTTCATCTTCAGTCTTTCATGCAGTAATGAGTAACAATAAATGATGAGAGAAGTATACATGGATTGCTATCAGAACGAGACTATGTTTAAATTAATGCATTTTGGTTAGGTTTAATAATAATATTGATTTTTTTGAAATACAATGCAAACATGTTAATGATGTCCATTTATCGGTGGTGGTGATGGTGTTTTACAATTTGACAACACTTATGTAGCATAATGAGCCAGCAAAATATAGTATCTGTCTTTACCCAGAATGTGCTGCTGAATGTGGAAATTCTTAATGTAGTAAGTGAACTCCATGTTAATAGCTTTTCCTCTTGCCTTCTGTCCTATTCTTGTTTATCATTATTCTTTCATTTCTTTATCTTCTATGTCTTACTGAATTTTTAGTTGGATTTTTTCAGGCTTAAGGTCTCCTATACTATGGTTTCACTATAAAGGATTGCTTTGTTAATGTGTACTTGCTGAGTTTCTATTATGTTCCTTTTTTGTATACATTTGGAAATAACTATATTCTTCATGTCAAATTTGTCATAAGAGTGACAGTTTGCTAAAGCTGCCATTGACTGTTTCCTTACTGTAGTTGAAAAAACATTGATTTGCTGATCATACCCTGCCTTTTTTTCACAAATGTAGATCAGTTGCTAATAGTACTAAAGCTAGCTAACTCCTCCCAGTGATTGTTCACTGTTTATTTCTCATAGCTGTTAGCTAAAGAGCCAACATAGTTTTAAATCTGTTTGAATTGTGTTGAATCTTTTTATTTGTAATTTTACTTATCTGATATATTTAATTTTTATTTATTCATGTACAGCTAATAGCTTTGTTTGTCTTACCCTCAGAAATATACGTGGTTCTCTTTAAGCAAAGAGCTTAAATAACTGAAAGCATACATCATGCTGAGGAAACCATGGAACTGATACATTCAAAGCTATGGGTGATCAGCACCTCTAAAATTCAGGAAACTTAAAGAGGTGTCAAAATGTGAATTGTGGTACCAAATATTAGGCAGCCAAGTTTAGAAAATAGTGATGACCTGTGTCACAAAGTTTGGATTAATCTTCTACCAAGTTCCGAAGCATTAGGGTCCAAAGATTTGCCTTGTCCATGGTCTATAACATTGATATAGCCATGCTATCTTACTTATTAGTGTCTAGATATAACAATTTCTCAAAGTGCATCTAGTGTTTTAGTGCTGCGTTAGTCACAAATTAACAGGTCAAAAGGCCAGAAGACAAAAAAGGGAGGTGGGGCACTAGATGCCTTGGACCTGCTCTATTAACCCACTCTGTTCATTATTAAAAAGAGAAGTTTAAATATTTTGGCCACCTACCAGAGTTCCTGGATATTCTCTCCAGAAAGTACATTCAGCCCAGTCACATTCAGTTTACATAAAAATATGTATATTGACACACTCTGGGAATTGGAACACTAAACAGAGTAATTGGTGTGCACTCCTACCCCCAATTTGGTTTAAAGTATGGTAGAATCCAGTGTACTAGATGCTGTACTAATACACCAGGGTTACAATATCTTCCTCAGAATCTACAATCTGAAAGGCAAAACCCTGACGTTTGGGGGTATGTAGATACTAAGTGCAAGCGGAATAGCTGGAATGACAGATATGCAAGTATTAGTAATTCAATAGTGTCTTTTGTATGATATGATTTCAATATTCTTATTTACTTCAGTAGAAGTTACTCAGTGATGAATTCCATTCTTCATAAGACTTTCAAGCCTGCTTCAATTTGAAAATGGGTTTTAAACAAATCTGAGATATAATAGCCACAAACTGAATCATATACTATGATCTAAAATTCTGCTCTATGAATCAATGGATCATCTCTATGCCTGTTAAATTAAGATGTTTTGCAGGTAAATGACCTGTGGTCAGGGCCGGTGCTTCCATTTAGGCGACCTAGGCTGTCGCCTAGGGCGCCAGGATTTGAGAGGGCTGCATTTTGCGGCCCTCGACGGCAATTCGGTGGCGGGGGGTTCTTCCGTGCTCTGGGTCGTCATTTTCAATTCGGTGGCGGGGGGTCCTTCTGCGCTCCGGGACCCGCTGCTGAAGTGCCCTGAAGACCAGGAGCGCGGAAGGACCGCCGCCTAAGGCGCCAAAAACCCTGGCACCGCTCCTGCCTGTGGTGATTGAGTATCTTACTCTGACATCTACTTCTTCTAAAGAAAAAGGCTTCTATTTACTGCAGACATAATTAATTGTGTCAAGAATTGCACCTGTTTAGAAGACCTCTCCTTGATGACATCTACAAATGAGAGATTGAAACGTTGAATTATGGACCATAAGGCCACATTTAATTGTGCCCATATTTAACTCTAAATATATTAGAGTCTGGGTTAAAATCCAAGTAAGTTAGGGTTAAAGATGATAAATTTTGATATCCCAACGTAGACTGTAGAGTATAATCCTGACTTCCTTTATCAATATAGTCTGTTCTTCACTGCAGATGAACAACTGCTCCCAAATGAGACTGAACTCTCATAACATTGTTCAGTTCAATGAACAGCCTATCATATACTTCATTATAAAGTTTCCTGTTATAAACTATAAATTTTTATTATCTTGGCTATCAGATCAAAAAGTGGCCTACAATGTTGCTTCCTAATGAGATTTTTATTTCAAAATTTAAATCATTGCCCTTTGCATTTAAAATTGAGCAATTGAATAAATGGGATTTCCACACTATTCTTCTTATAACTAATTATAGTACTTGGTCCTTTTTCCTTTAAACTTAATTAGCCATATAGAGTAAATTGAAGATTAAACCTGCTAGGGACTCAGCACATCCAACTCTTATTAAAGACCATGAGAGTTTAGGATGCCCACAACCCTGCATGCACTTGGTATATATTTACCAAGAACCACAGAATATCATGATTTTTAGCGGCTTATTTTTAAATTGCTATGGTATAGCTCTAGCTTATTTTAGAGCCAGAACTGCAAAGCCCAAAGTCAATTATTTGAATGTTTTTGTTTTGAAATTGTGTGTGTGGGGGGGAGATTTTTCCCACTTTGACTGGTTTCTAACTTTTGCCAAGTGGACAGCACTGAACAGTCAGTGTGGAATGTTTTCCTACTTTCTTATCTGTGTGTGTGTGTGTATGTGTGATTTTTTTACTTTTGTCAGTTGGAATGCAGTCACACTGGATGTAAGTGGCACTTTCAGAGAGAAAAGTAATACTTTCATTTTTAAAAGTTATTTAAAAATGAAAAGTGTTCCCCACTACCACCAGCCCATACTTGGCTGCTTTCTAACTTCTTTCCACTTGGAAAGAATCCTATCTATCTAATCATCTATCATTTTAATTTTATGAGGAAAACTTTCAAAAGTTGTCAGAAAATTCCAGAGGATGTTAATACATGAAAATAGCCAATTATATTTTATTTTTGCTTGTGACTTTGGGCTTTTGTCTTAAATAATATGACCATACATTATTTTAAGCCCACTATCCTAAAATCATTTGACACACCCAGCAAAGGACTTGAATAAACTAAGTATTATCTGGCTGGAAGGCTAAAAGTTAGAAGGAAGAAGAATTTGCAATCATTAAAGAACATAAATATCAAAAAACCTTGTCATTGAAGATCCAATGAACGAATTTAGATGGAACTGCATCAGAGAAGTTACTGACAGGAATGGAATAAAAGGAACTCTGCTACCTTCATGCCAACATTTCTGAAAATAAATGTTAACTGTTTAAAAAAAATGAGCACAGTCCAGCTGGAAAGGACCCATTGAGCTCTATTCTCACCTTCAATTGAAGGAACTCAACACTGGGATTCCATTGTGCACCTCAGTTTGGAGAAAGACTTTGCAAATGAAGAAAACAAAAACAGGACTGAACTTTAAAATAAAAGGTCAGCACTGAGCTTTGAAAGAGAAACAAAATTGTAAAACTCATCAATATCTTAGAGAAAAAGGTGATTTGTTGCAGATGTTGGGGAGAGGTGGATGGAGTTGCGTTGCCTATAACCTACAGTTTTCTGTATAGAATATATATAAGGATAAGAAATTTTTATGGGAGCAAGATCTATTTAGTAGCCTATTGGAGTACGTCTACACAGCAGTTAAACACTCATGGCTGGCCTGGATCAGCTGATGTACAGCTCAGGCTGCAGGGATATAAAGTTGCTGTGTAGATGTGAGATCTCTGGGACCCTGTGCAGGAGGAGGACCCCAGAGCGCGGGCTCCAACCTGAGCTTGAACATATATACTGAAATTTTTAGCCTTGTGAGCCCAAGTCAGCTGGCCAAAGCCAGCCACAGCTGTGCTCCTGGTCTCTTATTCCAGTGTAGATGTTCCCCTGGAGACTGCAATATTGATGCAGCAAATGGAGGAGAGAAAACATCCTTTATTGCATCAAGCAAAACCAAGGAGGCTGCTGATTAAGAAGATGGTGAGCAGGAAAAAAAAATGTAAAGGAAGAATATGGTGAAAGGAAAACACAAGAAAGATGAATACTAGAAAAGCTAATGAAGTATCATAAAGTGCATGAGCTAAAGCCAGTCCATTGGCTTCAATGGATTTTGAATTAAGCCCAAACTGAGAATCAATTTTATTTCTATTTAAGAGCATTAGGACTAGTACTTGGGTGAAAGGTTTCAGCTAAAACATTTTTCTGTGAAAAATGCAGATCTGGGAAAAATTAAATTTTTCACAAATTGTTCATGTTGTGGTGGGGTAGAAGGGTCTGAATAAGTCAGTTCTATCTAGTTATTTTGATTTTTTTTAAATAATTTTTATTTAAAAAACAAAAAAATTTCATCCATCCCAAAATTATTTTTGTTTTATACTTTTCCAATTACTGGTGAATTAGAAATAAAAATGTTATTCAGGGGAAAAACAAAACTCTTTGAGTCATTCCCTTTTTTTTTCTTTTTTGGAATTGGTAAGGAACTGAAGAAAAAAAATAACCTCAATTTCATACAGTTCTAATTAAGGCCAAGGAACTTTCATCTGCTCAGATATGATCTTTAATCTTTTGTATGTCATCTTAGTGCTCCCTCTCATCAATTGTACATCAGAAAATAGGAGGAAAAACAAGTATTATTTTGTTTAAGAAGAAATGTCAAATTGTGTTCATGCAGTTTACTGATCTATGTGTGCACATATCATCTATGTACATCTAAAAAGGAGGGTCATGTTGCCTATGCTTAAGAGGCAGCATTTTCCTGAGCTACTATGGAGAAGGCAGGAAAGGTGAGTGAAGTATGGTGAATACTTCAGCTTAAAGTTTACCAGTTACCACTGATGAATATGAAACAGAAAGCAATAGAAGATTGTGGGGGTGGGGGAAGAAATGGAAATCCAACATGTAAGGAAAAATTAACAGGATCATTCAAAAGATTCTAGAATTTTGTAGAGAATTTAGCTCTAGCAATATCCTTTAATGATAGATTCCATGAAGAAAAAAAAATTACAAAAATGTAAATTTTTTCTGTACAAAATTCTGTTCCTAACAAAATACTATTTCTCAACCCCAGAAAAAACTCTGAAAGCTTTAAGAATTTTTAATGAGCTCTAGCTTTCATGTTGTGATTTTTTTTTATGTATGTATTTTATATTTACAAGATTAAAGCTTCACTTTGATATCTCTAGCGCTTTGGCAGTAGTGAAAAAGCATGTTTTAGAGCAGTCTTTGTGGATGTTCTCACTTATGCAAAAATTTGTGGTATTAGATATTAATTAATTTTATATCTCTGTCTCTAGTACCTTTTCAGGACAGCCCTTTTATTTTCATGAATCAGATATCCTAGCAGCAACTGGTGATTGTAAACTTTTATTCTTTCCTTTAAGAAAAGAAATACTTTTACATTTTAAGGTGAATGAAGGTACACTGGCTACAGATAATTAATATAATAACTGCATTTGGTTATGCCTCATTAGATAATATATGAATCTCTAAAACTGTTTACTATTGCCATAAGCAGTGATTCATCTGATTCAATTTAGGAATAACGCATATTTACTGAACCTGGGAGCTAATCTTTCTATTGTCTTGTTTTTTCTTGTAGTAAAGGAAAACATTTTTTAAAAGAATAGCTCCCCAAGAGTAGCTCCCCATTGAGTTACTGGTTTGGGTTCTTTTAAGACATAACCCCAATCCATCTCTCATTTCCTAGTGTGGACATATGTAATTAGGGGACTGTAATAGAATTCATTATATAGAAATATGATGGTGCTTCATAGTTCTCTTGTGATACTTACATGCTTCTTATAATGGAAAAGAGAAAATGACTTCGGTAAATGATGCTGCAACATTTGTTACTTTTTCTTGTTTCATTATTAATCAAAAGAAACAAATCTGATATTACATATAAATCACCCACTTTTAGATCCGAGTACTTCCCTGAGATACATTTCCTTGGCTTTCATTGAAACCAAGCAGAGCCACAATTTACACCAAATTTCTATCA
Source organism: Gopherus flavomarginatus (assembly GCF_025201925.1). NCBI lineage: Eukaryota > Metazoa > Chordata > Testudines > Testudinidae > Gopherus > Gopherus flavomarginatus. The sequence goes on along the minus strand of NC_066630.1, from coordinate 15,847,356 downwards.
TAGGGCTTGCTTTAAAACAATGAGTTATTGTGGACTGACACCATTGGTGGATCTCAATGTTGTTCTACACGGTGTGTTACTGTGCACCAGCAGGATATAAATTTTAGTGGACACCAATATGTTGCTCATTAACTAGTCACTTTAAGTTCCCTAATTCATTTGCACATAGTATTAAGTGAAACAGGACTATGTCAACGTGCACCAGGGAATTTATTGTGCATGCCAGCAGGGTCCACACACAGATTGTTAGTTTGCAACACGCTGGTGCACAATAAGTAGCACACCATGTAGAACAACATTAAGATCCACCAATGGTATCAGTCCACAATAACTCACTCTTTTAAATGTGGAGTAATTAAGTCAATGTAACTGAGATCAGAATCTGGCCCCACATTCCTGCATAATAAAATAACAGGCATTTAGGTACCAAGATACCTTTGGGGAGCTAGGCTTCATCAATGAGAGTGAGATACCTGTGAGAATGTGGGCCTCCAGTACTAGTTCTGTGATTCCTGTAAGGCAAGGGTAACAATCTTATATTAGCTGCATCTCTAGTCAGTATCCTTTGCCAAGCTATTTATGGCTAGCCATAAATGTTATGTAGTTATTTTTCACATTACAAAGAACTGTAATCTTTATTCAGATTGTGTCAACCTCAGGCAGCATTCTTACTGAATTGTTTAAAGAATGGTGTCTCTTGTATATTGAAGGGGCCCATATTGGAGAATGAGGAGCCTAGGGGTTGGTCTGCACTTGAAATGCTGCACTGATGTAGCACTTCAGGGTAGACGCTCACTGCAGTGATCAGTGCGGTTCTCCTGTTGGTGTAGTTAATCCACCTCCCCAAGAGGCAATACCTGGGTCAGTGGAAGAATTCTTCTGTCAACCTAGTGCTGTCTACACTGGGAGTTAGGCTGGCTTAACTTCATTGCTTAGGGGTGTGGATTTTTCACATCCCTGAGATGTTGGTATCCTAATGTAAGTTCCCAGTATAGACCAGGCCTTAGGAAAGTACAATTTAAGTTTGAAAAGTTTCAATTCAGTCCAGCCAATAGATATTAAATATTTTTATTTTGGAATGTCAAAGTGTTGATGGTTTTCAGTTGAATGAAATAACTGTTTAGACGCTTCCAAATGGAAAATCAATTATCTTCTCTTTTTGTCCTAGTTCAGGATGAAAAGAAATGTCAAAAACAGATAAATTCTGGTTATTGTTTATTTCAAGCAGATTAGTTAGGGTTTGCCAAATTATTTTTAATTTACCATTAAAATGAACAGGCTTGAAAATAGGAACTGATCTTCTGGTTCATAGTATTGTTCAGAGCCATCACTCTAGCTGTTTTTGTCAACTATATTAAGCAGCTTTTATTGCCAAAACCAGTTTTCAAAGAAGGTGCTCCTATACAAGGCCTTGTTGGCAGATTAACTAAATTTCCATATATGCTACATCCATTTTGAGCACACATGCAATGGCAGTACAAGTTTCTCCAATCTACTTCACTGGAGCGTGTCAACTGTGACTTGCAGAAACAAGCTGTAGTCAAGAAAGTAATTCATTGTTCGTATATCTACAGTTCATGTTCTATAGTCATTATGGCTTGGAGCTGGCTTAATTTTTGTCAGATTTTTCTTTAAAAATGTGAACTTTTTAAAAAATTATTTTTTTCACTTCTTCATCAGCTCTGCATCAGTTGACAAGGATATTAGACATTGCTGGCTGACACCAACTTCAAACTACAACCTTGAGATGAAAAATCATTAACTCCACTGAACTATCCAGTCCCCTGACAGCCACTTGCTTTAAATAAAGCTCATTTTCCTAAGTAAATAGAAAAACTATTGGAGTGACAAAAGTAATTCTCTAGAGAAGCTGCTATTGCTGACCATTGTTGGAAATGCACATTGCTTCTTGCTAGTAGGGGAAAGCAACACCTGCTATAATGATACCCTAATTAAAAAGGAAAATAAAAAATATCAGAGGAATGTCTTTCTAATGAAGATGCCGAGAACTAGTTCTCTTCTCTTGTCTATTCTACTACTGGTATGATTAATGAAGACATTTTATTTAATCTAGAAAAAAACACAGGCTACAATAAAAATGTTATAGGAATACTTCCTATTATAGATGGCGCACATAACAATGCCTACAGTTAGGGATGCCCCAAACTTTTCATTATAAGACCTTTTTTACAGTTTTTTATAACTGCAAAACTTTGAGCATTTAAGCTGAAAATTTCCATACCAGATGTCTCCCTCAGGTGTGTGTTGTGGTGGTGGTGGTTTAATTTTAGCCAAAATTGTGGTAATTTCTCAGAAAGGGGATAGGGAAAACATATTTTTCCCCTGGTAAAAATTTCTTATAACTATTCTCTTGAAAATCTCTATGGCCTCCATGATATGAAACAAGAACTTGACATTTTGGTAGGGTGAGCACTCTAATGTCAAGGATGTGCTTTTGCTCCCCTTGTCGGGATAAGTTATGAGGCTCCACAAAGCTGTTAACAAGTCTTTGCAGAGCACATGCTAAAAGCTGGCAGTTAAATTTTCCAAACACATTTTCTGTACTGAACATGCTTCAGGCTGGCACTGCAGGGATTGAGCAGAATTTTCTTTGTGATTGTGCTTCCCAGCTGTTGGGGCCCAGTATGATGCCAGGAACTGAGGAGACTGTCTTTCCTATGCTTCCAATGCACCTGCTTTTGGCACCCAGGAAGTGAGCTAGAGGAGGAAGCTGTCTAGCTGTAATGTAGAAGGGTGGGAAATTGATCTTGTGGAGTGTAGGGGGTGATGAGACTGGGACAAAGGGCTGGGCGATGTGGTCTGGGACTGGAATGGGGAGTCAAGTGGGGAAACCAGCAGGATTAGAGCAGAGTTTAGAACAAGGATCTTGGATGGGGAGGGACTGAGATGGGGGAGGGGGAGATTTGGGGGAGGAGTGAGATTGGAATGTGGTGGCTGGGGGAGGGGTACTGGCTAGGTTGAGTAACCAGGCAGGCATCTGGGACTTGGATGAGGAGCTTAGTGGAGGTACAAAGTATACTGAGGCTCGGATGAGGAACTGTATGTTTTTTTTTGTTTTTGTTTTTTTTACTTTCTGTTCACCATCCTGAAGCACTGGGGTGGGGGTGGGGGTAGTTAAATTACAATGATTGCGGGTTAGAAAGTGTCCAGCTGAGGTCTCTGTAACCCAGTGGTCTGCATGTTAATTGGTCCTGGGCATAGCAATGCATAGTCAAGGGACCCACCTCTGGAGGGAGGAGATATACTTCTGTGGCTTGTGCAGTTTGTGGCTTCCTTCATCTTCTCTAGATAGGAGGTAAGAGAGAGAAGGGGAGCAGAGTGGAACTCTGGCTTTCAGCCACGGTCCCTTGGCAGGCCTGAGAGTGTAGAGGCCTTCATACCCACCTTCAGGTTGATAGGCACAATGGCCCCAGTGGACTATCTTGAAGCGCACTGGACTAACGTTGTCAGGTAGTTTGGGGTGGTTACCCCAATTAAACAAAGTTCTAAATAAAATTGCAGCCTCTGCATTGCACTGTATTGTGGTGTCTGTATTTCATTGTCCTCAATAATGAGTTGATCTTGTATCTTGGCTTTGACAGCTCATTTGGCAAGCTATAAGGGCATGTGTTGGGACTAGCACATTAATACAAAAGCAGCAATGTAAATTATAGTATAGGCACCCAAGTTTCATAACTTGCATTTGGGGAAAATAAGCTAGTGCCACAGAGATGTTTAAAGAAACAATCTTGACTTTGTCAGAACTGCCTTTTTATAAGATATGAAAGACCTCCACTGTCAGTGTCTCCTTCCCAGTGACAAGGTGAAAGACAAGAGAGATACTGAGCGAACATAAGTCTGGGAAATCTGAAAATATTGCACACACAAATCCTAACACTGTATGACATTTCATTGATGTTAATTGCACAAAACTTTCCACCCTGCAAGTGCTCACACTTAAACCCTTCATATATGTGCATTTCTAATTTGGGGGAGAAAAGTGTTAAGTCTAGAGCATTGGACAGGCCAATTCAATATTTGACGTATCAGGCAACATGCCATATGCACTGTTTTTATATTCTGAAAATGGTGTGACAGGGAAAAATCAGTGACATTTAATCTTCATAAATAATGTAAGCATTCATTTTAGTCAGTTACATTGTTTTCAGCTGTCCAAATATTTTAGATACCACCTATCAAATTCTTAGATAGTGGTTCTATTGTTTCACTTTCAGACAGACTGCTGAAATGAGATTCAAGCCACAGAAGCTTTTGTGGGGAAAAATCTAGCGGGGCTATGGAAGTTGGGATTTGAAATGCTGTTGCTGTCTAGAGCGTTGTGCTCTTTAATTGAATGCTAACTAGTCCACAGTTATGGCCTTGCTATTGGACCTAAAAAGAAAGTTATTTGTCATTGCTGTAAAGACGGAGAGAAGAGATAAATGAATTATAATGTTATCTGTTTGTTTGTGGACAGTGAATGATGGTATTCGAAACAGGATACAGTATTGCTCAAGTTGTGGAAAAACTCCTGGGTCTAGAGATGAGAAATGAGAACCTTGTGATGTTCCATTTAATACTGAATAGGGGGATTATTGAATGAGCATCCTTGCTTAGTTTTTCTTTTGGGGGGGGATGTGGGAGACTGATTTTTAATGTCTCCTCTAATTGTTTTTAATAAACTTATGTTTAGTTAGTGTGACTATATAAACTATGTAGTCTAGTCTACATTTTGGGCAGGACACTGACTCATTATAGCACTGCCAAGAGGACTGACTTGGGACAAAAGGGATGGAAAAGTATCCAGATGTTTTCCCCTGAAGAATGAGGAGTCCCCAGGAGACTTAACACAGGTATAATGAGCTTGATGCCCTGCACATTCTTACCCTAGCTGTAGTGGATGATCCTGAGCAGGGCAGAGAAATAGCTAAAGGATGATCTGGAGAGCGAGGGACTTGAAAGGATCCACCAGCTAGGAATTACTCTTGGAGAAACATGCTAGCCAGTGTCACTTAGAGCAGTCCTTTGGCTGCATCAGAGCAGGAGAAGTTTAGATCCACACTTCTTCATTCGATCCTAGTTGCAGATCCTGCACCGAATTCAGTTTTGGTCAAAAATTGGAATATAACTGTCCTCTACTACATCCCCCTATTCCAGTGCCCTATCTGAGTAGTTGTGGTGAGTCGTGTCAAATGCACTAAGGAGGAAAGGAAAGAACCAACCTTCCAGAATCAGTGGAGCTAGCACTTAGAAAGATGACATTTATTGAAATGAACTATTGGGTGGGTTGTTATAAATAATGGCTATATTAATGGAAATCAGGACTAGATTTCATCATTTTTAAAAGAAGCTTGGCTTAAATTTGCAACAAATATTTGCACATGCTCATGAAACAGTGCACTTGAGTGAAGTTGGGTTTGAAATGTTGGCCCTAATAAACTTCCACAAGCCATGTTTGCTACGACACCTAAAGAATAGTAGCAACAACAAACCAGTGCTCTGCATTAATTCCTTGAGCATCAATTTATTTTGAACTGAAAAGGTCATAATATATATTGTACTATAACATACCCTAGCAACCTTTGAAATAATTAGTGTATTTGGCATATAGCCATAACGATATACAGTACTGTTTCGTTTGGCTTAGTGTTTTGTGTAATGGGTTAGTCACCTCCCTGGGATGTCATTGAGTCTCTCCTGCTCCACCAGCCTGGCTTTCCACTCCCTGTTTTGCTGAATTAGGCTCTCCGGCCTCTTGCAGCGCACGTGCACACACAGGTAGGGCCACACCCAGCTGCAGCCATAGATTGAAATCAGCTCCGTGTGAGAGGACTCCCCTAGCACTCAAGTGCTGTCATGGTATAATTCCCCACTCTGAACCTTAGCGTCCAAAAGATGGGGTACCATCATGAATTCCTCTAAGCTTAATTACCAGCTTAGAACCTCTAGTGCTGCCACAAACCAGGAATTCCAGTGCCTGGTACACTCTGGTCTCCCCAAGACCTTACCTGGGGAACCCCAAGACCCAGACCCTCTGGATCTTACCACAAGGAAAGTAAACCCTTTCCCCCACTGTTGCCTCTCCCAGGCTTCCTCATCCTGGGTTACCCTGGAAGATCACTGTGATTCAAACTCCTTGAATCTTAAACAGAGAGGAAAATGCACCGTCCCCCCTCCTTCTCTCTTCCCCTCCCAGACTCTCCCTGGGAGAGAAAGTAATCCTAACACAGAGAGAAAATTAACCTTTCTCTCCCCCTTTCCTCCTTTCTCCCTACCAATTCCCTGGTGAATCCAGACCCAGTCCCCTGGGGTCTCACCAGAACAAAAAAAAACAATCAGGTTCTTAAACAAGAAAAGCTTTTAATTAAAGAAAGAAAAAACAGTAAACATTATCTTTGTAAATTTAAGATGGAATATGTTACAGGGTCTTTCAGCTATAGACACTGGGAATACCCTCCCAGCCTAAGTATACAAGTACAAATTAAAATCCTTTTAGCAAAATACAAATTTGAACTCCTTCCAGCCAAATACACATTTGCAAATAAAGAAAACAAACATAAGCCTAACTCGCTTTAATCTACCTAGTACTTACTATTCTGGACATATAAGAGACTGTATCAAAGAGATTGGAGAGAAACCTGGTCTGGACACTCTCAGAACCCAGAGAGAACAACAACCAAAATCTAACAGCACACACAAACTTCCCTCCTTCAAGATTTGAAAGTATCCTGTCCCCTGATTGGTCCTTGGGTCAGGTGACAGCCAGACTCATTGAACTTAACCCTTTACAGGCAAAAGAGACATGAAGTACTTCTGTTCTATTAACCCTTGACTATCTGTTTATGACAAGTGCACACCCCTTTTTGGAGATAAACCCCAAATAATACTGTCTTGCACTGCATAGAAAAATCTGCACAGCACAAGCTCATAAAAACCACCCTCTTCCTCAATGTGAAGAGAGATGTGAATGATGTCTCTTTCCCCCTACCCCCAATTAGAAACTGGGTTTAATAATAAACAAGATACAAGTGTATTAACTACAAAAGGGTTAAAGGGATAGCAAACAGAACAAAGCAGATTCTTAGTAAATAAACAAACTGCAGACTGAGTTTAACACACTAAATAGGTAAGATGCAAATTAACAAATTCTCACGCTGAGCGATAAACAGGTTGGCAGATTCTTATGGCACAAGCTACTTTGACTTTCCCAGTTCAGTCTTTGTTCCTTAGGTGTTTTCAGGTGTGGTGTTGTAGGGCGAGTGAGGTCCGCTCATGTTGTCATTGTCCTTCTTTTGTATCTCCCCTCACACTTGCTGTAAAACTTTTTTTTTTTCCTGTGACCTGGGTCAAACAGTTCCCATTGTGTAGAGCTATCTCTGAGAGGTTTCTATTGCACACAGTTCCTGGGGTGATCCTTATGCTTTTGTGCATTTCTTCAAGAACCCATTAACATTGTTTGGCCTCATCCAATGTAGTACCTTTGAAATAGAGATACATGGTCATTATTTCCAGTTTCAGATAAAAAAAAAAGCATGCATAAAAATTGGATAAACAGTCAGTAAATTATAACCTTTCCAATGATATCTTACAAGACCCGTCTTGCATAAAGTATATCCTCTTATAGCATATTCATATCCCAGCCATATTTCCATAACGCATATGGGGTTTAATGTCACATTTTGGGTTTTTTTTTCAGGCTCCGAAGCAGTTAAAATAAAAGCAAACATTTAATAAATAACACTGACAAGGTGACACTATCAATTAAAATAAAAAATATATATTTTAAACTCAAGAGGAGGGACATTTTTACTATTTCAGTACAGTACTTTCACATCACTCAGATCTTCATTTTATAAAAAGCCTTTACAATTAATCTCAAAAGTAGTGCTCCTAACAGTTTAAGACCTTATCTAAACCTACTCTAGTATCTTTATGAAAATCTTACCTTCTCTATTGTGCTAGTCTGGTCTTGCTACATATTCTAAGATACAAATATCCAAGGAGAACCTGAAGTTTTTTGTTCTTTACCTTTAATAACGGGACTCTTTCTTTGCTAATGTTCAGATGGCAAATTTTCACTTGCGTCTGCATTCTAGATAACTTTTTTCTTTCTAATATGTTACATGTAGGGTAAAGTCACTCCAGTGTGGAGAACCTACATATCCACAGCCCACTTGCCCCACCAAAAAAAAAAAAGGGGGGAAGAATCTGTTATGTTGTTTAAAGATGTACATTTGATCTGATTTTTGAGATATATTAATTATATCAATTTAATAATTTAAGAAACAGTGACTTCAGGTACTTGATTTATCTGCATTTTGAGGGTTATTAAGAGAACTCCTAGACACATCTTCATTTCATCTTCTTCTTCCTGATCTTACTATAAAATATCTTGATGTGCTGTTTGTCTGCATTTTTATCTAATCAACTAAACAAATATAAATAATTCAGTTGATCCAATGGCTTCAGGGCCCTTTTGGAGAGGTTTAATTACTTATGCAAATATGTTCCTAAAATAATGTGAATTTCATTATCACTCCATATATTTTCAATGGCCATGAAAAATACAGAAATCTCATCTATTTGTGGAATGACTTATAAAATAGAGGAAAAACAGTAGCTTCAGTGCTTAAAAATGTGCATTAGCTTGGTTATGTTCTGTACCTTTTGTTTACTTACTAAGATGTATTGTGTAGGCAAATGTGTTTATATTCATGAAAATTCTCTGTCTTGGCTATTTCAGCTTATGTATTCATATGTTACATCTCTTTTGGTGCTGCATCAGTTAGCTTTCTTATTTGTAGTTATGGTATCCAAAGGTGATATGATTTTGACCCCTGCCTGAAAGAACAGGTATCTTCTTTCAAATTCCCACTTCTTTCAGTGAGTTTCTATAAAGTCATGCCTTACCATTAAATAGAGTGGGTGGTCATGTCAGAAATACTATATTGGTGTATTACATTGGTAAATGGTTTCAAGGGAAACTGAATGGGAGAGGGAGATGGTATCGCTATGTTTACTTTCTGAGGCAGGTATAATATCATATTTGTCTTCGTCTGTCTTGATTTTAGACCTTCACTCTGCAAAGACTTATGCATATGAATAACTTAGCCCAGGTGCAATCTCATGGAACTCAACTGAAATATTCACATGAGTAAAATTGAACACTTAAGATTTTTTTGCATGGTTAGGGCCTTAGTTCTGTTGGGAGGGATTGCATCATCTCTATTGTGTATTGCTAAGATCACGCTTAGTGCTTATGGAACAATTTATTTTTAATCCACGCCGCATATATTCATTGTCAACTTTGAAACTGTAGCTGGTGCCCTTGAGGTTGGTCACTTGGCTATAAAAGTACAGGCATGTGTAGATTGACCATTTTTAGATTTAGTCAGGTGATTATAAGTCTGTAGCCTGTATTTTATTGAGCACTCAAGGCCCTGTACAGTACTCATAAAGAAATACTTATATTCATATAAAGAATCACAAAAAAAAATCTTCACACTCTCAATCTTATCCCACTCCCTTCCCTTCAAAACAAATATTTGATCCCACTTCCCCATTCATCTGGGAACATAAATGAACTTTTTAGCTTGTCTTGTCAGCCGCTAGGCTGTGACACACCAATATGGGACACTATTTCTATAGCTGAAGATCATACATTGAGAGCGCATTGCCACCTCTCACTTAAACTAGGGGCCTGCTAGCTCCAGCACGTTAGCTGGTAGTTTTGTAGGAATAAGGCCTACAAAACTGGGTCCTCAGGGATAGCACCTGATAAGAGAGATGCAAGGAATTAAATTTTCAGTGCTGCCATAAAGTCTGCTTAACCCCTTGTACGTTATTGTATCTCAGAGGAAAGAAGGGGTGCCGCTTATTCACTGTGTCATCTAGCCTTGGTAACTCACCAAACAAATATACAGATCAAAAAACAGAATGATGCCATGTTAAACTATGATAATATCTTGTGTAAAGACCAAATCCTCAAATGATCCATAGAGGCAACATAGCCTAGTGGATAGTGCACTGGACTACGATTCAGGAGATCTGGGCTCTATTCCAGGTTCTGTCAGTGGACTACTGGGTGACATTGGACAAGTTAATGGCTTGCTCTGTGCCTCTGTTTCCCCAACTATAGAATTATACCAACTTCATCAGACCTACTGATGAAAAGTGCTATATAACAGCTGGGTTATTTTTATTAAAGTGTGTGTAATTACTTTCCTTACCTTTTCAAGTAAAGGGTATGTTTAAAAAAAAATTTGCTCTAGAACTTTTCTCTTTTGGGAAGTCAAGGGTTTTGTTTTTAATACACTAGCAAGAAAGCTGTGAGAAAACATCTAATTATGAGCAGTAGCCCAGATTATCATTATTTTTATTTTCCCTATACTCCATTCCCTTATGCTGGCTACCACCATAGCAACTTTCTTCCCGCCAGAAGGCCAGAAATTCCATTTCCTACTCTTGCTGCAATTGGTGCTTCTCTGTAAATTGGCTTCTATCTGGGGATTTAGAAGAGTGGTACAACTATAATCTCTTTCAAGGAATCAAATAGCTCACCTCTGACTACCTATAAAGTGAGAGCCCTCAGAGTATTTGACTCTGTATTTGTTAGGTAAGTAGACTTTTCACAGAGAAAATAGTCCACAAGATCAGAATATGAGGGCTCATCCAAGCCAGCTCTTTATATGCTGTTTTTGTAAAATGGCTGGGAAGCAGTTCTGATGGACAAAGAATGTCACTTCAGCATCTGCCAACCCGGGAATTATTCAAATGAATATGGAAGGGCTTTTATTGATTTTATTAACTTTTGTTTTTGGAAGGCTTAATTTTAAGTCTTCTAATTCTACCAAACCTTAAGTAGGGTTTCTCAGATTTAATTGCTGATCGTATTTTAAATTACATGGGCAAATTTCATGTATGCAGGTACAATGTAAAGTTTCCCATTGTGGCTTTTTATCAGTAAGCTTCAAAGAAATCAGTGGTTCATCAGATAATGAATGTTAATTTTCTTGTCCGTCTTTGATGTTGAGATCAGAAATGATCATAATGATTCCATCAACTTAGTCAAAAGGTATATATTGTTGTTTTGTGATGTGGCCAATTCACTACTGAAAGTTCTGTTTGTTTAAGTCCAAAGGGTAGACACGGACTTCATGCACCAAAGGTGAAAAGTTTTATTTAATGAGCCTGCAAAGCATAGGAAGGAAGATGTATTTGAAACCAAAAAAAGGTTTCATATGGCATGCTACTGTTTAAAAGAGGTGGTGGCGGGGGGGAATCCAATCTCAAGACAATTTTCTGAAACCAGAAGGAAAACAATGCAATTGTCAAGAGAGCAATCAGACACATTTTTTTATAGAACATGTCTTGATTTTTAATAGAGATAGCTTTATCTCTCAAGACACAATTTGATATTCAATATAATATATTTCGAGACAACAAAGAACTTTCAAATGGCTTTGTTAGGATTTCAAAGTCAGGTAATTTAAATGTAAAAAACTGTTGTAGAGGGGAAAATCCTTCAGTATTGCAGAATGTAAGATCTATTTTCTTGCTGTCATATACAACTATATATAATATTAAACGTGTATGGATTAGGTATGTGCGTATACCAGTACTTTCCAGTAGTAAGTTCCCTTTTGGTCTACCAGTAATCACAGAGCGATTCCATGAGTTATGATATTCCTTTTTGAAGATAAAATATTGATAAGATATATAAGAGAGAATGTGTTGTCCACAGAAACGAATCCGTTAGTAGTTAAGCTAAACAGCATTATTGGGGATTTTTAGGTCATGTCGGGGAAGTAATAGGAAACCAAGAATATATCTTTTGCTATAATTGTGCATGCACATCTATCTAATTTTATCTTATAAAACAATAGTGAATGGCATTGCTGGGAAAGAATATCCAATTTATAGAAGCTAGAATTTCGTTGTACTCCGTGACCTTGAGAGCAAAATGAATGTTAACCATTTAAATTTCCTCAATCATTAATATAGCTGCTGATTCCTTATCTTGTTAGTATACTACAAAACACATTGTTTTGTCTATTGTGTCCTAGTTTATTTTAGATTTCCATGTGCTGTGATTTTAAACAGTAAATTATCTAAAAATAAAACTAGTTGTTTACTGCTTTGAGATGTATCTTAATCAGCCAACTGAATGGAAATATATCTTGTCATGTCATACAGCTGACATACCTTAATGCTCTATCATGTTGCATTTTTGAAAGTGTCACATTGGAGAAAAATTTTATAGTGTTTTCAGAGCAATCTAATCTTACTTTCTGACAGCCCTTAAATATGGTCCATTATACTTCTGATAGAAGCAGAGAATAAGATTCTGGTTTTTATATTATTCAGTTTTTGCATATGTGACCAGAAACAGGTCTATTTACTTTTTGTTTTGCTGTCTACCAAAAATATACATTTCTCTTACAGGAAAAAAGGGGGCGAAGGCATCACAAAAGATCTACTGTTTAATAGCTCTATCCCTCCCCAACCCTGAAATATTCAGATGTTCTTAGCATGGCTAACTACATGGCTCTATAGAGCTATAAAGATACTATGTGCAGTAGTTGATTGACTAAGGTATAAATGAGCTGTCATTTAAATATCAAGGATTCATAATTCCATTATAGATGTTTGAAATCTCAGAGGCTTTATTACTGTTGGCATCCTAGTAAATTATAAATGAGTCTTATTCAGTGTTTTAGCATAAATAAGAGAACTGAATATGGAAGCATAACACCCAACATTTCAGTAAGCATATTACAAGTTTTTTAGGTCATCACCTTACTGAAGGACTGGGTGGTTTTTTGTTCGTTTGTTTTTGTTTTAATGTCATGACTGTGTAGAGAGGTAGTGGATGCACCAATAAAGAAGCCGCAGTGGCTGGAGTCGTCATGCCTTTGTAAGGAATTACAGACGAAAGCCTGGTTCTAGCAAAGGCAATGGTAAAATCCCATTCACTGCAGTGAGGATAGGATTTCACGCAGTCTGAGGAGCAGCTCTTGTTACTGCTTTGGTAAGGGGCAACCAGTTCCACTCTTGCCCTACCTAGACCTGCCCCATTTGGTACGTCTTGCATTGCTAGCCGTGCAAGTCTGCCCTCTCACAGGCTACAGTCAGATTATAGCTGCCCCTACTGTTAGGATTCACAGAAGAGCTTGCAGATGGGCTCACAATGCTCGCACCCTTCTTTCGTGCACCTGCACAGAATCAGCTATAATTTGCCCTTGAAAGTAGCTATGCTTTAAACAATAAAGAATATTAAGCTGGCCTGATGACAATTTACCTACTACCTTTATATTGTAGAAACACAGAAGACAGCTGAAGTTACCAAAGTCCAACATCTATGGGCCATTACTCCTTTGGTGCTAAGACCCTGGTTTTGTGCAGCATGACAAACCTGATCCAAATATATAATCTAGACTCACTGCTCCAGATGAAGGTTTGTGCCTATGCCACCAAGTTTCACGCCAATGTACCCTGGGGGAAATTCCTTCTTAAACCCAAACTTTTTGAAATTAGTTAAACTCCATGCATATGACACAGAGTTACCTTAGCTTCTAAAGTTATTTGTACCCCAAAATTAGATATTCTCAGAAAATGGAATTTTCATCCCAGGGGAAATTCCAATAAGTAAAAGTTGAAATAAACTATTCAAGTCAGAATGAAACAAAATTATAGAGACAAAACAAAGTCAGACCAAAACATTCCACTTCTATTTCAAATTGTTCAGAAATTCTCCTGCCAAATTTTGTTGAAATTGATATGTTTCCATGATTGTATGCAGTGTTGTAGCCATGTCGGTCCCAGGATATTAGAGAGACAATGTGGCTGAGGTTATATATTTTATTGGATCAAATTCTGTTGGTGAGAGAGGCAAATTTGAGCTACAAAGAGCTCTTCTTTAGGTCTGGGAAAGGTATTGACAGAGTCCCAAGTGTGAAGTGTAGCTCAACTTGATACTCACCAATAGAAGCTGGTCCACTAAAAGATCTTACCTCACTCACTTTGTCTGTTTCCATGAAACATTTAGATTTTAACAAAACAGCATTTTCAGATGACATTGTTTTGTTGAAAATTTTTTGATCCACTGTACCCAAGATACCACTGATATCCAGAAAATTTGTCACTTTTCCCCCTGAAAAACTGAATCAGCCACCATCTCTAGGAGCAGAGAACTTGGGGGAGGAATCAGCTTTGTGAATTTCACTTAAACTTTAATTTTTAAACAAAATCTTCCAGGAGGGTCCATTATTGAAGGTTAAATAAAATAGATGCTTACGCAAGTCTGTCATTCTTACTAGTTCAAGTATTTCTGAATGGAACGAAATCTTCCTCCTTCCTCCTATCCTTGACACATTCTGTTCTCCAACATCCTTTTATATCAACTGCAGCACAAATTTTTCCTTTCTTGAAGTTCTGCCTCCAGGAAGCAAGACTTCAGAAAATAGCAGTTGACCTTATGGTATCACCCCTATGGATATAAAATGGAAAGGATATTTTGACAGGTTATATGACAGAGTATTCATGCTGCAAGCTAAGTTGTTCCCTTGGAACTCGGGATCATTTCACATGCAATAGCACTAATATTTAAATGCCTTGGCATCTGTCTTAAAATATATGAATTGTGATTTAAGATCTATGATAAAATTTTGCACATTCAGGAAATTTGAAGCACCAGTTCTGTCCTGGCCAGAGAGCAGAACAAATATAGAAGGCATGAGTGAGCAGTTTGACAACTTGAAAGGCGTATAACAGGGATGCATTATGTTGTTGATTCAGTATACCTGTTTAGTCTTCATATTAAAATGTTAATACAAATTGCTGTGATAACAAATTTTATACCTAAGTAAAATATCTGCTGCTGTTCTGTGTCTGAGGAATCACTCTAAGATTTAGCAATGTGAGAGGCTGAAGCTGTTAACTTCCAAAAGCATGAAATAAAAAGATGGAAGATTGCAGATGAAAGCAGTTCAGAGGAAGGCATGGAAACTCCTTAAATACAGATGTTTAAGAGCTCACCAAGTAGAATAGATATTTATTTTCCTGAGATCTCAAACTCAGCCTGTGCTGTCATCTTGGATTTGTACTCCCTCTAAGGAACATCTCTGAAAGCAATCTTTCCTGTAAGGACCCAGGACTATGCTGATTGACAGGGCCATCCTTAGGCATAGGCAACATAGGCAGCTGCGTAGGGCACCTGAAAATTTGGGGCACCACTGGGTCTTAGTATCCACTCTCTTCTTTTCCTATCCCTGTTCTGACCCTTCCTGCAGGCTCCCAGAGATGGCTGCTCTAGCCTGGTGAGTCTTCCTTGGGAGGGAATCTAGTAGTTAAAAGTGAAAAAACCTCCAGCCTGCCAGACCTATTAGCACAACATTGAAACTGTTAAAGAGACATTCAAGGGGTAATAAAGCCATTTAACAGGCATTTGCCAACCCCAAGGTATATACTGACAGGTTTCAGAGTGGTAGTCCTGTTAGGCCATGGCTACACTAGAGAGTTGCAGCGCTGGTGAGGGGGTTACAGCACTGCAACTTAGGATGTGGCCATACTTGCAAAGCACGGCCAGTGCTGCAACTCCCTGGTTGCAGCACTGGCTGTACGCCCGGTCAAGCCTCGGGTGTAGCGATTCCAGCGCTGGTGATCCAGTGCTGGTCAGCAAGTGTGGACCCCACCAGCGCTTTTATTGACCTCCGGGGTATAAGGAGGTATCCCAGAATTCCAGTCCACAACAAACCGGAAGAAAGGGGGAGCTCGGAGTTCAGCCAAACTGCTTATTTAAAAAACAAACACAGCTCCTGTTTGCTGAGCGAGCGGAGGCAGGCAGGGGAATTACTTTGGAATGTTCACAGCTGTTTGCTTGAAGAGAGAAACAGCACGCCCACACGGCAGAGGGGGAGGGGGATGTCCATGTTGAGCAGATGCTTATCTGGTCTGACGGCTATTTAGGAATGCATAATTTGCATTTAGTGAATGAGAGAGGGGTAGGGGAAGGGGTCAGAACTTTTAAAATGATTGAAGGTAGGCACTGTGTGTCTTCCAGTCCTTAGAACTTGCAAGGCAGGGAGCTGAGAACAGTGTCAGCTCCAAAAATCCAATCTCTCTGTCTCTCCCATGCTCCCTGTCACATTTCACCCCACCCCCCTCTTTTGAAAAGCACGTTGCAGCCACTTGAATGCTGGGATAGCTGCCCACAATGCACCACTCCCAACAGCGCTGCAAATGCTGCAAATGTGGCCACACAGCAGCGCTGGTAGCTGTCAGTGTGGCCACACTGCAGCGCTGGCCCTACACAGCTGTATGAACACAGCTGTAACTACCAGCGCTGCAGAACTGTAAGTGTAGCCATGGCCTTAGTCTGTATCAGCAAAAACAAGGATGAGTCCTTGTGGCACCTCAGGGACTAACAAATTATTTGGGCATAAGCTTTTGTGGGCTAGAACCCATTTCATCAGATGTCCACAAAAGCTTATGCCCAAATAAATTTTTATACTGTCAGTTTCTGACTTTACTGACAAAAACAGTTGTGCATTAATGTAATATTTACACAGAACATGTCAGTCTACAGGACCTTAGTTTAAAATTTGCTTTAAAAATATTTCATTTGTGAGCTGGTGAAGATTATAAAATCACATTTCTAAAAAATGCTTGCATAGAGTTTTAGATGCACAACCATCTTTAACCTTAAATGCATGGATCTTCAGACATACAGTTTTTTAAATAAATCCTTCAAAAGACCTCCCTTATCTAAAATACACATTTTAATTACTATAGTTAAAAAAAAAGTGCTTCCAAGTCTTCCTATCCTTTCTATCCATCCCTTCACTGCCTCTCCCCCCACTCCCCACTGAAGAGAGCCCTTAAAGGGACAACAGTCCTTCTCTTCCAGATAGCTGGACAAAGAGTTTCCCTTTCTTTACTTCTCACTATCCGATGAACTAGTTTTAAAAGAACCCTCCAGCAAAATCAATACCTTAATAAGACATAAAATCCTTGTTATACCTAAAATCTTTGGAAACATATTTTTTTAAAGTTGGTGAAATTTCATAACCATGTCTCTTGTTATGGAGATCACACAAAGTAAATTACTGTTCCCTTTTTCTAAACCTCTAAACACTAAACCTCTCTGATTAATTTAAAATAATGTCTTTGTTTCAGTGAGTTAATATGTAGTAATCTGGAATGCTGGCTCAAGGTTTGAGTACATTTTAAAATATAAATTCAGCTTAGAAATACTGATTAAGAAAATGTAAAACAGAGAAGAGTTGCATCATGTATTCCATTATATGTAATGTTGTATTCAGCAGGACAGCTGACTCACTCTTACTATGAAATTTTTGCAAATAAATCTCTGACAAACTTCAGGGCATATCAAAAAAACCTGTGACTGACATTTTTTATTCCCAAATTTTAGTGCTTTTAATTAAGTATTTTCTTCATGTCCATTCTGCATGAGGGAGAGGGTATGGGAGTCTCTGTGGGGAACTATGACTCTCCGCCACCACGAGGCAGGCCGGGCATCTCATTATCCTTTGCTGTCTCGCCCCTCCTCCCCTCCCCCACCAGGCTGTGAGCTTGGGCTGCCATCTGGCATAGGGGCACAGTTTAATAATACTGCGTAGGGCCCCATAAATCCTAAGGATGGCCCTGCTGATTGACACTTCAAAGTTAAATCCCAGAAGAATGATGTTCCAATCAATGCTTATACCAGCTTTGAATTTTTGATCATTAACTCATGAGTACCAAACTTTCATGCTTATGCAAACATTTTACCAGCTTTTCTCAGGTGTTAGGGGGAAATGTTCATGGAATTGTCAAACTGTAAGTGAAAGTGAGAATATTCACAGCAAGTGGATTTTGAATTGCTAAACTTGAGTACTCATGCCAAAAACCTCATTCTAAGACTTGCGTTCCATCTGGAAGAGAAGGGTAACATATCACCCTTTGGTATGCAGTGTTATTGTAGCTGTATTGGTCCCAAGATATTAGAGATACAAGGGCGAGGAGGTAATATCTTTTATGAGATCAACTTCTGTTGGTGAGAGACACAAGCTTTTGAGAAGAACTCTGAAAGCTGGAAAGCTTGTCTCTCTCACCAACAGAAGCCAGTCCCGTAAAAGATATTACGCCCCCTCCTTGTCTCACTCATATTACCTATAGGACAGATTCGTATGAAGCTGCTTGGTTTACTTCTAACACTGCAAAATAGCTGAAATCCCATTTTAACTTAGTGTGGGTGAATCTAGTCCAATGTCTCCAGTCAAGTATAACCAGGATAGCATGAATTTCACAACTAACACTTTCAATGAACTGTGCATGCATAATACAGACCCTAGAGGTATTTGCCAAAAGTATTTGGTGAATGATTTCACATAGGATATAAATTCAAGAAAAATACAAGTACTTCACCAAAAAGAGGTGAAATATATGAAAGTATTAATTCAGTAATAGGGAATACCTTCCACTGATTTTACTATCCTAGACAAGCCATTTCCCATGTTGCACTGGAGTTTTAATCCTCACACCAAATTCATATGGATTAATTTTAGTCATATGGTTCTTCTTCTTGAATGACAGGAAATGGCCCTTCCCTTTCTCTATGAAACTATAAGACCTCAGATGCAATACAATGATCTCTCCCAAGTATATGTGGGATTTTTTTTTAACAGTTTGAATTAGATGCTAAGTAATTGAGAGACAGAAACTTACCAAAAAGATCAGATTCTTGGTCAGACTGAGGCAGCTTTGTATTGCTTTGGTGTCCGAATACACCTCAGCTAGCCAATTATGGCCAGATTTTCAAGTGTTCAGCACACAGCAGCGTCCATTAAGAACAAAGGAAGTTGCAGGGTGTCTTGAAAATCTGGATATTAATTGCCCATGTATTGGGTTGTCATAGAGACCTTATAGCAGGTACTAAACCTCTCCCTTTTGATCCCTGGTAAAGAGCATGTCTGGGGCAAAAAGGGCAGTGCTACAAAATTTATGTGCTTTTTGCAATCCCTGGCTGCTGGGAGAGGACCACTAGCAGCCAGCAGAGTTTAAAACAAACTTCAACTGCTCTAATCTGAGGCAAAGGACAGGCCTATTACTAAGCCATATGAGAACTGGGATGGGAGGGCTCAGACAAGACAGTTCATAAAGATCACTGAGTGTTCCTCATCCACAACTCAGGACCTGCCCATTATGTTTAACGAGAATGCAGAATAGAGCATGGGCAGATGTATTTTACACGTCATCACCGCAACTCTACAGTGTCTAAAAATGATTAAAAATCATGCCACTGCTTAGGAATAATTAGCATGTTCATGAGGCTGTAGTTCAGAGAGCTTTGTCCTGGAATTCTTAAATTTCCAAAAGCAAAGTTAACACAATGTTTTCAGTTTCTCCTTTTAAATGTATAGTTTATTCATTATTTATTATTTAGCTCTTGCATTTTCTGACTCTAATGGTGTAGTATTTTGTGTTGCATTCACTTTTGTATTAGGTTTTATGGTAATTTCACGTGTATGTATGTGTGTGTGTGTAATATATATAGTTGAAAGTAGAACCTGTTTAAATGAATAACTAAATAAAATTCAGACAGCACACTTAAGTTCTTTTAGTGATCTCTTCTATCCCACTGCTAATGTTGCAATATCTCTTTTGCGCAATCTGTATATAAACAAATGAGATCTACTGCTTTCTCAGTTAATTCCTTGCTATACTACTGGTGTGCCACCAAGTGGCATATCATGCATTTCATCCATTGAGTTGTGTGCATCTTTGGTACCTGAGCTTTCCCATCATTCCATACTTACGTTGTTTTAAAATGCCATGGTAAGGTATTGCTCTGCTTTGGGAAGCTGGTTCTTTATATATTTAGGTCCTTTAATCAGGGAAATTGGTTACTATTATTCCTGAGTGTCACAGGCTGGCTGGTCCTATAAGAAAAGCTGGGTTCAGTCTTACCAGTGACCTAGCAACCCTGTGAAAATTAGTAAACACAGCTGAATGTGGCAGGGTGACTTAATTATAATGAATGACCACAGATGCAGGGAATCAGGAAGGATTGCTTTAAAGGAGCTGGGACCACAGTTTGTGAGAGAGGAACCCCAGAGCTGGCTGGCTTGCTCTTGACTGAGAGTCTTAAAGAAGACTCGCTGGGAGCAGATAAACTCCTGTGGGGGAGCACTGAGGTAGGTGCTACATAGATCAGGGGAATCCCTAGGAAAGCTACCATAGCACCTGGGACAGAGATAGAGCTGGGGAATCCTGCTAGGGAGGTACCATAAGAGAAGATCTGTAGGGGCCAGGAGAAGAGGCTAAGTAGTAGAGAGGCAAAAGATAGAAGAATGGTTAGTTTGGGTATTTGTTTTGGACTTTCCGTTTTCAGTTGGACATTTGTTAAACTGGAAGGCATCTGAATTTTCATATGACTTGGCCAGAGAGTCCAATCACAGAAGACACACACAGAGACAGGCTACCAAAGGGCTGAGGAAGTTGTCAAAAGGGGCACAAGATTCCTGCAATACTGCCTCCAGGCAGGAGGGTGCATCATTACACTTAATTTTTCTCAAGCTCTGCATACCTGACCACTCCTCTCTCCTTCCCCTCAAGAGATGGGCACCCATCAAAAAAACCAAGACTCACTTCTATTCTTTCTCTTCCAGAGCAGTGTTCAACTCTTGTCATCTCATCATCTTCTCTTCTTACAGAAAACCAAAAAGTATATAGAGAGCTCTTGGTTCTGCTGCAAGAAATTACAGTATTGTGTGCGGATATATGAATAGATTCATGAAATATAAACTTTACATTTTTTATTAAGTAAACCAAACATATTCCTCCTGGGGAACTCTTCTGGTCATCTTTCTCTGCTAGAAAACAGAGATTTCTTACTAAAATAAAGATTTATACTAAAAAGGAATCTGTAAAGAAAAGTAGAAAAGGACAGAGTGAAGTAACAGCTTGTGTTACTTACCTGCTGCACCTCTGATAACTGATACAAGATGAGGTAGCTTCATTTTAAGTATGCAGCTGGCAGCTATTTTCTACTGCGTGTTTGGAATTTCAAAAAACAATGAATTTAAAACAACCAAGCTAGCACAGCATGTACTGTTCTCCTTGGTGAAGGATTTCATGTCTATTTGAAGTTTCAAAAATCAGCTGTTTTTGTGTTATTTCCCCACAAAAAAAATGAGGGGAACTTTCATTTTTTCCCTCATGGATCTTACACACACTTTCAAGAAAGAATTTTTCAGACATGGAAAATTTCAACCCAAAATGTGTGTAGAGGCACATTTAAAAAAATCGTGCTTGAGAAAGATCACCAGTTTCAACACTAAAAGAACAGGAGTATTCGTGGCACCTTAGTGACTAACAAATGTATTTCAGCCACAAGTACTCCTGTTCTTTTTGCGGATACAGATTAAAACGGCTGCTACTCTGAAACCAGTTTCAGCGCTATTCTCAATACTTTAAAATTAGGGATCTCAAGCAATTAAAAAAATTCATGATTAACTGCGTGATTAAAAAATTGCATTTAATCACATGAATAATTACACTGTTAAACAATAATAGAATAGCATTTATCTAAATATTTTTGGATGTTTTCTACATTTTCAAATATATTGATTTCAATTAAAATGCACAATAAAAAGTGTACAGTGCTCATCTTTTTTTTATTACAATTATTTTCAATGCCAAAAAAAGAAAAAAAAGTATTTTTGAATTCACCTAACACAAGTTTGGTAGTGTAATCTTGTTATCATGAAAGTTCTACTTAAAAGTGTGTGTGTGTGTGTGTGTGTGTGTGTGTGTGTGTTTAAAAAACAAACAAAAACCTGCACTCAATAACAAAACAATGTAAAACTTCAGAGCCTACAAGTCCACACAGTCCTACATCTTGTTCAGCCAATCGCTAAGACAAACAAGTTTGTTTATATTTGCAGGAGCTAATGCTGCTTGCTTTTTGTTTACAAGGTCACCTGAAGTGAGAACAGGTGTTCTCATGGCACTGCTGTAGCCAGCGTCTGAAAATATTTATGTGCCAGATGTGCTAAAGATTCATATTTCCCTTCATGCTTCAACCACCATTCCAGGGGACACACATCCATGCTAATGACTGGTTCTGCTCGATAACAGTCCAAAGCAGTGAGGACTGACGCATGTTGATTTTCATTATCTGAGTCAGATGCCACCAGCAGAAGGTTGATTTTCTTTTTTGGTGGTTTGGGTTCTGTAGTTTCTGCATCAGAATGTTGCTCTTTTTAAGACTTCTGAAAGCATGCTCCACATCTTGTCCTTCTCAGATTTTTGGAAGGCACTTCAGATTCTTAAACCTTGGGCCAAGTGCTGTAGCTATCTTTAGAAATCACACGTTGTACTTTCTTTATGTTTTGTCAAATTTGCAGTGAAAGTCTTCTTCAGATGAACAACTTGTGCTGGGTCACCATCCAAAACTGCTATAACATGAACTATATGGCAGAGTGAAGGTAAAACAGAGCAGGGGACATAAAAGTCTCCCCTCAAGGAGTTCAGTCACAAATTTATTTATTGCATCATTAGCATGGAAGCCTGTTCTATGGAATGGTGGCCGAAGCATGAAGGGGCGTATGAATGTTTAACCTGTCTGGCACATAAATACCTTGCAATGCTAGCTATAAAAGTGCCAGGCAAATGCCTGTTCTCACTTTCTGGTGATAGTGCTGTTTTCTTCTTATTTACATTATCTCTGGTAAATGTAAACAAACTTATTTGTCTTAGTGATTGGCTGAACAAGATGTAGGATTGAATGGACTGGTAGGCTCTGAAGTGTTTACACTGTTTTGTTATTGAGTGCAGTTATGTAATAAAAAAAATTACATTTGTAAATTGCACTTTCAGGACAGATTGCACTACAGTACTTGAATGAGGTGAATTGAAAAATATGGTTTCTTTTGTTTTTACAATGCAAATATTTGTAATCAAAATATACACTTGATTTCAATTATAACACAGAATAATAAAAAAAAATATCCCAAACGTTAAATAGACTACCATTGAAATATTTTAAACAGTGCAATTAAAACTGATGGTGATTAATTTTTTTTATTGTGATTTTTTTTGAGTTAATCACGTTAACTGATCAACAGCCTTACTTAAAATGGCTAAATACATCTAAATCCTATATCTGTAGAACTAAGATAATACTTAAGTGCATTCATTGTATGCTTTGGGATGTCTCTTTATTTGGAGACGAGGAGTTGGAGGTAATACTTTTTTTTTTTTTTTACTATATTAGTAAAAAAAATTATACTATATTAGTATTACTATTTACTGTGGAATGAAATAGGAGAAACAGTGGAATCAGTTAATAACCTTTTTGATGTTAGTATATTTTGTTATGTAACCAGCAAATACTTTGAAGGCAGGATAAATACCTTTATATTTGTCTTGTTTTCTAAGGATATATCATTCTATCTTGACTATTTCTCATACGTTCACCTTAATCTAATACTATGGCAACCCAAAAACTATGCATCACGGAATAAATAAAATAATGCATAGGGCAAAAATCTATTCTTCAGTCAATATAGTAACAGATAATTTATTCAAACCTTTCAGTAAATCGACAGGTGACAAATTCCTAACAAATATATCTCTATTTTCTGGTGTTCCAGTACTTTGTTGTTTGAGATCCAGGCCATACTTGTATGTATAGGAGTTAGAATTATTCTTTAATAATTAAGAACTTTCTCAAGTTAGAAAAGGTAATATCAGTCAAGGTTCTGCACTTTTCAAACTCCATTTTCACAGCGTGACCAATATTGATTAGAAATAATGTTTTTTGTTTTTTTTTTTACCCAAAAATGTTTATAACTAGCCTTTTTAGAAGGATAGTGACCTTTAGAGCCTGATTATCTTGGAATCTATGCTGATTTTGTGTCCATGAGTAGATATAAAATGTCAGATAGTTCCAAACTTATAAAGCTAAGGAAAATAACCTCACTGTAAATGTTGAAGAGGACAGCAACCAGTTTTAACTTCTTTAAGCATCCCAGCATGTCACAAGAAAAGATGCTGAGTACCCTTTCTCAAAAAGCTATAAAACACCGGAAATAGCTTCCTGTTCCCAATGCTCTTTGAAAAAATGTGGTCCTCATGAACAGCTGTTCTTTCACAAATGCATGGTTTAAATCAGGGCACAGGCCTGAAGTCTGCCTAGTAATAGTACCCAGAATGGCCTTTGTGAAACACTGTATGTCTCCCTAATTCTTTGGGAAGTCTCCTCCTATTGTAGTTTTTCTTGGATTTATCTAATATGTACCTCCTATATGCCACAGAGGGAAACTGCACCTTTTGTTTCAAATTCTTCTTCCCTTTCCTGCCTCTGACTTCAGTAGCCATCTCGTGTTCCCAGGGATTTCATTCAAGAAGCAGAATTGGGCCCCCAACAGATGTAAACTTCTGACAAGTAATTAGCATGATAACATAGGCAGTTATTACATTAGTGTGTCTACTGGCGGACTAGGGGGAGAGGGGTAGGTCTGATAGCCCTATTGAATAACAGGGCCACTATATTCAATGATAATTAAATAAGTGGAGCTGAGAGGGTAAACGGGTATTTGCACTTTCTTGCACAGGCTACATAATAATGTGACACACTTATTTCCTTTGTAGTACACTGACAATTTAAAACAGAAGTATATGAGTTGGCAGAGATACCAAGAAGATGACAAATGAGTTTAGGGCAAACATGAGAAGACGCTTATTTAAATTAAGCCAAAAACAGAGATTATTAGAAATGTAGGCCTCAGGTCTACCTTTACCTGTGCTCCCTAAGTAGATCTGTTGGAATTTTTTTGACAAACTGGACTCCACCCAGAGTGGGGACTGGGTTTCCCATATTCCATATGAGTGTCCAGACCACTGGGCTATTGGCGGGGTACCTTGCTCATTTTTTTTTGCAAAAACACTGCAAAATTTAAAAGATCTCTGTTTCAGCTCAGTGCACAGTAAGAGAAATATTGACGTCTTAAGTTTCATGAGATGGTAAAACCATTTCCATCAAGGTTTATCCCCAAAGGACTACTCCAGTGACAGTGAATTGCCAGGATAATATCTCGTTCCTGTTGGGAACAACCTCTGAGAATCATTGTTTCTCTTTATGACTGGAGATTCCCTCTAATGGGAAAATCCTACATGCATGTGAGAGGCTGGCATTACAGCTGCTTTGCCTAGGCAGACTGGTGCAAAGCTGACATTCCTGAACCAAGGATCTTCAAGGGAGTTAATCTTGAATTTCACCATTGTAACTGAAAGAAGAGTCAGTCCCACAGTGTGCAATAATACTAAATAATAAATAATACTTAAAAACTACCATTGTGCAGCTGTTATTTTGGGAAGGGAACCCATTTTGTTAATGTATGAATTATGCTAATTTTAAATTTCGTAAGATACACTTAGTTCTTGCTGGATATCATCATTTTATAAATGTAAAAACACTTGGGGTCCAGCTGGATGTTGGGCTGATCAAAACTACTTTATCTCTTACTTTCCGGAAAAGTTAACAGTGCTACTGTGTTGGGAGAATGATGCTCTGTGGGATACTTCTTTTTATTGAACAGAAAAAAGTAGCCAGTAGTTTGAGTGTAGAAGAGAGGTGTGTATAATAGAGAAGTGGAAGTCTGAAGATGGATAAGCCTAGATAAGACAACACTATGTGAGATCTGTATAAGGGTTTTATCACTTCGTGGACTGTGTGTGCCCAATCATTTTACATAGAATGCCCATTAAGTAATTAAGTGGTCTTTACATTCTTGCTTCCACTGACTCCAGTTTGCTACTTCCATTGTCCAAACACTTAGGGAATGTCTACACTATGAAATTAGGTCGAATTTATAGAAGTCGGTTTTTCAGAAATCATTTTTATACAGTCAATTGTGTGTTCCCACAAAAAATGCTCGAAGTGCATTAAGCAGGCGGACTACGTCCACAGTACCGAGGCTAGCGTCGACTTCTGGAGCATTGCACTGTGGGTAGCTATCCCACAGTTCCTGCAGTCTCCACCATCCATTGGAATTCTGGGATGAGATCCCAATACCTGATGGGGCAAAAACAGCATCGCAGGTGATTCAGGGTACATGTCATCAGGCCCCTCCTCCCTCCCTCCCTCCCTCCATGAAAGCAATGGCAGACAATTGTTTCATGCCTTTATTCCTGGGTTACCTGTTCACATGCCATACCATGGCAAGCATGGAGCCCGCACAGCTGACCGTCACCATAAGTCTCCTGGGTGCTGGCAGACATGGGACTGTATTGCTACATAGCAGCAGCTCATTGCCTTTTGACAGCAGATGGTGAGTTACAACTGGTAGCCATTGTTGTCGTACTTCTTTTAGTCGACCTCGGTGAGGTCAGTCAGGGGCACCTGGGCAGACATAGGAGTGACTCAGCCAGGTCATTCCCATCTTCTGCCGAGCACCCAGGAGATGATGATGGCTAGCAGTCAAACTGCACCATCTCTTGCCAGCCTAAAGATGTAAAAGGTAGATGGAGTGGATCAAAACAAGAAATAGACCCGATTTGTTTTGTATACTTTGCTTCCTCCCTCCCTTCGTGAAATCAACAGCCTGCTAAACCCGGGGGTTTGAGTTCAGTCCTTGAGGAGGGCCATTCTGAGTGACAATTGTTTGTTTCTCTTTGAAGCAAAGCCACCCCTTTTGTGGATTTTAATTCCCAGTAAGCCATGTTGTCAGTCACCCCTCCCTCCATTAGAGCAGACAATCGTTTCGCGCCTTTTTTCAGCCCAGATGCCATAGCACTGGGATCATGGAGCCCGCTCAGATCACCGCAGCAATTATGAGCACTGTAAACACCACGCGCGTTATCCTGGAGTACATGCAGAACCAGAATCTGCCAAAGCAAAACCAGGCGAGGAGGCAATGGCAGCATAGTGACAAGAGTGATGAGGACATAGACATGGACACAGACTTCTCACAAAGTATGGGCCCCGGCAATGTGCACATCATGGTGTTAATGGGGCAGGTTCATGCTATGGAACGCTGGTTCTGGGCCTGGGAAACAAGCACAGACTGGTGGAACCGCATAGTGTTGCAGGTCTGGAACAATTCCCAGTGGCTGCGAAACGTTCGCATGCATAAGGGAACTTTCATGGAACTTTATGACTCGCTTTTCTCTGCCCTGAGGTGCCAGAATACCAAGATGAGAGCAGCCTTCCCAGTGGAGAAGTGAGTGGCTGTAGCCCTGTGAAAGCTTGCAACGCCAGACAGTTACCGGTCAGTCGGGCATAAATTTGGAGTGGGCAAATCTACTCTGGGGGCTGCTGTGATCCAAGTAGCCAACACAATCAAAGAGCGCCTGATATCAAGGGTAGTGACTCTGGAAAATGTGAAGGTCATAGTGGATGGCTTTGCTGAAATGGGATTTCCTAACTGTGATGGGGCAATAGATGGAACCCATATCCCTATCTTGGCACCAGAGCACCAAGCCAGTGAGTACATAAACCGAAAGGGGTACTTTTCAATGCTGCTGCAAGCACTGGTGGATCACAAGGGACGTTTCACCAACATCAATGTAGGATGGCCGGGAAAGGTACATGATGCCTGTGTCTTCAGGAACTCTGGTGTGTTTCAAAAGCTGCAGAACTGGTTTTTCTTCCCAGACCAGAAGATAACCACTGGGGATGTTGAAATGCCTATTGTTATCCTTGGGGACCCAGCCTATCCCTTAATGCCATGGCTTATGAAGCCATACACAGGCAGCCTGGACAGTAGTCAGGAGCTGTTCAACTATAGGCTGAGCAAGTGCAGAATGGTGGTAGAATGTGCATTTGGACATTTAAAAGCACGTTGACACAGTTTACTGACTCGGATAGACCTCAGTGAAACCAATATTCTCGTTGTTCTTACTGCTTGCTGTGCACTCCACAATATCTGTGAGAGTAAGGGGGAGATGTTTATGGCAGGGTAGGAGGCTGAGGCAAATCACCTGGCCACTGATTACACACAGCCAGACACCAGGGTGGCTAGAGTACCGGAGGGTGTGGTGCGCATCAGAGAAGCTTTGAAAACCAGTTTCATTTCTGGCCAGCCTGTTTCTCCTTGATTGAACCCTCTCCCACCCACCCCCCTTGGTTCACTCTACTTCCCTGTAAGCTATCCACCCTCCCATCATCCCTTCAATCACTGCTTGCAGAGGCAATAAAGTCATTGTTGCTTCACATTCATGCATTCTTTATTAATTCATCACACAAATAGGGGGATAACTGCCAAGGTAGCCCGGGAGGGGTGGGGGAGGAGGGAAGGAAAAGGCCACACTGCACTTTAAAACTTAAAAACTTTATTGAATGTCAGCTTTCTGTTGCTTGGGCAATCCTCTGGGGTGGAATGGCTGGGTGGCCAGAGGGCCCCCCCCCCCCGCCGTGTTCTTGGGTGTCTGGGTGAGGAGGCTATGGAACTTGAGGAGGAAGGCTGTTGGTTACACAGAGGCTGTAGTGGCAGTCTGTGCTCCTGCTGCCTTTCCTGCAGCTCAACCATACGCCGGACTATGAGTTTGATCTTCCAGCAGCCTGAGCATCGACTCTTACCTTCTGTCAGCAAGCTGACACCACCTAGCATCTTCAGCCCACCATTTCTCCTCGCATTAATATTGTGCTTTCCTGCACTCTGAATTGTCTGCCTCCACACATTCTGCTGTGCTCTGTCAGTGTTGGAGGACAGCAGGAGCTCAGAGAACATTTCATCCCGAGTGTGTTTTTTTTTTCACCTTCTAATCTTCTCTAGCTTCTGTGAAGGAGAAACATTTACAGCTGGTGGAGGAAAAGGGAGAGTGGTAGTTAAAAAGACACATTTTAGAGAACAATGGGTACACTCGTTCACATTAAACCTTGCTGTTCACATTACACAGCACATGTGCTTTCATTACAAGGTCTCATTTTGCCTTTTGTACTGAGGGCCTGCCGGTTTGGTGTGAGATCACTCATGCTTCACCCCTCCCTACACCGCATGTCTAACAGCGGAGAGCATTTCTGTTCGGCCACAGCCAAACAGGAATGTCCCCTTAATAAAAGCACCCTATTTCAACCAGGTGACCATGAACAATATCGCTCTCCTGAGGATAACACAGCAGGATAAAGAGCGGATGTTGTTTGAATGCCAGCAAACACCAGGACCATATGCTGCCATGCTTTGTTATGCAGTGATTCCAGACTACGTGCTACTGGCCTGGCATGGTAAAGTGTCCTACCATGGTGGATGGAATAAGGCCGCCTTCCCCAGAAACCTTTTGCAAAGGCTTTGGGAGTGCATCCAGGAGAGCTTTATGGATATGTCCCTGGAGAATTTCTGCTCCATCCCCATACACATTAACAGACTTTTCTAGTAGCCAGGGCAAATTAATCATTAAACATGCTTGCTTTTAAACTATGTGTAATATTTACAAAGGTACACTCACCAGAGGTCCCTTCTCCTTCAGGGTCTGGGAGCACACCTAGGGTGGGTTTGGGGGTTACTGGCTCCAGGTCCAGTGTGAGAATCATATCTTGGCTGTTGGGGAAAGCGGTTTCTCTGCTTCCTTGCTGTGAGCTGTCTTCAATCTCTTCATCATCATCATCTTCCTTGTCCCCAAAACCCGCTTTCATGTTGCGTTATTCTCCATTGACGGAGTCAAAGCACAGAGTTGGAGTAGTGGTGGCTGCATCCCCTAGCATGGCATGCAGCTCATCATAGAAGTGGCATGTTCAGGGGTCTGATCTGGAGCGGCCGTTTGCCTCTCTGTTTTTTTGGTAGGCTTGCCTTAGCTCCTTAATTTTCACGCAGCACTGCTTTGCGTCCCTGTTATGGCCTCTGTCCTTCATGCCCTTTGAGACTTTCTAATGTTTAGAGATTTCGTTTCCTGGAACGGAGTTCAGCTAGCACAGATTCATCTCCCATAGGGCAATCAGATCCCATACCTCCTGTTCGGTCTATGCTGGAGCTCTTTTACGATCCTGGGACTCCATCATGGTCACCTCTGCTGATAAGATCTGCACTCACCTGCACCTTCCCACGCTGGCCAAACAGGAAATGAGATTCAAAAGTTCGAGGGCCTTTTCTTGTCTACCTGGCCAGTGCATCTGAGTTGAGAGTGCTGTCCAGAGAGGTCACAATGGAGCACTCCGGGATACCTCCCGGAAGCCAATACCATCAAATTGCATTCACACTACCCCGAATTCAACCCAGAAACGCCAATTTCAGAGCTAATCCCCTCATCGGAGGTGGAGTAAAGAAATTGATTTAAAGAGCCTTTTCGATCAGAAAAAAAGGGCTTTGTCATGTGGATGGGTCCAGACTTAAATCGAGGTAACGCTGCTAAATTTGACCTAAAATCATAATGTAGACCAGGCCTTAGGCAGCTGGTGGTCAGTGAGGTTCATGGCAAGTGATGGTGAAAATTATTTAATGAGCAAGCCCTGTAACTTGACTTTTGAATTCTCTGAACTCATTTTTTTTGAAAATGAGGAGGACAGGGTTTACCTGCCAGCCAGCTGGTCTCCCCTTCTAACCCTCCACCCCGCCACACCCGAAACCAACCACCCACTACCTCTCACAGTTCTAAAACATTGTGACCTTCCCATGGCTTGAATGTCATTCCCAGCTGATTTCTTACCATTATAAATAATTCATTAGGCATTATAATTCACACTCCAAACAGCAGCAGATTGTAAGCCATAGACACAGCCACGCATCTTCTCTCTGGTTAGTTGTATTATTTAAGTTGTTTCAGTAGTTCACAGTTCAGTAAGTTAATAGAAGCATATTAATTTTTCCCTAGCCATTAGGCAAGATTAGTGTAAAAGATGGGTGGCATAATGCTAACTGGTGGAGGATCTGACACGTATTGCGGATAATAAATTAAAATGAAACAATTCTATACAAGTTTGTAGTCTCAGGTGCAATTTATTAATTCTCCAATTAAGAATTACGTTATGCTCTAGTATGTGGGGAGGACTGGGCAGTGAACAGACAATCTGTCATAAAGATACTTAATGAGGGAAAAAGTTGGGATGTTTACTCATGTCTGTGTGGAATCAGATTGGTTATTTGATATGTGCTGAGCAATAAAGTTCAGTATATCACAAAGTTAAGCAGACCATGAAGTTTATCTCTCAATTATTCCATTTATCTTGAAGCAAGCTACAGATCCTCCATTTAAGGACAAAACATGCTCAGAGAGAGAAATCCAGTTAAGAGGGTATCTTTCATGCATTCTACCTCAGTCTTACAAATAGGCAAACTGTCTCTGGTTCAACACAGTATTGGCATTGTTTAGTTGCAGGTAATTTCATCTCATTAAGAGCATGCTTGAAAAGTGACTGTGTAAAACGTGGCATTGTGGGATTGCTATTGATTTTTTTGTTTGTTTTTTGTTTTACTGATTTATGTATCAGATTTGTTCAGCTTGCCCCTAAAATCATGTTTTGTTTTGTTTTTTTCAAACTTGAACTTATCCTGGGCTCTAATACTCAAACTGGCCAGTTTTGTATTACTCAAACGTGAACAATTGAGTTCTTTCCATCTTGATTATCAACACTGCTAATCAAGGTACTGCAGGCTGAATACAGAGCAGAAGTAACACTTGTTTAATGGCACTGCTGGTCTGAGCATTAGACTTAAGTGGATTTGGATAAGTTTCATTGTGGGAAAGATCTGACGTCAGTGGGTTTGCATGGATGTAGCTGAGGCATAATTTTTATTCTGTCTCCCTTATTTATGAAGATCATGCCCTAGATGGAAAACCTCACAGTTTCACTTTGATCTCTGACAGCCAAGTTAAGCGGCTGCAGGGGAGGGATCTTTTTGCTTCACTGAGAAAATGTGATAAAGAAATCAGTGGGACACATGATCCTGGAATTTCACAGTGCCACTCTTACACAGTCACTCTTCTTGGGCAGAACCCATGTTTTCATTGACTAACTCAAGGGCCTAATTTTCAGAGGTATGGAGAACCCCCAACTCCATTTAATGGGAGTTGCAGGTGGGCAGCAATTCTGAAAAACAAGGCTGTGTGCATTCCCTATGCTGATTATATTAAAATGTTACTACAAAAAGGAATACAATACATTATAATGTTATACAAAACAATCCTTGCATGAGGTAGAATCTCAAAACTGAAAGTTGCCTGAGGAATGTCTTTTGGCATTATGGGTTAACATGTACAATCCATTGTAACAGGACAACCTCCACCTTTAAGATCCAGGAGGGATTGGGACAGCGAGGCCTGTCCAATTAGCCCTACCCTGATATATCTGTGCTCGATGTGGAACTTAAAAGGAGTTCATGCAGAAGCAGCTGTAGGTGAGTGCTGCAGGGAATAATGAGACAGTTTGAACTGAATGCAGCTCTGGGAAGAAGAGATTTTTTTGCAGTGGGCGATGGTGCTTCTGATTCATGAAGAGGAACTGGACATCACCCAACTTTGAGAAAGAGGGTTGGGGACTCATGACTCAAGGAGAAAGACATCTGTAGGGGCTAAATAAAATGGACCCCAGAAGAGGACTGGTTACAATTACTACTGGACTGCGATATGGTGTTCCTAGGGGAAACTGAGGCAGGGTTCCACAGTTCCACCCTAGGCCAAGAGGAATGTGCATACATCTTTAATTTTCATTTCAATAGAAACTTTTCAGTGTACCTTCTGAGATTATATTATGCATATCATAGCATACAACTAGATGTTGATAAACTGTACGCAACAACTGTGTGAATTTTAGAGCCCATTCCTTGTGCTTTTGTTAAAGTAATGTCAGTCTTCCCATTATCAGCCAAGTTCTCAAAAACTGATAACATTATGAGAGAGGGAGTTACCCCATGAGACATAATGTTTAAGGGATCACCTTACTCCACCAGACACAAGAAGTCCCATTAATTTTTAATTTGGATGCTAGTAAAGTAAAGTCCTACAGAGCATGAGAAAAGACCTTTGCAAGTACATAATTACATTGCATTACACTAAGTTGCTACTTAGAAACATGTGACTTGCACACTATGAAGGCATCTTGTCCATTAGCAGTCAGTATATTTTTAAATGTCATATATATGCCCATACACATTTCCCAAATGGAACGTCTACTTTTAACTCTCACTTATTTCATTCTGGATCCTATTACTGGCAATGGGATTCACTGAAGAGATAACTATTATCTAATCATGCCTTTGTTGTTTATGCAGTTTGGAGTTAATTATATAGTAATTAGGTTTATTTCTTGTAGACTTGTTTGTGCAAGTGTCCTCTAACAATTAAAGGATATGTATTTAGTATCTTCTGCCCTACTGAGTCTAAATGAAATGTGCTTGTATTAAAGACGACCCCCTTCCTTTTAAATAAATAAATATATATTTCTCTGTGACTTTCACTCCATACCTTAAAATTATGTGGCATCGTTATAGATGCAATCAGTGGTTGGTCTGGATTGATTGTCATTATTCTTTACTGACAATGGTTAGCTTCTGCAGATGTTAAATACACACAGGTAACTCACCAGTCTGCTTCCTTTTTAATTTCCTACATGTGTTTTGCAGCAAAAGTGTGTCCTGAAGTCAATGAGAGTCTTTCCATTGACAATATTGTAAACAGTGGGTTCTAGAACAGACCTTTGTCATTGAAGAGATTCACAGTATTTAATAATTTCAAACATAACATGCCTTATAGCCCTTTCTTTCCTTCAGATTGAACACATTAATTCATACTCCGGCCAGTAGGGGCCACTACTGCAACTACTGCACTAGTGTGAGGGGGTAAAATAGGACCCAACTGCGACTGTCCTCTCTGCTAGACCCAAGTACTCAATTGGGAACTATGTCCTGTCCATACACAGGAGGTGAACGTGAAGAAGTTGTTGATATTCCATTTCTAACTAAATCACGAGCCATTGGTGGATACTAAAAAGTCATTTTGCCTGTAGTTACTGCAAAGTACTATCTAAATTTATTCCTATACCTAGTACACACAAATTGTTGACCTTTTAATAGTGAACACTGCACTATAAATGCATCCAATATGTGTAACCGTAGCCCCTATCCATAAGTTACAATTGTTAAGTATCAATGTGAAAATGATACTTTCCTCTTTATATAAGGAGACCAAAAAGTAAGCTAATGTGAAGGTCTGTTTCTCCTCTTATGAGCATTCCTTGAGTCTCCTTGATACAGTAATTACAGATATGATGGCAATGCTTGATTCTATAGTGCTGAACTTCAATTCAGTTGAACAGCTGGGTCAGTGGAAATAAATGACTTTCTTTGTCTAGGTTTGCCGTGTCTCCTTTAATAGTGTCATTTCATATCCTTAGTTCAAGAACACAATTTTGCTGTGCTGGAGTAAATTAAAGAATAAATATACTACAAAGAAATCATTTGCTTGTAGGCTTTTCCCCTCCCCCTTCTACTATCCAGTAACAGATTCTTTTTCTACAACTTCTATAAAGCAAAAGCTTCTCACAGGTTGAAACAAACACTTTTGACTACTTTGACTTTGAAAGACACTGCTAAAATATATTTGTGACATTCTAGTATTACCATTATTACTAGTAGAAAGCCTAAATTCTTTATTAACTTAAGCTGGCAACACATTGTGTAAATATGACTTGCCAGATGGGAATAAAAGGACATTATTATATAGTTTTAAGAGCACAACACTTTATATAGACATGCAGTTATAATCTTCAGGAGAGGCCAAAATGTGTTACTGAAATCTGAATTCTATTCCAAACATTCTGTTGCCAGTGGCTAATAAAGTTCTGATCTTGTGATCATTACACATACAATTTCCCTTAAATTCAAAGTGAACTGCAGTGATCATTGTTACAAAAGCAGCATTTGCCATTATAGTTTCCCATAAGGTGTTTTATTTCTAATATGGTTTTATAGTTTCAGTTTGTATTCTTCTCGCACTGACATTTTAAATGTCGTACAGTGAGTTTCCTCAGGGAAAGTAAATCAGCTTTCCTCCTGGAGTGCAAACCTGCTAATAATAATAATAAAAAAGTGCTGTTTGAGAGCAAAAGTATTGTACAGTTGTTATGGCAACTGGAATCTAAAAGGAAGTGTACAGTTTTGAGGGGCATCTGCTTGATTCCCAAACAAATGCTTTACCCCCTGCTGGCCTCAAAGGAATAGTTTTAAATCACTCTTGCAAGATGCAAAGAGTGACTTCCAGCTGAGAAAGCACAGCTCCCACTGGTTCAATCAAAGGGAGGCTCCCTTTATCTCACCTGAAAGAGTTGCTGCCTATGAGCCACAAGAGTCCCAGCTTATGCCTTAGTTCTGTTAATGGGTACGGAGTATAGATGGCGAATCCATCTGGGGCATGACTGCATGATTATAATGTCTGGCCTCTAGTTAGCAGACAGAACTGTGTAACTTTTTATCTGTCTAGACATACCCTGAAGGTTAGTTCCAATGCAGTTATGAAGTGTTGTAAGCACGAAGTAAAAGGCAATGTACAGGACAGAAAGCAAAGGGGAGTCTATCCTGCATTTATGCCAGTGCTGTTGTGGGGCCAGCACAAGTTGCTCCTGCTTACTAGCAGATGCAAGGCCTACAGTGGATGCCATTAAAATGTCAGGCATTGCCAGAGGTTACAACAGAGATAGTTGAGATTACTGGAGTTGTCTCCTATTTTAAAAATAGGAACTATCAGTGTCGTCAAAGCTGTCAAATATTAAATTTGTAATGATCTTTACTGTGAGTGGGTTAATGCATTTTTGAACGGCAACGCTATGTGGCAAAAGTTTTTGGTGTCTTTCTTACACAATTGAAAAAATGAGGGATATTCATATAGAAGCCAATTATGAAACTGTTATGGGGGAGGGGAGAAAGGAGTGAGGCTGGGGGAAGAAATGTTATTAATCAAAAGGAAAAAGTCTATCTACTATCAGGCAATAGCTGGGAACTAGGGAACACATCTGTTTCTTTGTGAAAGGGCAATGATGTTCATACATGCAAGCTGGTACATTACAATGCAGGGTTCACCAGTCTAGCACTGACTGAAACAAATGATAGAGTAACCTTGACAATATCAGTGCTAACAAAGACCTGGATTCAGGGAAGAATTCCCATTCAGGACAGCACATATGCATGATATTGATTTAGGCATGTACTTAGGTTTAAGCGCATGTTTCCTGCATCAGATCTAGAAACTCAACAATCAAACTCTCACCGTATTTCAATGCATAGATTGTGGAGAAGTCATGTTTTGCATAAGTGGGAAGTACATTTTAGTAATAAACAATAGTAATAACTAAGATTCAACTTCAATTAACATAGTAACGTTTAAAATGTATTGCGAGATCTTAAAATGGTACTTCTCCGTTGGTTGATACGTGATGTGCCCATTTTATAATTGCCTGAGTTTTTATTCTTCGTTCTCTTAGCAACATAAACTTACAATTAGCACACAATAGTAAAATATCATTCTTCTTTTGTATCAATAAAAGAAGTGAACTAGAGGAAATCAGCATGTATGAATAAGCCCAGTACAAAAGTACCTTTTGATATGACTTCCTCATGGTGTTTTCCTTATGAGATTTTCTTTTTAAAAAATAATGCTTTCCTGTTTGTCAGATATGTTTTCAAAGATGGGCTTCATATGGATATTTATACACACAATATGCATCTTTAAAAATCACTAAATTATATCTAGTTTAGAAATATTGCCAACCTTCTGCACCTGTATTGATTAAAGCCAGGTTTTATATAAAGAGCAATTATATGTTCACAGATGCATCTTAACATAGAAGTCCATTTCATTTACTCGACCCTGGAGCCTTGTCCAAACAAGCTCACTTGAGCTTTACCCAGATGGTGGCCATTTGCTTGAGCCTCATTCATTACTATTCCCCCCAAATTAGGGCAGTCAGCCAGCTGGCAGAGAATCACAGCTTTTGCTATAGAGATTACACGTTTTCATTGCTGCATTGGTAAACAGAGGATCCAGCTATAAACATACTAACCTCTGCATCATTTTCTTGCTTAACTGACTGTGTACAAGCTTACTTCTATAATCTTTCAGGTTCATTTATGCTTGAAAATTATAAATGAATTAATAGATATAGTAATGGATGGATTACAGGAAGGGTGGAAAAGTAGGTGAACTGAATTAGCAGAATACTAGTGCTGCAGTCCAGAAGACCGAAATGAGCTAGTCTAGGATATAAAATACAATATCCCAGGCCTGGACATAATAGAAGAGGAACGTGATACTTCAGATGGGGGAGGGGAGACACATTTCAAGTTTTGATTTAATAAAGTATGTCTTATTTCATCTTATCTTCAGCAGATCAATTTCCATCAACTGTAGACAGACCCATTCTCCTGGAACTAAGTTTTACTATTGTAGCATCTGCTAATAAAGAGACAGATAAAGTAATCATACCACAGAGAAGAATATATCTGGAAGTTGGTGTTTCCTGCATGAAACTGGCCTTCAGCTCAGCCAAAATGTTCTCATATAGACATTTTCTTTCTAATGTGAAATTTAATTTTTACTATGTAGTTTATTGCACATGCTGTGGAAGAATATGGTAGTGCCTTACCTTATAGAATCATATAAAACATTTATAAATAGCAAATAAATGACCAGGTTCATTAAACATTAACAGGGTAATAATGCATTATTCTTTTAGATTATTAGTATTACATAATTAATTATTGTCAGGGTATGTTTTGG
Source organism: Gopherus flavomarginatus (assembly GCF_025201925.1). NCBI lineage: Eukaryota > Metazoa > Chordata > Testudines > Testudinidae > Gopherus > Gopherus flavomarginatus. Next base: position 15,809,652 of record NC_066630.1, on the reverse strand, counting down.
CAGTGGTGATTATTTAGTTGCATTAGAGTAGTACCAAAAGGCCCACCTTGTTGAATTAGCAGACACATTAGCAGATAGCCCATTCCTCAAAGTGCATAAAATCAAAAGGGAGAGAGTATTTATGCATTAAGCATATATAACCTATATTGGCCTTTTGACCAGGCACTTAGGAATGTCACATGTATGAATTTCAAGGGTGGCTAGGTAGATAATATATTGCTTTACTATATACAACATTTTTTAGTGATGCATATATCACTACAGAGCAATGAAAGGAATACCTGTTTGTTTCTGTTCCCACAGCCAACTTCTTATGCATTTATATAAATATATAAAGAGACTCATGGAATAATACAGTAGAACCTCAGAGTTACAAACACCTTGGGAATAGAGGTTGTTCATAACTCTGAAATGTTCATAACTCTAACAAAACAACTGAACATTGACTCAATACAGCTTTGAAACTTTACTATGCAGAAGAAAAATGCTGCTTTTAGCCCTCTTAATTTAAATGAAACAAGCACAGAAACAGTTTCCTTAACTTGTAAAAACAATTGAAACTTTCCCTTATTTTCAGTAGTTTACATTTAACACAGTACTGTACTATATATATTTTTTGTCTCTGTTGTTGCCTGATTGCGTACTTCCAAATGAGGGTTGTCGTTGACTGGTTAGTTTGTAACTCTGGTGTTTGTAACTGTGCATTTCTAGTGTAACTATAATCCATTATTATAGGGTAATATATACTGATACTACTGAAGGCAGAATTTCCACTATCACTGACATTGAAAGTATAAGTAGCCATCATAAATGGACAGTGATGGTGACCAAACTTTCAGTAAAATTTCTAGTAGCAGTGGTCAACATTTGCCTTTTTTCCAGAGCTGGCCAGAGATTGACTATTCTGTTTCAGTGCAACTTTCAAGGTTTTGACATTTTTGTTTTTGTTCTCCATTGGAAAAAAAATCAAAACCTTTAGAATGTTTCCACAAAAAGGCATTGTGTCAAATCTCCATTTTGGGATTGAAAAAATCAGATTTTCAATGTCTCTCAGAGCAACCTGGACCTGAGAAACCTTCCTATCAAAGGTTTCATCAAAATCAATACATTTTCATGACATTTCAGCTCTGACAAAAGAGCAGTTTTCAATGAAGAAACTTTGTTTAAAGATATGACTTTCTTATATTGCACAGTAACTGCTAAAAAAGTTAATGTGTTGCTTTGAGAGCACAAAGGAGAGAATGAGTTAAGAGGACAATCATTTTGCCACTGAGTGTTTAGATGCACTCTTTGGAAATTGACCCATCTCACTTGGTATTCAGTGTGAGCAAACCGTCTAGGACTGGCCATCAGCAGGAAACTAACAAAGGGAAAATGGAAACTCTATAAACTGGGCATGAAAGACTTTAAAATTTGCATGATATGATCATTTTAGGTGTGTGGAAAAGAAACTGTGGATGCATTTGTCATGAAAAAAGCTTGAAAAAATCTCTTCAGACTACAGACTAATGAAATCTGAATTGACTGAAGATATGCTGTTCTCAAGCACAATATATCATGGAAATGGCTATTCATCTTACATATTTATAGGAGAATATTTGCAATATTTTTGGCATTTTAGAATTAAGGAATAAACAAGAGATTTTTTTTTAATGTATTAGTTAATTCAGTACCCTTTTGATTTAATCCCCATCTCCTGTGGATTGGCTTCTTGCTCATCTCTGCAATATTATAACTCAGTGTGTATTCTGAGATTTAAGAGGATTTTTAAAAAGATTTATAATCTTTATATTAAAACAAACTGAAGTATAGCAAATCTTGTTGAGTTTTTTTTTAGTTAATTAATTTTTTCAGGGCTTTGTGTAATGCAGTTTTTATTGAATCTGGGCCCTAATTAGGTAGTGTATTTTGAAGTTTCAGTAGCTAGGTGACGGATTTTGGTTATTAGTAATTTTTTTGAAGAATCACGTCAGTATTATCACACCACATGTATGACACTAAACACACCTTCACTCTAGCCCTATATATTTTGTTACAACCCCATTTAAGTGCCAGCATTCCAAGTAGAATATTGGTACCCTTATAAGGGCCAAATTCAGTACCGCATGGATACACCAATGGTGGAAAATTGTGTGTGGTATAGTGATGGTGGTTACAGGGTTCTCTAGCTCTGACCTATGCCTTACATTGCATATTGCTACTATGCATTTGTAGCTGTGTCAGTCCCAGGATAGTAAAGAGACAAGGTGGGACCAATTTCTGGTTGTGAGAGAGAAAAGTCTCTCCCACCTTGACTTTCTTACATAGTAGAAGGGAAAATACCTGGCACTTACTAAAACACTAGGGAAAAGGAAGGGCTACTCTGTAAGGAGGTGCACCATGGACCCTAAAGGTCTGTAAACTAAAGAACTGGACCAGGGCTTCAGCCATCCCTTACACCGGCTGCCATCATCAGCACACAATCACAAGGAGAGTGCTGATGTTTTGTTTTTTCTCAGTGCAACTGCACATACTAAACCATCATGCCTGGTGGTATCAAGATCACTCTTGTAACAAAGTGCAATCAGCTCCACTCATCTCTGCTCTCCATCTCTGCTCCAGCTAGTCTGAAGGCTGTTCTAAAGACTCTGAAACAAAAGGAGCTAATTTTCAGACCCTGGGTTCTGCATGTATGTATTTTTCCACAGACAAATACCAAAGTACATGCTTTGAACCAGATTCTGCCACCCGTATTCACACTGAAATCAATGACACTACTTGCACTGTATGGTATTACTCAGCATGGGTAAAAGTGGCACGAGCTGGCTTTTTTTGTGCACTGAAACCTGCATGCATAGTGGCCTCCATTTGGCAAGCTGCCGCTATTTACCAAAGTGTTTGTGTTTATCTTTAGGCATGTGCTAACGTCCCCTTGACTTCAGTGAAATTTCAAGACATGCTTAAAATTAAGCATGTGCTTTGCTGGATACGGATGGACCTAAACCTCTGCTTAAATCCTTGATTAAGTTGGGTCCATTACAAAGTACCTGTGAGATTTCTTCAAACCATTCACCACGCAGAGGGCAAGCTTCCTCCTGGACACAACTGACTTCCTCCACAAACCTGATGGCATAGCTGCCTTCCTCAAATATTATTTATAAGACAATGGAGAACCCTCAGATACCCACCCCAAACACATTGCCAAATTCATCCATTTCAGCCTCACCCACAAAAATGTTAAATATCAATAACAAACACTTTGTCCAAAGCATGGGAACAGCTATGCATACTAGGATAGCTCCCCAGTATGTCAATCTCTTCATGAGCCACCTTGAAGAATTTCTGGACAAATGCACTATGAAACCAATGATCTATATGAGATACATCACTGATATTTTCATCCTCTGGACAGATGGCTTAAACTCCCTGATAGATTTCAATCACAACTTCAACAACCACCACCTGTCTATTAAACTCTCTCTGTAACATTCCCACACTAGCTGAATCAGTTTCAACAATATAACCCTGCAGACAACCATATACAAGAAACCAACTTATCACCACGCCTACCTTCATAGATTCAGTAACCATCCCAAACTCACCAAGAAATCTGTTCTCTGCAGCCAGGCACTCAGATATCACAGAATATGCTCTGAGGAGTAATCCCAGGACATACATCTTAACACACTTAAAACCATCTTTACCAAACAAGGACACTTCACCAGAGAACTAGATCACATCATAGAATGGGCCACCCAAGTACCCTGAGAGAACCTGCTTCACTACATAAATCCCTGCCCTAGATCACACACCGCTAGATATCACCTACCACCCCACACTGGAACCCATACAGGGCATCATCAAACAACTACAACCCACACTTGATGGGGAATCCATCCTTAGAAAAATATCCCCCCTACCCCAAATCTTTCCTCAAACAACCCCCAATCTCTCCAAGCTCCTCATCAGAAGCAAATTTTTGTTTTTTGTTTTTTTTTAAGATCCCTATGGACCAGAACAGACCAACTCAAAATGGCATCAGACCCTGCCAGAACAACAGATGCAACCCCCACTCATAGCACATCTTTCAAGATCCATGGATCCTACACATGCCTGTCCCAACACGTGGTATACCTCATCTTGTGCTAAACGCCCCAATAACTGTGGGTGAAACCAGACAATCACTCTTGAATGAATTCACACAGGGTGTTTTTGTGTTTTATCATTTTCCTGTCACCTGTGAATGAACATTTTGCACAAAACAATCACTCTGTGTCTGACTTATCAGTCACCACTCTAAAAGGAAACCTGCACAACACATTCAAAAGATGAGCCTGCAAGCTTAAATGCATAACTCTGCTAGGCACTAAAAATCATGGATTGGACAGAGACAATGGATTTATGGCTCAATTCAACACATTTGTAATCCACTAACCCACTCTTTCAGTCTTTTTAACTACAAAGGTGTTAATGGGTTAATTCAGCTTTGAATGATCCCTTAGAATATGTGCTAACTACTTATGCTAAACGATCTATCTGTTCCACCTTGCATTTAGCTGTGATGCTAGGAGTATCTGCTTTATTAGACCTGAAGAAGAGTTCTGTGTGGTCCAAAAGCTTGTCTCTCTCCCAACAGAAATTTTGTCACCCACCTTGTCTCTATACAGCTCTTAGAGTCAAATGGTCAAGCCCCGACCCTCTGAAAAAGAAAAGGTCATTTTAAAGTCTCCTGGGAATAATGTTCAAAGGAGAAATAGAAATGTAAAATATAGATGAGTTCAAAATTGGGCATTTTTTGAGTAATGTAATTCTGAAAATTGTAAAGGCCAAATGTTGTTCCTTACTGGACTATAAAGAAATGGTTATAATCCCCCTAGTAAGGTTATTTTGTTTGTGCATAGTGTTTGTTCCTAACCAGCATTATTTGTTCAACTTGCAGATTTACACGGTATGTGGTAAATGAAATTTTGCAATTGCATGAATAGGCATGTCTGGAATCTGTGTGTTTGCAGCAAGCTCTACAGTCAGGGCATGATCAAGAAGAGAAGTATATTATTTTACAATCACAATAATTAAATCAATTATAGCCTTCCATAAATAATTTTGAAGGCACTAAATATAGTAACTTCATTTTTAAACAATAAAGTAATTGTCTGGAAATGATACAGAGAATGTCTGGGGAGGGGGAAAAAAATCTCTGATTCCTATGGCAAAATATCATGCTGAATTGTTCACACAGACAACAAGACAAGGTTCTCCTAAAAACATCCTGGATCTGCAGTGTCAATTCTGAGACTTGGTATTCTCAACTGATTCCTGATAGTCTGACTCCACTGAAGCCATTCCACTAGTGCTTCCCATTTGGCAGTTTCCCCAGCATTCCTTAAAGAGGATATCTAAACACAGTTTAGAAACTAAGGGAAAACTGAAAATGAATTAAAGGTAACCATTGCATGGTAGTTGCTGTATTTGCAAAGACAGATTGTAATTTCTAAATTGTAGCTGGTAATTCAGTGCAAAAAAATTTTTTTTATGAATGTGCCCCCATCCTTAAATTAGCAAATTCTTTGTGAACTGATCTCAAAGTCTATGGTCCCAGTCCTGCAAACACTTGTGCACATACTTAGCTTTACTACTTTAATTTATGCTAACACTTTAGCTGTCACTACCCAGGGACGGTAATTAATGATGATCAAGTTACATTGTGTGCATGAGAGTTTGCAAATCAGGACTATGAGTGTATCACTTTTTTGGAAGTACTCATCAAAGCATTTGAGAGAATAAATTTCAGACTCTGAGGGCTTGGCTACACTGGAGAGTTGCAGCGCTGATGGTGGGTTTACAGCGCTGCAACTTAGTAACAGTCCACACCTGCAAGGCACATCCAGCGCCGCAACTCCCTGGCTGCAACGCTGGCTGTACACCTGGTCTGCTTGGGGTGTAACGATTGCAGCGCTGGTGATGCAGCGCTGCTCATCAAGTGTGGCCACCAAAAGCGCTGTTATTGGCCTCCAGGGTATTAGGAGGTATCCAAGTATTCCTGTCCACAACAAACCGGAAGAATGACTGAACTCTGAGCTCCCCGGAGCTACTGATCTAAAAAACAAACACAGCTGCTTTTTGCTCCAGTGAGCTAGCAGAGGCAGGGGAATTGCTTTGGAATGTTCACAGCTGTTTGCTTGAGGAGAGAGGGGAGTCCGTGTTGAGCAGCTGCTTATGTGTTCCTAAGGCTATTTAGGAGTGCATAATTTGCATTTAGTGAATAAGAGGGGGTGGGAGAAGGGGTCAAAACTTTTTAAATGATTGAAGGTAGGTGCTGTGTATTTTCCAGTGCTTAGAACTTGCAAGGCAGGGAGCTGAGAACAGTGTCAGCTCCAAAAATCCACTCTCTCTGTCTCCCCTATGCTCCCTGTCACACTCCACCCTACCCCCCTGTTTTGAAAAGCACGTTGCAGCCACTTGAATGCTGGGATAGCTGCCCACAATGCATCACTCCCAACAGCGCTGCAAATGCTGCAAATGTGGCCACACTGCAGCGCTGGTAGCTGTCAGTGTGGCCACACTGCAGTGCTTTCCCTACACAGCTGTACGAAGACAGCTGTAACTCCCAGTGCTGTACAACTGTAAGTGTAGCGATACCCTGAGCTATTTAATGAAATTCATTTTGACTGTTAGGGCTTGTCTACATCAGAAAGTTGCAGCGCTGGTGAGGGAGTTACAGCGCTGCAACTTAGGAGGTGTACACATCTGCAGGGCACCACCAGCGCTGCAACTCCCTGTTTGCAGTGCTGGCCGTACTCCCGTTTTGTCTCAGGTGTAGAGGATCCAGCGCTGGTGATCCAGCGCTGGTAATCAAGTATAGACACTTACCAGCGCTTTTCTTGACCTCCGTGGAATAAGCAGGTATCCCAGCATACCTGAGGAAGCCTCTGGTAATCAAGCTGGTCTCCTTTCCCGGTTTGCTCTCGCGTTCCCCGAACCCCCGAGCAAGCAGGTCTCCTTCCCTGCGGTTTGCAGGGGGGTTCGGGGAACGCGAGAGCAAACCGGGGAAGGAGACCAGCTTCGCCGCGGTTTGCTCTCTCATTCCCCGAACCCCGAGCAAGCAGGTCTTCCCTGCGGTTTGCAGGGTGGTTCGGGGAACGCGAGAGCAAACCGGGAAAGGAGACCAGCTTCGCCGCGGTTTGCTCTCGCGTTCCCCGAACCCCCGAGCAAGCAGGTCTCCTTCCCTGCGGTTTGCTCTCGCGTTCCCCGAACCCCCGAGCAAGCAGGTCTCCTTCCCTGCGGTTTGCTCTCGCGTTCCCCGAACTCCTGAGCAAGCAGGTCTCCTTCCCTGCGGTTTGCAGGGTGGTTCGGGGAACGCGAGAGCAAACCGCGGCGAAGCTGGTCTCCTTTCCCGGTTTGCTCTCGCGTTCCCCGAACCCCCCTTGAAGCCGCCCAACAGCGCTGCAGTGTGGCCACATCTAACACCACTTGCAGCGCTGGTTGCTGTAAGTGTGGCCACTCTGCAGCGCTGGCCCTATACAGCTGTACTAATACAGCTGTAACAACCAGCGCTGCAAAATTTTAGATGTAGACATGGCCTTAGCTTTTTAGCCTTTTGTGATGTGTGGTTGCAAGATGTTATATATATCCTTGGGCAGACCCTAATTGCTAGATTAGCAAAGACTAACTCAAAACAAGTGTCATAATTGGAGGTGCTGGGCTCTTTTGAAAATCTGGCATTAATTAGATGACTAAATGCAAATTGAATTCTCTTGACAATCTGGCCCTAACTTGTTTTTTTGATGTGTGTGTTAATGTACCATTGCTACTCAATAGCGCCTTTCATATGAAGATCTTAAAGCCCATCATAAGTACAATTAATAATGGACAAGTATTTTTATTTTCATTTTAAAGATGAGGTGCTGATCCGGTCTTTGTTTTCCTTTCTTTAAATCTGGACCTGTCTTTTGCTCTAATTAGTATTTTTTGTTGTGTGTGTGTGTGTGTTTTGTTAAATAAGCTTTCTGTTCTAGTAAGAATTATTTTTCTTGGGAGCAGGGAGAACAAAAAGATACAACTTGCAAAGTTGCTATTGGTCACTGGGCAATTTTTATTTATTTTTAATAACGTGCCAAGTTTGTGGTCAATTTTTGCACAATTTTACTTGCAATATTGGAAGTATCTCATATACTTCTGCTGACATGATAAGAGTCCTCAAAGGAGTCATTACCATGACAATGCAAGCAGTAGAGCTCTTAAGATGTCAATGAAGTGTCTCTCATACTTGCATCGACATGGTAATGGCCCCATAGGAGTCGTTACAACGTCAATGCATGTGTCAGAGTGGTTAAGATACCACTGAAAGTGCCATTTTAATGTCAATGTGGAAATTGTCCCATGAACTTTCACAATCACGATGAAATAATAGAGTGGATGCCCCAAAAACTATTAGAGCAATGCAAAGTATCTACATTTAAACCTCAATGGGAAAGAGAGCCATTCTGAACTCTTTTGTGCCTTGGTCCTCTGGCATATGCAGTATGGCATGCCAAGATCACTTATAGATGTGAAAAGTCTACACAGTTAAGCACCTTGATGTAATAGAGTGTTGACAAGTGTCCTTGCTTCTCACTGAGCTGGAAAGGATGGCTGGATGAATGGTCATGACTGAAACACATAGGTATCCTGGAACCACAAGATTATAGCATGGAAAGCTCTATTTTGCCCTTCATCCTATCGCAGCAGGTAAATTAAATTCTGTTCAGTTCTTGGTTTGATCGTCTTTCAGATGAGCCTTAAAAACTGATCTCCTTTCTGCTCTGCATAGCCTTTCAAAACCTAGAGGACTAGGGCTTTGCTTCAGTGCCCTGGGTCAACATTTCTCATGCATAGTATGATGCTGCCCTCCTAGTACCTCAGGATGGATGCATCTGAATGGGTCCATATGTTTAGAAGCCCTGTGTGTTATGCAGCTACTAGCACCAATTGTTGGGTTTGCATCTACATAACTAAGGGTAAAAGTTGGGCCTGTAGTTTGCAAAAAAAATTGTGATCCTTGATAATGAAAGGCCCTACCGGTTGCTATGAATTTAACGTTTTATTTATATTTAATATGAGGTAATGTTTTTCATGGCAAACTTAGTTTTCTACACAATGCAAAATTGCTTAATGTAGTTGCAGACAGCTTTCAAAATCAAATTCGCTATTCATTTCCTAAAAAATGTCACTAGCATTTTATCCTGTCTTTTTCTTTGTTTTGTGACTGTTTGTGTTTGAATGTCTGCTTTTATATTAACATAAAATGACAATTGACCCTCAGCACTAGGGGATGGATACCACTAAATGTCTTGCTGTTTGCCAGATATTAACGTGTTTTTTTCTTTCCAAATGAACTGGTGGTATATGTGGTTTTTCTCATAAGGATTTCTAAATTGTGGTATTTTGTAGCCATTGCCTGGTGTGTGTATTATTCATGTGATTATTCTCTTTGCACTCTGAGCTACAATTGTATTGCTGGACTTTGATGGACAGAACACTATTCTTTCTTGCCAGCTGTGTTTTTCTTTCTTTCTTTTCTTTTTTCTTTCTTTCTTCCTTTTTTTTTTTTTAAGAACTCCTGCCGTAAAATAAAGCACCAGGACTAAATCACCTGATATTGACAAACTCATCAGCACTACAAACTTCCTAGCAGCAGCCACCCTGTGTCCTTTCCTCTGTAATTCACACACACTCTTTTTGATAACTTTGATCAAAACTCTTTTTAGAACATTAAACTGGAACTTCAAAGAATCCATTAAAAAGAATTTCAAGCTTTTCAGAGATTTAGACTTGTAAGTCTTGTTAGAGTCTTAAGAATAAAATGATGTTTCTGACACTGTACAAAATGCAATGGACATTGCAACATGCAGATACAGAAGAGATTGAGCAGGGGCAGAGAACAAGTGATTCTAAAATTTCATTAAAGTTGGAATGGGCATTCTAATTCCAAGGTTAGGATAAGGTTGCCTATTATTTTCTAACTATTATTTTCTAACTCTTGAAAGTCTCTGAGTTTTGGTTGAGTGAAGTCAGAGATGTTGAAACTTCATAAGAACAGGCAGTGAAGCCTTCCCTGCCTTGCACATATCAGAAGAGCATAGTGAAAATCCCAGTTGGACTCAGGAAGCATGAGGGCTGTTCCAGGCCAGTGCCTATAGAAAGATTATCCTACCCAGCAGGGGCTGGGCACCACCACCCCTTGTCACAGAACAACAGAAGTGGTCAGGCACACAAGAGAACATATAGTGCATACTCTAAAATGGTGTGTCTGGCACTCAGAAATATTGTGCCCCAAGACCTACAGAAGTTCCCCCTACAGTTTGATACACTCAGATACCACCTTCTTCCAAGGACTGTGCTTTAAAGTTCCAATGTCGCCGATAATGAGTGTTCCACACTGATATTGTGATAAGGTAGGCACATTCGGGGCAATTTCTAGACTAAAAAAGGGAGTGGGGTTACGGCAGTGGCCATTTATCTCTTGTACAAAAAATCTGTCAATGGCAACTATAACAACTTTTTTTTTTTCTTCACCATTATTTCTCCAGACTATAATCTATTCCTGCTGGGTAAACCTGAGTTGGTTCAGTTTGGGTAAGCACCAAAAAAATGTAGAAGCATAGACAATCAGCCTGAAGATGGTTCGGGGATGAATTCCGTTGCTGGGTTTAAATGGATTCTTGCCTGTGAATATATTGCTTGATTGGGCCTTTGGGTTTTAATCTGATTTTGAATAATAATCATTTTTATTACAAGTATTATGTTGTTACCTACATGCTGAACATTAATAAGAAATACTTAAGTGTTATCAAAAACGTTTATTGTATTATTGCTTCAAATCCATTGATCTCAGGCAAAGGGCTTTTCTGAATCTGGTTTTCCTTAGGAGCTCTCAGCAGAATCCAATAAGATATTACCCTATCACTTTTCCATATTGATACTCGTGAAAGAGAAGAAAGAATGAAATGAGTTAGAGACAGAGCAATACTTACAAAATCTATTTTAAAATAACTTTGAAAAAGCAAAAATGCATTAAAGGAACTTCACAATTAGAGGTAATATGCCATATGCCTTTCAAAAACAAGCCACAATAGGGTGCTACATTAATGACTTTGACTGTACCCTGTTGTGTCTAGGTACAGTACTGGAGGACATATGGTACTATTCATTCCTCTATGTGAATTTCCTAGCTTTTATTGTTTTCTGTCACTTTGCATATTCAGATCACAAGTGATATTAAAACAAACTACTATTGTAATAAAAATGACTGTGTGGAAAACCCTCTGAATTGTCCTGGCTATTTTATTTCTGTTCTCATCTGTAAAATTTACTAGGGGGCTTTATCCAGCAGAACATCCAAGTTTCTGAATGCACAGGCTACAGAGACCAATTTAGGAACTGCTGCAGCCACTTGGCCTTAAAAAAGAACACCGCAGTTTTATGTAAGATGTTGCCTCAGCTTTGCTAACAGATGTGTTGAGACTATGATTCACTTTGGCTCTGCTTCAGTCTGTTCGTGTCCAGTGCTTATAACTGTGGAAAGGGCAATGTTAGCTATTATATGTGTGCTTAGTCTTATGCTAGCCAGGCATCAAAGAGTTAGGACACATACAATGTTGAACATTTGAAGACTGAAATTCTAGTTTTTTTTACTAGTCTCGGAAGTAGGGCTGGGTGAAATTTTTTCAGCCAAAACTTATTTTGCTGAAAAATGCACACTGGGGTTGACTGAAACTTTTCATTAACTTGTGTCAAATTCCTGGACAAAAACAAAATTATGAAAATCAATGTTTTTTGTTTTTTGTTTTTTTTTTTTAACAATTCCGAACTTAAATACTCTACTTTTTCAATTCCAAATTATTCTTTGTTTCTAATGTTACTTTTATTAAAAATGTAAAAAGTCTCAAAAATGAAATAAAAGATTTTATTTTGGGGCAAATGAAACATTTTGTTTGACCTAAAACAATGTATCCTCCTCCCTCAACCCCAGCAGTTTTGTGGTGCAACAAGAGAAATGAAAAATCTGTTAGTCTCATTGCTCTACTCAAAAGTTGTTTGCCCAACATTTATTTAAATTTAGCCCAAACAATTTATTTCTCTATCCCCTATATGGGAAACAAATATTTAATAATGGGCTGTTCAAACTAGAGGAAATTATAGCATGATCCAAGGTCTGGAAGCTGAAGTTTGACAAATTCAGACTGGAAATAAGGTGTACATGTCTAGCAGTTTGAGTAATTAACCACTGGAACAATTTACTAACGCTTGTGGTAGATTTTCCATCAATGACAATTTTTAAATCAAGTTTAGACATTTTTCTAAAATATCTGCTCTATGATTAATTTGGGGGAAGTTCTATGTCCTGTCTTATCCAAGTGGTCAGACTAGATTAGGGTAGTGTTTTTTTATTTTTTTTCTGTCAAGGTCCCAATTTCTTGGTCAAGGTATAGTTAAGGTCCAGACTTTGGGGTGCGGGGGGGGAGAGGGAGAGGATTAAAAACTTCCAACAATAATAAGTAAATAAAAATATTTCAGGGTCTATTCAAAAGTGGCTTATTGACTACTCATGGACTAGATGATCACAGTAGTCCCTTCTGGCCTTGGAATCTATATGACTGTTAGTTTTGCATTGACACGCACCACCAAAGGAACAGAACACAAGGCCTCTTTGTTCCCAGCCCAGCAGAATGCTTCTCCTTTCACATTATAGATTTCCATATCCATATTTCACCCCATCCATCTCCTCTTCTTGACTACCTCACCACAGCATCCTGGTTGCCAGCAACAGCATCAGGACCCCTCTGCTGCCACTTCTTTGTCCCCTTCATCCTCCATAAGCAAACTGAGGTGGTAGTGAAGGATTGGGAGTGGGAGGTGCCATGGCCACCAGTATGGAGACCAGTAGAGCTGACTAGGCACTGCACTGTTTCCATGGCTGCAGTATATTACTTCCTTTCCAGAGCAAGAGAGGAGCAAAGAAGGAAATGTGAATCTTAATTCCCTTTTTGTGGGGGAGATTGGAGGGAGTATTCTTGCCAGAGTGGCACAGCTGTGCACTGTCCCATTCTCAGAGTTCACCTTGCAGGTCCAATCTAGTTCATAGAGATACACACATCTCAAGCACGTCAGTGAAGACAGTCACTTACACTTACATTAACAAACTTTGCAGTTCCTAATCAGGGCAAAACTTCCATTGAGGTCAAGTAATTTTGGGACAGTGTTTTGAGGTCAACAGTGGGTTTTGTCTGAGGATTTGGCCCATTAAGAAAATACACTGATGGGGCAAGTTTTGTGGGTATTTTTAAGGTAAGTGTTTTCCGTCTGAGCAAGCTTAATTAAAGCTAATGAGACTTGAGGAAAGGGAATGAGATAAAAGCACTGGGAAAACTAGAATGGCTGGAAAAAGGACAGCAGGAGCCTTGAGAGCTATTTATTCCTTGGGCCATTTACGGTAAGGGTTCAGTGTATTATAAGGGAAATGAAATTGGATAACATAAAGGGACCTGGAAAGTTTAATATCAGCCTGTATACACCAGCCATAGACTGTAATTACAGATGAAGTACTGTATAATGCTATCCACTTACTGCTGGGTAGGAATACTAAAATAATTTCACCCTCCCCACACAAGTGTTGTAGGATCCTTCTATTATTCCCTTTCAATGGAAGTTTTATTTCTCTATGGGTCTGGACACCCAGTGCTAGATCCACAAAAGGATTTAGCCACCTAAATTCAAAATTCAGATCCTCAAAGTTTCTAAGTTTCCATGGCACCGAAAAATGTGCCAGAAGGCATGTGCTGACAGCTGGTGCCTATCTCACACTTAAATCTTGGCAGGATTTTGAAACTAGAAATACCCTTGCCTACCTCACCTATAGGTCCCAATCCATTCCTCAGAACCACCTAACAAATCAGGCCCATACAAAACACAGGCAGAGGAGGAGCAGCCCTCCATATAACCTTTAGTCCAGTAGTTAGAGCATTCATTCAGGATGTAGGATACCTGGGATCAAATCCCCCTGTCTGCCTGATATGCTGCAGGGATGTGAAGCTGTGTCTTCATTCTTTCAGGTGAGTGCCCCAACCACTGGACTATGAAGTGGCTCCTTCAATCTCTCCTGTGGAAGCTGTTCCACTTTGTGTAAATAATTCAATAGTCAATGAGCCAGAGAAAGGATATGAATGACTCTTCCACCTAATGGCTCACCAGGGAAGAAAGAACCTCAAATTCAAGTCCCTGATCCAATGGTCATTTAATTAATACACAGGGGGGAACAGTTTCAAGCATTAGGGCACTCTCATGAGAGGTAAGAGATATGGGTTCAAATCCATGAAGCAGTGAGTATTTAAACTTGGGTCTCTCATATAAATGCTCTTACCACAGGGCTCAAAGTTAATACTGGGCATCACCACCTTCATTGTGAGAACACTTAAGAACCTAACTCCAGGAGACAGTTCACAGCTGTGAATCCCAAGTGACCACAGATATGTTCCTCTTGCCTGAAGTTAGGCATGTAAATCCATTTCAGGGGTGAGGTTAAGGCCAGACCCACCTACTCAGCCTTTCCCACTGGCTAGGATAGATGGCTACCTTTTCAGCCTGCTGTGCCGGCTTTTGTGGATCCCATTCTAGGCAAATTCTCTCCTCACATGGTATAGGAAGGCTGGGTTTCTAACTTGGGGCTCAGGACTACATTAGGCAGCAGGGTGCCTAAAGTTAGGCATTGCAACACTTGACCCTAAGAGCTCTTTGTGGATCCATCCCCAGGAATCTTAGCAAACGGAATCTACTATTGAAATGTGGACTAGGAAAGATAGTGAGTGGTGAGCTCTGCAAAGAGGGAAATGAGATTCTCCCCTAAATGTTGTGGATGGGGATGCAGGATGGAAGTGGCAGTAATCCACACACCATATGGTGCCTGAGTGAAAAAGAAAGTTGTTGCCATTCTGGAACAGAGGACAGTGGTGTCAGTGAAAATGAACTGTGTCCAAGCCATAGCATAGGAAATGGCTTGTCAGCTTTTGTGCAATGGCCTTGCAGGGTCACTAGCGACAGATGCAGTCCTTGATTTTCTCCACTATTTATCTCAGTTTCATTAGGTAGTCGTCATGTTTCGGGCGTCTCATTAATTCTTTGCATCTCATGTTTATCTAATAACAACCCTTGTACAGATTTTTTCATAGTTTTGCCCAGCTCCTGTGTTGTTTGTCAGGCTAGAAACAATGTTCTTTACTTTTCCCAGTGAGCAAGTCTGTTCTTTCAGAAATAAACAAATTAGTGGGATTTGGCACCAGAGGCATTCTATGCTTCCCTCTGCCTCTTCATGTCTTTTTGAGTCTTCAAAAAAATAGCTCTAAGTTCTCTTGTGGTATTTTATCTATGCTCATCCTCTTCTCTCTCTCGCTGTCTGTCTCTGACCCACAGTTGCAAGTCAAGCCCTGGGCTTGCCTCTTGCACACACTGGAAGTCCAAAATTACCTCCTGGTTGCAGGGATGCCATTCAGAATATTACTGTATAGTTCAAGAGCTCAGTTGGCTTCCACAGCTGGGAAACTTTTTGAAATTTCTGCTAGTTTAGTGAGACAACTTTCTGCTTTTAACTATTTCTTGACAGCCTAAGGGACAGCAAACATGCTCGTTCAAGATTTGTTTAACATTGGTGAGCAATTTGCTGAAGTAGTTATTTCACAAGCAATGGGCTTTATTGTAACTTGAGTGCCAAAATATAGTAAACCGTCAGAGTTTAAAGAGTTTTAATATGGCACAGTTCTCTTACAAGGAATTTGAAGATGTCTTGATTGTTGTGTGTGTGTACATGTGGTCATTTGAACCTTACTTGGCTGGTTATACGGTTATACACGTATAGAGTATTGCAAGATGGTAGCATGACTAAGCCGACTACATTAGTGTGACAATTTGGGGAATCTCTCTGTACAGTTTATGATTCTGTTTGTTGTTTGGGGGTTTGTCTATGTTATCAGTCAGACTGCAAACTCCATTTTGAATGCAGAGCTTGTGTGCCTTCTCTGTTGTCCTTTTACCTCCATATTGGATTGAAATTTTAACAGGTGGTGACACAGAGCTATCAATGTAGGATCATTACATTTCGATATTTTTCTATTCAAATAAAACACCCTTGGACAAAGAAGATGGTCAGGCCAAAAAACCAATCCAACCAGGGTGATAACTCTGCAATGGATCATGTGATGTGAATTTTGATCACCTGATGATGCTGATCAGGCGGTCATCTGACAAAGGGACTGCAATTGTAGAGAGAGCTGAAAAGAGACCAGAAAGCAAGACTGTGCTGCAGGAAACTCTGACCTAATCCCAAATAATGTTCCAGAGGGATGACTATAATAAGGAAGAGAAAGTGTTTTATTGTTTTGTCTGGATCCGTATGTCTTTTAGGCTGTCTAAAGTAAAGAATAATTGTTTTAGGGTTCCTTTTCAAAGCCTCTGTGTTACGTGCTTTAGCTCTCATATGTCCCTGGAAAGGTAAACTACAATACCAGAGTGGCCAAACAATTGGCATTTAGTGACAGAGTGTGCTAAAGTGTCTTGGGAGGTCAGCACTAGTCCTGATGGCCCAGGGCAGCTGAGCCATGAAGGGGTAACAGACAGAGGCTGTGCCCAGGAAATGTGCCAGAGAGGTCAAAGATAGGGACAGTTCTAGAGCCTACCAAGTCCAAGGAAAGCTTGAAAAAGCCCAAGAACCATGGACTGATCCCTGGCTTTTATAACCCTTTCTTTGAGCATCTGTGTGAGAGGGAAGCCAGAGTGAAATCTTGGTTCACTGGGGAACACATTTACCCCACCCTTTGTCATTGAATAACTCCCCTGGAATGTGTTGCTCTCAAGGGAACCCTCTTTGTCAGCACCCACAGTTCTCTCCTTTTTAGTGAGTGGTGCTGAGGCAATCAGCTGTGCAAGGCACAAGCAGTTGTTGATAATGTCACACTGTTCCACTGCACCTCCAACTGCCCTCACATACTGACCATTTTCAGATAGAAATGTTTGCTGCTGTTCTGTATCATCCTTTGAACACACACTGGCTCCTGATTTCCTTCCATGCTTTTTCCACTTTGTATGCCTGCCGGTGCCCACAGTTTAGATGTCAATCCCTCCACACAGCTGCTCATTGCTAGATATTACTAGGAAATACTCATCCCTAGGAGATACAGCCGTGGATGATCTTGCATGACACAGGTCCTGTAATACCTACGCACAAAGCAATAGGTGTAGTCTTTAAAACTGTGCTTTTCTACTGTTGCAGGTATAAGGAGAACTCTTTAACCTGCCTTAGCATAGATTTGCAGTTTAATGTTTGTTGGCTTTCATTATTCAACCTCAGAGAAGACTCCGACATACTGGGCAGATGTAATTGCATTTGTGCTTAAAGGCAACAATAAACATGGATGTGAGAAACCAAATATACTGCTGTGTGACCTTGGTGAGGAATGCCTGAGGCACCATGCTGTGGCAACTGACATCATTAACAGTGACTGTGGTGCCTGGGCTCTTGGAATAATCAGACTTTGGAGGAATGTTTCACAGGGGGCACCTTATGGATGTCAATCTTTCATGCACTCATTATGATGCCCTGTGTGTTTGATTATGTGAGAACAAGCGAGTTCTACCTTGAGGCATATCAGGAACTCCAGCCGGAGGTATTAGAAATCTTGACAGAATAAAGCAGTGTATTAAGAGCTTAGCCGCTGAGGATCCTCTTAAAAATGAGACTCCAGAGCTCTCTTTGCATAGCCCGTTTCATCTAAAACATCAAATAACACATGTTCTTAGCCTTGGACTATGGACTTATTAATGTAATGTTGGAACTGAAAATAAAATTATTAATTTTCAAGAGTCTGGTTGAACTTCCTTGAGTCATGTGCAATCTTATTTTTTCCTTTAGAGATTTATTGTTGAATCATTTTGAATTAATGCCTGATTGAATTTACTTATATATCACATATAGATGGGATAGTAAAATTATGTAAACAGGTGTATTTGTTTTCATGCTGAGACATGATCAAGATTGAGAATCCCTTCTAAACACAAATAACTTATTTAATACCTTTAAAATGAACTAATGGGATGAAATTAACAGGAGAAACTCAGAACAAAGGAACAACACTCAGTGGTCCAGTTAAACAGTTTGGTTGTTTGTATAAACAGGTGTTTGTAGCAGGTTCTAAGCAATCTTGTCAGGTTAGGATAATCTTGGTTTACCTGAAACTCTTTGGTAGAGCAGAGGTTGAAAGTAACCTGTTATGTAGTTTTAGCACTACCATGAAAATATAGCTGCTATGTACTTTAAGAAAAGTTACAGCATATGTCAATGCCATGGATAACTCTTAATGGGTAAGGTTCTGTCTCAAGCTATGCACCAGTGCACAGGAATAAAAGGGATTGAGAAGCTCCCCCACCCCCTTTTTACATCTCTGTGTGGACTACACGTGCCTCAGACCCCGATGGCTGTAATTAGCAGGGCTATTCACTCACTCACTCCTTTCTTGGACCAGGTGGATGAATAATGGACAAAGCCTTGACTCCACTTCCCTACTTGCTGGCCAAAGTAGCTGAGTCCACTGGGACCATGGAGAAATTGTAACTCTGGGGTATGTCTCTGAGTGACGTGTCTCCCAGAGCTATTCCAGGTGTTGCAACTTATGTGCCACCCTTTGCTTAGGGCTATTCCTAAAGCACAATCTAGCTACAAACCAATGCGAGAAGTAAATATACATACCTTCTGTCTAGGAAGCAATTCTCAACTTTCGGCATGTTGGCATTACACAGAAGGTGTTCTTCAGAAATATGCATTTAAACTAGCTATATTTATAGCTACAAGTTACCAAACCCTTTGTACTTCACTGAAATCCAACCCACCAGTTTGTAATAGTTCTTTAATTTGTTGTTTTGTTCTGTACTTTTCTTATTTCTGTTTTGCATCCTATATTTCAAACCAGTTGTCCAGGAAGATACCTGTACTAGGACATAGAACAAACATATCTTAATTTTGACAGGTTTCATATTTGTTAGTGCTAAAGCTGATTTCAGCTGTCCAAAGTGTTATGGAACACTTATCAACAGTGAACAGAATTGTGGGAAAAGCATAATACATTAACATAATTCTTCAACACTTTTTATATAATGCACATTATGTTAATATGTGCACATAATATCCATTAATATGCAGTATACTATGCTTAATGTATATGTATTGGCTACCAGTACTTCACTAATAGATTAAAAAAAAACAACTTTTCAGAACAAAGTGAATTACTAGTAATTTTTTAAATGTCTGATTCTTTAAAAGTATATATCTTATAGGAAGATGTAAAGGCAACCACACACCATTTCAATGTACAATAAGCTTCTGCAGTTCAGGAATCTCATTTTCTCTTATAAACAAGGGGCCATCTCATTGTAATTACTGAGTGGATATACATTTTTAAACAGGCAGAGTTAGCAGAAAAATGCACTAACACTATAACACTATATCAGAAAATGGGCAGTCCATAAAAGAATCAGAGGAAATTATCATAAGAATAACACAGTAAAGAAAAAGCTTTACTTGTGTGGAAGTTTTTTATTGATATGTCAGCAGAGTTGCGTGGCCCAGTAATTAGTCCTTCTGCACCACAGAATAGACTAATAGGGCCTGATACCGTTCCTCAGGTTGAGGAGGTTCTTACTTTGCTGACTAAGACTACTCAATTACTCAGGATCTTGGAATCTGGACAACAGGTTTAATACAGCATAGAGATCCTTAGACTAAATATTTTTGCATCTAGCCCAAATATATACGACTTCTGGAGCTGAAAGATAACTTCTGCAAACTATATTTATGAATAGAAAGAAATGTGTTAGGATTTGCTGTTGTTAATTACTGTAAAACAGCTTGTGATTGGTATCTTCTGCAAAGTTAATTGTCTTATTAACCTCAGCCATTGTAATCTAGTCACATTATGAAGAGGAATCAAAATAACAGACAAAGATAAAATACAAGTAACTACATTTGAAAACTGTCTCCTTCTCTGCCATGATCTGTTGGAGTTAAATGTGTGGGAGTCAGTCAATCCCCCCGCCCTTTCCCAAGCAAAATTGGTGTCGGCCATTTTACTCTCACTCTCCTTGGCAGCACAAAGGGATGGGATAAAGAAGGGATTAGAGTTCAAAGGGGCTGCAAAGGAAGTGTAAACCAGAACAGCTCCCTCATCCTATGATATCTACAAATACAGTAACTCTTCTCTTAACATTGTAGTTATGTTCCTCCAAAATGTGACTTTAAGCGAAATGAGGTGAGCGAATCCAATTTCCCCATAAGAATTAATGTAAATGGGTGGGTTAGATTCCAGGGAAAAAAAATTTTCACCAGACAAAAAACTATATATTATATAGATATGCATACACTATACATTTTAAACAAACAATTTAATATCTTTCACAGCTATGATGATTGTGAAGCTTGGTTGAAGTTAGAAGTGTGGAAGAGGGAGGGATATTTCCCAGGGAATGCCTTGCTACTAAATGATGAACTAGCACTTGGCTGAGCCTTCAAGGGTTGACACATTGTTAATGTAGCCTCTCACACAAAGCAGCACAAAGACAAGAGAGGGGAGACAGAATAGCAGACAGAGACAGACATACACCTTGTGTGTGGGAGAGAGAGATGCACACTGCCCCTTTAAGTAAGCTGGCCCACTCATAAGTGCATTGTCTTTTCAAGTGGATCAGGTAGTTGAGACAGCAGCTACTGCCCCAGGCTCCATCTGTTTCTCTCAGTCCGTATCTCCTCCCTGCTCTATATGGAAAAGAGGTAAGTGGGGTGCAGGAGTGGGGGGGCACCCTGACATTAGCCCCCACCCTTTCCCCCCTGCACAGCAAGCAGGAGTCTCTGAGAGCAGCTCCAAGGCAGAGGGCAGGAGCAGCACATGGCAGTTGGGGAGGGACAGCTGACCTGCCTGGCAATTGATAACCTGCTGGACAACTGCAGCACAGGGAACTCAGGGGAGCGGGGAGCTGATTAATAGGGGAGCTGCTGGTCCACCCTGGTTACAAGCCCCCACCAGCTAGCTGCAATGGGCTGCTCTTCCTGCAAGCAGTGGACAAAGCAGGTGGCTGCCAAAAGATGTTAGAAGGAAGCATTACACAACTTTAAACAAGCATGTTCCCTAATTGATCAGCAATGTAACAATGAAACAACATTAACTGGGATGATTTTAAGTGAGGAGTTACTGTAGAGAGATGGTAAAGCTGGTCAAAAATGTTCAGTCAAAACATATTTCACACAAAAAGTTGAACAAAATGTTCATGGCTTGTGTGGTGAAAATTTTCTTAAATTTTTCAGTCTAATTGAGCCAAATCCAAAGCCAGTTGAAGGCAGTGGGAGTCTCTCCATGTAATTCATTGGGCTTTGGACCAAACCTATAGGTACGTTTTTGTGCACAAATAAGGTACTTAAACGCACAGTTACATTTGAGTGTGCCTATATTTTCAGTCAGGATTACATTGGCACAAAATGTGTGCGCCAGTTTAAAGCCAGTTGAAAATCAGCTGAACATTCAGTCCAGTACGCTTTTGTGTTCTTCGTGGTCTTTGTCACCTCCAGACTGTTTTCTACATATGACTATACCTTAGAGCCTCAGCTTTTCTCATGTGGCATCTTATGTATAACATGGATTTCAGAATCATGCCCCATACTGAGCTTCTTGGAGGAATCTTTCTTTAAAACTCTTCCACACAAATGGAGTTCATAGTGTCCTATTTTTTTTAAACAAACAATTCAGTCTTCTGTGGTGGAAAAAGATATACTGTTTTTATTATCATTATTATTGTTGCTATTTTGAACTTACTATGTCCCTAAATTAGAGTATCTAAAGGACATCTGGGTTTTAGTATTGGCAGCAAACATTCTGGAGAAAAAGAACTTGTCATGAATATTACAAATAGGTATATCAGATTGAAAGCAGCTGGTTAAGATGCATCTACAAGCTCTAAATTAATAGTTCTTTTGTATAAGTCATGTTGGGTTTGGACCCTGAAATACCTCAACTGCAAAGCATGCATAATGTTGGTTGCTGAGTATTTACATGCGTGCTTATACTTTCCCAGAAAAGAATTATATATCAGCACTATCAGATTGTTATTTTGGTACATTTGACTCCCACAAGTGACCAGATGTCCTGATTTCGTAGAGCCAGTCCCCATATTTGAGCCTGTGTCTTATATAGGCGCCTATTACCACCTCAAGACCTGTCCAGATTTTTCACACATGCTGTCTGGTCACGCTATATGGTTCTGATCCTGCACTTACAGACGTGCTAGGACTACGCATGATAGTAAAGTGAAACACGAATAAGTATTTGCAAGATTTTCCCCAAGGAAAATCTCCATTAGCTGTTAACAATGTACAGCCTATGGAATAGCTGAGCATGTCTTATTTTAACCAGTAGATTGCAGTGGAATGTAGCACATTAGCCAGTTAATTGCAACATTTGTGATGGTCTCACACTTAAAATAAATGGATATGATGGTATGAATACATTTTCCTAATGTATTGTTATAGTGCACAGGCATTTATTCATAGTAATAGCCCTTGTACATCCCAGTTGCTTTTGTGTGTGTGTGTGTGAGGGAGGGTGTTTGTGTATATTCACATAATAAAATTGATAGGCAAAGTTTTATAGTATATTTTTCATTACTCTAAGCATTTTGTTTGTTTGTTGCTAAAATGATTTTCGTCCATCGTCGTCGATGAAGACCTCAACAACTCATTCGTTCGAAGACAGGACTCTGTGCGTCTGAAAATGACTGATCAGTCCAATTCGGGCATGGAACGTCCTGTCACACATCGAGCAGACGTGATGGCACTGTTGATGATGTGCAGGCAGCTCTGGACTTGCGCAGCTCACACTTTCAGCCTCAGCAATACGCCTCGCCTCAGAGGTATTACTGCCTGTGTGAATGAGGTTGCGCCATGCTGGATGGTTCAGTGCGAGGGTTTCCCATGTGGCGGTGTTGATCTCGAGGGACTTCAGAGATGTCTTCAGTGAGTCCTTGAACCGCTTTTTTTGTCCCCCATGGGAGTGCTTTCCCTGGGTAAGTTCTCCGTAGAAGAGCTGTTTAGGAATGCACTTGTCTGACATTCTCATGACATGTCTGGCCCATCTGGTCTGGGTTCTCATCAGCAGCGTGTGAACTGATGGCAGACTGGCTCTGGTAAGGACTTCACTATTGGGCACTTTGTCCTGCCATCTGATTTTTAGAAGCTTTCACAGACAGGAAATGTGGAAGCGATTCAGCCTTCGTGCATGACTCTGATAGACAGTCCACATCTCGCAGGCGTACAGCGGAGTTGGAAGCACCACTGCTCAGTAGACCTTCAGCTTCGTTGGTAGGCTGATCCCTTGATGTTCCCAGATACTGGAGCGCAAACGGCCAAATGCAGAGCTGGCTTTAGCAATTCTGCAGTTTACTTCATCGATTGACACTGCCCAGGTATGTGAAGTGGTTCACTGCCTGAAGTCTCTGTCCATTTACAGTGATGGATGGTTCTGAGTACGGAGTGTGGGGAGCTGGCTGGTGCATGACCTCAGTCTTCTTGGTTTTAATGGTGAGACTGAAGTTGTTGCATGCACATGAAAACTTGTCCATACTGGCTTGCATTTCTGGCTCTGTACTAGCATTCAGAGCACATTATCAGCAAAGAGAAAGTCTCAAAGTACAGTTTCCTTCACCTTGGTGATGGCACGCAGTTGCCTCAGATTGAATAGTTTCCCATCGGTTCTGTACTTCAGGCCTACTCCTTCAGTGGAATGTTGAAAGGCATCAGTCAGAGTGGCAGAGAATATCATGCTGAACAAAGTGGGTGCTAAAACACACCCTTGCTTGACGCTGTTGGTGTCTGGGAAGGCCTTAGATGTTTCACCGTCATCCAGGACACGAGCCATCATACCGTGATGAAATTGAGGTACCATTTGTATGAATCTGTCTGCCAAATTTTGACATGATCCTCCACAGGCCCTGGAGACTGACAGAGTCGAACGCTTTCGTGAGGTCCACAAAAGTTGTGTAGAGTTCATGATTCTGCTCTTGACATTTCTCCTGTAGCTGACGCGCAGCGAAGATCATGTCAATAGTCCCACATCCCTTGCGGAAGCCGCACTGTGATTCTGGCAGTAAGCCCTGCTCCAGGTGAGTGATCAATCGGTTCAACAGAACCCGTACAAGAACTTTCCCTGCTGAGAGCAGCGAGATTCCACGGTGATTGTCGCATACCTGGCGATTGCCCTTCCTCTTACAGAGGTGCATGATGGCCGCGTCTCTAAATTCCTGTGGAATGGATCCCTGCTGCCAGAAGGACTGAAACAGCTCAGTGAGTTTCCGTAGCAGCACAGGTCCACTGACTTTGTACACCTCTGCTTGTATGGCATCTGACCTGGGGCTTTGCCACTTGACAACTGGTTGATGGTTTTCTTCACTTCGTCCTCTTCTGGTGAAGCATCCATGAAGTCATTGACTGCAACCTGGGGCATCTTATCAATGGCCTCATCATTGATGTGCTAAAATAAACACGTAAGGAAGAGACAGGCTGGTTAGATAATGGTAGACTTAACCTCCAAATACACACATGTATGGTCACATTTCACATATGACATAATTTAAAATAGAACAGTTATATAGTTTATTCTGATTTTATTCTTGTAATATGCTTTATATAATAGACTTTCTAAAGGAATATGTTTATTATATTATTCATTTATTATATATAACAGTGGGATCCTTTGTCATATTAAGGAGTAAATGCTGTAGAGTGCTAATTTAAAACTCTGTTTCTTTTTTTTCATGGCACCATGCCCTTTGTGCAAGCATACAAATTTATAGCTGAACCCAGGTCTATTAGGATAAAGCCTTTTTTTTTTTTAGTGCAGTGGGAAATAACCCTTTTATAATATTAATAAAAGCTTTATATATTTACTATATTTCTTTGGCCTATAATGTCAGAAATATAGATTACATCATTAAATCACGCATTTCTACTTTCATATGGTATTGCTTCACTCTCTTTTACAATGAATATGTCCAGATTTTTACAACATCTGGCACATTTATAGCAATTAGTTCTGGACAGGCTATACTGCTGTCATTCTTGATTGCAAAATCCAAGAACCTACACAAATTATGATTAGTAATAACTTCTCCAATGACTAAGTAATTCATCTTAGTCATTTAAACCCTAAAGTAATCAAAACTGACAGATCTGGCTGTTGTGCTACTGTTTTATTTGATAACATTAAGCTTTTTATAAATGTTAAACCTTTTAGCTGAAATAAAAATGTAAATGTTGATGTAAATATTATACAGTAAGGAGATATGGTTCTTTAGAAAGCGCATGAGCTTTCTCTCTCTCTCTCTCTCTCTCTCTCTATATATATATGTGTATAAAAAAGTTGTGATTAAAATTGCTTTCTTTGTCAAGGCTTACTTGTAAAATGGGTATATTCATTAAATAGTTAGAACAGTCACATGTTAATTAATACCATCCTCATTAACTAAAAGCATGTTTGGTTTGAAATTAAGCTCTTGTAGTTTAAAATCATAAAGGGGCATTAATAACAACACATAATTAGCAGGAGAGACTTCCAGGATAACACACCACTTTTCATTTTAAAGCCTACCCATATTGACATCTGGTATGTAGAGCTGACTTATGCATAGTATTATTTTTGTTTGCATTTCATGTCTTCTAATCTACACAACAAAACAGGTGAATTTTGGTATGTGTTATATTCAACATATAAATTACTCCAAGTAATTGCTCATTGTTGACATTTCAGACCATGTAGTTATGAAATAAAAGCAAATAATGTATGTTCTTTTGCTCATATGGTATAAGATAACTGCCTGTATAAATACAACCTAAATATTGTGCATTATAAACAGAGTTCAATAGCATCAGTGACAGAGATCGACTTCCACTGCTGTAAGAGAGCTGGAGACAAGCTGCTTTAATTGTTTATAACAGAGAATTAGAGCATCCTTGGTGGTGGTAACATTGCACATTATTTAGTCATTTGCACAAGGCCACTAAGTATTACTTAACAGCTTATTGATACTATGGATTAGAAAGGGAATCTTAAATAAACGAGTTTGAGACTTCAAACTCACAATTGCATTAAGGCCTTTGATCATAGCCATTCCTTTTCCTGATATAGCCACAGTAAATATGTTTGTTCAAAAGGAGAAGGAAGAACAAGATGTGTGAGATTTGGGAGAAAGCCTCTTTCCTCTTAAAAGTTATAGAATGCATTAATCAGGAGGCGTTTTCTCTGGACAATGTGGTCATTTTAATGTTGTCGTGATTAGTATCAACAGCTTTGCAGCCAGATGAATGTGTATATAAGATTTTTAATATTCAATTGGTATATTTCACTGGTGGACTTTTAGTTATCTATGACTTGTGTTTGATTAACAAGATTAATATGTGTGAAGATTACTGTGCTCTAGATCTGTGTTAAACATAGGACTTGGTGTTGACTCATAAGCATGTAGGAAATAAAGCAATAAATTACACCGTGTAGTTGTAGTCGTGTCAGTCCCAGGATATTAGAGAGACGAGGTGGATGAGGGGATACCTTTTACTGGACCAACTTCTGTTCGTGAGAGAGAGAGAGAGCTTTTGAGCTTCTCTCGCTCTCTCTCTCACCAACAGAAGTTGGACCAGTAAAAGGTATCCTCTTTCCCACCTTGTCTCACGAAGAGAATAGGCAACTGGGTGAATAGTCAGTGTTGAAAGCATAGGTCAGAGTTGGAATGAAGAAGCCAGAAGGTGTACAGTACTCAGGAAAGTTTCAAGTTGTGGGTTTTTTTTTGTTTTTTTTGTTTTTTAAATTCCAGTTTTTATAGAGTGCTGAGAATTGAAACAGATCAGTTTGAAAGTGAAGTGTGCTTGACTTCTTCTCTCTGACAATCCCAAGACAAAAAGTAATATTTATTGTATGACCCCTTTATGTCTTTCTTTCATTGTAAGCCAGCGGAGAGGCACCGACATTTGTGACTGTATAGCTGGAATGCCTAAAGCACATCTATCTGAATGCTCTGGTTCAAATGACTTGTCATTCAAAATGCCACCTCCCACATGGGAGGAAGATGAACTTTGAGCAGAAAAAATGTTAAAATGTATAATAAAGATGTAGTTTACCACTTAAAGTATATTTTCTCTACTTCCTTATTCCGTTAAAAAATAAAAGTCCAAAAACTTTAAGGTTTTGTGTGTGTGGGCCAGATTCTCAGCTGTTGCAAATTGAAGTCAAAGGAGTCAAACTGATTTATATCAACTGCCCTAGGTATGCAAATATAGAATAACATGAAAGCAAGCTGTGTACTGAGATTCAATTCAGACATCAAAATGTCATCTAAAGACCTGAATAATAAAGGTAAATAATAAGTCTTCTTTCGAACTTTCAGCCCACAAGAATTTTGGAGCATATTCATGACAAATTACTTCTAGAATGACTGAGTAAATAGTTGAGGCACATGCACATATCTACACTTTCATTCAAATATGCGGAATATCTTAAAAACTGAGGGCTTGACCACTGAATGGTCATAATTTCAGCAAATTTCTGCTCCATTGATTGCACCTCCAGAAGCGAGCATGCGCCCATTTGGCTTTTACACAAATTGAAGAGTTGGACATTCAGCAGTGCAATTTGCATGTCCAGATCTTGTCTGAATGCACAAAACAGGTGCCTATGCAATTTGCAGGCTTAACCCATTGTTCATACAAAACTTAGCATGAAAATGTGGAGGAAATTTGTCTCTAGCCACCTGATGGCATTTTTTTCAAGAGATAGTCTTGTCTTAGCTTTTGTGTTACAACCAAATTTCAATTTAGGCAATTGCAGTCTAGCTAATTCTCCAATTCTTCCTGTAATTTCATTTGGACTAGATTCTCAGATGGTGCAAACTGATATAGTTCTTGAAGTCAATAGAGATGACCCTGTTTAGCTGACCATTTTGGCCTGCATATTTTCACCTCCTATGCTAAACTAATGTTGCTTTGTGCTGTCAAAGAGTCTCCATGTTCTACCCCAGAAATGGCTGAATTTCTGAGGTAGATGTACCTATATATATAGAAGCTCTTAAATACTTTAGCTTGAAAAGCACTCATAAAGGTGTGTTATTTATAACATTATATCATGTTTGTTTAATGGCAACTTTAACTGAACTGAGCTTTTAATATAAAAGCTTCAAATGGAAGTTGGCATAAGCAAATTGGGAGAAAATATGCATAGAAAATAAATAATACACAAAATGTATTTTCCTGTGAAAAACAGCCACCAAATAGAAAGCAGCTAAAATGAGATATTCCTTCAAAATAAATCTCTAATAAGGAATATTTTGTTGAGATGAGTGACACTTTTTATCTCTCTGTGTAAAATCATTTTCAGTTCTCTTCTTCCTGTACATAATGCTGAAAACTGATGTGTATAGTATCCTTCTTTAATGCTTTAAGTTAAGCACATAAAGTTCTATCTAATATTTTGGTAAGATGCTTCCTATATCAAATATGGTAATATAAGAGAGAGATTTCTGGAAGTAGAAATCTCAATTTGAGTGTAAAACCCAGGAAGCTGGAAAGAAATTTTTAATACAAAAATGTATCTACTGTATGTGCTACTACATAGAGACTAACCAAAAAAAAAGAAAAAAACCCTCTAAGCTGTCAAGAACTGCAATATGATAAAAGGAGAAATGATGAAAAGGGAATGGCACCTTGCAGCTGACCGTATAAAAGCATAAATTCCTCCTGGGAATTCTGTATATAAAAGATAGGTTTCAGTACTTTCCTAAGAACACTGGATCACATTAACTTATTCAAATAGGAGGTCAGATCTCAATGTTCAGGTTTAAAGCTGTCCCACTCACTCCTTGATAAGGAAAAATTGACAAATCACACTTTTGAATAAACTCATTTTAATCCTTTTCTTCCTTTTGAAGTAATAAAAATATCCCTGTCATGCAGTTACCATTGCATTTAATGGCTGTCATTTAGCAAAATGAAGAAATGATATCTGAGCATAATGCCTTCCAATATGGCTAATAGCATTTTACATGAGGAAAAATACTTTTATTTTACATGAATATGACTGTTACTCCATGATTATTATTGAAAATTCAGCTGCTTCTCCTATTACAGTGGATTGATAAGAATAGCTATAACTCTTGCCTGTCATTTATGTAAAAGAAGAGTAACATAAATCCATCCATATTTTAATGTTAGGCTTAACATCCATTAGTGCTTATCCAGAGTCTTGCCTAATTATTATCACTTCACATGATTGCCATTTAGCAGTTTAAACAATAAACATTTTGAGAATCTCAAAAAATGATGCAGGCTATGCCTTTTTTGTTCTGTTTTACTAAATATGGCATTTGCACAGAATTTGTCACTTTTGTCATAATTTGGAGCAATATTCCTGGATAAGTAGGCTTTAATTAATCCTAAATTACAATGGAATGTATATGGAATTACAGGTGACATCCGCATCAATATCAAATGAGTTCATCGTGATTAAACTTACTACCATTTTTAATTAACCTTGTGTGCCCCTGTATGCAAAATGCACATTCACTGAATTGCATATATGATTTGCAGCTCCACTGAAAACAAAAACCTGCTGTTCAAGAAGTGGCCTTGGAAGGCAAATAAAAGGCCACCTATCTGCTCAACTGACACATGAAAGGCTAGAGTTCAAGAATAGCAGACAGGTTCCAGATCTGCTGACTTGGGAACTAAAGCAATGCACAGCACTAATAAACAGAGATCTTTGGAAGGGTAAGTGCATTTGCTTCTCCATCCCAATGCTTCTTCCATGCCTTGCCTTTGCTGGAGTCTTTACTGAAGTGACACTAACAGGAGATTTGAAAATGTATCGCATTCTTCATGGTCCTTGAATGGGAGAGTGAAAAGATAATTGTACTGAAGACACAAGGGATTAATTGAGAATAAGCAACTGGATGGACAATGCCTAAGATCCAATGATCGAAAAGGGTTAAGCATCCTGCCAAAAATCAGTACATAGGCTCACTCATTTAAATCATAACTATTTTCACTTGTACGTTAAAAAATTGACTGCTTCTCTGCAGAGCTTAACTGGTGTATGGAAATGGGGATATATATTTGACTCTACTTTGGCACTACAAGATTACAGTATGAGACATTTTTCATAGCTGTCCAGCTTAGTGAGAGGGAAAGTTTGGCATGGCCTTGCCTCATTATAATTTTTCACTGCCCTTTCTTGGGTGGCTTGTGCCCCAAGTAAGACTGTTCCCCTTTTTCCCTTTTACACCTGTGAAAGGGGCAGCTAAACTAATAAGGTCATCAATGTTTGCTTAAGATAGAGAGACATGTGGAGTTTCTACATATGTAGTATGTCTGCTGTGATCACTTTGTTTGGATTGCATGACCTTCTAGATAAGTTCATTACAGGTAGAATAAGAGAACAATTGTGGCACAAACCTACAACAGACTGTAGGTGAGGACTGTCTCTGATTGTTATTTACTTGTACAGTGCCTAGGATAATACAGTCTTAATCTACATGTAGCGTCCATAAGTGCTAAAAATAATAAATAGTAATGATATCTATGATTTAAGTAAATTACAGAAATCCATTAAAATGGCTAGTCCTGGACTATTTTATAAACATCTGTTCCCCCATCCTCACAATCTTTATGGAGGGAAGAAAAAAAAAGACATCCTGCAAATCAGTCTACTGATCTCCTGATATGTTTGAAGTCAGTCAGTACTTTGGGATATGCAGTGTTGTCATAACTGTGTTGCTCCCAAGACCTTAGAGAGATGAAGTAGGTGAGGTAATATCTGAGGAAGAGCTCTGTGTAGCACAAAAGCTTGCCTCTCCCCAGCAGAAGTTTGTTCAATAAAAGATATTGCCTCAGCCACTTCATCTCTCTACTTTGGGATATGTCATTGTTGCAAAGGGGAACATCTCTTTTCTATTACTCTTGTGGTTGATCATTAATGTAACTACATTTAATACTTGCAGGGATGGCTCCAGGCACCAGCATTCCAAGCAGGTGCTTGGGGGGGCAATCTGCAAGGAGCGGCAGTCCATGTGTTTTTGCCTCCAAGCAGCGTGCTGAATTACAACCACAGACGGCGGGGGCAGTCCGTGTGCCATTAGAATGGCATGTGCCTTTCCGCGACGGCGGCAATTCGGTGGCAGCTTCTCTGTTCAGCTGTCTGCGGCAGCGCTGCTTCTCTCTTCATATGGACAGGCATATATGCAATTCGGCGCGCTGCTTGGGGTGGCAAAAACAGTAGAGCCGGCCCTGAATACTTGTTTGATTGATTTCTGATCATTGTGAGATTAATATGGTCATATGGAAATTGTGTCTTGTCCATATTATTGTCTGATGTCCAAGAGCAAAATTGAATTGGTAATTATTTCAGACACGTACATCATCAAAACACTTTTCCGTAGTCAATATAAGGATATTTCTTTTGCATGTTACAAAAGACAAAATCCTCAGAAGGTATTTACTCACT
The DNA here is from genome assembly GCF_025201925.1 of Gopherus flavomarginatus. Classification (NCBI taxonomy): domain Eukaryota; kingdom Metazoa; phylum Chordata; order Testudines; family Testudinidae; genus Gopherus; species Gopherus flavomarginatus. The sequence continues at coordinate 15,778,075 of NC_066630.1, read as the reverse complement.
TAATTCCCATTGAAATCAATGGTAGATAGTCATTAAATACCTTTTGAGGATGTGGGCCAAAGTGCATACAGATGGACTGAAACAAAGGCAGTCTTTAGGGTTGACATTTATTATAGAGAGAGAAATTATTTTGTGCTAATGGTGTCACTGTTTTTCCACTAAAGAGAGAGTTGTCTCTGGATGTAGAAGGTACAGATAAAAGTAAAAAGAACAATGCAGTCACTGTAATAAGGTAATTACCAATTCTTTTCCAGTTAGCCATTCTGCAGGAATTGCACAGGCCTGCCTTGGCATGGAGGTCACTATTTTAGCAATTTAGTCTTGTTGAACCTCATGGTCCAATTTCCATTTTGCAGGCATAATCACAATCCATCAGATCACTCTCTTCTTGACTCATTAAAAAATTACCGGGAGGCTGCTCTATAGGCTATTTAAGAAGACATGAGCTATGGAAAGGTGTCACAGGTACAGCTGGGAAAATAATAGATTTTTCAGTTCATTGACAAATCTGAAAAATTGGAAAAAAGTTGAGCCATAAACCATTTATATTTATATTTATTTACTGGAAATTTACATAGCCCCCAACACCTTTGTGCCTAAGTTTGGCATTCTGCCTGCTTGAACTATGAGAAAGGAGAAGAGAACCTACTGCAAATCACTGTGCTTTCTCTGGTGCCTACATCACCTCAAATCTCCCATCTCCACCTAAGCTGGTGTTTGTATATTAAATGTGTTGTGTATGTGAGATTCTCTCTCTCTCTCTCTCTCCTCCCTCCTCCCTCTTCCCTCTCTGGAAGCTGCTATTGTATATTTGTATGAAATTTCAAACATGAAATGTTGGGTCTGAGATGGATTTTTCAACTTACTCAGGAGAAATGTTTTGGCCTGCAAAAACTTGAACAGAAAAGCTGTGTGATATGATTTGGCAAGAAGCTCTGCAAACTTTCATGGAATATTTGCAGTAGCTACACCCGTCCTACTTGCTAATTCTCAGTAATGGAACCCATAATACTTATTTGTTATGAAGAGAACTATCCTATGATAGATTGAGAGATTTGTTACTGCCTTCTCATTCACCCCAAACCTCCAATTAATTTGACTGTCTTCAGTGGACATTTAAGGAGCCAAAGAATTTAGTAGAACTCTCATTTGATATCACTTACTAACATAGATTACATAATAAATACATATGTGTCAACTGAGAAATAATTTTAAAATCTAACAATGATTTGAATTTTTATAATTTATTGCCTATAAAACTTTTGGACAACAATATCACAAGTACTGCACATGTGAAACTGTAAGCTACAGTACTGTTTTATAATGCAATGTGCTCCTCCTATGACTGCAAGTATGGGATAAAAGGATTTGCTTTTCATTATAGGACAAATTAAATTTTAATTGCCTGTTAAAACACAAATGTCAAAAGCAAATCTTCAAGCCAGGGTTGTGATCCTCTCATATAGCATGTTATATCCCCATTTAAATGTAAATTAATTCTTTTCTTCATTTTAAATATATTTTTCACAGAACATATTAAAGTTTTATTTCAAAACACTAAGCTGTGATGTATCTGTACAGAAAAGTACATTTGACAGCATAGGCAGATCGAGTTTCAGGTTTCATATTAGAAACTTTTCCTCATGTCATCATATCTAATCTCTCTATATTTACAATGTCTGAACCTTATTAGTGAATCAGATTTCTTCAACAAAATAGGTTCTAACATTTATATCCTGAAATGTGCACTAGCCACAGTGCAAAACTAGTGACTAACTATCAAAGTTAAGGGCCAGATTCATAAAGGAACTTTGGCATTGCAATGCTCAAGGAAGTCACCTGGCAGGAGCCTGGGATCACAGAGAAAACTGATCTGGGAGTCACCTGACAGAGGGACTGGAAGATTATAAAAGGGCAGGAGCTGATCTATTCAGGTCTTTGGCCATTTGCACTGCTTTAAGCAGAGAAATTGCTACAGGAACCTGATGAGACAGTGCCTACCCACCTGAACTCAGATGGACTCCCAAGGAAGGGTGAGCTGGAGTGAAGAGCATGGCATTTAGAATGTATGTTGTTTTCTACGTTATCTACATTCTGTGCTTTATTTGTTAAGTAAACAACAGTGTGTTAGACTCCTGTACAAAGTATCTGTGCATTTTATGTTTCACCAACCACATGCCCCCTTGACCAGGTACACCAGAAGACTCATATCTTTGGGTGGAGTTCTGGGAGAAGATGTGTTTAAGCCATGGGGGCGATTAGCACTGGTCTTAGGGTCTGGGAAGGGGATTGCATGGTTGCAGTCCTCAAAAAGAGGGGCTGAATAGATGATATGCATCCCAAGAGTGTGTCTATAACCTAAAGTAGTTGCAATGCTTGGCCTCTGTTTAGACTCTAGAGGCTAAAATGACCTAGGGATTAAGCAGAATAAGAAATCTGGTGAGTAGCCACACTGATTTGAGCTTTGATGTGCTCTGACAATGCCTATGGATTCAGGTCCTGTTGGGGAGTTAGGCAGAGGAACACCTAGTCTGAGACTCCCATATAGGTGGCTTTTCACATGCCCACTGACAAAGTGAGGCACTTGTGGCAATGCAGTATCTACACAGGTTTAATGCACGTCAGTTGTGCCTAAATGTTGGCCAAAAGTATTTAGGCACCTACATCCCTTTGTGAACCAGTCCAAGATCCAAAGTTGGTGTACATCAGTGCAGTGGAGGTCTGCTGACTTGCATTAGCTGTGCATCTGTCTCTCAATCTTCCTCCAACACATCTTTGCTCTGATTTACTAGCATATTAAAATAGATCATGATTAAAAATTAGTATTAGGAGTGTTTACCCATTAAGTGTAACTTAGCCTGTATGACTTACGAATGGAAAATAAAAGGCATTATTTTAAAGTCATAGGGTTACAGACATGGCCATACTGGTTCAGTTTCATTCAATTATCATTCAAATATGGCATGTAATTGTAAAACTTATGGAACTATGAAAGTGGAAATTTATAATGATGCAGTCTTAATTTCATTAATTTAACACATAAAGCAGCGATTACACTAAGACAGACATCAAATTAAAAACTCTCAGACTCTAATTAGCTTTAGAAGTCTCTTATGTCTAATTGATATGGTTGTCATAATTAATTTAAAAACTGATTTCAACCTGGCCACGATGCATTCACTAGCAGCCTTTAAGGAAATATAAAAATCAGACATGTTTTTGTAACCAAGTTTGGATTTACAATAAAGTCTTGGATTGACTTTGATGAACTTTAGATAAAAATCACCTGAAATGTAAAACAGAACTAAAACATACAACATTAAGGCTGCTTAAATGAAGTTGCCTGCACTGCAAAGCCAATGCAAATGTCAATGCCTTTTGTAACAAGTGCAGTAGAGCAACTCATTTATAAACATCCCCACAAGTGATACCATATCGTTTTGAACATATTTATCTTAGAATAAGAGCAAAAGTGCAAACTGGAGGCCCAGTTCACCACTGCAGTTTTGCACTAGTATAACTCCATTGATACCAAAGAAGTTATAACAGCAGACTAACAATGGTGAATCAGGTCCTGGACATTTACTCTAATTCACAAGTCATTAGAGCTCTCTGAGTCCCTAAATACCTTATCCCAAGTGTCACAGAAATGATAATCCCTACATATTAGGAGGCAAGAGTTAACCTTAAACTTGAAGTATTGTTTTACAATGTATGGACTAATTAAGTAAATCCTTTACACCTTAACTGGGCAAACAGACTCAAACAGTTAACTAGAAATAAATTGATTTTAGTCTGACTATTTGTATGACTAAGGAAAGAATTGTTAGGTTCTAAAAAAGTTGGAGAAATTGAACAATTAGATTACAGCTGTTTTCCACACTAGAGAAGCAAATTTATTATATTCCAGGCTATAAATATGACCAGCAAATGTATATCCTCGATTTGATGCCAGTCAGAGCTTATGCTTATCTCTTTCTTGAATGCCAGTTTGTGTAGATTATATATGTAAGGCATGTGAGAAAGGAGAAAGTGAAGGATAATGAGTAGCCATCCTTGGGTATTTATAGGAGAATGAATGGCTATGAAGTGATAAGGCCAGGAAATGAGCCCTAAAGAATGTGGGATATCAAGGTTATAATGAGTGTAGCATCAAATTCTGCTCTCTTTACGCACTCTAATGCAGGGTTTCTCATACAGGGGTCGCCACTTCTATAGGGGAAGCCTCTGGCAGGCCAATGGGAGCTGCTGGAAGCAGCGCGGGCCGAGGGACATACTAGGACCCGCCAGGGGCTTTCCCTACAGAAGTGGCAACCCCTGTTTGAGAAACCCTGCTCTAATGGCTTCATTGACTTCAGTAGGGAAACAAGTGGGAATAAACAGGAGTGGCACCAGGGTTTTTGGCGCCCTAGGCGGGGGTCCTTCCGCGCTACCAGTCGTTGGCGGCAATTCTGTGGCGGGGGTGGGTCCTTCTGTGCTCCTGGTCTTTGGGGCACTTCGGCGGCGGGTCCAGGAGCGAGTGAAGGACCCGCCGCAGAATTGCCGACGACGACCCAGAGTGCAGAAAGACCCCCCCCCGCCGCCAAATTGCCGCCAAGGGCTGCAAAATGCCGCCCTCCCAAATCCTGGCACCCTAGACGACTGCCTAGGTCGCCTAAATGGAAGCGCCGGCCCTGGGAATAAAGCAAGGCAAGACCTGGCCTATAGTTTGTAAACTGTGGTGGGAAGCATCTGGAATTTTTTCTTTGGCCATGGCTACACTAGGGAGTTGCAGCGCTGGTGAGGGGGTTACAGCGCTGCAACTTAGGATGTGGCCACACTTGCAAAGCACGGCCAGTGCTGCAACTCCCTGGTTGCAGCGCTGGCTGTACACCCGGTCGAGCCTCGGGTGTAGGGATTCCAGCGCTGGTGATCCAGCGCTGGTCAGCAAGTGTGGACGCCCAACAGCGCTTTTATTGACCTCCAGGGTATAAGGAGGTATCCCAGCATACCTTAGAAGCCTCTCTGGTAATCCTGCACACTCCACTGCCCTGGGCTCAGCTGACCCCACCTTTAAATGCCCCGGGAATTTTAAAAATCCCCTTCCTGTTTGCTCAGCCAGGTGTGGAGTGCAATCAATCATTCAATCAATCAGCGACCATGCCTCCACGCCCCAAACAAGCCCCAGCATGGAACAATTCCGAGCAGCAGGACCTCATCAGTGTTTGGGGTGAGGAAGCTGTGCAAGCACAGCTGCGCTCCAGAAGGAGAAATTATGATACCTATGGGCAGATATCACAGTCCTTGCTGAGAAGGGGCCATGAACGGGATGCGTTGCAGTGCCGGGTCAAAATAAAAGAGCTGAGGAGTGCTTACTGCAAAGCCAGTGAGGGAAATCGCCGCTCAGGAGCTGCCCCCACAACCTGCCGTTTTTACAAGGAGCTGGTTGCCATACTTGGGTGTGACCCCACTGCCAATCCTAGGAGCATGATGGAGAGTTCAGAGCAGGGAGAAGTGGGGGAGGGTGTAGAGGAAGCCGATAGTGAGGCTACTGGCGTGGAGGGAGACACCCCAGAGTCCCAGGAGGCATGTAGCCAGGAGTCTTCTCAAGCCAAGAGGAGGCTAGCCAGTCGCAGCAGCTGGAAGTTGCTGGTGAGTAAGAAGCTGAGGAGCGTGCTCGGGGTAAGCAGATTTTTATGTTTTGGGAGAGGACGGTTGGGGTTATGGCTGCCTGCATGCATGCCTAAACGTGGAATAGCCCATTGATTTGCTCTATCACGTCTCTGTAAACTGCCTCAGTAATCTCTTGAAAAGTTGCAGCCAGAGCGTGCGCAATGTGCTTTCGCAAGTTTATAGGGAGAGCCACCGTGGTCCTTGTCCCGGTCAGGCTAACTTGTCCGATCCACTGTGCAGCGAGGGGTGGGGGGACCATGGCTGCGCACAGGCAAGCTGCATAGGGGCCAGGGCGGAATCCACATTGCTGTAGAAGACCCTCCCTCTCTTCCCAGGTAACACGCAGCAGTGATATATCTGGCAGTAGGAAACCCTGTTGAGAATTTAGGGATACTTGAGTGCAGGGCGCCAGGTTCGCGGTCCCCCCCCCAACCCCGTGGTGCATTCCGGTCTCCCCACCCCCTTCCCAGCAGGCAGCCAGCCCCGCGGTGCACTCCGGTCTTCCCCCCCCATTCCCAGCACGTAGCCAGCCCCGCAGTGCCCTCTGGTCTCTCCTCCCCCTTCCCAGCAGGCAGCCAGCCCCGCGGTGCACTCCGGTCTTCCCCCCCCATTCCCAGCACGTAGCCAGCCCCGCAGTGCCCTCCGGTCTCTCCTCCCCCTTCCCAGCAGGCAGCCAGCCCCGCAGTGCCCTCCGGTCTCTCCTCCCCCTTCCCAGCAGGCAGCCAGCCCCGCGGTGCACTCCGGTCTTCCCCCCCCATTCCCAGCACGTAGCCAGCCCCGCAGTGCCCTCCGGTCTCTCCTCCCCCTTCCCAGCAGGCAGCCAGCCCCGCGCTGCGCTCCGGTCTCTCCTCCCCCTTTCCAGCACGTAGCCAGCCCCGCGGTGTGCTCCGGTCTCTCCCCCCCTTCCCAGCAGGCAGCCAGCCCCGCGGTGCCCTCCGGTCTACCCCCCCCTTCCCAGCAGGCAGCCAGCCCCGCGGTGCGCTCTGGTCTCTCCCCCCCCTTTCCAGCAGACAGCCAGCCCCACGGTGCACTCCGGTCTCTCCCCCACCCTTCCCAGCAGGCAGCCAGCACAGCTGTGCGTTTCTCCCCCCTCACCAGCAGGCCGGCAGTTACGCGGACCGCCCCCCCCGCCAGCAGCTCGCCACCTTCCTGTTCACTACTGTCCCCTGTGCAGGACACCAGCTACCTCCTGTACCCAGTGCAGATAAACCCCAGTGACCCATCGGTCAATTCCCCCTCCCAGGTGCAGTCGGGGCAGAAATACTCACCCCATTGCTCGCCATGCCTTCGCTTCCCTGGCCTCTCTGTGTTATGTTAGGTATGTGGGAAGGATGCTACAAAAAGTCTAAAAACTCCTTCACTGTGTGATAATAAACAATGTAGCCTCTGTGTATTACATGTTTCTATCTATGTTTTTTTTAGTGACCTTGACTAATGCAGCCGGATCACTGGCCTCACGTCGCTTGCAGAACTTGAGAAAAAATCCGCGAAAATCAAAAGAAGAATTGATCAAAGCAGTTATGATTCACTACAACAGAGAAAGTAGGAAGACTCAGGAATGGAGAGAGAAAATGTATGAGTGGAGGCAAACAGAAAGTGGGAGAAAGGAATTGGCTACCAAAAAAACCTCAAAGCAGATGATAAGCCTCCTGGCTCGCCAAACTGAGTCTTTCGAGTCTCTCATAGCCATGCAGGCAGATCTGTACCGTGGTAACCCACACCCCTCCCAAAGCTCTCTTTCTTGTTCCCCAGTATTTACACAAAACACCTTTCTCCAGCAGCCAGTTTCTTATTACCCCCAGCTGCCCCCAACACCTGTACGATCACCTACCAGCCCTGATAACTACAATTCTTACCCTGTGCACTCCACCCCCATTACCCTGCAGCATAGTAATCCTGAAGTGCAGCAGACATTGAACAGTAATCCAAACAGGACATATTCAAACCTCTGAATGTACAGTCCACCACCCTAACCCCCTTGGCCTTTTATGTATTGTACTTTGAATAAAGGATTTTATGGCTTTTACAATACGTTTTATTATTGCAGGAAGTGGTAAATATTGTACCCCAAGGTAGAAAGGAGCACAGCAAAGGCACCAAACATTACTGTTGGCTCTCAGCATCAAATTCCTCCCTTAAGGCATCCCTAATCCTTGAAGCCCTTTCCTGGGCCTCTCTAGTAGCCCTGCTCTCTGGCTGTGCAAATTCATCCTTTAGGCGTCGAACCTCGGAGGTCCATTCCTCACTGAATCTTTCACCCTTCCCTTCACAAATATTATGGAGGGTACAGCACGCGGATATAACAGCGGAGATGCTGCTTTCCCCCAAATCTAGCTTCCCATAAAGACACCTCCAGCGGGCTTTCAAACGGCCAAAAGCACACTCGACAATCATTCTGCACCGGCTCAGCCTGTAGTTGAACCGGTCCTTGCTCCTGTCCAGCTTCCCTGTATACGGTTTCATGAGCCATGGCATTAAGGGGTAAGCGGGGTCTCCAAGGATCACAGTGGGCATTTCGACGTCCCCTACTGTGATCTTGTGGTCTGGGAAAAAAGTCCCGGCCCTCAGCCTCCTGAACAGGGCACTGTTCCGAAAGATGCGTGCATCATGCACCTTTCCAGGCCATCCTGAGTAAATGTCAATGAAATGCCCACGGTGATCCACAAGCGCTTGCAGAACCACGGAGAAATACCCCTTGCGATTAACGTACTCTGATGCCAGGTGGGGTGGTGACAGAATAGGAATATGTGTCCTATCTATTGCCCCTCCACAGTTAGGGAAACCCATTTGTGCAAAGCCATCCACAATGTCCTGCATGTTCCCCAGAGTCACAGTTCTTCTTAGCAGGGTGCGATTAATGGCTGTGCAAACTTGCATCAGCACCATTCCAACGGTGGACTTTCCCACTCCAAACTGGTTCGCCACCGATCGGTAGCTGTCTGGAGTTGCCAGCTTCCAGATTGCAATAGCCACCCGCTTCTCCACTGGCAGGGCAGCTCTCAATCTCGTGTCCCTGCACCGCAGGGTAGGGGCGAGCTCAGCACACAGTCCCATGAAAGTGGCTTTTCTCATCCAAAAGTTCTGCAGCCACTGCTCGTCATCCCAGGCTTGCAGGACGATGTGATCCCACCACTCAGTGCTGGTTTCCCGAGCCCAAAGGCGCCGTTCCACGGTGCTGAGCACGTCTGTTACTGCCACAAGCAATTGAGTGTCTTGAGCGTCAGGCGTTTCAATATCATCATCTAACTCCTCACTGTCACTTTTCAGCTGAAGGAATAGCTCCACTGCCATGCGTGATGTGCTGGCAACATTTATCAGCAAGGTCCTCAGCAGCTCAGGCTCCATTTGTAACAGAAATCTCAGAAATCGCGCTGCAGACTCACAATGCCGCCAAACTGCTCGGAATGTGTAGCAAAGCACCACGGGGCGTTGGAACAGGAAGCGGAAAGACCCGCACACTTCCTTCCCCTTCCCACAAGCCACAGCGCCAAAATGGGACGAGGTGCTCTGTGGGATAGCTGCCCACAATGCACCACTCCCAACAGCACTGCAAGTGCTGCAAATGTGGCCACACTGCAGCGCTGGTAGCTGTCAGTGTGGCCACACTGCAGCGCTGGTCCTACACAGCTGGACGAACACAGCTGTAACTACCAGCGCTGCAAAACTGTAAGTGTAGCCATGGCCTTTGACTTTTATGGGCCAGATCCCACTGAAATAGCTCCACTAAATGGGGTAGTGAATGTAGCTGCACCAGATGTCACCACCTGATTATCTGGCCCTTTGCCTGCTTATTAGTATTTTTGTGAATAGGTGAATAGGAAAGCTGGAAGGAAATATTCAGCAAATATATATACAGCAAATATTCAGTGCAATGATTTGCAGATTCCAAAACTAGCTTTGTGGTTATATTTTCCCCATTGTTTTGGTGCAATTCACCTCCTGCTTATATTGCATTTACAAATCACACTATTATCTTGGACAGATAGATGGTATTTATCTATCTACCTTATATTCTTAACCCTGGAAAACTACAGCCACACTTCCATTCCAACTTGAAAGTCCTCATCCAAGAATTGTATGTTCCATGGATACTTCAGACTTCTGTCTCCATATTCTGAATTCATGTCAATCTGATATTTATTCATATGAGACTGTTTTTCAGTCTGATTCCTTAGGGCTTTACAGTCACTGACATTCAATATTTTATCTGAAATTATAGCCATGGGCAAATTCTCCTCACATGTGCACTATTGAACTTCACGGCTGCTCTGGTGAAACTGAAAGGAGAATTTGACTCCCTGATTTAGTTTCTCTCAGCTCAGCATAGTTCTGAGTGAAACAATTCAATCTAATTCTTAGAGGCAATTGAGACCTAAGTACCCTCATCTTTGCTATTAATTTGTTCCAGCTGGTGTGTTTTATAATCAGATGAAGTGTTTGATATTTTAGGTTAACAAAGTCTAGGGGGTAAGAATCTGGATGCATTTCTGGCCCAAAGAGGCTAAGAATGGAAAATCAAATCTATCTCTGGCCAGTCCAGCCTTATCACTGTCTCTCTGGAGCATTTACATCTTTGTAACAAACCACAAAACTTAAGGTTTTTCTTAAATCAGAAATGAAAAAAAAAGAGAGAAAGTAGATGAACTTACATGGGAAGCCATTAAAATCCCCTTCCCCATTCTGCTCTGCCCATATGTTACTCCCCCCTAACGTTTCCCTTAGAATTAGAGATCACATGCAAATTTACATTTTTAAAGAGTGGTGAATTAGATAATTGTCTGCAAATGAAGAGTTATAAAAAGCCATGGCAACATAATAAGACAGTCATATAAGACTAATTATCACTTTTTTGGCTTACAATAGCTGTCATCTTTTCCTGCTGAAAATCAGAACACTAAACACCAGAAGAAAAGTGGAAAACAATAACAACTGCAGAAGCATGTAAAAGAGCTATTTTCTGCCTTGCTAGATGTAATAAAGTGCTTGCATATGAATAGTCATTCATCATGAAAATGAATAGTCATTTGTTAAACTTATATTGCATAGAAATGAAAAGAAGCTTAAAAAGAGGCTCTTCATTAAAATTTAGACAAGATTTTTCTATTTTACATTTTTTCCTCAAATTGTCTGGCCTTTTAAGTTCCACGAGGAAAAAATGTGATTTTTGTTGTTATTTCTTTACTTCTCATCTGGCTCAATTAATTGTCTCTGGGCTGGATCCTAGGCTGCTAGAAATTGGAATAACTCAATTGCTTCCAAAGGAGCTATGCTGATTTACACAAGCTGAGGATCTCACCCTCTGTGCCAAGGCTTGCGGAGCCCTGCTTTTTGGGAATAACTTGAGTGTGCGTGCCAAACATCCTTTCTGGGAGTAAGAGTCAATAACTTGAATATTCAAGTAAAGTGAAAACCAAAAGCTTGAAAGTCTAGCTAAATGCAGTCATTTATAAGTTATGAGCAAATGCTAGCAATTTGGCGGGGGTTAGAGGGGTAATATTTACCTAACTTGGCTATTTTAGAGTACATCTACACTGGAGCTGTAGGTGTAACTTCCATCTTGAGCTACTACACTAAGGGTAGAATAGTAGCCAGGATGGCACAAGCAGACTAGAGTCCATGCTAGACTATGTATCTAGTCTTTGAAAAGGAATCCTACTTGGGGTGGCTAGCTCGTCCCACAGCTTGCACAGCTAGGGCTACACCTCTATTTTCAGTGCACTAGCTCAATCACAGCTGGTGCAGCTATGTCCAACTGAATTGAAAATTACCCCTTTAGCTCCAGTGTAGACATATCTTTAGTTGAGGTAGAGACTAGAGACACTGCAAGAGAGAAAGAATCATAGTGTTTGTTTTGGAAAGTGAGTTTGTATTTTTTTTTCCTTGTCTGGTTTGTTTATTATAGCATTAGGTGCCTTTAAATGTCTTGCAATCACTCCATTTGATACTGTTAGTAGTGTGAAAATCATACAAGGTCTAGAGATAAAGTTTGGTTAGAATAAACATCCAAAAATTTATATTCTTATCAAAAGTTTAATTACCCTTTTAATATAGAAAGGTCCTCTTCTGGACAAGCCTAAGCCACTCCTCCTTTCCCTTCCACCTACAGTTTTCTTTCACAATAGCCATGGGAAACCTTCAAGTACTCAATTCCCCACCCCCACTCCCCAAGAAATAATTATGGCACTTCATTCTCATCCATGAACTGGCATACGTGACCACAGTCTACGACCCCCACACCCATCCAAGCCAACAACTCAGGCACTAGACCTCCAATTTCAAGTGTGTGGCCCTTTCTCCCAATCTAATTTGAGCCCCACTGCCCCTGAATCTTAGCTTCTTTCCCATTCTCTCACAGTCTGTGAACTCTGCCAACTGCAATCTGCACAACTCAGTCCAGGTACACAAGAATCTTTCTCCTTCCCAAGTCCAGCTGACCACACTTAAATAAATAAGTGCAGCTCTCAAGTCTCTGGGAAAAAAAATAAAAATAAAAATAAAAAATTGCAGCACTGAAAAAGCTCCAGCAATAGATTCACAGATTTTATGTTCAGCAGGGATCAATATGATTACCTGTTACACAAACCAGTTTATCAGTCCAAATCTTGTGTCAATCTGGGATCTCACTTACATTTTCCTTACACAACTCTGAATCCAAAGCCCTGGTATCCTCTGAAATTCTGAGTGAGAAAAAAGGTTGAGCCAGAAGAGTCCTACACAATCACTAATTTTTAGAAGGCCATTTCCTTGTATGAACAGCTGAGAAAGTACACTGCTCTCCTCTCCTCCCACTATGCACAATTTTCATTAGAAATTTTTTTTAAATTTATTAAAACAAACTAGAGGACCAAATTCTCAACTGGTGTAAACTGGTGGAGTTCTGAGTTCAATGAAACTTTATTACTTTATGCCAGCTGACGTTCTTGTCCATAGTACATTCCTGTTGAGAGCATTTAATTTTCTCCAATATAATCACATGAAAATAGTAAGGCCCAAATCCTCTAAGGTATTTTGGAGCCTAACTCCCATTGACTGAAAGGGAGGTAGATGTCTAAATACCTTTGAGAGTCTGGAGGGGGGGGTGTGTAATTATATAATCCCAGAAGCATTTCTTTGAAGTAAATGATATGTGGTAAAATTCTAAGGGCTGAGAATAAAAATAAATAGAGAATTATGATGCCAGGTAATATTTTTCCCAAGCAATATTTCCAGGCTTTCTGCAGCCTTGTCACAATGCATAAGGAAAACTGTAGCTCATACTTTTATCACTGACATGACCTCTCTCTTAAGACTATCAACATTTCAGAGTTGGGCAATATTTCAGTCACACACTAAAATACTGTAGGTAACACATATTGAAATTTCTTTAGTGTACTCCAGTGTCTTCTTGAAGGCAGTGAAATTGACAGTCTGCATCGGTACAGTTGTCACGATATACTTGAGAAGTGTTCTTTGAATGATCATTGGGGGTCATGGCATTTGTAATATACAGAAGAGAAAAAAATAACCACAGAGAGTAACTTTTTTTTTAAAAAAAAGGATGTTCTGCAACTCTCTAAAAGTGTTGGAATACAAAAGTTTAAAATAACTCGTTAAGGTAATATTGAAAATGAAGTCAGCAGTGCTCAGAGTTAGAGAACTAAGAGTGAATATATGAATATATTATACCCTTAACCTAGACGCTGCTGTGCATATTAGAGACATACTTTTGAATGTAGATAAAAAATCTACTAAATTTAAATAAACAGATATAAATATTTTAATATTCAAGCACACTCTTTTCCTATATACTTAGAGGTTTAAAAAATGGCCTGCAATCAGAAGCTCCCCCCGTGTTTGGAGTGATGTGGAGAGGGGATGGAGTCTGGTCCTCTAGAGCAAAATCCACCACTGCAGTTTTAGTTCCAGGTTAGATCCAAAACTTGATGTGAAAGGAAGCTCCTTTACGGTGTAGATGGGATGCAATCTAGATCTCATGAGAAATTCTCACAGGATTTTAATCCAATTTAGTAGATAGCACATGAAAAGAGCTGTACTTGTAACTGACCTGGTCATTAAATGCAGTTTAGGTTTGTGTTTTCAGAAAGTGTGTGTGTGTGTGTGAGAGAGAGGGAGAGAGAGAGAAGAAAAATATTGGCAATGGGCTCTCCTCATTAGACAGTAATTCTCCTTTGGCCTAAAACAATGGGCTTTGGTACATGCCTCATGTCAATAAAGTACCAATTCAGGTTTCTGACCATAACTTACTTTAGTATTGCTAAAATCCTGTAAACTGATCCTGTAAACCCCTCACCCTGACCCTGACCCTAACCCTAACTGAACCCTACTGTAAATCATCAGCAGTTTAGTTATCCAAACCACCGATTTCTTTAGTCTCTCATCACACTCCATGAATCACATCAAGATCCCATTTAAAGCAGTGCTCAGCCAATGGAAATAATTTCACATTGCCCCAAGTTGAAGCATCAAATGAAAGTGTAAATTGCACTCTGAGCTGCAAGTAGCAATACAAGAGAAAATGGTCTGGTGCACACTTTCTAAAACTCCTTTAGATTTTGGGCTTTCACAGAGAAGCTCCTGAGTCCCCAGCCTCGCTCTACAGTCCAATGCACAACGTGACATGTTGAGCTGCACTGCATGGAATCATTTATTTTAGCAGTTTCTGTGGCAGTCGCCTTTAGCTGTGTACATGCTCTGTAATGCTGCTGTTCTTGTCTATTTTGTCAAAAGCTGGATATGTCTAGCTTGCTGTAGAGCTGTCTTCTCTCATTCACTAGTCTCATGTCTTGTCAAGTCTTTTCACTCACCATCAGACACCAGGATTTCTACTCTATATTTCCTATAGAAACCTCTCTGAATACCATTGCAGTTCTCCATCCAAACTCCCTGCCACTTAAAGAATTATAGTATTTTTGAGAAAATAATAACTCTGAAGATTGTTGGTGATTTGAGAGGTTGCAATCTTCTCTATGAGTCATTATTCAAACTATATCCCACCAGGATGCTAGGGGATATTTTGCAACTGTATGTGCTGTCTTTAGACTACTACTGATTTGAGGGTGGGGAAAATCAAAGCAAACCATTTCAGATAAAGTTTGCTTTCTTTCTGTGCATGAATTATCTGCAAACAGGTGAAAATAACTGGATTTAATTGATCATTCAAAATTATTTGTTGAGATCATTCTTGAATGGCTCATTTTTGAGCAGTCAGTATTCAAGGTTAGAGCTGCAGTGGGTAGCTTGAATTGGAAAGACTGTTGTTGTTTGTGGTCCCTGAATGATTATTTTTAATGCTTAGACCGAGACTTCTGATAAAAATACCTGTGGTCAAAATAATCTTCAATATTCACTTAAATTTCACTGTTCTGGTGAATTTTCCTTCCAGTGAATTTGTTTCTAGAATATGGACAAAAAAGAAATAAAAATGGATTTAATTTGCTAATAAACATGAAATAAATACATTTTTAAAAATATTGAAGCATGACAAACATATACAATGTTAATGATGCAATTTTCTTTCCTTCTAAAAATCACATTGTCCCTAGAAGCAATTGTCCCATTGTTGAATGTTGTCTCTCTCAGCTACATCATGACCTACTACCATTATTTTTTTGCAATGTCCATCTTACAGACACTGAAAGTTGCTCTGGGCAGGAATTCTGTGTTCTGAAATTTCATTTTGCACCCTAATAGTGCTATATAAAAGAAAATTAATGTTATAAAATTAAACATATTTTATGTACTGTTTTCTCTGATATTCCCCATAGTAGTCTGAGAGATATTAGTACTTAGTAATAGGATGGGCACTCACCTCAGGAGTGCCCTCTTGTGTCAGTGTTGGCATTGCCTACACACCCCCTGGCAGCTGCCCGATGGAGAGTGGTGGGTGTATCCCTGCCTCATTTTCCTCTTATGAGTTGTCAGTAAGTTCAGTGAGTATAGTTTAGTGAATGGTACCTTTAGTGGTGTCTAGTGTATTTAATCAGAGGTAAGAGAGACATGCAAGTATGTTTTTGGCCCTGGTGTCCTAACTGGGTGCACAAGTTAATATTAGTCTGTTTTTCTCATCTGAGTCCATCTGTCTGCTCTGGCCACACACTTCACTAGTAAGGCCCTCTTGACCAGGACTATCTTTGGGAGTCAGGTTTACTGCCATCACCTGGGGAAGGGTTCCTTCTCTGGACTCAGGGCTCCCGCAAAAGAAAAACTGCTGCAGCTCTTCTCTGGAGCAGTGTGGAATTCCCCAGCAACCTAGACCTCTTCCTACGTCTGATAAAATCCATTTGCTGGGACCAGGCCTTCCTCTGTCTTTGCCATGTCCAGCCCTCTCAGAACCAGCTGCCTGCAGAAGCATCTTTCCCAGATACCTTTTTCTAGTGAACTCTCTAAATCACTCCCTGGAGAGGTACCTTGCCTTAGGTACCTTTATGAGGCCTAGTGTCACCTAACTAATTAACTGTTGCCTAACCACCTAGGTAATTAACTACTGATGGGAGGATCTAGGTTGGTTTATTCTCTTTAGCAGAGCCTGTCACAGGTAGGCTGGTCCTGGACTCCCATGAAAGAGCCAGCCCCAGTGACACACTTATTTAGTACTTCTGGGGCCTATGACTACATAGTGTGCTCCATTAAAGGGCAATATGTTCATACCAACCAGTACTAGAGCTTTTGTAGTAATATTTAATCACACACAAAAGCAGGACTGACAGTGCATTCAGTAGAAAGCAGTGCTGCACATACCAAGTAAGAGGACACACAGCCAAGCAGACACACAGACACAAACACAGATTAGTACTCTATAGATACAGCATTTTAAATAACTTAGTGTATGTTCCAGATCTATTTCTCTCTCTTCTTGGTTCATATTTTACTTTGTAACTAGATTTGCTTGCTATATTTTTTTTAAAGTTGTTATATTGGCTGTGGGAGATATAAGCTTAGGGAAATTTCTAACTAATCTGACACTTTATCCTCAAATTGATTCTTCTTCCACTTTCACTACTAAATAATTTTATTTATGAAGTACCTCTGTGCAAAACTCCCTGAGCAAGCTCTGTGCATCAAATAATAATAATTTAGAATCCATGAATAAAACATTATAAGCTCACCGTGCAAGAGTTTAACACACACACAAAAACAAACAAACAAACAAAAAACCCAAGGCCCTGTAGAAAGATGGAGAATAAAAGGGAGAGAGAAAGGAATAAACACAGGGCCAACAGTGGTTAAATATAAATATTGGTTAAAAAAGTTTTAAAATATATCTTGGAAACTTCTTTTCTGCTGCAGATCTCCCTCTTCTTCATTCAGTTTTGTCAGACCTACACCATGACCACTGGTACATCCCAGCTGCTGCCTCTGCTGCTCTTAAGCTGCCATGTTCATATCAAGGGCTGCTTCTATATTATGTCTTTCCCTTTTGGCACAGCCTGCTTGGCCTTCCAGCTTCATGCAATCCATGGTTGGTGGGATTATGAAATGTCATTCAATCCCAGTTCCATCCTGCCTTAGAGACAACATTTCAGAGAACTCAGGCCCCCAAACATTTTGATTACTTGGAAATTTCATGAGCAGATTATAAAATGGGGTCAAAATTCCACTGTGTTTTCTCTCGCACAGCCAATGTAATAAATATTATTACTTTTTAACACAGAAAGCAATCTAGTTATGAAGTAAAATATCAACAAGAAGAATTAGGTCAGTAGATGGTGCTATAATATTGGTTTTAGCTTGTCAGCAGTGATTTTTGAAGAAAGGTTTATAGCATGATTAATGTTTCTAAACACACAATAAAATAATACATATGTATGTTTATATATAAAATAGTCAAAATTATTTTATAATTCTATAACTTTGGAGTTTTATATCAAATTTATTTTGTTGTGTGCAACTTTCCAGAAAACTAGACGCAGCTCTGGAAGCTGTCTGGTTCTCTCTCTCCTGACAACACTGTTTATTAAATGAACTGTTTCAAAACTTTCCACTGTTTTTTTTGTTTTGTTTTTTAAATGGATTCACTTTTGCCCTGTCTTCATGCAAACATCCTTTATGTCACTGGGACAAGAGATCATCAATATTACTGATACTTTTAATAAGGAAGGCAATTCAGTTAGAAAAGAAAGCCCTTTATTATCATTATTATTTATGACTGCACTGTCATAGGGCTTAACCCCCATCACTTGCAAGGCAAGGGAAAGAAACCCAATTAGTCATGCTCAGCATCTAGGGGGCATGGCGTGGCCAGAGGAAGATGAGTTATAAGTAGACTGATGGAGTGGGAAAGATGGTATAGAAGATAAGCCTTTCTGATTAAGAGAAACCCTGGGCTGGGATGCAAAAGGCAGGATACTGCAAGGGAACCACACTGAAGTCTGGGTAGGTGGAAGGACTATTAATTTGAAGACATGTTTGAACCTTTATTTGGACTTGCTAGTGGTACTTGAGAAGGGGTTTAGAGTTTGATGTGGTTTGGCCAGAGGCCAAGCTACACAATGCCCTGAGTGGGAGCTGGGAGAAGATGCATGCTGAGAAAGGCTATTGAGGAAGAGCCTGGTAGGGGACACCAGGGATGACAACCCAGTGCAATACTGCAATTAGAGACAAAGGAGTGTCCATGACTTGAGAACTCACACAACATGTGTGTTCATGGTATTTAATGCATAATTGAAGTGCAAATTCCTTGCCTTGAATATCTTACCCATCTTAATTGTGCTATATGAGGGGTGGGGTGTTAAGGTGAGTGCAATGCAGGTTTGTCATTGTTCATATCGTAACATTTTGCCACAGCTGTACGTTGGGAGAGCTGGAGCGATTCTGTTTCAGAGATACACAATGACTCCTAGAGACACCTGTTGTGTTAGGGGAGTGCAATCTGCAGCACTCGTTTTGAGGGACACAGAATATGCCTTTCCATGCCGCCGTTCAGCTCTACTAGCTTTCAGCCAGGTCTTTGCCTACTCCATGCCCTTGACCTTTGCCAGCTCTGGTTTTGACTGAGTTGTACTTGGAAGAAAAAAAACTTTGGTAAGAGTCTCTGCCATCCCCTGAACACAGAGCTGCAATTCTGGCCAGTCCTTATATATGGAACCTAGGGGTTGAGAAGCCTCTTTAATCCCATCCCTATCACTACATGACAACATAAGAGCAGGTCATGATGTGGCCCTACATGGTCAGGGCTTGTTTATGGGGCAAGTTACTGTGCGGCCAGTTAGAGTAAGAATTTACAGCACACCAGTTTGCCAGGCTGTAAGATGCCATCTGGGCACGGCTACAGTGCAGTGACAGTCCCAGAATGTGATTTTGCAGTGACAACACAGTAAGTTACAGTGTGGCAAGATGGTACGCTTCAGATTCACACCCTGGCTTGAGAGATGGTAATGTCAATGTGATGGTAACGTATGCGATGGTAACGCCAATGGTTCAAGAATCACCTGCCCACATATTCAAAATTAAGATAATAGGGAGCATCCTGTACAAAGTTATTCTTTTTTGAGGTATAGGTAACAGTCAGCAGGGTGCAACTAGCTGAGGGCTGCACTTTCACCCCATTTTTATCCATGGGATGGCTTAAAACTAAACCAATCAATTAGTTCAATATTGATAAAGTCTCCTCAAACTGTGCATATTAAAGCACTCACTGCATTTGGAATATCTTCCACAAGCACATGACATGTCAGAAACAATAATTTGTGGGCATTACCCAGAGCAAACACTCTAGCTATATAAAGTCTTTTAGAAAATGTGGCTGAATGAACATTATGATGTAATCATGTCACAGGGAAGCCAAGTAAACCTTTTGTGTGAACAGAATAATCCATTCATTGTGGTGAAGGCCCTGCACAAGCTATTCGATTGTGTACTGAATTCCACAGTCAGAAAAGGAAATAGTGTGTGGCGTGACTTTCTCTCTAGACTTTCTGCTGGAGAAGAGTATTGGAAGGGAACTCTGCTGCCAGAAGTTGAAATTGGGTTTGTATGCCTGCCTGGGGCTTGAGGATGGAACAGACCAGCAGTAGCTGAGGCTCTGCAGGACCTCAAGCAGACACTTGTCTCACTCGAATGTGGGTTTACAACTGAACTAAGACATGACAAAGTTGTTATAATCTATGTTGGGAGAGTTCACAGGCTGACCTGGATCAGGATTATTTGGAATTTCTTTCTTTCACTTGACTTAAAAGTTTCTGTTCTTTTCCACTTCGACAAAGTGAGAACTATGTAGTGGGGTAATTATAATCATAAATACTGTATATTTTGGCCATAACACAATAGTACAGGCAATAGCAGGGTGGGTCATCAGAGGTGCTTCCCATTAAATAAAATTAATAGTTGGCCACTAGGACCCAGTGGGACAGAAGTAGGTTTGTTTGCTCCTCACTGAGGAACTGCTTCTCTCTTTGCCATCCTGCCCTGTGCTGAAACCAAAATAAATGTAGCTGAAAGGAGTCACAGCACCACCACTGCTTTAGTTTGCAGAAGCTTCTTTAAAGCAGAACTAGGCAAGTTACTACTTTCAGATTAGTAGCAAATATTCATTCATTCAAGCTTCCCACATCCTGATCAATGAGGTGTAAAGATATAATTGGTTTATAGTAGCATAGTAGGACTTGCAAAGCACTTGTTAGGGAACAGGTACTAGACTTTTACATGTGTTTAAGTTCTTGACTCTAACAACTCTGAATAAGTTTCAGTCAGAAAGAAGTGATCATTTTGGAATACTAATTTCCCTTTAGAAAGTACTTGGAAAAAGTGCGTAACTGAAAAATCAAGCTAAAGAGCTGATTATGTCAGTGTATAGAAAGAGCATCTCTATTACAATCAATGGAATTCCATTAGTGTAAAACTAGTTTAAGTGAGAGGAAAATGAGGACCATAGTTTGGAGACTCAGACCCTCAGTACCAGTAAACGTTCATGAGCATAAAGTCTGCTTCAAGAGTCTTATCTCCGCTGAGAGCACAGTTTGGCCCTTATTGCAGATTTGCACCAGAGCAGAATCTGGCTCTATTCCTGAAATAAAGGTACATTTAAGAATAAGAGAATATCTGTCAGAGGAGTCCTACAATATTAATGAACAAATTGTTTCAGTTACTTGTGAAACTAATGCAAAATGCAGTTTCTAATTTAAAATTTCTGTATATTGATGAGCGGCAGGAGTCTTTTGCAGCAGTCTAATGTTCAGCTCCTGCTAAGAAAATTCATCTCTCTTTGCCAAGATGTGTATTACCCCATACAGTAGTCTGCTAGTTGCAAACAGGTCCCTTTTAACTATGTTGCAGCCTTAAGATGACTGTAAATGACTGACCAAGAACACATTAAAATTATGTGACGTCTCAACTGCTCCACTTAGTTGATGAAAAGACCTTTGAGGTTTCAGAAGCTTGTACGTAGTATTGAGTTCAAGATTTTCCCAAGAACACCTTCAACTCTGGAAAGATTTTAAAGTGGGATGTGTGTGTGTGAATTAACTAACTTCTACTGGGGAAACTGATATTGTCAATGTTATTTTCATTATGTTGAATGCAAATCATGGTCTCTAAAGGTTAATGGTATTAAACTTCATATTTTGTGCTATTGATAATTGTTGTTACCTTTATATGATTTCCAAATTGCTCCCAAGCAAGGATGTGTAGCAATAACACGCAAGTACATTGTGCAGTTAGGATGTAGTTCATTATAGCCTCATCTCATCATGTAAACCACTAGCTCTGGGGTCCATTAACGCACTTAGAATGTGTCTTGTGGGCTTGCATAAGAAACAGATTAATGCTCTTGAAATCATATTTTAATTTTTAAATATTCTTTCAAGACAAAAGAAATCCTCTTTGTGCTGTGCATAAGTAGTGTTTTAAATCTGTGTGATTGCAATGTGGTCATTAATTTAATTTATTATTCTCATAGATTCCCTTCCCCCCACCACTCCACATACTGCCAAGGGGTTGGTCTAAAGCGTCAATAGCCAGGAAAATAACTAATCCTCTTAGGAACTGGTTCTGCAACACAGGAAGTCCAAACCAAACTCAGTTTTCATGTGTTCAAGGTTATTTTTTAAACCAAATAATTTCTTCATGTGATGAAAAAACAGACAGTAGCTCTTAATAGCATTTTAATTCTTTCATTTCACTTGACATGGCCAAGTGTTAAAAATTGCTCCTGTCCAAAGAAATAGTTAGGAGAACTAGCATGAGACTGAGGAAAGGGAAAGAAGATGTCCTTGCAATGAATCCTACTGTATGTACAATAATGTCCTAAAGGCAGAAAGTCATTGCTCAAATCATCTAAAACGAGAAACCTAAACTAAAGAAATTACTGGAATATATATAAAGAAAAATTCTGCATTTAGAAAGAAAGAAAGTAGATGTAATAAGTCACATCCATTCCTATGGTAGGCCCTGATCTAGCAGAACAATGTGTATAGTTGTGTGCCTATGCCTGCTTGACATTCACTGATTAAAGGGTATACAGGCTACCCACTTGGATTGATCAGTGGGATTAGGAGCTTAATTTCTATGTGCATGTGAAATCTGATCAAGGCTGCCCTAAAATATACATCCTCTCTTTCCATCATTTATTTACAGTACCAGCTATCACAGTACCTATTATATGTACATGTATATAATTATGTATAAGAAGAAGCCAGATACTTCCCTGAACAGCCTGTGCAATTTCAGTGAATGGGAATACAAAGGTGTAAATCAGGATAGACTGTGTTATCCTATTCATTTGTACTTTGTGTAATTGAATGACGCCTTTGTAATAAAAATTAAATAGACAGGGGCAGATCCTCTAGTTGACTTCAATGGAGTTATGACAATTTACTCCACATGGGGATCTGGCCCTGTGAGCACAATTCTACCCCCATAGAGAATCACAAGAATTACATTAGTGTAACTGATGGCAGCTTTTGGCCCAGTATGAGATGTTCAAAACCTATTGCCATAAATGAAAGTCTTGCATGTGGCCTGAGAGCTGTACAGCATTTAGCCCTAAATGTAAGGATTATATCCAAACAACTTCTCTAAGGGCATTCAGAGGTATTTAACTTTGGTGGAGAGATTTTTTTAGTTGTTTGTTCATCTCATTTAGAGTTCAATTAGAGCATAAAGAAACCCAGCACAGAAACTGATATTAGTCAATGGGTAAGCAGCAAATTCTCTGATAACTTTGATTAATACATATGTACCACATTACATTGGAAAAGTTTGCCCAGATAAACTTACAACATTTTATTTTACTTGACTATAAGGCTATTTCAGATTTGGGATTTAAATTGCCTGGCTGACAGTGATAGAAACAAATGCTCAGGAACTTTGCAGTATATGATAGATGTAATCTAGTAAATATACCTCCTTTTGTAATTTGAGAGTGTTTAATTGCACTTCTTATGTTCTACATAAAGTCACTGACACCGTATAGTCTGACAAAGTATTTATCAGATCAGCAAATCACTTTAGTATGTGCCTAACTTCAAGCATGTGAGTAGCTGCATAGTAGTTGGTGGAATTGCTCATGTGTAAAGTTAGGTATATATGAAATGTTTTGCTTTATTAAGCTGGGTGTTCATTCAGGGCCAACATCTAGTCATACTAGGAATTCTTGCTCCTCTGAGTAGTCCACTCAGGGCTTCATGGGGAGAAGCCTGATTGGTAGAAACAGAACACAGAGAGAGAGAGAGAGAGAGGGAGAGAGAGAGAGAGAGAGAGAGAGAGAGAGAGAGAGAGAGAGAGAGAGAGAGAGAGAGAATGGATGCTTGTTTACTAGGAGACCACAAGTTCGTGATTTACTTACGTGTAATATAATAGAATTTGTATTAGATCAATATAAGCTTCAAATGACTATACCCTGTTGAAAAACCTTCAATATCGTAAGTCCTGGTTACACAATGCTCATTCTGTGAAAGTAAGAGGAGACTATTGAAATAAGTTACCCTAGTGAGACACAGAATTAGAACAATTAGAAATGCAATACATACATTCCCAAGCTCCTGTTCTTGCCTCCAGCATTACTGCTACTAAATTGGAATATAATATATTGGCCACTAAATCAACAAATCAATAACTTCTTAGGCAGATGTAGGCTGCATGAAATGGGCAGCTAGTATCTCGACTCATTAGAAAGGATTATAAAGTGAAAAATGTATCTTCCTGTGGATTTGGAAATAGCGCTGTGACAAAAGAATTAGCTGGATTTCTGGAACTCAGATCAGTGACAGATGTCTTCAAAAAATCATCTTTTTTGGTGGGATTTCTGTGAAAGGATGTGGTCTTATTTAGTAGTCTGAAGCTGTGGATGACAAGAGTGATAGAGAGAAGATGTTAATATGAAAATAGAATTAATCCCACCAAATAAACTGATTCATGAAGGGAACAGAGTTCCCCTGATAATCAACTGATTTGTTTTGTATAACTCCAGTCAGAAATGTTATTAAATGTACTGATCAATGTCTGATTGAAACAGATATCCTATCTGAGCCTTTAAAGTTGGCAGAGATGCAGATGATATTTCTACATAATAAATATTCCTTTATTATGGTTTATATCATCAGATGGCACTGATGAAAATGTTTGTAAATATAGAAAATTGTTTACAAATGTGATATATTGAGATCAGTCCTGCCAAGAAAATCTCCTAAATATTAGCTGCTATATATATATTTATATATATATATAGCACCTAATCTGAGGAGGCTCTTCAAACTTCTGTGTATAAAAGGAGAGCAATGTCACTGTAAATACTGAAAAAAGCTTTGAATCCCAGTGAATAGGAGTATTTATTTGGGAGAGTACAAGAATTCAATTTTAGATTTAGGTTTTATATCCTAATCTCCCTAGTATGATCTGGAGTAATGTATTTCTCTCAATCCTATTTTCAGTTTTCTGTGCTAGCAGACAGAAGTCTTCTATCTCCAGTGCTATTTGCTCTAGCAATAGAATCATAAGCAGCATATATTGATGTAAAACCCAGCAATATTGCTCGTATACCCTGCTCAGTGGATCGATATCCAGTGTAATTTGTTTGGATGTAGCTACATGATACTTCTGGGGGGAAAGAATTAAATTAATTATGCTAGTGGATAGGGTATTAAAGGTAATTAATGAGTTTGGCAGGTCTTCTGCTCGCAGCATTAATTGGGAGAAATCCAAGATCTTTCCAAAGTAATAAAGCTTTGCCTTTTGCCAGGTTTCACGTATTCCCTTTTAAAATGAAGATCTGACTCTTTTAAGCAATTAGGAGTTCATGTAATAACTTTATAAGTTTAACTCACAAAATAGGTTTTGGAACAGATTCTTAGAGGTTTAATTCACTGAATTTCTTATCCTTTTTCCAACAGGAAAGTAAGAAAAAAATCAAAATTATAAATAGCCAGAGATTTGTGGAAGCTTTGTATAGTGTTTAGTGCAAAGGACTATGAGGCAGAATCCCAATTTGACCTTGGGCAAGCCACTTCAACCTCTTTGTACTTCAGTTCTATCATCTTTAAAACAGATAGTTTAAATAAAATAAGTATAATAATAACAATCTGCCAACTTTATCAGGGAGGTTCATTACCAGGGCTGTGTGGAAATTTGGTTTTATTTTTCCAGAGATCATGTGAATAGTATCTTTAATTTATCTTGATAGGGTTTTGCACCCTATAAATTTAGATGCACTCAAAATCCGAAAGTGATGTTTAGTTTCACTTACTTTCATGCTTAAATCAGGTGAAACCATCAGTTTAACATAATGTCAATGCACAACCATAAACTGGCCTGGATTCACTTGAAACTCAGCTCAGTTTCCCTCAGAAACTAAGCAAAGCTTTTGACTAACGTGAGCTGAGCTTCATGTTTGTGAGAGAACTTGAATACATGTGAGTGTCACACAGTTAGGTAGTTTGCTGCTGATGCTTTGTGCCTCTCTCTTAAGTAAGGCTTGATTGTTCTCTTCCACGATTGCAGCTGAACTAAAAAATATATATATTTTCATTTGGCCTCATGGGTATTTCTCACTGATGATGCTCAGTGGGATTTGACCTGTTCACCAGTGGAATCTGTCCCTAAATACTAGGATGTTCCCAGATTGG
This sequence comes from Gopherus flavomarginatus, assembly GCF_025201925.1. NCBI lineage: Eukaryota > Metazoa > Chordata > Testudines > Testudinidae > Gopherus > Gopherus flavomarginatus. The sequence continues at coordinate 15,752,369 of NC_066630.1, read as the reverse complement.
TACAAATCCTGGAGCCTAAATAGGAGACCAGAGTCACCTGTGAAGGATTTTTTGTACCTTTGCCCTTGTTCTGTGCCCCAGCACTGCTTTCTGGCAGTGCTATTCCAGTGGAGCTGTGCTGCCAGGATATACTCAACTGGCAGCTATTTGGGAAATCCCCTTACAGGAGATCCTTACCAGGGAGGGGAGGCCACGGTAACATAATAACACCTTTACTCAGAAGATGACACATACCATCCTCTGCATGTGCCCCACTCTTTGTTTCCCCAGCTTGCCCTCCCACAACTTCCTCCTTGCAATGGGTTCTTGCTCCATACAGAACCCTCCCTGGCATCCAAAGAGAGAGAATGAAGGTAGTGTCATAGAGACAGCTGAGTCTTTCGTTTCATGCAGAGAAATGCAAGAGTGCTCCCTGTACATGTATCCTGGGGATATGGAAGGGTACTTGATATTTATTCATCTGTCTGGAAAGCTCTTGTGGTATTACTATTTACAATACCATAGTGTCTAGGAGTTACGGGCCAGGCTGTAGTGCTAGGTGCTGTACAAAGACAGAACATAAAGATGATCCCTGCTACAAAGAGCTTGCGGTGACATAAGCAGTGCATCTAAACTAACTTCAACAGTCACCCTGCTTACACCACAAACCTGGTCATCTTCAAAAGAGTGCAATTGACATATAGCTTAGTATGACTGGTTCTGGAGCCACAGTGAAATTGTACTCAGCTGTAAGGAGCAAAATGATGAAATATGAGAACAGAGATTTATGTTCATTATTGTGGATTAGTTGGAGTAAGAGCAATTGATTATTAGGTAGTGTATCGGAGTACAAAGGCTTGTTTTAATTAGTTAGCACACCCTAGTGGAAACAGAAAAGTGCCAATTAAGCAATCAGCCCAATTATCAGAGACTCATGGGAATATATTGTGAAATTTAACTTCATCATTTGCTTGAAAAATAAGTATTGCATGAAACATTAAAAAAATTCTATATATAATGAAGATTAAGTCATTTAACATCGTAATATATCAAGGAAGCAGCCTGAAGTGAAAAATGGGAATAATATGCTCAAAATCCCCAGCAATTCACACCAGTAATCTCTGATTAAATAATAATACTTTAACTGTTGCTGCTCATCCTGAACAATCCCAAAGTGTTTTATTAACCTTACAGACTATATACATAAATTAAAATCACTTTACCCATCTGGGAAATGCGGTCATCTCTCGGGTTGCACACAGCCTCTGCTTAATAAAACTCAACAGCATGGCTCAACACCTTGAGACAGTGAATTGTGGACAGCTAGTGAGATGCCTTGCAAGTAATTTTGATCTTCCATTTGTATAGGATAGGCATACATTTTTTCTGTTCTTTGGAGTCATTTAAAACTATTTGATCTGTGCCACTTACCAGGAAACTGATTAACTCCTAAGATTCATCTCCCCTTCACCTTCATTGGCTCGTTTCACTTCCCACAACACACTTGCATCCACACACAGAGAAAATAGCAGCGTGCAGTTTCTTTCTACTGTATCTCTTAATGGTCAGTAGAATCGCAGCTACGCAACATGTGCCAGCTGAGCAGCTATGTCTGGTCCCATCCAACTCCTCTTACTAACGCTGCTTCCATGTTCCCTCTCCTTTTGCATTCAATTTTCATTAATTTGCAACCTATTTCTGGGCACAAGGACTGTAAATAGCGAACATTTTAAAACTGCTCAGATAAATGTGGAATTTTATCTTGTGTGGCTTACAATTGCCGCTAAAGTGTTTGCACACTTACCCACTCATGGAACAGGAACCCTGCCATCTAATGGCATGTCTACACTGCAAATGAAGGTGTGATTACAGGCGTGTAATCTAGTTAGTGTGGGTAACAATAGCAGTATAGCTGCTGTGGCATAGTCTTCAGCATGGGATAGCAACGAAGGTGCAAGCCCTTTAGGGACCCTACGTACATACTTGGGTTGCTAGCCCATGCCATCATGTCCATCCTACTATTGTTACCCATTCTAGCTAGGTTAAAGCTAGCTCGAGTATGCTCACCTATGCTACAATCACACCTTTCACTTATAGTATAGACATACTCTACCTGATCAATCATAAGTAAACAACAGAGCTCGAACTGCAAATATCTGTGACTCATCATAGCATAAAAATATTTGGAAATCTTTTCAGTGAACAAGTTCAAATAACTGATCAAGTTGAGGAAATTGAGTTCTGATCACAAATATTCTGTGTACAGAAAAGCAGCTAAGTTTGCTGAATTTGTTGTCAATTGTTTATTTGCTAGGCACTAGAGCTAAGAGGAAGACAGTGTGAGGAAGAGAAAGTTTCAGCAAGAGTACTGAAACAAACACCTATTTTTCAAACTATGCGATAGGGTCTTTTCTGTGTCCATGCAGACAGGGCTGGCTATAGGCCGATTCTCCTGATGAATCGGGCCCTGTGCCACAGAGGGCCCCACAGTGTCCAGAAGAGAAGCCCCACAAGGTAAGGCTATGGAAGACAACTGCTGCCAAGGAAGGATCCTCCACCAAAGTGCCGCTGGAAACAGTGGCAACCTATTGAGTTGCCACCGAATTGCCGCCATCTTTGGCGGCAGCTAAATCGCTGTTGCTGTCTTTGGCGACATTTTGATTGCAGCTCTTTCGAATCAGGCCCCGCATGTCCTAAAGCTGGCCCTGCATGCAGAGCAGACAAAACTTCTCACTCTGAATTTGTGGAGTAAGATGCTCCTCAGTAAAACTCCATTCAATGGGGCACCTGTGGAGTAAGGCAATGGTTCTCAAGCAGGGGCACATGTATCCCTGCAGGTACTCAGAGGTCTTCCAAGGTGTACATCAACTCATAAATCTAGATATTTGCCTGGTTTTACAACAGGATACATAAAAAGCGCTAGCAAAGTCAGCACAAACTAGAATTTCATAAGACAATGACTTGCTTATAGTGCTCTATGAATTATACACTAAAATGTAAGTACAAATTTATATTCCAATTGATTTACTTTATAATTATATAGTAAAAATGCGACAGTAAGCAGTTTTTCAATAATAGTGTGCTGTGACACTTTTGTATTTTTATGTCTGATTTTGTAAGCAAGTGGTATAAATGAAGTAACTTGGGGGTAAGCAAGACAAATCAGACTCCTGAAAGGAGTACGGTAGTCTGGAAAGGTTGAGAACCACTTGAGTAAGGCACCATTCAATATGAGAAACAGCATTGGAATCTGGCCCTCTATGTTTATTGCTAGCAATGGATATTGCGTGGGGAAAATTACACTCCTATCACTAAGGACTTAGGCACGGTGAAACTATAGTAAAACTATCCATTTTGATTTAAGGAAGGTATATTTTATGTTTTCATTCCAGTCCATAGACATTTATAAAAATGAGTTGAATGTCTGAGATCAGTGCATTTGAAGGAGTAGGAGGGGAAATGAGGCTATTAAAGATAGGTCTAAAAATGTAAAATTTATAGATTTATATTTTATTAAGAGTTGTATAAAAGTTTAATTTCTATTACATCTTTTAGAGGACCCCCTGTGGAGTCATGTTCTTTAGGTAGCACAGCAATCACTGTTTCAGTAACTACTGCACTGATTTCAGCTAGAGATGTGGTGCATCTGAAAAACCCCAATCAACTTTTATTCACTGGCAAAACTTATTATCTTCCCCAAAAAAGTTAACGATATGCATTGCTAGCTCCAGAAAGTAAATTTCCTGCAAGGAGAACATTTATAAATCAGATTTCAGTGTAGGAAGGGGGAAAAAAAAGTTAACTGATCAAGTAGAACTCTTTCCAAAATGGCATTTCTCAGACTTCTAGGCAAAGAAATATCTAAGCCTATTTCTACCATAAATAGATAAAGGGCCAGATTGTGACCCTGGCTATAGCGCCGCACAAGCAGGACCAGCGCTTCAATGTAGGCGACCTAGGCGGTCGCCTAGGGTACCAGGATTTGGGAGGGCGGCATGCCGCCCTTGGCGGCAATTCGGCGGCAGGGGGTCCTTACGTGCTCTGGGTTGTCGTCAGCAATTCTGCGGCGCGTCCTTCACTCGCCCCAGGACCTGCCGCCGAAGACCGGGAGCGTGGAAGGAACCCCCCGACTCCCCGCAGAATTGCAGCCAATGACTGGGAGCACGGAAGGAACCCCGCCTAGGGAGCCAAAAACCCTGGCCCCGCTCCTGCGCACAAGAGAGTAAGGAGATGAGAAATTGTATTGCTGTCCTGAATAGACTATTTGAACTGCAGTTTGCTCAGAAGCTGCCAGGGGGCATGACTCCCCATCCTATGCAGATGATCAGGGAGTATGAGTAGGTAGAACATTGACTCTGCACTCTTCCCTGTCCGCAACTCACACAAAGAGGGAAAAAATGTGCACTTTGAGGGCTGTTGCAGGCACCTTTCTCCTACAGCAAATGAGATCTGTGAACCAGCTTTTGAGATTCACAATCTCATCTGCATCCTCAAGCCACACCAACTAAATGCTGTTCCTTATGTAGGGCTTGTGACATAGCCACAATTAAGCCTTCCATGAACTCAGTCCTGTACATCTATCTTAGGTAGTTATATAACCCCATTACTGTTGTGGCTGAGCACCTCACAGTCTGTTTATGTATCTATCTTCACAGCACCACTTTAAGGTAGGGAAATATATATTGTCCCAATGTTTTACATACATGGCAACTGAAAAACAGGGAAACTTTCCAAGGTCATAGCGGAGGCCTATGGTAAAGCAGGGAATTGAAGTTAAGTTGCCCAAATCCTAGCTTAGTGTCTCTATCACTAGACCATACTTCCTTTCTGAGGTTTATATTGTGCTGACTTTCTCTATAGTTACCATTAGGACATTATATGCCAACTTTTTTCTGAATATTCAATAACACTCAGTGAATTCAACTCAACCCTCCTCAGTGAGATAAGAAATTTACTGTTACTAGGAATGTAACAGGATCTAGTTTCAAATAGGTATTCAACTAAATTCTGATTGAAATTCTAGTATTTGGCTTTGTCTGAATATTTTTTTTCAAAGATATATTGAAGCAGATGAGTAGCTGCAAACTGTGGGGCACTTTTTGAACATACTGGGCTACTGCATCTTGGGCTGCAGAAAGAAGCATTTGGCTTGCTAGGCCTCCAAAACCTAAATTGGCTTGAAGCAAGGATGCCATCCTGTTCAGACCACTTCCTCATCTAGGGGAAATAAAAACTCTTCCCATTGCAAGACTAGAAAAAAAAAACCTGCTTATATCATTCACCTCCTCCAAATAGTCTTGGACCTTTACACATTGCAAAGGTTACTGATAGAAAACTTTACTCAGCTATCAGAGGGTAGCCGTGTTAGTCTGGATCTGTATCTGAGGAAGTGGGTATTCAAGAAGTTGAAACAACAGTTGATTACGGTAGCCATGCTACTAATGGCTCATGCATCTGAGGAAGTGGGTATTCACCCACGAAAGCTCATGCTCCAAAACGTCTGTTAGTCTATAAGGTGCCACAGGACTCTTTGCTGCTTTTACTCAGCTAGAGACCAATGAGCAGAAGAATTAGTGAGAAATTGCACTAAACAGATCATTGATTGACGGTATCGACCTCACAAACTGCTGTTCTTTGTCCAGCTTCCTTTTATAGCAGAAGACAATCTCCAATACCTCCTACCTGCTGCTAGTATTCCTTTCAGCCAGGCTTTATGTCATGGGATGGTACAGAGACAGCACTGTGACATTCTAGTGGATGGATGATTTGTTCATAGGGGAGGGAAATAAATCTATATTCATCTTATTGGAACTCTCTCCTCCATTTGGTACACAACATTCATGCCCTGACTCCCAGGAATGCAGGGATGGATAGAAACAACCTAGAAGAGCTTCTCTTAGACAAAACACAGAGAATGATCGTGGTCAATTTTCCCTCCTCCTTCAAAGTCTTCACCTGTGGAAATCTACAGGCTCGTATAATTCAAAATCTATATGAAGCCATTGTGAGAGCTGGGCTCACAATGTTAGTTAGCTATTCAGATAATAGTCTCTACATCTCAAAAACATAAACTGTACCATCTTCCAGATTACTCAATGCTTGGTAAAAATCATTACCTGGATGAAGAGCAACAGACTAAGTTTGAATCTTGACAAGACTGAAGTGAAGCTGTTAGGAAGAGGAAGGTGCTTCAGATAACGTGAGTCCTTCGAAACATTCCCTTCTTAACTCAACTCTGGGGCATCTATTCTCAGGTTGTTAAATGTGTCTGCAGTGTTATACTGCTCTTCTCTTCTCTCTGCTCCTGGGTACCCAAATAGATTACCCAAACGGTAAAAATTATCATTTGCATCTAACTGGAAGATTGTACCCTACCACATCAGATGCAGACCTGATCACAATTACTCACGCATTCACCACATGACTTGATTATTCCAACTAGGATTGAAATTCTACATTCTGAAAAAGCTCTGCCTGGCACAAAACTCAGCAGTCTGTCTGTTTAGGAACACAGATCACGGTAAATACACAACCCTGATGCTCCAATCTATGAAATGACTCCCCACCGAATATAAAGTCCAGTTTGCTTCTCTGATACTGATATCCCTCCAGAGGATTGGCCATAGCTACTTGATTACTTGATTGGTAGACATTAATTTTTTCATACTTTTAAAGTGGATTGGAAGGTGGGATTATAAATCCAATCTATGGAGAGATTCATAGTTTATAGGACAGAAGGGGCCAGTCTGACTTCCTGTATAATACAGGTCATAGGAATTCCCTGAATTAATTCCTGTTTTAACTGGATGATATCTTTCAGAAAACATCCAATCTTCATTTAAAAGTTGGCAGTAATGAAGAATCAACCACAACTGTTGGTTAGTTGTACCAATGGTTAATTACTCTCACTGTTAAAAATGTGTGCTTTATTTCCAGAGAACAGCTTGTTTTCAAATTTCTTTTTAAACTTTAATTACCAAGCAATTATTTTCACATTTGTAAAAAAATTTTCTCCACTACAAACCTTATATAGTCTGAAATGGTGCTCTTCTCTCTTCAAAACATTGCTACAATCAGCAATCCTTCCACATTAGATTCTCAACTGTTGCTCAACCTTATTTAAATAACTCTCATTGTCATCTTTAAATGTATTCATTTTAGCAGGTCAATGAATGCATTAGTCAGTCATGTGTCCAGTGCAGATTCTGCCTGGCAAAATACATAATAAAATATGGAAAAAATCTTCTAAGCTGGTATCAAATCAGGAAAAGGGAGGAGGGGGGCATTACTCAAGGGAAATCAGCACCTGACTTAATCCATGAAGACAAAAATTGGCTACCTTGTCCAATAGCTAATCTGGTTATACAAACCTTTAACCCCTTGTCCATGTCTTAGGAATGATTTACTGTAAAGTGACAAATTGCTTCAAGAAGTTGAAACAACAGTTGATTACGGTAGCCATGCTACTAATGGCTTACAGAAATGTTAATTAATAGGTCACTGTAAAGAATCATATTTAAGATTTTGGTAAAGACCAGACCCTCAAACCACTATTTCCTCTTCTTGGGATATAACAGAATAAAAGTAAAAACCAACTAAACAATCTCCTGATTAAAAAGTTTTGTCTATGCAGATTAACTTCTCTATTTTATGTGATTTTTATTGTAAGAGATGTTATGCTTGAAAAGCATTAACGTTATTATACGCAAGGGAGAGAGCGTGGGCTTTATTTTTGGCAGAACTGGAAGTCTTTTATTTATTATTTCCAAAGTACGACAGTTTGCAGCAACTTACATTTCTTTCCATAAAATTTCTGTGACATTTATAACCAATCACATGGATTCTTATTTGTTGCAGGCACAAGAGTTCTGTGCAGGGGCGTGTGACATGGGTAACCATGGCAGTTATGCAGTTTGGGGACAGAAAAGTAAATATGCATGTAACTATCAGTACATCAGTTACTACTTTCTTGCGGGCGTTTGAACTTCTGTACAATGTCTATTTTGAAAACTGCCTATGCTTTTTTTAATAGGTTGGCTGGTTTATTTGAGAACTAAATAAATTGGAGCCATGAAAACTAATTTTACTTAAAGTCATTTTGAGAAGGTCAAGGAGATAACTCAGATCATTTCCTCCTTCTCTGCTGTAATCTTGCCTTTTCTTGTCTCCCCACTTCCTCTCTGGCTCACACAGCATCCCAGAGAATTCAAAATGTTGGATCTCAAACAATCTTTTCTCTTAGGCTAGGCCACTCCCCTTTCCATTTGCCTCTCTTTGCTTCTTCTCACCTCCACATTCTTGGGTTTTAATCACTCTAAAATATCTGCACAATTAACCTATTTCCTTTTTCTCGCCTCTCACTTTTTCTCTGATATACTGCCCTTGCTTCTTCTGCCTTTCTGTTCCCTTCTCTCACACTCAGTTTTATGTTTTCTTTGTGATCCCTTAAACTTGACTCTTCTCCTGCCCCTTTTGGAATTATTTTGTCTTTCTATTCTCTTTAGGGCAGTGATCATTCCTCCCTCTGTCTTGTACATATTGCCTATCATACTGTTGCTCTGCAACAGATAAAGATTAACAATAAAGGTATGTATGCAAGAGGAAAAGTTCAGTGCACGTAATGAAAGATGGTACAGTAATCATGAAAAAGTGTCAAGTGTGTGACAAGTGGCAGAAAAAATAGGTTAACTTTATCTTGATGAATTAGGTCCTGGGAAACTCATAACACCACACAATATTTAAAGCTCTGGATAAAGAGAAGCAGCTGGTATTGATCAATACATTCAATAAAAGGCAACACAATTTTTCTAGTCTGTATATGGCTGGAAATAAAACCTATCATCCAAAATTCATGGGCTCTAGGCTAGAAACTATGGGCTATCCCTGATGCTTTAATTCAAAGGAGTGTCACCAGGGATGAATTTGACCTAATTTCTTTTCTTATTTAACATACCATGGACTATACATTTATATGAAAACAACATACTCTCTTTATTTAAGGCCAGTTCCCAATCCGATTATAAACAATGAGTTTTTTTGCCACTGATTTCAATGGGCAAAGGGTTTAGTTCCTTTCTATTCTATTCAGGTCCTTGTACTGTGCCCATCAAGGAGTGGTATCTCAGCAACTATATGGACTATACCTATATGGACCAGACATATTTTTAGTTTCAAAAAGTATATATAACTATGTAGAGGGGTGGTTATCCCGCTCCTGCCCTGAAGGACTTAAAACAGCCCTGGGAGAGAGCTGAGGCAGGGAAAGCAGCTACTAGGCTGAATGGGAAGCAGCCACAGCTGGGCCACGCCCCAATCAGGCCTCAGCTGGCCCAGTATAAGAGGCTGAGAGCCAGGAGCTCAGCAGTCTCTCTCTGCCTTCAGAGTGGGGCCCTGGCTGCTGGGAAGCTCAGGGGTGCTAGAGTGAGGCAGGGCTTGGGAGCTTGAGGCAGGGCCAGTGCAAGGGTATTTTGTGCCCTAGGCCAAACTTCTGCCTTGCACCCCACCTTGCACATCAGTTCATTGAGGGGCAAATCCCAATGAGCCTTTATAGCCCCCAGAGGCCATCTGTGCCCAGGGGCTGCTCCACAGACTAGGTTCCTTCCTCTCCACCCCATGAACTCCCCTGGAGGGTGCACAACCCCTGCCCCCATGAGTCCTCCCCACCCCACCCTGAGTCCACTCACTGGCTTTGCTGGGCGTGGGCTGCTGCAGCAGCTTGGCAGGGAGGAGCTGCCTTCTGGAGGCACCAGAGAGCCAGAGCTTTGGTGGCAACCCCCAGCCATGGAGGAGCTGGCATGGTGCAAGGGGGCAGCAGCCCTGCAAAGGCAGTGGTGCCTCTAGCGGAGAGCAGCCCTGCCCCTGCCCCTCCTGCCCAGGCTGCAGCCTGGTGTGTGCCCCCCTCCCCACCGCAGGGGCTCCTGTAGGCTGCAGCGAATGAGTGCGGGCAGCAGCCTCCGTTCACCTCCCAGCTCCTCCTTTGCCTAGGGTTACCATATTTCAACAGTCAAAAAAGAGGAGGGGGGAGAGCCCTGGCCCCATCCACCCTCCCACTTCCCAGCCCTGACTTGCCCCCCTTAGAATCCTCAACCCCCTGGTTCCTTGCCCCCTGACTGCCCCTCCTGAGACCTCCCATCCTAACTGACCCCTTAGGACTCTACCTGTCCCCTGACTGCCCCAAGCCTTATCCACACCCCTACCCCCAGACAGACCCCCGGGACTCCCATGCCCCATCCAACCACTCCCTGTCCCCTGACTGCCCCCCAGAACCCTTGGCCCATCTAACCCTCCTGCTCCCTGTCCCCTGACTGCCTCAACCTCTCTGCACACCCCTTCCCCCGACAGCACCCCCCCAAACTCCCAACCCTCTTCCTGCTCCCTGGGGCTCCCCTTACCATGCCCATGTTGGTCAGACACTGGCTACATGTGGAACCAAACCAAACAGGCTGCCACATGCACAGCCCCTCTCCTGCAGAGTCCTGAGGCAGCGGGAGAGGGGGAGGTCCGGGAGGGGCAGCAGTGGCTCACATGCCCGGGAGCTGCAGAGCCCGAGGTGGGAGCCGAGGGGTGCACAGGGGCTGCCTCCTGCATGCATCTGCTGCAGCCTGCAGGAGCCCCCCCCCAGGGGGGGTACCAGGCTGCAGCCTGGGCAGGAGGGGCAGGGGGCCTGGCTGCTTCCCATTAGCAGTGCCACCACTTTTGCAAGGCTGCTGCCCCACGCTATGCAGGCTCCTCCATGGCTGGGGCTTGCTGCCCATGCAAGCCAAAGCTCTGGCTCTCTGGTGCCTCCAGAAGGCAGCTCCTCCCTGAGGAACCAAGGCACCACTTTTTGGCGCTCCCAACCACTTGGTGTCCTAGGCAACCACCTAGTTCGCCTAGTGTTTGTACCAGCCCGGGCTGTAGGCTGGCAACACTCCAGGCTGCAGGGCCTTGTCCAAGGCTCCATAGAGGCATTGGGTTGCAGAGGGAGGCAGCAGGTCCAGACCCAACCTTGCCTATGATGAGTGGCTGACACTGCAGTCTGCCTCAGGGCATGGGGGCTAGTTAGTGACTGGCAGTAGCCTATGACTGAGATGGGGATAGTGAGTGGGGGTTTCCTGGGGAGGGGAGACCCTGAGACTGAGGGGTTACTGCCAGAGGGCAGCACCCCAGATAAATAGGGCACTGAAGTCCAAAGAGGGACACGGGGGCCAAGCAGCAGCGGGACATTGGCCTGCAAAGGGCGCTATGGAGGCTGGATGAGCTAATTCCCAGAGACAACCAGCAGGAGATGCCACAGGGGTGAGTCTTGCACCGTTACAAACTATTACAGAAGACCTTAATTGAGCTTTTAAATATAATAAATTAGAAACTAGATATATGAAAACTAACAATCTCTTCTTATAACAGAATAAGAGCAATAGATATTAGAAATGTTGAATTGTTTGTATTAATAAACAATTTTGGAAATGCAGGAACAATTTCTATCTTTGCTTAATGTGTTTTTTCACTAAGAAGGGTCACAGAAATAGCTATAGTATCTCTTGTATATGCTGCGGACTTAGGCTGGAGGGAAATAGAATCAAATTTTTAAGATGGATATAGGAAAAATTATCATTTTGATTGTGCTGAAAAATCCATTTTTCATTTCTGTGAATCATGTTGTGATGAGGACTAAACTGAGAATGAAACTGGAAACCTGATTATTGTTTCCTGCTGCATTGTTGAGAGATCACTTTAAATTCTATATCTGCAAAGTTGTTTTAAAAGTTTCCAAACTATCTGTTGAATACATAGCACTATTAGGAATTGATCAACTAGTTCAAATAAAAGAATGATCCCTTGCTGTTCACCTAAAATTCAGACTATATATTTGTTGAACCTTCAACTGGAAAAAAAATCAGTTATTTGTTAAGAGTAACAAATGCTGTATTATAGCCCTGTTGGTCCCAGGCTATTAGAGAGACAAGGTGGATGACGTAATATCTTTCACTGGACCAACTTTTGTTGGAGAGAGAGACAAGTTTCTGAACTGTGCAGAGCTCTCCTTCATGAGAGAGACTTCTCTGAATATTTCTTTTCTGAAATAGGAAGCAATAGAAATCTTGTAGGAAAACCTGTTCTCATACGACTTCAACCCAGTGTTGCAGACCCAGGAGTGTTTGTCTGAATATTTGAATCAAACCTTAGAACCATTTGATGTTTAGTCCTTACTAAATACTACTAGACTCTCTGCATATGGGAAATACTTAATGAGGCCAAAGTTATGAAACATGACCTCAATTCCTCTGTGCATTGAGACTTCTAGACCCTGATTTTCAGAGGTGCTGAGCACTTCCAGGTCCCCACTAATGTAGCTGAGAATCAAGTGAAATGGTCTCAAGCGAGTCAGTGAAAAATAAAAAATCACCCATCCAAAATAGGGTTGCCATCTTACTACTCACACAAAACTGAACACCCTTCCCCCTCCCCCTGTCCTGCCCATCATCTGAGGCCCTGCCCCATTCTAAGGCCCTGCCTCCCACTCACTTCATCCCCCCTGCCTCCGTCACTCGCTCTCCCCACCCTCAGTCATTTGCTTTTTTTCATCAGGCTGGGGCAGTGGATTGGGATGCGTAAGGGGATCAGGGCTCTGGCAGGGAGTGTGGGCTCTGGGATGAAGGCTTTCAGGTGTAGGAAGGGGCTCCATGGTGGAGCTGAGGGGTTCAGAGTATGGGAGAGGGCTCTGGGATGAGGCAGGGGTTGGGACACAGGGGTTGAGGGCTCCATCTTGGGGTGCAGGCTCTGTGGTGGGGCTGGGGATGAGGGGGCTCCAGGCTGGAGCTGAGGGGTTCAGAGTGTGGGAGGGGGCTCCAGGCTGAGACAGGGGTTGGGGCATGGGGGTTGAGGGCTCCAGCTTGGGGTGCAGGCTCTGTGATGGGGTTGGGGATCAGGGTTTTGGGGTACAGGAGGGTGCTCTGGGCTGGGATTGAGGGTTTGGAGAGTATGAGGGGCTCAGGGCTGGGGCACAGGATAGAGTCATGGGTCCAGGCTCCAGGTTGTGCTTACCTCAAGCCACTCCCTGGAACAGCGGCATGTCCCCTCTCTGACTCTTACATGGAGGCACAGCTCTGTGTGCTACCCCGTCCACAGCTCCCACTGGCCATCATTCCCAGTCAATGGGAGCTGCAGAGCCAGCTTCTGGAGTGGGGGCAGCATGCGGAGCCCCCAGGCTGCCCCTATGCATAGGACCCAGAGGAGAGAGATGCCGCTGCTTCCGGGAGCCGTGTGGAGCCATGGCAGGCAGGGAGCCTGCTTTAGCCCTGCTGTACTGCTGACTGGACTTTTAACGTCCCGGGCAGCAGTGCTGACTGGAGCCACCAGGGTCTCTCTTCAACTGACGTTCCGGTTGAAAACTGGCAACCCTAATCCAGAAATCAGAGGCCATGTTTTTGTCCTGGCAGCCCAGTCCTGCTAGGTGTGCAGCACCTTCAAGTCCTGTTGATTGCTTGAGCATTTGACAGGGTTCAGCAACTGACAGGACGCTCTCAGTGCCTCACAGGTTGGGCTATTCAGTTGTTGAAAAATAGCATTTCAAACGTTATATAGTTTGAAGATGTTTTTTCTGATCATAAACATAAAAATGGGATTTCAATAAATATGCCACATTTCTGAAAAACGTACATAAATCACCAGCATCTGGACCACATTTGAACCACTGCCAAGCTCTAGATCCTCTTATCAGTCCTATCAGTTATATGTTCCTTCAGCGTTCGTAACCTTTGCATAGTAGTGAGTTGTCGAAAAAAAATAAATAGAAAAGAAAAATATTCTTGAACTACAGGTATTGTTCAACTCTCCTGAATTGTTTGTGAATTATAGACATACAGTTACTGTGGTTGAAGCCTACCTACTTCCATACTAACATTAAAAGGAAATAGAAAAAGGTGAGTACTTGTCCTTTCAAAGTGACATAAAACTGCTGGAGCTGGGTAATAATGGGAAGAAACTCTGAGTTTCTCCTTTTTATTACATGAAAATTAAAGTAAATCCTCAACTTATTGTTGACATCTCTGTGGCAAATATGTACACAAAGTAACAAGTAGATATAAAAAGCCTGGTAGTAGCTCATTGCGCATCTCCACTCATGATTTATTCATGTGGCTTCTTTTAAAAAGTGGGATCTTGGGGGGGGAAAAAGAAAATGAAAAGAGGGAAAAAATGCATGATTGATTTATTCTATCGAAGGATGGTATTTAAAACTTGAGTTTCATGCACTTTGCATTTGAATTCTGGAGTGAACATATTGTATTTGTATTCAAACAAAGAATATTAAACTAATAAATAAAATCAGAATCTATTTGAATATACTTAAAGAAATTCAGACTCTGGTGATTGAAGGCCTCTGTTAAAGTTTTTGGGGTGAATCCTTCGTGTAAATAAGCATAGCTCTATTGAAGTCAATAGTGTTACACCATTTAGTCCAGCTGAGCATCAGGCCCATTATCTTTTATCTTCATGCTCCACACACTTCAAAAAGTAGTCACATAACATGATGGCAGAAAGCACTACTGATATGTAAATTGAATTTCTTTTATACAATTGTGACAATATGAAATCATTTTTTCACATCACCCAGCTGTTACCAGACCCTTGTCATCCCTGTCTGGTTGTTTCTCGTGGCTGAAGATTCTAGGCTCAATCCTGATGTTTGTCCAATAAGTGCTAGGTGTTGCTTTGCTAGAGACCAATAAAAGAGCAGTTTGCAAGAATCTGTTCCTGGGGTCAATTATATAATGCCTTTGGTATAGCTTAGAGCAGTATTCTGGTTACTCCCAATTTGCCCCAAGCAGACAGCACACCAGCCAGGGATTACCAGAGTGCAGTGATCAGCCAACCATGCCTGTTTTCTTCTGACCACACCGCCCATCACCTATGCTGCAACAGGGAGAGTTAGCAAGTTCTACGCTTCTGAGAAATTCTCCTACTGGAAGGATACCAAGCTGTCCAGTTATACTAACTTTCTGGCCCCTTTATACCTCTCAGAACAGAGCTAAAGAACTGGCCTTTTCTCCTATCTCAGCCATTTAAACAGACATCTTAATTTACACACAATGCAGTTGGGGGGGTGTATTAACATTCTGTAGTCCAGCTTCTTTCACCATTATACACATTGAGCAATAAATGACCTCCAAGGGGTAAGGTTCTGCCCTAGGTAGAGCAACAGGAGACCAACAGATGTGGATGAGGCCCCATGCAAGGACACATCAGGTGAGACAGTGGAAATGAGGAACTAAGTAGACCTGCAAAATGCAGTCAGACTTGCAAATTAAAAGCTCTTTTCCTGCTCTATTGTATGTCCTTGATAACCTCTGTCACTAACAGACTCTCCCCCTTCACCAAAACACAGCCAGCCAGAGATTCATGACTCCTTCCTTTAACTTGCACTGAATTTAAACAGCAAACAGGTGGGAACACTACATGGATATCATATTATTTTTGCTGAGTTAAAGTTTGCAGTTACAAGAATGTTGTGCATGCTGTGTGTCTGCTTGGCAGAGGGCTGGATTCTGACAGGAAGAGTGGTTAATGTAAGGAAAGGACATTATGGGATGTGAGTGAAGGTATCTTACCTGGTCATTTTCCAAAGCATCCAATGCCTATTCAGTGTGGTGCTTTGTCCCCCTTTAGTGGTGGCTGAGTCACATACAGAAGTTGATAAGCCTGAAATATTCTTGGGTAACAGAGGTCTTCTATCTAGAGTTGTAGGGCTCATGCTTTTATAGCAGAAGTCTCATGTCCGTGTCCCACCCAGGAGTGCAGTCTAACACTTGCATTCAAGGGTTTGTGTGGGTGGGTTTTTCACTTAAGTAACCTTAACTGGTCGCTAATGAAACATCACATCCTCTGCTGGCTTAAACTGGTGTAGCTCCATCCACATCAGTGAAGGATCTGACCCAAAGTTACATGAGCATGTGTGTATTGGTGATATATAAATACACACGCCTACAAAGTTTTAGGTAAAGTTATCTGAATATCGGTCTGTGCAGTGGGTAATGAAACCTTCTACTAGCAGTTGGTGACAGGAAAGAAACAAATCTGTGACAACAGCCCCAGCTGCATATCTATCTCTTAGTGCAGGCTTCTGTCTGACTGAGTCGGAAGATTTTAGTCCTTTTTAGATATTTTAATTTTTTCTAACTCTTCTTTTATATTTGCAGGATTAAATTTAGCTGAGGACTTACTATCAGTGATGTATTTTCTCTTTCCCCACCAAAACCTCTTTCTTTTCCGGCTCTCGCTGTGCAGAGAGGCTCTCAGTATCCGATTCCCTCCTTATAATCCACATATACATATTTCATACTATCCCTGCTCTTTCCCTTTTCTTGTCGCTAAACATTTTGTCAGCGAAAATGAGATTGATAGAGAAGATGGATTCCTGTACAGTTGCTAATGGTCCAAATGTTACACTGTTTTGTCAACAGCACTCTATTGTTGAAAGCAATTTCTCTCACTGTGTCAATATATATGCCATGCTGTGTTGATATTAATGGATCTGCCAGGAAAGGCATTTAATTAATCAGTTCCCAGAATAAACACTGTCAACTTTAATTTCCTAGCTGATACTAATGTTTGGTCCAGCCTGGTGGTCAGTCAACAAATGTTGCAATAAGTTAGATGTGTATTGAAAAGGCCTTGGTTGAAGACCTAGAAATGCTGCTTAGGTCAGCAATTTGTTTCTTTCAATCAGTGGACAAGTTTCAGCTGCCTGACAGCCCTGACATTTGTAAAGGGGAGGAAAAGAATAGTCGACAATGTTTCAACAGGTCATAACAGCAAGAGTGCTTGCCAGAGTTCTAAGGGAAATTTGTATAAATTCATTCACGGTAAGGCTGCTATTCAACAGCAAATCACTCTCTTAAAAATGCTGCCATGGTTAATAGAATTTATAATATGGAGCTTCAGGGGATTTTGCATTAATTCAAACAGGAAGAGCTCACATTTTAAAAATAAAGAAGTCCCTCTCCCTTTATAAAGACGGTGCCTACATCTACACAACTGACCTTGTATATACTTTCAAAGGTTGCATAACACATCCAATTAAGATTTTTCTTAGTGGTTTTACTTGAATTTCCTTACATAGGTGCAGAATGAAATGGTTAGCACATAGTACATTACAGAGTAAATACAAGAGCCTGATCCAATACCTATTAAAGTCAACTAGTTCAAACAGAAATTAATTAATGCTCCTGGAGGTCAGGCTAGATGATCACTATGGTCTTTTCTGGTCTTCTAATCTATGAATGGAGAAACTGATTAATGTTATAGTGCTGTATAGCTTGTCTTATATTGTTGATTTGGAGTGTGAGCCAGTGTTCATTAAAATCAATCATAATAGTTTTCAGGAAAAAAAACAGAGAAGGGAAGAAAAGAGAAGAAGTTAAATATATTAATTGAGTCTTCTATTCAATTTTTCTTCCCACATATGGAGTCCATAGAAGGTCTCTGAGGCTTTGCACCATTAGAAGCTACTTTCCTGACTGGTTTTGTGCCAGGGTGAGTTCATGAGCTGAGATAATTTGTACAGGAATTTTGCTCAGTCCTAATTTACCGGAAAAGATAATGCACTAATGTGTTTTTGTGTTATTTCTAATAGTGCCATTGAGGAATTTCTACTTTTTGCAGTGACTTCCCAAACAAAGATAACTGGTACTTCTGTGTTCCACACCCAGAGGGTGGTGATCCTTTCTGAGTCAGTGAATGTAGAGCCTGCTCCTGAGATACATTGAACATTTGCAGCTTTTGCGGATTCCAATGGAAGTTTCAGGTGCTCAGCATGCGAAGTTATTTCTAAAAATCAGGCATCTGGAAAATGAATGTGTGTATTAAAGTGTGTCCTTTATCAACCACTTGGCTCATCTTTCAACAGCTCATTTCGTTACACAGAAATGCCTCACTTGGGCAACTGGGTTTTTATTTCATGTAAGTAACATACAAAGAATATATCTCTATAATACAGGTTATCTAAAACTCTGTTGCCGTACTTTAAAAACAAAACAAAACTATCATCAGCAACACCTGCAGTACTATATCTGCATACATAATTTCATTCTTGTTCAATGTGTATCAAATCCATCTACAGAACTCATCAATATGCCAATTTAAATTATCGACTACTCCAGTTTTTGTTCGGTAGAGAAGCGTTTTACTGCACAAAGCTATCAGTCAAAAGTTAATGTAGGGCCCAAATTCATTTTAAAAAGGCACAGGCAGCGCATGGTGTGTTTTGTTTTGTTTTGTTTTTCCCGAAGATCTTTTTAGCATGAGTCTGGATGTGATGCATGAATGATTCATGAAGAAAAATAAAGGATGAGTTACAGAAATACATGTCAGCTTGTGAGAAAATTGCAATGAGTTTGTATATTTTAAGCTGTTGACATTGGGAAAATACTTTCCTTTTATTTTTAATTGTGTTATTTGTCAGAATTTAATATTCATATGGATGAATAACACTAATAGCACAAGATTAATGCTGAGCTAACCTGGGAAAATACTCTGCAAACTTACTCACATAGCCAACTCCCTTGATCTGCAACACTTCTGCAAGTGTTGACTCATTTGAACAGTTACAGTCTGAGTGCTCTACAGTTGGCAGTAACTGTGAAGGTTTTATATACAAGCAGTAATGAATAACTGCTCCTGTTTCATACATGTCCCACCCAAGCAACTGTGCTCCTCTTAGATAATGCAGCTCACAAAAGTAGATCTGAAGAAAAAGCTTAACTGATTGACTAGGACATGGCTCTATAATAACACTCCAATGGGGATAGGTAAGGCCAGAGTCTGACCACATTTAGGTCATGCTGCAAGTGAGGCTCCTCTTTGATAAAGCTTCCTCACCATAACCAG
The DNA here is from genome assembly GCF_025201925.1 of Gopherus flavomarginatus. Lineage (NCBI taxonomy): Eukaryota > Metazoa > Chordata > Testudines > Testudinidae > Gopherus > Gopherus flavomarginatus. Next base: position 15,733,526 of record NC_066630.1, on the reverse strand, counting down.
AATGATAACCCAAAACAGAGTGTCTATAATCAGCAAATGGAACAGAGATGACTCTTTGAAGTCTGCTAGGGACTTTAACATGCAGATTTAATTTACCATGCAAATGCTTAGATACGTTGTTTATGGCTGGCTGCAGAGATGTGGGAAAGGGGACGTGAAAGCATCTATGCTGGCTCTATATCCCTTCAAGATTCCTCTACCTTTGGAGATCATGTGGCGGTCAGTTAGATGAGACTTAGGGCTGCCCTGATGATTTTCTTTTTGATAATGTTATTCTGGGGGGTTAGTGAAACCTCATTGAAGATGGTGGGTGTAACAGCTTCCTTTTATTCATGCTACATGTAAAAAGCAATTCAGCTTCTTTATGGAATAGATAGCTGGAACAATAGAAACCACCTCCCCAAACACAGGCCATGTGCAAGCCTGGAATAGGAGCTGAGCTGTACAGTTTGAGGGTTTCAGAATGCAGATGTAGGGAGCTATGTATTGTTTGATGGAGCTCTGCATGTGAGAGAGAAGCAGCTAAAACAAAGAAGCACACAGAGAAAACAGCAAGGAAGCTGACAGTGGCATTCGGAGCAGCATGTAGTGTGACCCTGAGAAAAAGTTAAAAGAGAACTTTGGGGTAGAGTTGTGTTTAGAAAGAAGCGTAGAACTGTGAGAAAAGACACTGTCTCCTGCTGTTTGCTTCATCTTAGATTTTGTGTACATTCTTTATAAATAGTAGGGTTGCATCAAAATGACACCATCATTTCTCCCCCCGTAATGAAAAGAATTTGAAAGATCTCAAATATTGGATAACTGCTCTGGTCAAAAGGGATAACACTGGTGGGATTCAGTTTCCAGGAAGAGAAATTGTGAGTTGAAAGTGGTCGCAGAAAATGGAGATGGTCAAAAAGAACTACAATAAGGCCTGCAACACCTGGGGACTTTGCAAAAGAAATAAAAGCAACAACTTGGAAGCTTCCCAGAAAAAGCTAAGATGACTTGCAGGCTAAGATTTAAATCTTTGTTGGGGCAGCAGCTACAAGATATTTGGGCAGAAAGAGAGGCCCAGATGCAATAGTTCTAATCTGGAATGGCAAAATGGATTAATAATGTAACCAGCAACTGGACTGCCATGGGTCAGAAGGTTTTCCATGAAATACAGGAGGACAAGAAAGCTTTGGTCAACTTAGAATACACTAACAAAGAGGAGCTGCAGCAAGGAAAAAAGAAGCTGAGAAATTACCTTGAGAAGGAAATCTAGAGTCATAGACCCAGGGCTGGCTCCAGGTTTTCTGTTGCCCCAAGCGGGGGTGGATGGTGGGGAGCAATCAGCAGCACTTCAGTGGCAGCTCAGTAGTACCGCTCCATTCTTTGGCAGTGGGTCCTTCACTCCCTCTCTTCCTCTTTAGTGGCAGCTCAAAGAAGAAGAGAGGGACTGAGGGACCCACTGCTGAATTCCTGCCGAATACCCAGCCGTGCCGCCCCAATAGCAGATGGATTACTGCCCCTTTGTATTGGCCTCCCCAAGCACCTGCTTCCTTAGCTGGTGCCTGGAGCTGGCCCTGCATAGACCACAGTGGAAGTCAGATCTTGGATGTGGAATTGGGCCAAAAATCAAAATATTTAAGGGAAAAACTCCCTGGAATGCTTATTTGACTCAGTTAAATATAACAACCCAAGTGACAGTCTAGAGCCATGGTGGGCAACCTACAGCCAGTGGGCCGCATACAGCCCATCAGGGTAATCCGATGGCGGGCCATGAGACAGTGTTTATATTGACTGTCTGCAGGCATGGCCACCTGCAGCTCCCAGTGGCTGTGGTTATACATAATATATTCACAATATACCATATATGGTATGGACACTAAAATAAGGTAGTGCCCAAATCTTGAAAGGTTTGATATATGGTTTGGAGCCAGCCATCAATCGACCTGGTCAGTGCAGAGGTAAAAGCTAGAAGGAGAGGGAAAGAAGAGACCCCACCTGAACTGGCAAAAAATGTGCAGAGTGTTATATTCCTGGTATATCCAGATATCAGTGAGGATAGGGTATTGCATGGCATATCTTTCTTAACTTGTTTGTTATACTGAGATGATACTAGTGCATGCTAAAACCATCTAACAGGAACTGATACATATACAAATAGTCTATGAAAAAGAGAAGGCTGCCAATCTGAAACTGAACTCAAAGGAATGTGAATTGTTTCAAAAAGAGGTAATTTACCCTGGGCACACAGTGAGGGGAAAATTTCCACTGACAACAAAAACTGAAGCTGAGAAGAACTGGCCAATTCCTCAGACATTCACAGTTGTGTAGAGTTTTGCAGGACTCTGCTCCTATCATAAAAGGTCTTAGTTTACTAGAAACAACTCACAAGACCCTGAATATTGGTTAACCACTTGGGTCAAAAGAGGTAATAATACAATATTTGATTAAAGCCCTATGAAACATCTGATATGCACATTGCTACAATGAAGTTGGAATATTTGTAAGGTATGCATATTGTAGTGTCAGTCCTTTTCCTCATTCTATATCAGCTGTGGCCCTTTCTGCTACTAACCATCTGCTCCCATTCTCAGATTTTTAGAGATGTTCAACAGCATGCATCACTCATTAAAAATGAGATCATGTCTACCGTTCTGAAAGAATCAAATATGGTGCTTAATAAAACATTTTGCCCACAAAACGAAATAGAGACTCAACATGTTACATTGTCTCAGGTCTTTTATTTTGTCTCCCAAGTGCTTTATTTGTTAATAGAATGAAAGGCCTTGAATTAATGCATTTTATCAATAGAATCAGAATTATGGAAGAACATTGTTAAAATCCCCCCACCCTCCTCTTTTGTGTGTGTGGGGGGAGGGAGAAACAGAGTGAATTAAAGAGCTTGGTCATACTTTGTGTTGACAGAAAATGGTAAGAACCTTGACAAAAATGTGTTGTTGACAGAATAAAGTAAGGGACTTCAGGAAAAAAATATATTGTTGACAAGAAATGAAATATGACCTTGGCAGAAAGTGTAGGTCAACAGAGTATAGCACATGACTTGATTGGTAGAACTTTGTGGGGGGAAATGCACTCCATCAACTTGTTAATTTGTTATAGGTGACACAATGAATTTAGTTTAAAAAAAAAAAAAAGGAAGCAATTAGACATTTTTTGGTGAACACTGACTTAAGTTCAATGTTTTCCTAATGAAGTATGTCCATGGAATTAATTTAGCACATTTACTTCCACTGCAGCAAACCAGCCAGAACCAGAGTGATTCTTACTCTATCATTACATTTTCCCCTACGCACGTATTCCTCTAGCTAGTTAAACAAGTGAGACTAGATCCTCGGCTAGTGTAAACAGGTCTAGCCAATGTAACTAGGCCAATTTATAGTAGCTGAAGATCTGGCTCACTGAGTTTACTTAGCACCAGAGTTTCATCTTTCTACTACACCTAACTTCATGTTCAATAGAAAGTGAGAAATCATTGATCATAGAAGAAAAGCATTGTACAGTATGGGTGGGCTGTTAGCAGGAATATCTCTTTCTTCCTCCCTTTGTCTGTAACTACTAATTTTCCTGTTTCCTGAAAAGACCAGTTAAGACAGATTTTAATTATGCTGATTTAATACTTACACTTGTCCTCCCTGTTTTCTCATATTACGCCACTTTAGGGTATGATTCCGAGTTCCAATGTGAGCACTGTGTTACCAAAGAGAGGAACATAACATATTCATATGAGGCACAAGCAGAAATTTCTGTCAGAACTAGCTGTGCCAGGGAAGCTTTGTTCCCCTAAAAGCCCTTGAGTTTGTCTAATGCAGTGTTTCTCAATCTTTTTCCTACCAGCGGCCAGCTTGCTGCCTTTCTAAACTGTGTCAGGGAAATCTCAGGGTCCAGCAAGGAGGCTGCCATGGACCGGTCACTGAGAAACACCGGTCTAATACATCCATTCTCAAAGATCTAAAGGGATGGTTTGACTAACACGGTTTTAACCCAACACAATAGATATAGGTATACTATCAGAAACTGGCATGTAAAATTGGCTACTAAAAGGTGAATGTTTTAGATGGGTCACTATAATATGCCTTAACTTTGGATGTGTTCATTATTAAGGCCTATAAGCAGGTCTGTCAGGCCTTTTCTGCCCCCTGCTGGAGGTGTGTGGCCTGACACTCCCATCCCACCCCACTTAAGGAAAACACACTCAGGCTGAGCTGTTAAGGAGTCTCAGTCCTCCAGAGGCCTGGGCCAGGAGGAGACATTGACCAACAGGAAGCCAGCAAGCCAGTGAAAAAGGCTTTACCCGCTTTCTTTGAAAGGCAGTACTGAGTGAGCCTGGGGCAGGTGAAGAGCTTTCAAGTATTAGTCCAGGTTTCCAGGGCTGGGTCAGGCTGGTTGCTTCGAAACTGTTGTGTTGTGTGTTTAGTTCTAAGATGTAGACAGCCAAATTTTGAGTTTGGTTATTGTTAACCTTTGAAGACTGACACTGAACTCATAGCATGAGCTATTCTGCTCCAGCCCAGCTGCGTCAAGCTGCTGTCAATGTACTCCTTGCTGTACTGCTGCCACCAATCTTTTCAATGAGCTCCTCCTGCTGCTGTTGTTGCTATAGAAGCTATAAGTGAGTATGCACTATGCAGTCTGGAGCACTAGAGCAGATGCATCGTGTAGATTCTTCATGTGGAAGAAATCTTCTATTAAATGAACAGTTGTGAATGGACTGTAGAACTAAGATGAAAATAATCTTATTTTACCATGATTTTATCTTTTTTTTTTTTTTTTTTTTTTTTTTTTTTTTGCTGAGATCAGCAGTGGCTGCAGATGCCCTTTTAATGGCATGGATGGGCTATATTTCATGAGCATAATGTATCCCATGGGCTTTCTAGAATAAACAATGTGCATAGGCTTTTCATATTTCACATTTGGCAGCTAACAGAACTAACAGTTATGCAAATTCCAACAAACAAGGATATCACTGGGGGATTCTGGATATCTGGGGAATAGGAATAATTAATAACTCATCTATACATTCAGTTATTTCCTTACCTAAATCTGATATGTGACTAGTCAAAAGAATGTAGCTCCCAGCTAGGCACCTAGTAATGCTGATCAGAGAAATTTAGACTGATCCATATTCCATCAGAATATGCAGTTCCTTCAAAATCAAAATGCTTCACAAAATAGTGTCAGTTTCTCCAGAACTTCATTTTGGAAGGAAAAACAGTAAAATGATTCCTACAATGTTGAAAGGTCCTGTTTTGATATTTTATGGAACAAAATGTTCTGATTTTACATCTTCAAAACAACTTTTCTTTTCAATTGTTATTGTAATATATTACAAAATTTAAACTCAAAATCAAAATTAAATGTTTTGATTCTGTCCCAATGAAGCCTTTTGATCTATTCAAAATGAAACTTTCCTTTAATGGAAAAAATATTCAGTTTTCATTCCAATTTGGAATGAAGCTAGATTTCAAAACCTTCAGGTACATGGTGAAGAAGAACTTTCATTCTTTGCACAACTCTAATACCTAGGGCCCAAATTCTCAGTGGAATTTAGGTGCTTATCTCCTCTTAATTTCAAAGGGAGTTAGGCACCTAAATACTTTCCAGAATCCTAATACTTCACTAGCCAGGTTTTCAAGAATGTTCAGCACCCAGTAGCTTCCCTTGTTACTAACAGGAGTTGCAAGGTTCAGAGTACTCTTGAAAATCTGGCTGTACAGACGTTCCTCATTTGATTATTGTTTCAGTTCCTTGATGGTATTAAATGCATTTAGCATGCCCTTCTGCCTTGTTACTGCTTCAGAGATTTCTTGGAAGGCTGTAGTAGGTTGGGCAGCCCCTACAAGAAGCAAAATGAAAATAAAATATATAGAAATCCTTACACTGAAATAGATTTGTTGTAGGACAGAGAGACAGATGTAAAGGGGGAAAAAAAATCCACAACCAATAAACAGAATACAAAAGTATTCAGAAATCATATTGCTGAGCTCAGGATAGATTGCATACAATCTGCTATACCAAAAGAGAGTAACACAGTAAATATTGTGCCATCCTAGCAAAACACAGACACATATCAGCTCTTTTGAGATAGTCATTAAAGAAAATGAAAGTAAAATATGCATTATACACAAATTAAAGCATATAGACAGTCATATTAATTTACTATATTAACAGTATTCTCTGATCCATGTAAACCTGCACACTTTTCTTAGTCTGAAGCAATTATCACTAAATTAAAATGATTTTTTTAAAAGTTACAGTTGAAGGGAAAATAACATCCCTTTTTAATTGCCTGTATTGGAAATGAACTGTCTGTGGCAGAAGGGATACCAAGTTATTCTTCAACAAAAAGAATGTTAGCAGTCAGGTCAGAAATCTAGAACACATAGTGTCATCTCTGAAGTTACATTAAGACATATAAGGTTCACTTTTCCAACTTGGCTTCATTATTTGTATATCTTCTACATCCAAGCATCCATTATAGAAACTTAAGGGAGATATCAGGATCAGTACTATGAGCTTGATCCTGAAAGCTATTAAGCGCTTCCTTCAATAAGCCTCACCTCCCTTTAAATCAGTGGCAGTCAGGGGTTCCCAGTAGCCTGCAAAAATGAATCTTAAGTGCTTATGTGGGGCTGACAAGGTGCATCAAGCTTGCTATGGCCCCTCTAGACATGGATAAATTTCACCCTTAATGGGAGCTGAAGGAATCTTTATCAAATGTATCAGGCCTTATGTATACACATTCCCTTTTCTCCATCTGAGCACCAAAATAATGATTGCAGGTTTCCAAATTAAATACCATTGATCCCTTAAATATCTCAAGTGATGAGTTGTACTATCTAGTTCTGTGATGGGGCACCCCATCCCTCCCGACCATGCTCTCAATTCCTCCACTAGTACACAGCAATGTAGCCACATCTTTGTGTTCTTTTACAGTTTTCTAGCCCCTTCTCCATGTGTACTCCCCACCCCCTCTGTGCTTGTTTTAAACCACTTGCCTCTTAATGGGCTAACTAGCTTATTAACTTCCTAGCCCAAGTCTGGCCTGGTAATCAGGAACACACACCTGACCAACTAGGCCTTCTCCAGGGGAATGTTATTAGTCCAAATAGTGATCAGAATCTGGCTCAAGCTCTATCTCTCAGTATTGTGTCACAAATATCCGTAATAGCCAATAGAAGCTGCACATCAAAATCTTCAAATACACTTTAGAAGTGTAAAGGTAGGTACTCAATCTTTACTAACTTTCCAGAACAAGTCATGATTCCTCTTTTATGTAATTATGTGTTTTTCAGGTATATTCTAAGGCACAGACTAATATTTACATACTCCACATATTCTGTGGTGTTCCTCACTGGAAAGTTTCAGATTAACCTGAAATAGCATTTTCAGATACTCAGAGAAAGAGAGACTTTTTTCTTTTGTTGTCTTCTGTTTCACACTATAGTTTGCCATCCTTTTTGCTTTATAGTGTATGAATGGCAAATAGCTTTTAAGTGTGATTAAACTCCAGAGCAAAGTTGGGGCATTTAATAAAGGTGAACAGCTATTTAACTGCTTTATATAAAAGCAATGGTGATTCTTCTTATTAAGTACATAAATCTACTTCAGAAAGTCTGCAATTTTTTTCCCCTTGACTTTGATTCCCCTCACCCCATCTTTTCTCCTAGAAAAAAAGAAGCAGTAATGGAATTGCTACAGCATGATAAAGAAGCACTTTACAAAATCATTAAAACAGACTCTAGCTCCTGTGAATACTTAAACTCTTAGACATCTAAATATATCTTAAGGATCTGGACCTTAGAGCTAGATTTACCAGGATATTTAGTTGTGCAAGATACAGATTGTCCCCTATTGGGTTTTTCATTGAATTCAAGGAGAATTCAGCACCTAGACTCTTTTGGAAATTTTACCAGGTGCCTATCTGCATCTTTAGGCACTCAATATCTTTACAAACCTATTCCAAAGGCATTACAGAAAACCAAAACATAGGTAGGAAGACAGATTTCTGGGTTGACTTGTGGTATTTGATTAAAACAATATATATCTCAGTAGTCTGGATTACTTTAACAACAAGCAAGGTAACAATTGGCAGCTTTGCAAGTTTTTTCCTTTTGGGATTTAGTTTACCAAATCTCCAGATATATCAAGTCAAATAAAATAAATAATAAAGCATGTGCATATTTTTTTTCTTTTCAGTGCCTGTTTCTTTTCCCATTGCTCTATGAACCAAAATTGCTGAGTTTTGCACAGATCTTGGTTTAAGGAGAAGAGGAAAGCATGCAGCAGGGGAGGGGAAGAGTGCTTCACTCTGTAAGGAGATACAAAGAATGACTTGCTCCATGGTGGGAATTGTGACTCTGGTCCTACTAGGTGCAATTAGATTCTACCCCATTACACAAGACTGTGTCTAAAAACTCAACCTAGATGTAAAAGATGAAATCTCTACTTGTTTTAACAGTGCTGATAGGTATTTTCACACTCTAAAAGCCCTTTTGTCACCACAGGTTTTTGTAGCTGCTTCTCAGGAAAGACAGTTAATCCTCATCCCCTCTCTTGTTTCCTTTCCTTTCTTTATCTGTGTAAATTCATTTCTCTCTCTCGCTCCTTCTTTCCCTGTCTATTTCTAACATCCATATGAGTCAGGGTATGTCTACATCTACAATTTTGCAGCGCTGGTTGTTACAGCTGTATTAGTACAGCTGTATAGGGCCAGCGCTGCAGAGTGGCCACACTTACAGCAACCAGCGCTGCAAGTGGTGTTAGATGTGGCCACACTGCAGCGCTGTTGGGCGGCTTCGAGGGGGGTTCGGGGAACGCGAGAGCAAACCGGGGAAGGAGACCAGCTTCCCCGCGGTTTGCTCTCACGTTCCCCGAACCCCCCTGCAAACCGCAGGGAAGGAGATCTGCTTGCACGGGGGTTCGGGGAATGCGAGAGCAAACCAGGGAAGGAGACCAGCTTCCCCGCGGTTTGCTCTCGCGTTCCCCGGACCCCCCTGCAAACCGCAGGGAAAGAGACCTGCTTGAAGGAGAGGCTTCCTCAGGTATGCTGGGATACCTGCTTATTCCACGGAGGTTAAGAAAAGCGCTGGTAAGTGTCTATACTTGATTACCAGCGCTGGATCCTCTACACCCGAGACAAAACGGGAGTACGGCCAGCGCTGCAAACAGGGAGTTGCAGCGCTGGTGATGCCCTGCAGATGTGTACACCTCCTAAGTTGCAGCGCTGTAACCCCCTCACCAGCGCTGCAACTTTGTGATGTAGACAAGCCCTCAGCTACAAATTTTAAACTTAACCTCCAATACAAAGACACTTATACAAAGACTTATACCCTGCAATACAAAGACACTTCTCTCTTTCCCCCCTTTAAATAACTTGAAACATTCTAGGCCAAGTGGAAACCTTGGATATTTCCCTTTTGGAAGTTTTCCACTCAATACTTGCTGATATCAAGAGACATTTCTTTATAAAAAGGACATTTCCAGCATGCTCTTCCCCCTCCACGCGTCTTAAGTGATTGTATATTTGTGGGGGAAGAAATTGAAATGAGGAAATAAAAAAAACAAATAAAACAATTTTTGAAGAATCACAGGAAGGAATAGAATCTAGTTACCTTTCTTTTTCACTGCTGTATTGTCTATTGGATGCTAACAGGAGTGAGAGTAGTAACTTCTAAATGTACATTTATTTTGAGATTACTGAAGTCAGCAGCCCTTGCACTGAACAGACATGTAGAACAGACCTATTAGGTAAGGAGATGTCACTTTTTTACATAGTCATTTTTCAGAGTAGTCCTGCATCTTAAATCTCATTCTGAATAAACATAGGTCTGAATATTAAAACATCTGCAGCCATTAGGTCTAAGAAATTTGAGCCCAGATCCAAGTCCTTGTGCAAATGGCCCCTTTCTTTATAACACACAAAACCTCCAAACTTGATAGCTTTAACCTGTCTCTAGTTATTAATTCAGTGATCACTATTATAAATTTGCCAGTTACCTTAAATAACCTCAAACCCTGCTGTACAGTCAGACTAGCTGTAACCTCCATAAACGGGATATGTTTTTCAACCATTATTTACAGATGGGGGTCAAAATACAAAAACCTGGAAACAAAATATTTTGTTACTGTGGCTCCCTTGCCACACACACTCTTGAAAATATTCCTACTGTATTATTTTGATCTGCATTTTCATTGATTCAGATATGTGGAGCACAGTCTAATTGAGTCTTCCAAGATCCATGGCATTAAGCAACTTCTTTAAAAATACTGAGTACTTCAATGTAATTTTCTTGTCTAAAACAGGTTAGCAAACATCAGACTATTTTATATTTATATATTTTGTTAGCATATCTTGCAAGTAAATAGGATGGTTATTTTCTTTATTTTCAGTGTGGCTCTTTCCATTAGCACATCTAAAAAGACTATATATTGTAACTTTATTTGTCAAGGACAATTTAAAATTACTGATGCCAAAATAAATGTTATGATACAGGAGCATTCAAATCTAGCACTGTTGTTGATGGAAAAATAATTTCAAACCATTAAGTTCAGGGGTTAGAAATGTACTCTAGCATGTCGTGTTACCTCCCTCCTTCAGAAAAAAAATTGTCAAGAAAGGATTGCTGCAAAGATCACATGTTGAAAATGTTTTCTGTTTGTATCAGTAATATACTGCAAGTTAGTGGTTGGATTGTACTTTTACATACAGTCCTGGGAAAGGCAAGGATGTAGATTTGTACTGAACTTGTAGTCCAGTCCTAACACTGTGTATGTACCAATTGTAACAGGGTAGTCTCCCCCTTTAAGAATAGAGATGCCTAGTGATCAGCTCACCACCCCATCACATGGCATGGCCCTGTAAGAATTTGAAAGGTTTTGTTGTTTTTTATATATATATATACACACACATCTCCCTCTGACCTAGGTCCTAGAAGATATTGTTAGAGTAGAAGAGGTCCAGTAGTGCTTGGGAGGAAATCCCATTGCTGTGTCTTTAGGGGCCAGGAACCTGGCAGTGAAGGCAAGGTGAGGCTCCCCTGTCACAAAACCAACTGGAGATGAGCTGGAGAAGTGGACCAGTGTAAATGCTGCCTCCTCCCTCCCAGTAGAGCAGATGCCAGCAGGAGAAGTCTGGCCTGCTGATCCTCCTGAGTCTGAGAACTAACTGGGGGAATGGGCCATCCAAGGGAGAAGTGATCTAAGGCTTGACAGCTGGCTAAATCACTGTCCAGCTCCAAGAAGTGGAGCTGGGAACTCCTGGCTTGAGGAGAGAGGTATAACTGCCTGAACTACCTAGCTACAGGAGGAGGAGTGGGACTTCTGTTTAAGGAAAGACTGAAAGGTAACCCAGAAGGGACTGGGAACAGAGTGCAGCAGGTAGGTTTGGGGTAAGCCCTAAAGCCCAGAAGAAGCTTCTTATTTTGGATTTTAGTTTAGTCATGTTAGTTCCCCTGTTCTTCCCCTCCCTCCCCCCCAAAAAAAGAGGATTGAACTCTCAGTGACCCAGCTGGAATGCTGAGTCACCTAAACCCTGGGAGAAAGGGAGGTAGGGGTCTGCAGCACCACATTCAGACCAGTAGGGGGTGCTACAGTGTAATTGATGAAACAGGCATTGCAAGCCAAATATGCTGTTTCACCACCTGTAATCAAGCATTTAGGTCACATAACAAATGTATGTCTTGGAGCAGCTGTATGGTAATAAACATTCCATATCATTCTATGTGTAGGCTACCAGTAGACCTGAATATGGAATCTAAATGCTATATCTTCATCTTCATCCAGAGTGGGGGAAACCCCGCAAAAGATATTTCCAAAGATATCAATGATGCCTAGTAGAGGCTTACTGCAGAAAACTGACCTTCTTACTAGAAGCACAGTTTAAGGCTGAATTGTCTCATTTAAACAATAATCTAGGCAAATATATTGCTAAGGTCCTTTGTGTCCTTGCAGTTAAAGACATCTGTAAATTCAATCTACATCTCCTAATTTGATGTTTTTACATGCCCTAGTACATACAATATATCACCACTGATTAACTAGTTCCCAAACATCTAAGAAGTAGATTCGAATGCATCAATTTTTATAACAAGTTAAACCAATTTGATGAGTGTTATGGAGAAATTATGGGATGACTCATACCCACTTCATATATGGTTTTCCATTGTAAGTGGTAAATTTCGTCCATGAAAGGACTGACAGACTAAGCTCTAATTATGTATATATTTAATAGAGCTGGGTGAAATATTTATTGCCACAGTATTTTAAATGAAATTTGCTGAGTTTCAACCTCACATATCTTCCATGAACATACAGCATTTTACACTTTGTGCATGAAACTAAAAGGGTGTGTAAAAAATTCAACCAAGGACAACAGAATGATTTTTAGAATGGGGAGAGATTGTGCCATAGTGAGTAGAATAAAGAAAACATGGCTGGACGCATTCCACAACTCCTGAGATCTAGACCCACCTCCTATCCAGTGTTATGGACGTGACAGACTATTGAGACTGGGAGGCAGAGAAAAGTGCTTGGGAATGTGCCTATATTGATGGGATATTGTATACCGAGTGTTTAAAAGATTCCTAAAACAGATTGCATTTGCAGACTGGAAATCTGTTGTTTCATGTTGGATCCCCAGCTGTTTCTGGATGTATTTGCAGAGCACACTCTCATTTGTGCTTGGCACAATGGTTGTGTCCTTAATTTTCAGACACAGAGCTCATAACTGTCATGCATGTCTTTGTTAGTGAAAGTTAAACTACTGCAACATGCTCTGCAGTATTAACACACCCTCAGGATGCACTTACGAATTGTAGATAGGGTCTTTGACAGGTGGAAAAAACTAATCCAAGGCCACACAGAAAACCAGAGTCAGGACCAGGATTAGAAACCTAATCTACTAGACCATAAAATAGACCATAATGGGCTCCAGGTGAGGTATTTAGCCTCTTTAAAATACAGGTGTTGGGGTTTTTTTATAGTGAGGGTGTGATATATAGTAATTTGTTTTTTCTATCATGAAATATTTCTGTACTGTATAGTAAGCCAGATCTTTTATGTATTCAGATTATTTTGAAAATACTTAATAAGATGGTAGAAAGAAATCAAAGTTGCATTTGGACAGCCAAATTGTGAGATGAATAATGCAGGTAATTTTAAAATGGCTAAGTTATAAAGTTAGAAGAAACACTTTGTGATTGAATGCACCAAGGGAGAACCTTTGCCGTTGTGTATGCTGGTGAGCATTGTAATAATTGCTCAACACCCCCCCCTCATTATAACTCCCAACAGTTCTAACTGCTCGCTTAATGCTATGTGAAGACTACAGTTTTAATGGTGCACCACGCTGCTGCTAAACAGCAGTTAAACCCAGTGGTTAAATTATTGCATTGAGTGCTATTGAAAGTCAGTACAACGTGGCCACTTTTTTTTTCTCTAATTGCTAGCTTACTGAGGCTTTCAACAGCACTCAACCTCCAGGGCCAGCTTTTACATTTTTTTTCTCTGAATGGCAAATTGTGGAGATTATAAACCCTTAATTTTGCTTCTTTAATAAAAAGTGGAAATTAAAAAGCCAGTGTGACTTAAAGTAAGTACCCCTGAAAACTGTGGTTATGCAAATCCCATTATACATAATAATAAAAAAATAAAACCCAATGCTGGACAATAGGAAGGGATGAGGAAAGACTACAGGAGGGGCCAAGACAAAGTTCCGTTGACCAGCAAGATGTGAGAACGTTACTGAGATGATATGGGAAACCCAGGGGAGAAGCAGTGATTCAGGCAGCTTAGCTGCAATGACGGACTCCACAAAATGCAGGGGGAGGCCAGGGAAAAGAGAGAGCTGAGTAAATTCCACGGGATCAAGAGGGAAGTCAGTACCCTATAAAGGAGCAAAGAGCAACCCGAAAGAATGCACAGGAACAAGAGCCGGTTATATACAGGTCAGTGATAAATGAGGAAGCTGTTTGGAGGTCCGGGAGACCAGAGGAAAGCTAAAGTAGGTCAAAAGGCAGTTAAATTATGCAAAGCAGTGCAAGAAGAGGTAACATGGAGGGCAAACAAAGAAAAGGGTTTGAGCAAAGACAATGGGGTCAAGCTGGAACTGAAAAAGAAGGGGAAAAACATGCATAGCTCAACAATTCAATCAGTGGCATCAGTTATACACACACGTTTACAGAGAGAAGAAACAATTGTAAATGGTTAGAAACATTTTAAGATGGTGCAAACATTGCTAGATTTAGTGCTTGTTGCACTGCTTTTATACCAAATTAAGACTAAATGCCACTTTAGGCACCTAAATCCCTGCCCCACCTAAATCAGGCCTCTCTGGGATCCACAAAAGCCCTGCTCAGCTGCTGCCTAATGCTGTAGGTACCTGAACTCACTCAGCACCTTAAGTTTTTGCAATAGAAGTTGCTTAGGTTTCTGCTTCTGAGTATATGCACTGTAGCCCATGACACACATCCAGACATGTAAGCCACAGAGTGATGCACAAACCAAAGGAATATAGGCGTGCCTCCACCTAACTTGCCTCTGGGGCCTGATCCAGTACATGTGCTCAGAGTTCA